>NC_073625.1:128687739-129318739 GCF_029407905.1 Bubalus kerabau
TTTATCTCCCATGCCTGTCACAGTGCTTAGTATGCTAATAGTTACTCAGTAAGTTTTTAAATGAAATAAATGTGTGGATACTGCCATTTGCTAAGAAAGAAAATAAAGGAGGAGAAACTCATTGAGATTGAAAAAACAGTATAATTCTGAGCTATTTCAATCTCTCACACGTTGCTTAGCAGACAACAATCTCACTATAGAGAATTATTAAGGAATAAAGATATAATTGAATGTAAGCTATCTATCTATCCACCCATCCATCCAATCATCTAGTTACCTGAAAGGAGATTAGGAGATGATGATATGTAAGGATTTAGAAGACTGAACTTGAGCTGCTGGCAAAAATACTAACCCGAGATAGAGTATCTGATGGTGAGTCTGGCCAAGTAGGCACTCACTGAAATAGGAATGAATTTTTATATGTTAAAGTTCATGAAGATATATAATATTCTTTTCTTTTTAACTTTGAAATATGCTATTTCAACACTGTGTCAATATCTTAAAATATCCCTTCAAAATTATCCAGAGAAACAGTGACAGATACAAGTTAAATCAATGTATAACCATTTCCATAATCTATGTTTTTGTTCCTTGGCAAAGACACTCATTTCCTTAGCAATGTTCAATTTTTACTTTATTTTGATTAAAGACTTAGAAACACAATGTGATGTTTTATATGTTTTTTTTCCTACAAGAAAATCATACCACATATTTTAGAGGCATCCAGAACATTGTTAACAAAGGCTAAAATCGACATTACTGAGAAACCTGTACTGAGGAAAATACTATAAATATAAACACACTTGTACACTCTTCATCCTTATGAAGCTCATAGCCCCACAAAAACGATCAGTGTCCTTTTGCATTGTCCCTCAAGCATCCCCACTGTACAAAGGACCTGCACCTGGATGTAAACGTATCAGAACTGCGGTTAAGAATTCCTGGCCAGCAGGAAGGCACATGGGGAGTAGGGGTGGGGTAGAGTTTTATGTAGCAGCTGTCTCAAAAGAAGGAAATTGGAGGAGGATGCAAATCCTTTCTCTCCCAGGCTGTGGGCCTCAATTCAGGCAAATAATTTGCTTCTGGAGGATTAACCTCCCTCCCTTCAAAACTATCTAATCTTTCTATATACAAATGCCACCAATATCTTTGTAGGTCAATTAATTCTACAAAGGACATTATTTACAGAGCAAAGGTAACTTAAAGACATTGGGATAAAGAAAATAGAGAAATACACATGAGAATTCAACTAGATTATTGGTTCCCTAAAAAATGCTGTTGACAAAATAATGAAATAATAAACTCTTGCTTTAAGTACTCAATAAATACAAGTAAATTTTAAATCAAATATGCATAAACCACACACACAGACACACACACACACGAATGAGGGCAAATCCTACTAACTCAGGTTTTTGGGGCAAGAGGGAAAAAAAGCAATATTCTGATTTGACACATATATATAAGCAGTCCCCATCTCAAAATAATTTTCTTTCATTTTCTCTACTTTCCAGAATGCCGCTATAGGAGCTTCATGAGAGGAAAAACCTGGATGTTTAAAAAAAAACAACTAATCTCGAGAATATACAAGCAACTCCTACAGCTCAACTCCAGAAAAATAAATGACCCAATCAAAAAATGGGCCAAAGAACTAAATAGACATTTCTCCAAAGAAGACATCCAGATGGCTAACAAACACATGAAAAGATGCTCAACATCACTCATTATCAGAGAAATGCAAATCAAAACCACTATGAGGTACCATTTCACGCCAGTCAGAATGGCTGCGATCCAAAAGTCTACAAGTAATAAATGCTGGAGAGGGTGTGGAGAAAATCTAATACAGTTATGTAAAGTTTAAAAATAAAATAAAATTAAAAAAAAAAAAAAAAAAAAAAAAGGGAACCCTCTTCCACTGTTGGTGGGAATGCAAACTAGTACAGCCACTATGGAGAACAGTGTGGAGATTCCTTACAAAACTGGAAATAGACCTGCCTTATGACCCAGCAATCCCACTGCTGGGCATACACACCGAGGAAACCAGAATTGAAAGAGACACGTGTACCCCAATGTTCATCGCAGCACTGTTTATAATCGCCAGGACATGGAAGCAACCTAGATGTCCATCAGCAGATGAATGGATAAGAAAGCTGTGGTACATATACACAATGGAGTATTACTCAGCCATTAAAAAGAATACATTTGAATCAGTTCTAATGAGGTGGATGAAACTGGAGCCTATTATACAGAGTGAAGTAAGCCAGAAAGAAAAACACCAATACAGTATACTAACGCATATATATGGAATTTAGAAAGATGGTAACAATAACCCTGTGTACGAGACAGCAAAAGAGACACTGATGTATAGAACAGTCTTATGGACTCTGTGAGAGAGGGAGAGGGTGGGAAGATTTGGGAGAATGGCATTGAAACATGTAAAATATCATGTATGAAACGAGTTGCCAGTCCAGGTTCGATGCACGATACTGGATGCTTGGGGCTGGTGCACTGGGACGACCCAGAGAGATGGAATGGGGAGGGAGGAGGGAGGAGGGTTCAGGATGGGGAACACATGTAGACCTGTGGCGGATTCATTTTGATATTTGGCAAAACTAATACAGTTATGTAAAGTTTAAAAATAAAATAAAATTTAAAAAAAAATAAAAAATAAAAAAAAGTCTTACTGCTTAAGAAAAACAGAAAGAGAACAATCAAAGGTAAAAATAGTTTGAAGTTGTCTGCCAGGGAAAACTGCTAGGCAGAACCAGTCTACCTTCTCTTGATGTTCTTTTGACCCTAAACACCTTTTTCTACACTCCCCTCGGTTCCCACTTCAGATTTCCCAATACCTGCAAAGATTCTAATCCTTTACTTCAGATCAGGCAACAGCATACTCATTTACAAAGGCTAAACTGTGATGGGAAATCATTCAGAGATCAACGTAAACTAGTCCATACTACCTTGAGGTCAACTGGCACTGAAAAAGGGCTTTTTTCAAAGTTGTGTATACTTCACTGTATTCATATGGTAACTGTACATTCTCACTGTAAAAGTGTCACATGATACAGAAATTGACAAGCAACTGGCAAGAGTTTTGAGTGTTTTGATTGGGGCATGGAAGAAGTTAATCTTGGATTTTACCTAGGATCAATACTATATTTCTGAATGTGCTAATAAAGTGGAGAGCTTGAAGAAGTGTGTGCACCCTGCACCCCTTGAAAGAAGAGGACAGAGTGGGAGGAGGCAGAGTTTAGAGGGCACTCAAGACAAACTATAATTCAGAACTTGGTGTAAGGCAGGCTTTGGAAGCAATGCCTCCTTACTTTCTCTGAACTCAACCTTCCTAACCTTCCTCCCGCTCAATCCAGAATTCAATGTACATATTATCAGTGATGGGGTTCAGGACACACTTTCCCAAAATATAGCATGTTGGCATATTGATGGACTCTCTGCCCTTCCCCTTCTCCCACGGAACAGATCATAAGACTACCTTATGAAAGGTTGGAGAAGGAAATGGTAACCCACTCCAGTATTCTTCCCTGAAGAATTCCATGGACAGAGGAGCCTGGTGGGCTACAGTCTATGGGGTCACAAAGTATCAGACATGAGTGAGTGACTAACACTGACTTACTACTTATGAAAGGTATTCTCTCTCTTCCTAGAGGGAAGGAGCTTCCTCATCTCTGAAGACAGAGACACTGAGAGGAATCCAAACAAACATTCTTGCTAAGTTTCCCCCGGTGTATTAATTACCCTTAGCTCATAGCCTTCAGTCCTAGTACATTTGTCCATGACTTTCTACTCTTTGTCAAACCTAGCATAAAATGCTCAGGTTTAAGTGCTTCTTCAGGTCTTCATTTCCTTATCAAAGTTTCCATATCACATAAAACACTCAATAAATTTGTATGCCTTTCTCTTCTTAACCTGCCTATAACCTAGACAGGTAGAAGGAAAACAGTTTTTCCTACCCTCACTAGTATGATAGATTAACATTGTGAATCAAACAGGCTTTTATGGGTTAATTGAGACACGATCATTTAAAATACTGTTTATTTAAAAATGATTGTACTGAAACGCCAAACATCAAATTTAAAATAAATTTACAGCATAATCAAAACTGATGCCTGCCTCCTAGGTAAGACATAAAGTAAGAGGATGAAGTGTAATGGGTTCTGGGTTGGGACTCTCAAAGCGGAACACTAGGTCTTTGACATCTTGGATATGGTGGATCAGTAGGAAAGTATGCTCTCTTTAAAGGTGGAGCTGAAGTTTTCAGTCTTTTTCTGTTAAAGAAAAAATTATCCAGGACACTTGTTAAAATGGTAAGGTAGACTTTATTTGGACTATCATGATAGGCATGAGGAATACAATGGGGTGTTGCAGTAAGGGAGACAGACTGGGCTCAACTCAAACACAAGAAGTGGAGATTTATAGCCATGGGGTAGGGGGCAGTCCATGGATAGAAAATTACTAAGAGCATAGGATAATTCTTTGACAAACTGACCTAACAGAATACTTGCTGAAGGCAGGCCAGGATGATCAGATATTTCCTGGGGCGGTGGTAGGGAACAAGAAATTTGGACAGATATCAAGGGTGACCAGATATTGAGGGTAAGGACTCTGGCTAAACTGACATAGCAGGATTCTTCAAAATACACTCCACAAAAACAGAGATGGAAGCCCAAGGTCAGACCTAGTGGAGCAGAGGGCTCAGAGGAGTCTGAATAAAGTTTGGTCAAGAGGAGAATCTTTGTCAACTCTTAATTTCTCTAGGCTAAAGTAAAGCTGGCGACCTGGCTCTTATCAAAAGTGAGGACATTCTAGGTCATGTGGCTTTGTGGGGAGAGGAAAGGGAAAGGACTGTGTGTGCACTGCTTCTCTCTGAAGTAGGTAAGACACAGCCTCAGAGCTGAATTGATGTGACAAGGAAGGAGTAATATGTGAAAAGTTAACTTAGAGTTAATTATCCTGGGTTGGGAGATATGTAGGGAGATAAAATATACTGCTATTGTTTAGTCGCTAAGTTGCATCTGATTCTTTTGTAACCTCATGGACAATAGCCTGCCAGGCTCCTCTGTCTATGGGATTTCCCAGGCAACAATACTGGAGTGGGTTGCTATTTCCTTTTCCAGGGGATTTTCCTGACCTGGGAATTGAACTTGTGTCCCCTACATTGGCAGGCAGATTCTTTACCACTGAGCCACCAGGGATATATTGAGTAAATGTAAAATTACTTGTGTTTTGCTAGTGAACAAAACAATTGTCAGAGTTCTTCTAAAGGATCTTTAATTTAGTCGCTCATATGTTATAAAGGATCTTACCTTATAACATATTTATAATCTAGGTATAGGTAATAATAGAGCAGGACTTTTCATGGAAGACCTCTAATACTCTTGTGATTTGCCATTTTTATTACTGTGAAGTTTAACTAAATTAAATATCAGAGCAATAGCATAGCAAATGACTATACTGATACTATACCTAATACTCTTTTTAAAAATTAAGATTTCAACACCATTGTCCTCTATACTTTGCTACATATGAGAAAAGACCAAGTTCAAAGCTGAACTTCTCTGTCCTTCCAGCTTGAGTATCTCCAGGTAGGATGGTTGGAGAACAAGGACTCAGTTAAATTATTCAAGGGGAAGAGGAGTCAGGTCTTAAGAGAATGGACCTGATACTGGTGGGATAGAAGGAATTCTGATCTGGGGAAAAAAGGTACATGGGATCCAGAGAAAGGGCTGGGCACCTCCTTCCTCTTCCACTTAGCTCAGTCCTCCTTGGCCCCATATCCCTTCTTCTCAGCTCCACCCTCAGCCCCATCCTTCTCCCAGCTTTCTTCCTTCCCTCCTACCCCTAATCATAATTCTAAGGTATCTCCATCAGTTAATTCCAGCAGTGGGCTAGGGCCCAAACTGGATCTGAAGGAAGAACAAATGACTCATACAAATTATAAAAAGATGTTGAGCCTCAGTAATTTCTGCAACCAGGGAATTAAAACATAGATACTTTGAAAAGGTATTGAACTGGAGCTCAGGAGGGTATGTAGTCAGACTGCTTTTCTCAACATCCACACATCTGTATGACTCAATTTAAAGAAGCATAATCTGGTTAAGGTTTAAACGATAGAAATTTCAAAAAATTTTTACATTCTACAAAATTCCTGGTATTTCGGCATTTAAATACGCAGAGAATACTAGAATAACCAAAATTTTTTATTTTTATAATAATATACTTTGGCCACCTGATGCGAATTGCTGACTCATTTGAAAAGACCTTGATGCTGGGAAAGATTGAGGGCAGGAGAAAGGGACGACAGAGGATCAGATGGTTGGATGGCATCACGAACTCAATGGACATGAGTTTGGGTAAACTCCGGGAGCTGGTGATGGACAGGGAGGCCTGTCGCGCTGTAGTTCATGGGGTCGCAAAGAGTGGGACACGACTAAGCAACTGAACTGAATCTCAAAAGTAAGTATATGACTGTTTTCAATGGCTAGTGTACGTTACAAGGCATGTGAAAGCTATGTCACCCTAGAATATTACATTCAAGTCAGTGATGCTTAACTCCAGATGTACATCATGATAACTCTGTGGGGTTGGGCTCAGGCACCTATATTTTTAAAAGTTTCTTAGGTGATTCTGACACACAATTCTGGTTAAGAGTGACTGTCTTAAAACTGTTAGTTGCTCAGTCATGTCCGATTCTTTGCAACCCATGGACTGTAGCCTGCCAGGCTCCTCTGTCCATGAAATTCTCCAGGCAAGAATACTGAAATGGGCAGCCATTCACTTCTCCAGGGTACCTTCCCAACCCAGGGATCAAAGCCAGGTCTCCTGCATTGCAGGCAGATTTTACTGTCTGAGCCACCAGGGCAGGAAGACATTAAGATCTCACACACAGAGCTGCTTTGCTTACAAACCCATTACTAATCTCATCATCTCCTTGGTTTAGTTTTTATTTGATGAGTATTACAGGAGCACGTAAAGAAACATTTAAACTTTCCTTCCCATACCTCCAGAAAGTTATTTAAAACTAAACATTTCAAATGAAAGTTTAAAAAGTAATACATTTAAAGGTGGGCTGGGAACTAGGTTATTTACTTTGAAAAATAAAGCTGTCAATCTACAGTATAGAATAAGGAATCAGAAGGAGTGATGCTACCAGAGGCAGGGGAAGCTAGATGGTCATCAAATTCTTCCTGAAACATGTCCGAATGGCATGCCTTCATTATTTTCTTTACATAGATGACAATTTATCATGTAGGTTCACATTCAAATGGGAAGGAAAATATACCTTCAAGATGTAATCAATTTTCCAATCATGTATTTAGAATAATCTCTGTAACCAGTACTCCTGCTATTATTAAAAATCAAGAGCTAACTATACCATCTGGATATCATGAGTCAGTTTCTAAAACTCAATTCATTTCCTTTGGTTTTTCATCCATGTATTATGAAAAACCAAATTTTATAAACATACCTTGGGTCAAGAAGGCTTCTTAAAAACTTGAAAAGCAAAACCTGGTTCTGAACAGAAAAATAAAGAATACAATTAAATATTAAAACAAACTCTTTCAACTATGCTGTGATAAAGAATTTTAGAACATCCCTTTAAAAAGCATGCATGCATATGTTTACTTCTAGTAAGCTCTCTGTGCAGATCTAAGAAATGCTGAAGAATCATTTGGAGGTCACTTCTTCTCAGTAATTCTAATCATTGTCACATATTCAATTCTGAGTGCAGAAGAAATATAAATACATTGTTTTGCCCCTCAACCCTTGCCAAAAAAAAAAAAAAAAAATGCCCTCTACTGAGACAAATCCTGTAACAGTTCCCAGCATGAAGACCCTTGGAATGGGTCCAGAGCAAGTGCTCCGACCTGCTCTGGCTGCACAGATGGGTTCCCCCTGCCTCACCTGGTTCTCCCTGTGACAATGGCCAACTGTGAGACAGTTAATCTAGGTGAGGCTCAAATAGCAACCACCACCAAAAAAGCTCATTAACTTTCCAATATAATCAACTACAGAAGAGATGGCAAACTACAACAAGTTAAACCTGCTGTGCTGCAGTCCATGGGGTCACAAAGAGTCGGATACGACTGAGTGACTGAACAACAACAATACTGCATGATATAAAAATTTATAACAATTCACTCATTAGTGCACAGGCGAGGCTTACCATGAAGCAAACATATCAATTACACTAGGCCACCATAAAGCAATCATACTGCTTTTTCATTATCAATGCATGAGTTGTTATGCTTGTAAATAAATACAAATTTCTTTTTCACATTTTTTCATTTCTGATGTCATGTTTTAATAATATATATAACATATACAGTGCTTTTATAAGATAATATTGATATGAGTACTGATGGATGATTCATCTTATAAATATACAACAGTATTGATAAATTTTGTTCAGTACCGTAAATATATTTTCTCTTCCTTAAGATTTTCTTAATAACATTTTCATTTCTCTAGCTCACTTATTCTAAGAATACAGTATATAATACATATAATAGACAAAGCATGTGTTAACTGAAGGTTTCTGTTACTGGTAAGGTTCCCAGCCAACAGCAGGCTATCAGTAGTTAGACGAAAGTTATATAGGGACTTTTGACTGCATTGAGATTGGCACCCCTAACCCCTGCGTTGTTCCAGAGTCAACTGTACATGTTTTTATATTCTTATCACTTTATCAGTGTGCTTTTGGCCCATGGCCTCCCTTGTGGCTCAGCTGAAAAAGAATTCGCCTGCAATGTGGGAGACCTGGGTTCAATCCATGGGTTGGGAAGATCTCCTGGAGAAGGCAAAGGCTACCCACTCCAATATTCTGGCCTGAAGAATTCCATGGACTATATAGTCCATGGGGTCACAGAGTCCGATCCAAATGAGTGACTTTTCTCTTCTTTCTTTTGGCCCACAGCCAAAAGAAATATTCACTGAATTAATAGATGACTCCTTATCTTGAGTTAATGGGCCTCATCATACTGGACAACCAACCCTATAGACTCAGGAGTCATTTTTTACTCCACCCATCACATTCACCTAATTTCCAAGCCCCACACATTTTATCTCACAAATGTATCTTACGCTTGTCCTCTGCACTGGCACTGCTTTCATCCTGTCCTAACCATTTCTTGCCAAGACCTTTTGCCTTCCAACTGGTCTCGCCTCTATTTGCTCTCTTTGCCAGCCCATTCTCCACACACAGTTAATATTCTATCAAATGAATCTACCGGTATCACTCCTTTGCTTAAAAAAAAAAACTTCAGTCTCCAGCACATAGGAGATAGAGCATAATTTCTTAGCATTATATATATGACTGTTCAATATCAGCCCCCAAACTCTTATTTTCCAGTCTCTATACATTTAATTCCTTCCTTCCAATATACCTTTTACAGATTAATATAATGCTTCTTCCACCATCGTCTTCACCACATCATTCTCTGAATATGAATGCTGCTTCATGCCTTCAAGTCTTTACTCACCCAGAGCCCATTATCTAGAATGCCCTTTTCAATTCTCTGCCTGGAAAACTGATACTAATTATTCAAGACCCGGTTTGGGCATATCTGGGAACACTTGTCTGACTTGCTCACACAGTCTGTCACTCTCTCCCTTGTTCCTACAGCACTTTTTATGTATGTCTGGTGTAGAGCTTATAACACTACACTGTGGTTATATAAGTGCTTCTCTATTCCACAGGAAAAATTAAGAAAAAGACTATATTCTTATTAGTGCCCCCCAGCCTACCATACTGTGGTACAGAGTGGGGCCACAGTAGTATGTAGTGTGAATATGAATGAATGAAATCAATCAAATCCATATCTTTTATCACTCAAGCCAGCTGCTCCCTCCGCCACTACTTTGGTTTCCCTCTTGCATACTTAACTTCTACTACTATAATTACTACCTGAGGACTCTCGGTTGTGCTACATGCCCCTGTCATTGTCCTAATCTCTATCACTTGTGGCCACAATGGTAGTGAGCAAAACTCACTACCACAGTAGTGACAAATGGAATGCTGGTCCATTAAACAGTACTTCAAACTGAGCATCCAGTATTCAGCATTAAAACAGCTGTATTCTAGCTAAGATTTCCCCCCAGAAAAGTTCTAAATAGACAGCATTAGCCCAATAGGAGCATGATAGAAATCTAAACAAATAACATGAACTCTGAAGAGAATGTGGTCACAGTCACTATAGAAAAAAATAAGAGTTGGGGAGTGGCAGGGGAGGACCCTCTGTGGATTACGATTTTAGAGTAAGTACAGGTTATATTTCCAAAAATGTTTCTGTGATGGTAATATTCATTATGCATAAAGATAAACTCCCTCATTTCTAGACTCAGATTATCACAGAATTTCTTCTAAGCATGCCCACGCACACACACGATTTGCAGAAACTGCTATTAAGGCAACAACGAGTGGAAGAAACCATTACAATAAAGATTTCTTAGGTGGGTATTCAGTAACTGCCTCTCCACTAGATGTTCTGCAGAATTTACCTGGAGTTTCTTAATGACTGTTTCGATCTGTTCAGAAAAGTGAGTAGCAACCAGCTCTGCAGCTTTACAGGGCTTCAGGGCCACAAGTTCCTGGAACAAAAGAAAAAGATAAAATAATCTTCAGTGTTAAATTTAAATAGAATTTCCACAAATGTGATGCATAATACCAACATCAATACTTTCACGAGCTTCTATACTGCTTTTCAGAAGACCTCAATATAAGGGCCACAATTTAAAGACATATTGCAAGTGAGCAAAATCAGAAAAACATCATGTAAAAAAAAATCAGATTTTTATATAAAAGGTAATTCAGAATTCGTAGAAAAGGAAAGCACTAAAATTCTGGATTTAGGCCATGATATCTACAGGATGAATGGTAAGAACAAAAGCTCCCCAAATTCCCTGCCAGTGAATTTACCCTTGAGCTTAAAGTAATAGCTTAAAGAAGTGGGAAAAAAAAACCCACACACAGTTGCTATTTCTTTAGCTAAGACTTCTGAAACTTTACCTCCAACGCCTTGTAGATTTTAAAACCAAAATTGTCTTAAGAAATTAACTTAAGGTCATAAGTCTCAAATGACACTAAGAGGTTGACCACTGTTAATAAGACCTATTTCTGTCAAATCTAAGACTTGCCATCTGCCCTCTCCTTGAACTTTCCTAGACACTACTGGCTATCCCTTTCTTCTTGAAACTCTCTTCTTACTTGGTTTCTGTGACCCTATTCTACCTTTTCAATTGTATGATCCATGGCTAAAATGCAAAGACTGTCTATAGATCAACATACTATACTGTCAAATAAAAATACAATGAACTATCATGACTGCAATATTCATGATATATATCTAATAATTTTGTGTTGTATTTTAGGATTAATAATACTTAGCTGACACAAATAACTGTAGTTTATACTATTTTCATATAACACATCTCAAAATAGAAAAGGCACAACTAATCAATATCACATATAAAAAGGGGGATATTACTATTGATCTTCAGATATTAAAAAGATAAACTATTATGAATTAATCTATGTCCAGAATTTGAAAATTTAGTCAAAATGGCTAAATTCTTAGAAAAATGTAATTCAATAAACTGACTTAAGAAACAGAAAATCTGCATTGATTAGTAGTCACTAAAGAAATTGAATGAATAGTCAAAAATCTTCCTATATAAAACACTCCAGGCCCACATAGCTTCACTGATAAATTCCCAGCAATCATTTAGGGAAGAAATAATTACAAAGTTAATTAATCTCTTACAGAGAATAGAAAAAAGGACACTTCTTCAGCTCATTATATAAAGGTACCAAACCTCTGATACCTAAACCCTGTAGAACATAAGGAAAGAAGGAAAATTACACATTGGTCTTAATTGCGAACATTGATAAAGACAGAATCTAACAATGTATAAAAAAGATAATATAACAGGCTCTAAGTTGCATTTATCCATAGAATTCAAGGCTGATTTAATATCAATAAAATTTATGACAAAAACAGAAAAAGGGAGAAAATTTTAGCATACTAGAAATAGAACACTTCCACAAAAATCTTTATACTAAACATTATATGTCAGAAATAAAATTTTAACCATATTATTAACATTAGTGTTTTGCTAAAATATATGAAGTTGTGACAATAAATCTAACAGTAGATGAATCTACAGAGGAATCTACAGAGGAAATTATAAAACGCGCCAGAAAGATACTGAACAAACAGTTACACCATATGGTCATAAGGTAGAAGCCTCATAATGTAAAGATGTCAGATTAAAAAAGATTCAAAGATTCAATGCAATCCCTGTCAAAATCATAAGGTTAGGAACTTGACAAGTTGATTCTAAAAGGTATTTGGAACTAAGCAGCCAATACTCTTTTAAAAATATGAAGACTTATTATACAACAACAATATTTCAAGTAGTGACTTCAAGACCAATCAAACAGAACAAGACCCAGAAAAAGACAAAACACAGAGATTCTTGATATCTCATGATAAGGTAGCACTGTTGAGCAGTGCGTAAAGGTAATCTTTTAAAATAACTGTTGCTAGGACACAGATGAATGGAACAGGAAAGAAAGCCCAGAAATAAACCCAAACCCACACTAACGGTCATTTATCTATGACAAGGCAAGAATACACAGTGGAGAAAAGACAGCCTCTTAAATAACTGGTGCTGGGCAAACTGGACAGCTACATGTAAGAGAATGAAAACAGACCATTCTCTAACACCATATACAAAATAAACTCAAAATGGACTAAAGACCTAAATGTAAGAGCAGATACTGTAAAACTCCTATAGGAAAACTTAGGCAGAACACTCTTTGATATAAATCATAACAATATTTTTTTGGATCCATCTCCTAGAGTATTGAAAACAAAAGCAAAAATAAGCAAATGGGACCCAATCAAACTTACAAGCTTTTGTAGAGCAAAGGAAAACATAAACAAAATAAAAAGATAGCCTTCAGAATGGGAAAGAATATTTGCAAACAATACAACCAATAAGGGATTGATTTCCAAAATATACAAACAGCTCCTACAGCACACACACACAAAATCCAATCAATAAATAGGCAGGAGATCGAAACACATTTCTCCATTTCTCAAAAAGATGGCCCACAGGCACATTAAAACATGCTCAACATTGCTGTTAGAAAAATGCAAATCAAAACTAAAATGAGGTATTACCTCACATGGATCAGAAAGGCCATCATCAGAAAGTCTACAAATAGTAAATACTGGAAAAGGTGTGGATAAAAGGGAACCCTCCTCTACTGTTGGTGGGAATGTAAACTGGTTTAGTCACTATGGAAAATGGAGGTTCCTCAAAAAAACAAAATTAGAACTACCATATGATCCAGCAATCCCACTCCTGAGCATATGTCTACCTAGAAAACATAAAAACTTTAAATCAAAAAGATACATGCATTCCAGTGTTCATAGCAGCACTATTTACAACAGTCAAGACATGGAAGCAACCTAAATGTGTACAGACAGATGACTGGATAAAGAAGATGTGGTATATGATGGAATATTACTTAGCCATTAAAAAGAATGAAATAATGGTATCTGCAGCAACATGGATGGACCTAGAGATTATCACACTAAATGAAATCAGACAGAGAAAGATAAATAACCATATGATATCACTTACATGTGGAATCTAAAAAAAAAAATGATCCAAAGGAATTTATTTACAAAACAGAAATAAGACTCACATACATAGAAAACAAACTTACAGAAACCAAAGGGGAAAGCGGGGAGGGATCAATTAGGGATTTTGGATAAACAGATACACACGACTATATAAAAGATAGATAAATAATGAGGACCTACTATACAGCACAGGGGACTATATTCAATATATATCTGGTAATAACCTATAATGGAAAAGAATATGAAATGGAAAAAAAAATATATATATATACACAACTGAATCACTTTGCTGTATACCTGAAACATTGTAAATCAACTATACTTCAATTTTTAAAAGGGGGGAAAAATTCAAAAATGGAAAAAAATTGTTCCTGAGAGAACTAGGTATCTATATTTTAAAAAAATTAATTAATCCCCACCTCAAACCCTATACAAAAACTGCTTTCAGGTGGGTCTAAGATTTAAAGTTGAAAAAAGAAACAAGAAAGCTTTTAGACAACAATACAGAAGGACTTCAGTACCAAAGGAAAAAAACTGATTATTCTGACTACTTAAAAAAAACTTCTTAAAAAGAACCATAGAAAAAAGCCACAGAATAGAATATACTTGCAACACGTATCACTGAAAATAAGACTAACATCCAGGATATACAAGGAATTCCTTCATGAATGAGTACAAGAGACATTCTAACAGAAAAATGGGCAAAAGACTTGAACCGTGATGTCACAGAAAGAAAATTTAAATGGCCAATAAATATGTATCTATCAATCTCAGTAATTAAGGATATGTAAATTTAAAACAAAATGAAATGTCATTATACATCCACTAGACAGACAAAATTTTAAAAGTTCAGCAAGAATACAGAGTCAGTGGAAAATCTCACACAATGCTGGCATCTGCTGACGTTTAAAGTATTTATCCCAGTTAAGTGGCAACTACACACCCCAGAACAGAGATTATCAAATGTTAACATGCATCAAAATCACCAGAGGGGCTTATTAAAATATATTGTTGGGACCTGTTGACAGAGTTTCTGATTCATTAGGCCTGAGGAGAAGACTGAAACAGCATTTCTATCAAGTTCTCAGCTGATGCTGTAATGCTGGACTGGAGATCAAACGGAACCACTGTCCTAGAAAAATGCATGTGGCTGTGTTCAAGATGCATATGTAAGATACCAATAGAATGAACAGGCAGTGATATACTTATAAAATTTAATACTGCACCATAATAAAAATGAACTGCAGCTACATACAACAAAATATATAAATTTCTCAAAATATTGAGAAAAAGAAAATAACCTCAGAGTATAACCTCATTTATATAAAGTTCAGCAACAAGCCAAACAAAACATATATTTTTAGCGGTACAGGCAGATGCAATGACAATATATAAAAGTGCAATAAATTATCAGAAGAACGAAGATAAATATTCATTATCCTCGTTCTTCTGATATTAGTGAGGCAGTGAACCGTGATGAGGAAAGGATACATGGGAACAGTCTAGGGTACTAGCAATAACTATTTCTGGTATGTTGAGTTTTTAATTTTTTATTAAACTGTACTTTTATTTTATGCACTTTCTCTTTATATTTCAAAATGAAAAGTGTTTTTAAAAATTTCATGAAACATGAATTGTCCATATTGGAAAAACCATCTAAATGAGAGATTCTTTACTGAAATCCACAGACCCAACCTAAGAATGGCTTTTAGGAAATCTGTGGATCCTTAAATAGTGAACAAAATGATGCATCTGAGCACATGTGCAAGACTAGGAAGCACAGGTCCAGATCTTTCATTAGAGTCTCAAATGCAGTCTATACCTCACAAAGTGTTAAGAACCACTAATCTATATGCTATGTACGTATACTGTCTGAAAACCTTATTATAAGGACTTTCCCTCTACACACTGTTGATTTTATTTATATTAAAAAAGCCACACAAAACCTTCAACAAAAAGTCTACAGATTTCTAATATGACCTTCAGAAGTACTAAAAAGTTCAAGGCAAAAAAAAAGCACAGATGTGGAGAAAATAGTCAGCAGAAATAATTGTTGTGCAGCAAAAATATTTCTTGCTTCACCAGTATGAGTTTTCTGCTGAATAATTTGTTTGTTCATTGATTAATGCATCATGTTTCACATTATGCAGAGAGACACAGCTTCATTTTTGGATGTCTGGAGTCCATGTGCTCAAAGCACGGCATAATGCAGTTGAAATGAAATGAACAATGAGCCATAATGTAACTATGGAGACTTAAAGGGGATGATGAAAAGAAAAAGAATACCAAATGATTAGAAGAAAAAAATATAATTCACAGTCGAAGAAGGTTTTCTTGGGTTTTCTTTCATTCACCAAGACATACTGATCTTGTTGTTAGCAGAAACATGATAAGACTAAATAACATATATGTGTTCTCAATCCAGTAAATGAAAGTGTGGCAATTCCTTCATCCTACTGACTGTAACACTTTTCACATCAGATGTTTTATATTACATGCTGTTCACATTTCTAATCTAAACTTCATAATCATCAGGAATTAAAAGTATTCACATTACATGCAATGCTTTCTAAAAGGTTCAGAGCTCATCATTTCTTATCATTTTTCATATGTAAAAAATTTTAAAACATGTTGAATAATCGTATCTTTCACTACATCTCTAAACCCATCACCATCTCCTGATCCTTGCTACAACGAGGGAGAAACAAACTTTGTAGATGTAAATATTATTTACAAAACTAGAACTACCTCAGCATCCTTCATTACTATTTCTTTTTCTCAATAATTAGAGGACTAAAAAAACAGAAGAGATTCCAACAGCTCTCTAACTCTGTTGGTTTCTGAGGAATATTGTATGTTTTGAACCTAAGGAAACTAAAGTGAGGAGTGATTTCTGGGCCCTTTTTTAGAATGCATTTTGATGCCATCCTCATCATACACACAATCAGTTCAGTTCAGTCTCACAGTCATGTCTGACTCTTTGCGACCCCATGGACTGCAGCACACCAGGCTTCCCTATCTTTCACCAACTCCCGGAGCTTACCCAAACTCATATCCATCAAGTCGGTGATGCCATTCAACCATCTCATTCTCTGTTGTCCCTTCTGCTCCTGCCTTGATTCTTTCCCTGCTCAGGGCCTTTTCAAATGAGTCAGTTCTGCACATTAGGTGGCCAAAGTATTGGAGTTTCAGCTTCGACATCAGTCCTTCCAATGAATATTCAGGACTGATTTCCTTCAGGATTGACTGGTTTGATCTCCTTGCAGTCCAACCAAGGGACCCTCACGAGTCTTCTCCAACACCACAGTTCAAAAGCATCAGTTCTTCAGCACTCAGCTTTCTTTATAGTTCAACTCTCACAGCCATACATGACTACTGAAAAACCATAGCCTTGACTAGATGGACCTTTATCAGCAAAGTCATGTCTCTGCTTTTTAATATGCTGTTTAGGTTGGTCATAGCTTTTCTTCCAAGGAGCAAGTGTCTTTTAATTTCACAGCTGCAGTCACCATCTGCAGTGATTTTGGAGCCCAAGAAAATAAAGTCTCTCACTGTTTCCACTGTTTCCCTATCTATGTGCCATGAAGTGATGGGACCAGATGCCATGAACTTTGTTTTTTGAATGCTGAGTTTTAAGCCAGCTTTTTCACTCTCCTCTTTCACTTTCATCAAGAGGCTCTTTAGTTCTTCCTTTCTGCCATAAGGATGGTGTCATCTGCATATCTGGGGTTATTGATATTTCTCCTGACAATCTTTATTCCAGCTTCTGCTTCATCCAGCAAGGCATTTCGCATGATGTACTCTGCATATAAGTTAAATAAGCAGGGTGACAATATACAGCCTTGACGTACTCCTTTTCCTATTTGGAACCAGTCTGTTGTTCCATGTTCAATTCTAACTGTTGCTTCTTGACCTAATACAGATTTCTCAAGAGGCAGGTCAGGTGGTCTGGTATTCCCATCTCTTTCAGAACTTTCCACAGTTTATTGTGACCCACACAGTCAAAGGCTTTGGCATAGTCAATCGAGCAGAAATAGATGTTTTTTTGGAACTCTCTTGCTTTTTCCATGATCCAGCGGATGTTGGCAATTTGATCTCTGGTTCCTCTACCGTTTCTAAAACCAGCTTGAGTTTCATCCACCTCATTAGAACTGATTCAAATGTATTACTCAGCCATTAAAAAGAATACATTTGAATCAGTTCTAATGAGGTGGATGAAACTGGAGCCTATTATACAGAGTGAAGTAAGCCAGAAAGAAAAACACCAATACAGTATACTAACGCATATATATGGAATTTAGAAAGATGGTAACAATAACCCTGTGTACAAGACAGCAAAAGAGACACTGATGTATAGAACAGTCTTATGGACTCTGTGGGAGAGGGAGAGGGTGGGAAGATTTGAGAGAATGGCATTGAAACATGTAAAATATCATGTATGTAACGAGTTGCCAGTCCAGGTTAGATGCCCAATACTGGATGCTTGGGGCTAGTGCACTGGGATGACCCAGAGGGATGGAATGGGGAGGGAGGAGGGAGGAGGGTTCAGGGTGGGGCACACATGTATACCTGTGGTGGATTCATTTTGATATTTGGCAAAACTAATACAATTATGTAAAGTTTAAAAATAAAATTAAAAAAAAAAAAAGAAAAAAAAATTTTGCAATAAAAAAATAAAATAAAATTTATAAAGTACATGGACATGAAAAAAAATAATAAAATAAAATAAAAAAATAAAAAATAAAATTAAACCAGCTTGAACATCTGGAAGTTCATGGTTCACGTATTACTGAAGCCTGACTTGGAGAACTCTGAGCACTACTTTGCTAGCGTGTGAGATGAGTGCAATTGTGCGGTCATTTGAACATTCTTTGGCATTGGAATGAAAACTGACCTTTTCCAGTTCTGTGGCCACTGCTGAGTTTTCCAAATTTGCTGGCATATTGAGTGCAGCACCTTCACAGCATTGTCTTTTAGGATTTGAAATAGCTCAACTGGAATTCCATCACCTCCACTAGCTTTGTTCATGGTGATGCTTCCTAAGGCCCACTTGACTTCTCATTCCAGAAATGTCTGGCTCTAGGTGAGTGATCACACCATCTTGTTATCAGTGTCATGAAGATCGTTTTTGTAGAGTTTTTCTGTGTATTCTTACCACCTCTTCTTAATATCTTCTGCTTCTGTTAGGTCCATACCATTTCCATCCTTTATTGTACCCATCTTTGCATGACATGTTCCCTTGGTACCTCTAGTTTTCTTGAAGAGAGCTCTAGTCTTTCCCATTCTATTATTTTCCTCTATTTATTTGCATCAATCACTGAGGAAGGCTTTCTTATCTCTCTTTGCTATTCTTTGGAATTCTGCATTCAGATGGGGATATATTTCCTTTTTTCCTTTGCCTTTAGCTTCTTTTCTTTTCTCAGCTATTTATAAGGCCTCCTCAGACAACCATTTTGCCTTTTTGCATTTCTTTTCCTTGGGGAGGGTCTTGATCACTGCCTCCTGTACAATGTCACGAACCCCCATCCATAGTTCTTCGGGTACTCCATCAGATCTAATTCCTTGAATCTATTTGTCACTTCTACTTTATAATCGTAAGGAATTTGATTTTGGTCATACCTGAATGGTCCAGTGGTTTTCCCTACTTTCTTCAATCTAAGTCTGAATTTTGCAATAAGAAGTTCATGATCTGAGCCACAGTCAGCTCCCAGTCTTGTTTTTGCTGACTGTATAGAGCTTCTCCATCTTTGGCAGCAAAGAATATAATCAATCTGATTTTGATATTGACATTAGTCTCTGTATTTAGGCATCTGAAGAAAATTTTTGGGCCAACCATCTGTTGGCTCAGACAGTAAAGATTTTGCCTGCAATAAAGCAGACCTGGGTTTGATCCCTGGGACAGGAAGATCCCCTGGAGAAGGGAATGGCTACCCACTCCAGTACTCTTACCTGGGAAATCCCATGGACAAAGGAGCTTGACAGGCCCTACTCCATGGGGTCACAAAGAGTCAGACACTGCTGAGCAACTAACAACTAGCAAATATTTAAAAAAGAACTTTTAGTTTCAAAGTCAATTACTGCATTCCAATAAAACAGCATTAATAAACAAAATCAGAATCATCATCCTTTTACATAAGAGAAATACATCCTCTTACATAAGGGAAATACATCAGAGAGAATAACTCGTTGCAGTGATGTCTCTAAAATTCCATCAGGTAACTGAGGGAATGGCTCCTGTCACATGATAGGGGAAAAGATCAATAGTAGTCTCAGAATTCCTCAGAACATTGTGAAAAAACACGAAGATTCCAGTTTGTGAACTAGCTGATTTAACATGAGTTATTTTCAGAAGTCATGACATAATAAGTTGTATACAGCATGGGTTTTCCACAAATGTGAGGTGGAATAAATTATCTGAAAAAGATGTTAACCCTCAAGCAAATCAACTTAATAATACATCTCCCACTACTTAGTTAGCAAAAACTTAATTTGGGAGGTATCTACACAAATACGGCAGAGTTTTCAAAATTCTACTGAATCAGTACCTCAATATGATCCATAGCCTTCTGCCATACAGACTGCTTCTCCTCCACACTGTATCCAGGAATGGATAAGATATTGTGAATGTAGTTAAAGACTTCTTCCTGAAAAGCACAAGACAATAAAATTTATTCCTTCATTCACTCAAGAATACTTAGTCACTATCTACTATCTCTTGAGAGTCCCTTGGCTTGGGAGATCAAACCAGTCAATCCTAAAGAAAATGAGTCCTGAATATTCATTGGAAGGACTGATGCTGAAATACTTTGGCCACCTGATGCAAAGAACTGAATCATTGCAAAAGACCCTAGGATGGGAAAAACTGAAGTCAGGAGGAGAAGGGAACAACAGAGAATCAGATGGTTGAATGGCATTACCGACTCAATGGTCATGAGTATGAGCAAGCTCCAGGAGTTGATCATGGACAGGGAAGCCTGGCATGCTGCAGTCCATGGAGTCGCAAAGAGTCGGACATGACTGAGTGAACTGATCTGATCTACTATCTGTATCAGTCTTGGTAAGTATCTATTATTTAGAGAAGGAAACCATTTTGATATGGTTAACTGATGGAGTGAAGTGAAAGTCACTCAGTCATATCTGACCCTTTGCCACTCCATGGACAATATAGTACATGGGATTCTCCAGGCAAGAATACTGGAGTGGGTAGCTGTTCCCTTCTCCAGGGGATCTTCCCAACCCAGGGATCGAACTCAGTCTCCCACACTGCAGGCAGATTCTTTACCAGCTGAGCCACCAGGGAAGTCCAAGAATACTGGAGTGGGTAGCCTACCCCGTCTCCAGTGGATCTTCCCGACCCAGGCATCAAACTGGGGTCTCTTGCATTGCAGGCAGATTCTTTATCAGCTGAGTTACCAGGGAAGCCCCTTAACTAATGGAAGACTGACTTAAAAGAGAAAGAGTAACTGTTTAGGGTAGATTCTTAGAAGTTGCAAATGTGTTCCAATTAATTTCAGTCTCGATTTCATTAACCCAGAGTGAATATTATTTGTTTGCTTTGGTGGTCTCTGTCCACATTGTTAGTTTGACATCAAATCTGTCTTGCCCTTGTCCATTCTGCTCCACTTACACTGATCTTTGCTTCATTTATATGATCCCTATTCAGTTCCTTGAACAAGTCAAAAAATTTTCCCACCTCAGGATCTTCGCGTATACTGTTCCCTACCCTGGAACATTTTTTCTACAGGCTCCTTGCTTGACTAGCTTCTTCTCAAATTCCAAAACTCAGTTTATATGGCATTTATCTGAGATTCCTTCCCTGGCTGCTCTGTATAAGTTCGTTCCCCCATTATTTACTCCTGTGGGAACCAGTTTCTCTAACGCTCATCACAATTTGCAATTACATATTTGGTTTTCTTACTGTCAGTCTCCATCAATAAACTATAAGTTATAAAATTACAGGAACTATATATCTGTTTAAATTATGAATATACACTTGAGTTAATAACAGGCAGTCAATAAACAGCTGTTGAATAATGAAGAAACATATGTCCAAATATTTCTACTGAATAATTATTTCTACTTGATAAGGTGAGGGAGGAAACTAAGTAAGAAAAAAGGGTAAAGTGGTCTCTTAACTCACCTCTCGTAGTGGGTCACGTAAGTAGCAATCAATAATTTTGTCATATTGGTGTTCTTGTTCATACATAAATTCACAAATTTGGTAGCTAGAACATAAAAGGAAAAACTTCAGTGTACCAAACAGGCAGGTGGTTATCAACTTACTGTTTTAAGACATCTGTTCAGGCATAGGGGTTAGAATTAAGGAAAATGAATACAGTAGATGTGATTTCTACTGTTAAATCAAGTTATCGTATCTAAGGAATATGAGTATCTGCCATTCCTTTGAATATACGTTTTAAAATGCTGCTGAATACTATGTTTATAAGAAATTTCAAAGATGTGTATAAAATAAATGTTAAAGCAACAATATATCATATAAAAAATAGTTACTGCATTAGAAACTAATACAATCAATAACATGAAGTTTCCCTGTTCAGAATTAAACATGTCAAATGAAATATTTAACAAACTAGATAAACAATAGTGCTAACATGTTGCATCTGTTTTCTATGTTAAATTCTGCATTGTTTACAATATATATGTAAGGTAACTGCCAAAAATCTTAAAAATACCATGTAAATTTTAAGTAAAAAAAACCCATAAGACTGATATTTCATTTTTACACTAAAACAAATGAACAAGAACTTCAAATTTACTTGCTATTAATTTCTTAAACTAACTTCTTGACTTGAAAGGCAAAAACTTTTGCATTTAGG
This sequence comes from Bubalus kerabau, assembly GCF_029407905.1. NCBI lineage: Eukaryota > Metazoa > Chordata > Mammalia > Artiodactyla > Bovidae > Bubalus > Bubalus kerabau. The sequence goes on from NC_073625.1 coordinate 128,710,247, forward strand.
TTTTTTAAAAATTATTACATGCATAGCTTTTCTTAATTAAAAAAAAATGGCAATGCATCAGTTAACCAGGCTTCAAGTTAGAGAAGTAGTACTTTAGTAGTTCTATGGGAACTGATATATGGCTTTAACACAACTTACAATTCTGCTTTCTCTGCCATACGGATGAGTCGACTTTCTTCAAACTGAACTATGCCTCCAGCCTGCAGCAATTCTAAAAGGACCTGAATATTTAAAATAAATCAGTAAAGACACTTTGGAATCTACTTTTATTGATTAGCTCTTCAGGAGTCCTTTCAGCCACATAATCATATGACCATATGAAAGTGAAGAAGAACTAAAGAGCCTCTTGATGAAAAGTGAAAGAGGAGAGTGAAAAGTTGTCTTAAAGCTCAACATTCAGAAAACTAAGGTCATGGCATCCGATCCCATCACTTCATGGCAAATAGATGGAGAAACAGTGGAAACAGTGGCAGACTTTATTTTGGGGAGCTCTAAAATCACTGCAGATGGTGACTGTGTCCATGAAATTAAAAGCCGGCTTACTCCTTGGAAGAAAAGTTATGACCAACCTAGATAGCATATTAAAAAGCAGAGACATTACTTTGCAACAAAGGTCCATCTAGTCAAAGCTACGGTTTTTCCAGTAGTCATGTATGGATGTGAAAGTTGGACTATAAAGAAAGCTGAGTGCCCAAGAATTGATGCTTTTGAACTGTGCTGTTGGAGAAGACTCTTGAGAGCCCCTTGGACTGCAAGGAGATCCAACCAGTCCATCCTAAAGGAGATCAGTCCTGGGTGTTCACTGGAAGGACTGATGCTGAAGCTGAAACTCCAATACTCTGGCCACCTGATGGGAAGAGCTGACTCATTTGAAAAGACCCTGGTGCTGGGAAAGATTGAAGGCAGGAGGAGAAGGGGATGACAGAGGATGAGATGGTTGGATGGCATCACCAACTCAATGGACATGAGTTTGGTTAATCTCCAGGAGTTGGTGATGGACAGGGAGGCCTGGCGTGCTGCAGTCCATGGAGTCACAAAGAGTCAGACGCAACTGAGTGACTGAACTGAACTGAAGCAGCTGAATAAAAAATTAACCTTTATCAAACTAAGTATCTAAATATATGACCAGGCTATTAGACATATTTTAAAATAAATCTCAAAATATAATACAATCACTACTTAATCATTAGAGCAGTATCAGAAAGCTCTCTCCTATATTTAAGTTCAAGATCCAGAGTAACATGCCCTTTCTCAGAACTCCAGGAAGCCATTTAACAAAACATTTTTCAAACACAGGAAATTACTTTCAAATTAATTTTTTTACAAAGGCAGAAAGAAATAAAACCTAGCCTACCTTTACACTTCACAACTCTAATTTAATCCATTTTGAGTATTACAGTGCACTGTATATAGGACAATGATGGAGCGAACGTATCTGCTGGAAACCTCAGTTTGAAATAACATGATCAACTGCCAGTGCTGGAGAGAGTCTGAACCAACTTATAGGAGTTGAAGCTTTCTAGGAATTTTTAAGCTGGCTGTTAAATACAGGCATTGTTAAAAATAAAATTATATAAACTTACGATTAAATAAATTAAAAGCAAAGGTAATACCCAAACTCACCACTTCCTAAGTATTTTACTGTATTTTACTGTGTATGCTCTCCAGGTTAGAGACTGTAGCCTTAATGCACGGTGGGCTTCCCTGATGGCTCAAACGGTAATGAATCTGCCTGCAACGCAGGAGACCCAGGTTCAATCCCTGAGTCAAAAAGATCCCCTGGAGTAATAAATGGCAATCCACTCCAGTATTCTTGCCTGGAGAATTCCATGGAGAGAGGAGCCTGGGCGGCTATAGTCCATGGGGTCACAAAGAGTCAGACACAACTGAACGATTAACACTTTCACTTTATCTGTACGGTGGAAATATTATGTAAGGGTGTGTTATGGTACATCGCTCCCCAACTTCATGTGCAATATGATATCATGCTAGAAGGTTGAAATCAGCCACGATGGGAATACTTACACCATGGAAATTAATAAATGCTATAAATCAGGGCTTGTTACATTTTTAAAGGATTATAAAACAAAGAGTATGTGACAGATTATATATGACCCACAAAACCTAAAATATTTACTCTCTGGCCCTTTACAGAAAAACTCTGACAATTTCTGGCTAAGATATTGATGGAGATAAAGTTAATAAGAGAATCAAACTTAAAAGTCTGTTTGTCGGAGTCATTATACTGAAAATAGCACAAAAAAATTAAGGAATCATTTTTCCAATATTAGAAAACTGTTATCCAATTCAGCAAAGAAGTCACAACACTGATCAATGAGTGAAGTTCTGATATGCTTTCATTACTGCACTTTCATCTTATTCATTTTAATAAATCAAAGTATCAATCAACATTCACATCAGTACCAAATTTTGATATAAGAAAAACAGCTTAAGAGAAACACTGCTGGATGAGAAGGGAAGGAACCGAGCTCTGACTTTACTGATGACCTTGAGCAATTTGCGTCATCAGTTTTCTACTTTCTAAAATGAGTGAGGGAAAAAATCCCCAGGTAATCCCAAAAAGGATTCCCAATAACAGATTACTAACTATGATTACTTTTAAAGGTTTGGCTTTTACATTTAGGTTTAGTTTTTATTTCTGTTTTATTTAGTAATTTACATAAAAAGTTTTTATCATTTTATATAGCAACACCATGCATAACATGATTCACTTTTCCTGCCAATAGAGAAATAGGGCCAAAATGAGGGACCCACATTACTGTTTGTATTCAGTATAATTTAAGAGACAATCAAAATTTTAGCAGCTGTTCTCTTTCCTAAGATAGTCTGCAGCAGTCATGGGGCCACAGGTGTGCAGAGAACGAGTTCACTGTTGTGTTCCTATGTTCTTTATCTGAGTCTCAACCTCCAGCTGGGAATATATTACCATAAAAAAAATCAGCATTGGTCCAGAAGTACTTAATTTTTGTAGCTTACTTATGTGACAAAATCTTGTCATCAGTTATAAACAGACTGTCTTAGTGTTCACAATTACAGTGGCTAAGCTTTTAAGAAATCCTACTCCTAGAAAGCACCCTCAAGCAACTGGCTAAGTAGAAAGAAGTGGTTATCAGTTTTTTCTCACAGTGGTTAGTGGAGGGATAGACAGATTCATGGTGGAGAGTTCTGACAAAACGTGGTCCACTGGAGAAGGGAATGGCAAACCACTTCAGTATTCTTGCCTTGAGAAACCCATGAACAGTATGAGAAGGCAAAAAGATAGGACACTGAAAGATGAACTCCCCAGGTCAGTAGGTGCCCAATATGCTACAGGAGGTCAGTGGAGAAATAACTCCAGAAAGAATGAAGACACGGAGCCAAAGCAAAAACAACACCCACTTGTGGATGTGACTGGTGATAGAAGCAAAGTCTGATGCTGTAAAGAGAAATATTGCATAGGCACCTGGAATGTTAAGTTCATGAATCAAAAGCAAATTGGAAGTGGTCAAACCCGGGGATGGCAAGAGTGAATGTCGACATTTTAGCAATCAGTGAATTAAAATGGACTGGAATGGGTGAATATAACTCAGATGACCATTATATCTACTATGTGGGCAAGAATCCCTTAGAAGAAATGGAGTAGCCGTTATACTAAACAAACTTAGTAAACAAAATGCAGTACTTGGATGGAATCTCAAAAACGACAGAATGATCTTTGTTCGTTTCCAAGGCAAACCATTCAATATCACAGTAATCCAAGTCTATACCCTGACCAGTCATGCTGAAGAAGCTGAAGTTGAACGGTTCAGTGAAGACCTCCAAGACCTTCTAGAACTAACACCCAAAAAAGATGTCCTTTTCATTATAGGGGTCTGGAACACAAAAGTAGGAAGTCAAGAGATACCTGAAGTAACAGGCAAATTTGGCCTCGGGAGTACAAAACGAAGCAGGTCAAAGGCTAACAGAATTTTGCCAAGAGAACACACTGATCATAGCAAACACCCTCTTCCAACAACACAAGAGAAGATTCTACACATGGACATCACCAGATGGTCAATACTGAAATCAGACTGATTATATTCTTTACAGCCAAAGATGGAGAAGCTCTGTACAGTCAGGGAAAACAAGACTGGGAGCTGACTGTGGCTCGAATTATGAACTCCTTATTGCAAAATTCAGACTTAGATTGAAGAAAGTGGGGAAACCACTGGACCATTCAGGTATGACCTAAATCAAATCCCTTATAATTATACAGTGGAAGTGACAAATAGATTCAAGGGATTAGATCTGACAGACAGAGTGCCTGAAGAACTATGGACGGAGGTTCATGACAATGTACAGGAGGCAGTGATCAAAACTATCAAGGAAAAGAAATGCAAAAAGGTTGTCTGAGGAGGTCTTACAAATAGCTGAGAAAAGAAGAGAAACTAGAGGCAAAGGAGAAAAGGTAAGAAATACCCATCTGAATGCAGAGTTCCAAAGAATAGCAAGGAAAGATAAGAAAGCCTTTTTCAGTGATCAATGCAAAGAAATAGAGGAAAACAATAGAATGGGAAAGACTAGAGATCTCTTCAAGAAAATGAGAGATACCAAGGGAACATGTCATGAAAAGATGGGCACAATAAAGGAAGGATGGTATGGACCTAACAGAAACAGAAGATATTAAGAAGAGGTGGCAAGAATACACAGAAGAACTATACAAAATGATCTTCATGACCCAGATAACCACGATGGTGTGATCACTCACCTAGAGCCAGATATCCTGGAATGTGAAGTCAAGTGGGCCTTAGAAAGCATCACTATGAACAAAGCTAGTGGAGGTGATGGAATTCCAGTTGTGCTATTTCAAATCCTAAAAGACAATGCTGTGAAGGTGCTGCACTTAATATGCCAGCAAATTTGGAAAATTCAGCAGTAGACACAGAACTGGAAAAGGTCAGTTTTCATTCCAATCCCAAAGAAACGCAATGCCAAAGAATGTTCAAATGACCGCACAATTGCACTCATCTCACATGCTAGTAAAGTAATGCTCAGAGTTCTCCAAGCCAGACTTCAACAGTACATGAAGTTCCAGATGTTCAAGCTGGATTCAAAAAAGGCAGAGGAGGGATGGTATGGGGAGGGAAGGGGGAGGAGGGTTCAGGATGGGGAACACATGTATACCTGTGGTAGATTCATTTTGATATATAGCAAAACCAATACAATACTGTAAAGTTAAATAAAATTAAAAAAAAAAAGGCAGAGGAACCAGAGATTACATTTTCAACATCTATCCGAGCATTGAAAAAGCAAGAGAGTTCCAGAAAAACATCTATTTCTGCTTTATTGTCTACGCCAAAGCCTTTGACTGTGTGGATCACAATAAACTGTGGAAAATTCTGAGAGAGAAGGGAATACTAGACCACCTGACCTGCCTCTTGAGAAATCTGTATCAGGTCAAGAAGCAACAGTTAAAATTGGACGTGGAACAACAGACTGGTTCTAAATGGGTAAAAGAGTACATCAAGACTACATATTGTCACCCTGCTTATTTAACTTATATGCAGAGCACATCACGTGAAATGCCGGGCTGGATCAAGCACAAATTGGAATCAGGATTGCCAGGAGACATATCAATAACCTCAGATATGCAGATGATACCACCCTTATGGCAGAAAGCGAAGAAAAGCTAAAGAGCCTCTTGATGAAAGTGAAAGAGGAGAGTGAAAAAGTTGGCTTAAAACTCAACATTCAGAAAACTAAGATCATGGCATCTGGTCCCATCACTTCATGGCAAATAGATGGGGAAACAATGCAAACAGTGAGAGACTATTTTCTTGGGCTCCAAAATCACTGCAGATGGTGACTGGAGCCATGAAATTAAAAGATGCGTGCTCCTTGGGAAAAAAAGCCATGACCAACCTAGGCAGCATATTAAAAAGCAGAGACATTACTTTGCAACAAAGGTCTGTCTAGTCAAAGCTATGGTTTTTCCAGTAGTCATGTATGGATGTGAGAGTTGGACTATAAAGAAAGCTGAGCGCTGAAGAATTGATGCTTTTGAACTGTGCTGTCGGAGAAGATTCTTGAGGGTCCCTTGGACTGCAAGAAGATCCAACCAGTCAGTCCTAAATGAAATCAGTCCTGAATATTCAATGGAAGGACTGACAGTGAAGCTGAAGCTCCAATACTTTGGCCACCTGATGTGAAGAACTGACTCATTGGAAAAGACCCTCATGCTGGGAAAGATTGAAGGCAGGAGGAGAAGGGGACAACAGAGGATGAGATGGTTGGATGGCATCACCGACTTGATGGACATGAGTTTGGGTAAGCTCTGGGAGTTGGTGATGGACAGGGAAGCCTGGTGTGCTGCAGTCCATGGGGTTGCAAAGAGTCAGACACAATTGAGCGACTGAACTGACTGACTGAGACGGATGCCAGTCCCCAGAAATGGTGAGCACTAGTGCAGTGGAACCACAGGGCACTCCCAAAAGCTGAGTGTTCCAATACTCAAGATCTTGAAGTGTTTTTGGTTCATGACCATAGCAACTAGGTATGGTTACTAACTTAATGATGCTGGCAGAAAGGAGCTTATAGTAGGTGCCAACTATTGCTCATAAAGGAGAAGGACAAAGTTTTTATTCTCTTTTGATGTCACATTGAACGCAAGACAGGTGCAGTCTGCCTAGAAATTTATTTGTAGTTTGATTGAGGCTCAAACTAACAACCATCCACACTATTTCCTGGTTGCCACTATCTCACATAGTATTAGGGTTAGACACAAGTCTTTCTGCCCTTACACCGTAAGGTCTAGTACAAAAGGTTTTTTCTGGTTCACTCTGTCTTCTTTCCCATTCTTTAGCAAGATGAGTTCTAGCAGTTCATACCTGCTGTCTTTCAGAGTGTCGGGAGTCATCATCAGGACTACAAAGGAATTCAAGGACCTGGTCAAAGAAAAGGTATTTTTAAATTGGATACCAGCATGCATGCCATAAGGAAAATCATAGTTACTCTTTCTATATCACCAATTCATTCACATCCAGCTCAACAAACACCACAGGGATATGGTAGCTTCCCAATTGGTCAGCCCAATATATGACACAGCAGGCTCAGTTATGCTAACAATTTAATATATACCTTAAACACATTTCTTTACTATTTAGAAACATGACTAGAATCTGACATCATATATACCTTAAGATCTCCAAAACCATGGACCAAAGTAAGTATGGACTTTGGAGTCAAGCCACTTGAATTTGAATCCTAACCTTATTAATATTTAATAACAACATTTATTGCTGGTAATAACACTTATTAAGTGACTTGGATGAGTGATTTAACCTCTCCAGGCTTTAGCATCCTCATCTGCAAAACGGGAGTAACAACTATAGGATGTTCAGAGGTACTGGGAGTACTAGTTAATACATACATGTAAAACTCTGAAGCAGAGCATGGCACTATGAAGTGCTCAATAAATGCTGGTCATGATTAGCAACTTTCTCCAGGTAAAGAGTGTTTTCTTTGTCACCTGTGGCTTTGTAGAAGATATTTAACTGGATTTGGAAGTACCTTCAGAGTGGTTAGTAAGTAAATTCGGATTTTCTAAAAGTAATCTCTCTTCCAGATGATCAACATCATAGTCTTACTACCAATGAGATGGGTAATTATATAGTTGAAAACTTCTTAAGTCAAAAATTCTAGGCAAATTTATAACAGAATAATTGGGAAAACAATCTCTATAAACCAATCTCCACAAATCATACTCCCATGACACCAAGTTACTGAAGAGTCACACAATCCAAACACAACGCTAAAAAACAAAAGCTAATTTAGATCCAAACTGAAAGATGAACAAGCCTCTACCTCGTAGGACACTTACCTGGTAGGTTATTCTATTAAGAAACCATGTAATCCGGTGAATTTTTCTACGAATAGTAAATAAAAACAATTCTACTTCTTATGGTTAAAGACACTCACCTGATCAAAAAGAGTTCTGTTTACAAATAAGGTGTTGTCAGGCTTCGCAAGCTGCCGGGCAAGGAAGGTAAAGAGACACCCCACTTGTGAGGGCGTAAAATCTGAATTCTCCACCATAACCTATGAGCAAAAGAGACCATTTATTCAATATACCATCTGGTTTGACACAGAAAAATATACAATTAGAGGCAGGGGTGGGGAAGCCTCAGTATGAAGGACTCATAAAAAGATTCTTTTATCAGCTGTGTGACAACTGAGTTCAGCACCCCTCGGAGAAGAAGCACAACTACCTGCACTCCCGGAAAGCACTTTAGTGACTTCTGGCATATTTACAGGCACAAGTTCGGTAAGAACTGAATTGTTAGAGGTAGATTTCCAAAACATATACATATAAAAATCATGTTTCCTTCTTGAATTCTTAAAAGAGAATCTAAAATTAAAGTAACTCTATTAAAAATCTGTCCACCAACACAGGAAGAAGGGAGCTGCTTTCGGGTTTAAAGGTAAGACAGCTTGAGAATGAAGGTATCCCAGAAAAGAAGCCAGCCAGCCTATGAGTCAGTGAAGTGAATGGCTTCTGCCTTGGCTATAAGCAGTTCAGTGAACAGATGGTTTCATATAACATGCTCTTTACAACCACACACAGTTATCAAGTCATAATCTCTCCTCTGATTTAAGTGAGCTCTCATCTCCTGAGTACCTACTACTATGCCTAAGATGCTTATGGTAGAAACCTTCAAGGGAATTGTGAACCAGAAAGCAAGGTGAGACAGGTAAACAAATCTTAAATAAAAAGCATAATGTGATTAGCACTTATAAAGGAACAAATGACAATAGAAGCGCAGTGGGGGAAATTCAGTTCAACTGATCAGACAAAAAATTTGAAACAAAAAAATGAGAAAAGTAATCTCTAAACTAAGTTTTAAAGCCCATGTGGGATCCATGACAGGGGAAGAAATGTCAGGAGAAAGAGCAGTCCAGGCAGAGAGAAGAGTGGGGGCAAAAACATGAACACAAGAAAATATAAGTTTGTCTGGAAAAATGCCATGTTTCATTAGAATGCAGCAGTATGCATGAGGAGGGAAAAATCAAACCAACAGAAAAACTTAGGGCTCCAATGCCATTCCAAGGAATCCAGAATTTATTTGTTAGAAAATGGAGGAGTTACTAAAGGTGTAATGAGGACAGCTGATTGTGATCAGCACTATGCATAAGAAAATTACCCCAACAGCAATGCTTAGGATAAAGTAACAGAAGCAAGAAATAAAGGTAGAGAGACCAAGATGTATGGGACTGCAGAGGTCCATGGGAGAGTCAGAGGAGTTCAGAACAATGCAGTGTTATGAACAGGGAAGGAGAAACAGGTGCAAAAGTCATTGCAGAGAGGCAGGTATTCACATGTGTGGAAACATGTGGCTAAAGGAAGAATGAAAAATGACAGGTCTTGAGCCTGATAGCGAGGAGAACAATGCTATTAACAAAGAGGGAGATGGCAGAAGTCTGAGAAGGAAGACCAGGAATTGTTTTAAACTAACTGAACTTAAGGAGGCAATTCTACAACAAATTAGGGAACAACAGCCCAACAGCCCATCTACAAACTCTCCTTTCATTTTCCCTTCAAAGATAAAATGTTCCCTTGGGGCCCCATTTTTGGCCTAGCCTTTTCTCACTTTGCTAAGCAGTTTGCCCCTGTCTTTTACTGCCCCTGTCTTTTACTTAGTCCAGCAATCACAGCTCGTTCAAGTGCATAATTATCATTACTAGAATATGAGGATGTTTCAAGTTGCAATCTGTGTATCTAAATTCCAATTTATAATATTCAAAGAGCTTTCTATAGCTTTAAAATACTCAATCATCATTTCCTTTCCGCGTGTGGGTCCTTTCTTAGGATTCAACTCTCAGGGCCCAACTAGTGCTCTTCTCTGCTTTTAGCTCTTCCTTTTGCTCTACAAGTGTAAACTACTCTCTCACCTGTCTGATCCTAAAAACGTCTTCTAAGGAAACAGTTCTAACTCACAGCCCCATTCCCTTGCCACCTCAGCAAGTGTCCAACTAGGTATCATCCCAGAAATTTTAGCTTCTTTCCATTTCTTCTGATCAATTTCAGAGACCATGCTGACAAAATTTTCTGGGCAATCTTATACAAAGTCACAAATTTACAGCTTTCCCACTCTATGTCTGCAGCCATTCAGCACCCATGATAATGCCTGAGGTTTGATGCTCACTCTCCTGTTTTCTGGTACTTGCCTGTGCTCCCTCAGAAAAGCACCATACATGGTGACTACAACTCTATCACCAGAATGAGAAAATAATCTCAAACTTACCATTTGAGATAGGCTCATTCTTCACTGACCCTAGGTTAAGTACTATCAAAATAATATAGAAGATGCAGCCACTATGTAAAACAGTATGGAGGTTCCTTTTAAAAAACTAAAAATAGAGCTACCATATGATCCAGCAATTCTATCCATGGACATATATCCCCCAAAAATTAAAGTGTTAATTGCTCGGTCGTGTCCAACTCTTTGCGATCCCATGGACTGAAGCCCCCCAAGCTCCTCTGTCCATGGAATTCTCCAGGCAAGAATACTGGATTGGGTTGCCATTTCCTTCTCCAGGGAATCTTCCTGACCCAGGGATCAAACCTGGGTCTCCTGCATTGTAAGCAGATACTTTACCATCTGAGCCACCAGGGAAGCCTGCATAGATGAAAACTTTAGTTCAAAAAGATACATGCACCCCAATGTTCATAGCAGCCATGACATGGAAGAAACCTAAGTGTCCATCAAGAGACAAACAGCTTTAGAATATGTGGTTTATATATATACAATGGAATCTTACTAAGCCATAAAAAAGAATGAAGTAGGGCTTCCCTGGTGGCTCAGTGATGAAGAGTGTGCCTGCCAAAGCAGGAGACATGGGTTAGACCCCTGGTCTAGGAGGATCCCACATACCGAGGAGCGATTACGTCCATGTGCCACAACTACTGAGCCTGTGCTCTGGGGTCCGGGAGCCACAACTGCTGAAGCCGTGCACCCTAGACACCATGCTCGGCAACAAGAGAAGCCCATGCAACCACAGCTAGAGAGTAGCTCCTGCTACTGCAACCAGAGAACAGCCCATGCAGCAATGAAGACCCAGCACAGCCAAAAATAAATAAATAAAAGTATGAAATAATGCCATGTGCAGCAACAAGGATGGACCTACAGAATATTATACTTTAGTGAAGTAATTCAGAAAGAGAAAGACAAATATCATATGGTATCACATGTGGAATTTAATAAATAATACAAATGAATCTATATACATAATAGAAAGAGATTCACAGATACAGAAAACAAACTTACGGTTACTAGTAGGGAAAAGGAGGAGGCAGGGGTCAACAGGAGTACAAGATTAACAGATAAAAATCATTATACACAAGCCCAGAGAACTCTGCTCAATGTTATGTGGCAGCATGGATAGGAGGGGAGTTTGGGGGAGAATGGATACATGTATATGTATGGCTGAGTTCCTCTGCCTTTCACCTGATACTATCACAACAGTTTAATTGGCTATAGTCCAATATAAAATAAAAAGTTTAGAAAAACCAAATTACTATAATAAAACAGATAAGCAATAAGAATTTACTGTATAGCACAGAGAATTACATTCAGTATCTTCTGATAACCTATCATGGAAAATAATCTGAAAAAAATATATATATATATACATATATATATATATATATCTGAATCACTTTGCTACATACCTAAACTAACACAATACTATAAATTAACTATGCTTCAATTTAAAAAAACAATATACAAAAGCAATAATTCACCAAGAGTAACAGTTTAAGTACTTTATGGAGTTTTATTTCCTTCACTTGGATCATTTTCCCACTTAGTACAGTTTTAAAACTTAAATTCTAATTCAATCAACTTGCAAACATTTCTTGAACACCTACCAGATTGTAGGCATCGTGCTAGACGTGTTAAAATAATGACAAACAAACAAACAAACAAACACATCCTTACAGTCTCTACCTACAGGAAATTCATCCCAGGTAGGAAAAGACACATGTAAACAAACCATACGGTGTGTCAAGTGTAGCATGAAGTGTTATAAGAGCCCACAGAAAAGGCAACAAGTCAAACTGGAAGTGTGAGAGAGGGTTCTGAAGAGCTTCTCATGGATGATATTTGAGTTATGTCTTGGAGAATGGCTAGGAATTTGCCAGGCAGAAAAAGCGAAGGAAAACACATGATGGGATAAAAGAAAACTCACACAAAGAACATAAGCCAAAAAAGATGACACAGAAAGTTCACTGAATTCCAACAATTTAAAAATGGTGAGAAGGGAGTTCCCTGGTAGCCGAGTGGTTAGGATTCCAGACTTTCACTGCCATGGCCAGGGTTCAATCCCTGGTCAAGGAACTGAGAACCAAAAGCTGCTCAGCATGGCCAAAAAAACTGTTGAGGCGTTGATAATACAGACTGGTGGGGTGAGAGGGAAGGTCAGAGAAGGAGCAGTTATAGAGATGTAGTCAGGGGCCAGAAAGTATAAAAGCATCTTGGATACCGTGTTAAAATTTACACGGGTATGGCAAAAACTACTACTTGTGCTCCAACATCTGTTCCTTCCATCTAATTTAGAAACAAAACTCATTTTTAGCTAAACACGTGGCCACCCACCATACAGAGTAAACTTCACAGTCTCCCTAGCTAAGTGCTGATCTACATGATATAAGCATAATTCTGGTGCACAACTTCTAAGAAATTTTCTGAAAGAAAGAGAACATTTTTTACCTCATCTCTTTCTGCATTCAGGCTGGTTAGAATACAGAGGTAATACTGGAGCCTGAGCAGTCATTTTGGACCGAAAGACACAAACCATGTACTAAGAACAACAGCAGTAAGATGAAGTGTTGTACATTCCTGACAAGTTTGTGAACCCACTCTACTAGATCAGGCTGCCTACACTCCAGACTTACAGGAGAAAATTAAATTTCCACAACAAACTATTATTATTTTGAACTTTCTCTCACAGAAGAACTTAATTTCAACTGCACCAATGGGAAGCCAGAGAAGAATATTACCTAGAAGAAAGGTAAAAGATCACAAATTAAAGAAGGACAAGATAAGACCATTCGGGAAGGTATTTTGAAACCTAAGTGAAAATTCTCCATACTAGCCACCAAGATCAAACTGACGTTATTTGGGAGCTCTCATATTCATCACTGCCTATTTTATAAGGCTAATAAATAGCTCAAATGAGATCATGTATACAAATGAGCTTTGAAAATTATAAAGAACTACTATAAATGTAGTTAATGTAATGTTATACACAAAGAAAATATTTCAATTTTGGTCTCTTCTCCAAAATAATCTAAAAGTCACTAAGAGGAAGAAACTACCATTTTATAGCCAAATGAACAGGATAAAAACTCTAAGTTTTTAAGTACAAGAAGAAACTGGCCTGGGTGAAGCTGTGCAGATGGACAGGAAAAGAATCTGTCTCCGCAGTCATTCACTAGCAACAGCATGAATCTCAAAATAGTTTTCAATTGAATCCAGATGGACTTAGATTGGGATGATCATCTCTGCATGCCTCAAATCCTTCCCAAGTTACCCATCATCTCAGTACCATGGCAAAACTACATATGGCACTACCTTAGCAACACAGTGATGCTAGTATGAGACAGGCATCAGAACATTCTTTTCTCAAAGCATTCTGAAGTTAGTCTCCATTACTAAATGTAATCACACTAACATAGCAATTATCACAACATGCACTTCTCAAGAGTAGCACTCTGTACCCAACATCCAGTCTAAAGCTGAGATACATTATATTTTTTGAATGAATAATTAGTACTTTAGCTTTTGAAGACAAAGACATCATAATAAAAATTTTAAATGAGTTTAACATATTCCTTTATTAAACAAGATTATTTTAGAACTTGCTATAAAGTAATTCACTTTTATAAATATAAATATCAATACAAAGACATTCTAGGGATACTCACCTTCAACAAAATATCCACAATACGTTGCTGATATTCTACAGCTTGCTTATCATTTTTAAAATCTTCAAAAGTCTAAAAAGGAAAAAGAAATTTTAAAAAGGTAAGTATTATTTGAAAATTTTAGAAGGAAACAAGATACTAAATTCTTGTTAATAGGTAAATTCCCAAATAAGATAACCACTCCTCAATAGGTTTTTTCTTATATAACTTTAACAAGTTATTTTTAGTGAGTTTAACAGAAGGCTACATTATTCAATATTATATGATATTCTGAATAAAAAGTATAAAAATAAAGTGATTGTTATACAACCCAAAAGTGATTTATCCTGGTGATATGGTGGATAAGAATCCACCTGCCAATGCAGGGGACATGAGGTAGATCCCTGGAGTTCAATCCTTGGTCCAAGAAGATTCCGCATGCCGTGGAACCACTAAGCTTGCACACCACAGCTACTGAGCCCACACACTCTACAGCCTGTGCTCTGCAGCAAGAGCAGCCCCTGCACCGCAGAGCCCATGCACCACAACCAGGAAGCAGCCCCTACTCTCTGCAACTAGAGGAAACCTACCCACAGCAAAGAAGACCCACTACAACCAAAAATAAAGACTACTTTTTAAAATTTATAAAAATTCAACAAAGGAAGGCAACGTTTATAGGCAACAAAAAAGAAAGAATACTGATGGGAAGAGGCAATTTGTGAGCAAGAATCTGAAAAGGATGAAATACATGTTACATGCTCAACCATCAGCCCATCCATGCTATTTGGAAACAATAACTGAAATACAGTTGTTAACTGTCATGAAAAGAAATTTCCATGACAACTAGGAAGAAATGATTTTCAACAATAGATACTTTTAAAAATTACTATGGTAAAACTGTCACAATATTAAAATCCTCAAGAATACATACAAAGAATAGGTATTCTATTTTCACAACACTGCCAAGTACAGCATTTTTTATTTTATGTTCCTGCTCAAGTAGAGCCAAATACATTTTGAATAGAACTTGCACCCAAGTAAATGACAGCACTGGATTCTGAAAATACATAGAAGCTATAGGACGCATATATGAAGAAACTGAAGGGAAGGAATGGAAACGCAGACTTGTGGACACAGTTTGGGGAGAGAGAGGGTGGGACTAACAGAGAAAGTAACATCAACATATATACACTGCTATGTGTAAAATAAAGAGCTAGTGAGAAGCTGCTGTATATAACACAGGGAGCCCATTCTGGCACTGTGTAATGACCTAGAGGAGTGGGAGCGGGGAAGGGAGGAAGGCTCAAGAGAGAGGGGATATATGTATAATTATGGCTGATTCCTGTGGCTGTGTGGCAGAAACCAACAAAACACTGTAAAAATCAAAAAACAAACAAAAAAACTGAAATGAAAATACTTATTGAGTAAGAGTGATAAAAGACTTGAAGATCTTCCTAAGGCTTTCACTTAGGACATTCGGCCCTTTGTTGTTGTTCAGTCGCTCAGTCATGTCTGACTCTGCGAACCCATGGACTGCAGCACACCAGGCTTCCCTGTCCTTCGCCATCTCCCGGAGCTTGCTCAAACTCATGTCCATTGAGTCGGTGATGCCATCCAATTGATAGCTTACGGTGAACAGTGTTGGATTTGTGATCTCCGAAGATTTAACTTTGGGACCAGGGATCAGGTTGGATCACTCAAGAGCTTCTGTATAGCAGAGTTTTATTGAAGAAAAAAAGGGACAGAGAAAGCTTCTGACATAGACATCAGAAGGGGGACAGAGAGTGCCCCATCTGCTAGTTTCAATAAGCTATTTTATGCCTGTTATAAAGTTATTAATCAGATAAGAGAGACACCTCAAGGCTGACGGAGTTTCACCAGGCCCCTCTCCCACAATTTGCATTTTTGAAATAGGATGGCATGAGGTATGTCATCCCCCAGCCGTAAAGCAATTGATATGAAAACTGGTTCATTGAGCCATTAGCAGTCAAAAGTTAGTCTTAGGTGGAACCATTTTGAAGAAAGGCAAATTCCAAAGCAAATACATAGTTTCATTAACATAGCTTAAAAAAAACATTTCCATAAGAAAAACGCATTGGATAGCTCAAGATTTGAGAAAAGTTCAGTTCAGGCAAAAACAGGTGTCGGCATAGCAACATAGAATTTTAAGAGACACTTGCAGCTTATTTCCTCAGTTTGGAGACCCCTGGCCTTTCTGCCTGTTACCCTCTCACAATCTACCTAATCCTCTGTCGTCCCCTTCTCCTCCTGCCTTCAACGTTTCCCAGCATCAGGGTCTTTTCTAATGAGTCAGCTCTTTGAATCAGGTGGCCAACGTATTGGAGCTTCAGCTTCAGTCCTTCCAATGAATATTCAGGGTTGATTTTCTTCAGGATTGACTGGTTTCATCTCCTTGCAGTCCAAGGGACTCTCAAGAGTCTTCTCCAATACCACAATTCAAAAGCATCAATTCTACAGCGCTCACCTTTCTACATGATCCAACTCTCACATTCATACATGACTACTGAGAAAACCACAGCTTTGACTATACAGACCTTTGCCATCAAAGTAATATCTCTGCTTTTTAATATGCTTTCCAGGCTGATCGTGGCTTTTTCTTTCAAGGAGCAGGCGTCTTTTAATTTCATGGCTGCAGTCACCATCCACAGTGATTTTGGAGCCCAAGAAAATAAAGTCTCTCAGTGTTTCCATTGTTTCCCCATGTATTTGCCATGAAGTGATGGGACTGGGTGCTATGATCTTAGTTTTTTGAATGCTAAGTTTTAAGTCAGCTTCTTCACTCTCCTCTTTCACTTTCATCAAAAGGCTCTTTAATTCCTCTTTGCTTTTTGTCATAAGGGTGGTGTCATCTGCATATCTGAGGTTATTGATACTTCTCCCAGCAGTCTTGATTCCAGCCTATTTTTGCTTTACCAGCTGGATATTTCACACGATGTACTCTGCCCAAAGGTTAAATAAGCAGGGTGACAATATACAGCCCTGACGTACTCCTTTCCTGATTTGGAACCAGTCTATTATTCTATGTCCAATTCTAACTGTGTTTCTTGACCTGCACACAGGTTTTTCAGGAGGCAGGTAAGGTGGGGTGGTATTCCCATTTCTTTAAGAATTTTTCAAAGTTTGTTGTGATCCACATAGTCAAAGGCTTTTTAGCATAGTCAATGAAGCAGAAGTAGGTGTTTTTCTGGAATTCTCTTGCTTTTTCTATGATCCAACGGATGTTGGCAATTTGATCTCTTGTTCCTCTGCCTTTTCTAAATCCAGCTTGTAGATCTGGAAGTTCTTGGTTCATGAACAGCTGAAGCCTAGCTTGAAGGATTTTGAGCATTATCTTGTTAGCATGTGAAATGAGTGCAACTGTATGGTAGTCTGAATATTCTTTGGCATTGCCCTTCTTTAGGACTGAAATGAAAACTGACCTTTTCCAGTTCTGTGGCCTCTGATAAGTTTTCCAAATTTGTTGACCTACTGGGTGCAGCACTTTAACAGCATTGTCTTTTAGGATTTGAAATAGCTCAGCCGGAATTTCATCACCTCCACTAGCTCTGTTCGTAATAATGTTACTAAGCCCCACTTGACTTCACATTCCAGGATGTCTGACTTTAGATGCATTACCACACCATCGTGGTTATCCTGGTTATTAAGACCTCTTTCGTATAGTTCTTCTGTGTATTCTTGCCATCTCTTCTTAATCTCTTTTACTTCTGTTAGGTCCATACCATTTCTGTCCTTTATTATGCCCATCTGTGCATGAAATGTTTAAATCTACAAAGCAGTAATTTACTACTGACTACCCCGAAGCAAGGAAATAGACTACGTATTGTACCAACAGATTAAAGAAGAATTTCCAAGCCACAAACTTTCAAGACTACATCATAGTTAACATTCAAACCAGAATATCTGCTATTCTTTAAACTGGCCCCAAACTTCCCCAACTTCTCCAAAGACCCTCTGCTCATGCTCTTCTCTACTAGCATGTCCTTCTTTCCCTTTTCTTGTCTGACACACAGTAAGCATTTTAAACAATGACTGCTGATTTGTCTAGTTAATTACAGAGGAAAATGAAATCTTTATAAAAAATTTTTTCTTCACCTAGAACGCTTTGCGGCCGGTTAGTTAAGAAAAGCTGAAATGAGTTACCTAGGGAACTGTAGGAACTCTTATCCGAAAAGCTCAAACAGAGGGCATTTTGGTGTTTACATGGGTTAAACACGACCCAGTCTGAAGAGGGAAAGATGGTCGAGAAAGTGTCTCAGTTCTAAGGCTTAGGAAAACAACAAATATACACACATTCAAACAAACACAACATCCCCCTCACACTCAGCCTGCCAAAGTGAGATGTCACTCTGCTGTCAGACAAGATACTATCTGCTGATACAAGTGCTATTCAAGTAAACACAAAATCATGGAGAACTAGCATATGTATTAAATAACTACAGCATTGATAGCAAGTAAAAAAGAACTGCTTTATCCACTTGCCTTTTGGTAACATGTATTCACTGCTTTGAAACACACATTGCAAGTTTACTACTATAAACATAATTAAGTGGTGAAATACTTTTATTATAAATGTTGTGATATACACAATGACATATTTTGACTGTAGTTAACAGCTGCCGCCAAAATGGCACATTTATGTTAAAACATTATCATTCTACAAAGATTCTTCTAATTATACAATGCTTGTTAGAGGAATAATATGTAAAGATGTCCTAATGGAGAATGACAGTTTGTGAAGTGCAAAAGTAGACCTAAAATTCAAGTCCAAAGTCACCTGTGAATTTGGTCATAAAAACTTCTTTCTGTAGCCCCTTAAAATTATTACAGAGTTTTGGTATGGCAGAAAGTGAAGAGGAACTAAAAAGCCTCTTGATGAAAGTGGAGAGTGAAAAAGTTGGCTTAAAGCTCAACATTCAGAAAACGAAGATCATGGCATCTGGTCCCATCACTTCATGGGAAATAGATGGGGAAACTGTGGAAACAGTGTCAGACTTTATTTTTCTGGGTTCCAAAATCACTGCAGATGGTGACTGCAGCCATGAAATTAAAAGACACTTACTCCTTAGAAGGAAAGTTATGACCAACCTAGATAGCATATTCAAAAGCAGAGACATTACTTTGCCAACAAAGGTCTGTCTAGTCAAGGCTATGGTTTTTCCAGTGGTCATGTATGGATGTGAGTTGGACTGTGAAGAAGGCTGAGCGCCGAAGAATTGATGCTTTTGTACTGTGGTGTTGGAGAAGACTCTTGAGAGTCCCTTGGACTGCAAGGAGATCCAACCAGTCCATTCTAAAGGAGATCAGCCCTGGGATTTCTTTGGAAGGAATGATGCTAAAGCTGAAACTCCAGCACTTTGGCCACCTCATGCGAAGAGTTGACTCATTGGAAAGGACTCTGATGCTGGGAGGGATTGGGGGCACAAGGAGAAGGGGACGACAGAGGATGAGATGGCTGGATGGCATCACTGACTCGATGGATGTGAGTCTGAGTGAACTCCAGGAGTTGGTGATGGACAGGGAGGCCTGGCGGGCTGCGATTCATGGGGTCACAAAGAGTCGGACACGACTGAGCGACTGAACTGAACTGAACTGAATGATAGTTGGCTAAATCCTGATCCAGGGGTCAAGAAACATTGTAAAGGACCAGAGAGAAAATATTTTACATTTTGTAGGATACATGTTGTTTGCATGACATATTCTTCCGTTTTTATAATCCTTAAAAATAGAAAAATATTCTGTCTCACCCAAGCCAGAGGTCAAATGCAGTGGATTTGGTCTACAGACTGTAGTTTGTGAACCCCTGTCCTAATCTCTTCACACATCTCCCAATAAGATCCACACATATAGAAAAGAAGAAAAAGAATAACCCAGAACCCAGACTAATGGGAAAACTAGAAGGACAACACATGTTAAAAACTGTGACTTACACAAATGTGGGAAAGTAAACATCTCCAACTAGCAAAGTTGGCTCCAAAGCCCATTAAAAAAAAAAACAAAACCGTCAAGAGAGAATTGGGTAGAGGAAGGGAGGGTATGACGAGGTTTCAGCAGGCACAGAACACATATAGTACCAAATGGAATTCACCTCCAAAAGAAAAAGAAGATCCATCCTGGGTGAGCAAGTACTGAGGCCAGGTCTGCAACCCAGTGGGTCATAGCACTGGCTGATAGGAAGATCAAAGGAAGGAGTCTGGCAAGTACGAATCAGAGGTCTTGATAAGATACAGCCTTTGAGATAGAAAAGGGAAAGGAAATATATTCCTTGGAGACCTGTGGTAAAGAAGGAAGAGCTCAAGAAAAAGATCCTACTAAAACAAGAGACTTGTCAAAGATTGAGAAAACAGACTACACCCAAAGACACTATTTAAGAAACTGCACTTAGTTATAGCAAATAAAGCAGGTACTTGAATGTGGAAAATAGTATGCAATCTTCCCCCATGATCCAACAAGATCACCAATTATTGTTAGTCCAGAAAAATCCATTAAAAAATCACCAAAAAAAACCAGAAAGTGAAGGCACTCAAGAATAAAAATAAGAACTAGCCACAAAATAGAAGTAAACTATAAACAATATCTCAACATACATGAAATATATTTAAACATACAATTGCAGATTTGAAAGAACATCACAAACCAGAAATTTAAGAATTCAGAAAAGAAATGAAGAGTAGGAAAATGTGAAATAAGAGCTAACTGAACTCGAGGGAAAAAAAAAAAAAAAACTGAAAGAAAAAAAAGTCATCTTAGAAATGAAGACAGAATTACAAGCTACCAAAGGGAGGACAGATATGATCAAAAGTATAGTTAATAGAAATGGAGAACGTAAATAAAAATAACCAAGAAAATGAAATTTAAACAAAGAAGGAAATAAGAAAGACCAAAGAAAGGTGATAAATATAGAAGACAAAGAAGATATAATATACAAATACCCTAAGTTTCTGAAGATGAATCACAAAATAATGGAGCAGAAAAAAAATATTTAAATCTGTAATTCAAGAAAACTTTTTTAAACTAAAAAGACTCAAATTCACATATTGAAAAGGCCCACAGTACATATATGGCAAAACTGACCGAAAATAGTCAATTCTAAGTACTATCTTAAACTGCTGCTGCTGCTGCTAAGTCGCTTCAATCGTGTCCGACTCTGTGCGACCCCATAGACGGTAGCCCACCAGGCTCTCCTGTCCCTGGGATTCTCCAGGCAAGAACACTGGAGTGGGTTGCCATTTCCTTCTCCAATGCATGAAAGTGAGAAGTGATAGTAAAGTCGCTCAGTTGTGTCTGACTCTTAGCGACCCCATGGACTGCAGCCGACCAGGCTCCTCCATCCATGGGATTTTCCAGGCAAGAGTACTGGAGTGGGGTGCCACTGCCTTCTCCAATATCTTAAACTATTAGTCTTTAAATATTAATATAAGGAAAAAAGTATTCTGGCACTCTAGGAAAAGATTAAGTCTCTGGGAAAGTTAAGAAAAGTCAAGTTGACACCAGTTTTCCTTATGGCAGTATATAAGAGCAAGATAAGTGGGAGGCAACTATTATTTCACTTTAAAAAATTTTAGTTGTATAATATTGAAAAGCAGAGAAATTACTTTGCCAACAAAGGTCTGTCTAGTCAAGGCTATGGTTTTTCCAGTGGTCATGTATGGATGTGAGAGTTGGACTGTGAAGAAGGCTGAGCGCCGAAGAATTGATGCTTTTGAACTGTGGTGTAGAAGAAGACTCTTGAGAGTCCCTTGGACTGCAAGGAGATCCAACCAGTCCATTCTAAAGGAGATCAGCCCCGGTGTGCCCTGGAAGGAATGATGCTAAAGCTGAAACTCCAGTACTTTGGCCACCTCATGCAAAGAGCTGACTCATTGGAAAAGACTCTGATGCTGGGAGGGATTGGGGGCAGGAGGAGAAAGGGACGATAGAGGATGAGATGGCTGGATGGCATCACCGATTTGATGGATGTTGAGTTTGAGTGAACTCCAGGAGTTGGTGATGGACAGGGAGGCCTGGCGTGCTGCGATTCATGGGGTCGCAAAGAGTCGGACACGACTGAGCGACTGAACTGAACTGAGAGAAAACATTACATTGAATCCTATCACTTAGAAAACTACACTGAAAACTACAAAATATTTCTGAGAAAAATTAAAGAAAATCTAAATTAATGAAACAGTATACCTTTTAATGCATCACAAAATTCAGTATTGCTAAGTCAATTCTTAAATTGACTAAATACTGAACACAATCCTAATCAAAATCCAGGCAGGCTTCTGCAGAAGTTAACAAGATAACTTAAAATTCATACTGAAATGCCATAAACAACCCCAAAACTACAAAATACAAAGTAATTTTGAAAAAGAATAAGAACATATAACATGATTTTCATACTCATTATAAAGCTACAGTAATCAAGGCAGTGTGGTACTGGCATCAAGATAGACAAACAGACCAGGAGCATGGAACAGAGTTCTGAAATAGACCCAGTATACATAGATGATGTATCTTTGACAAAGTACAAAGACAATCCAGTAGAGAAAGGACAGTCTTTTTGTCAAATGATGCTATAAGAATTAGATATCTCAATGCAAAAAAAAGAACAAGAAAAAAAGGCCTTGCATCTAAACTTTGCACCACAGGCCAAAATTTCTTCAAAATGGATCACAGCTTTAAAGGTAAAACCATAAAACTTCTAGAGAATATCTTTGTGACCTTGAGTTAGGCAAAGATTTCATAGCTACAGCCCCAGCAGCAGGATTCCTAAAACAAAACCAATAAATTAGACTTGATCAAAATTTAAAATTTCTGCTATTCAAAACACAGTATTAGGAAAACGAAAAGACAAACTACAGACTGGGAGAAAACATCTGCTAAATTCATGTAATCTGATTTTTTAATACTTACCTAAAAAAAAATTCTCAAAACAAGAAAACAAATACAATTTTTAAAAGTAGGGAAAAATGGTCAAAAAATGGATATTTTCACCATAGAGTATATATGGATGGAGAATATAAGAATGGTAAACATAACTTTTTTGCTAATATATTTTAATGAAAAGATGTTTAATG
Organism: Bubalus kerabau; assembly: GCF_029407905.1. Taxonomy (NCBI): domain Eukaryota; kingdom Metazoa; phylum Chordata; class Mammalia; order Artiodactyla; family Bovidae; genus Bubalus; species Bubalus kerabau. Next base: position 128,733,266 of record NC_073625.1, read on the forward strand.
TCAGTTGTCAGGAGGGAAATATAAAACCACAATGAGATACCAGTATACATCTACTAGAATGGTCAAATTAAAAAGATGAACCATACAATGAAGAAATTGATACTCTCATATATTACTGGAATGAAAACTGGCAGAACCACTTTAGAAAAGTCTTGTTAGTTTTTTATGAAGTGAAACAATACACTTCACAAAAGACCCAGTGGTTTCATTATTTGGTATTTACTCAAGAGAAATAAAGATGTATGTCCACACAAAGGCTTATATGTAAATATACATGATAGCTTTAGTCATAGTAACTTAAATTGGAAATAATCAAAAGGACCAACTATTGGTGAATGGATCAACAAACAGTATATCCATAAACTGAAAAATTACATAGCGATAAAGAGGGACAACCTACTGATAAAAGAAACAGTACAGGTAAGTCTCAAAAGCATTAAGTGAAAGACACCAGAAGAAACCACAAAGTTTATGTTTTTCTCTAAACGACATTTTAGAAAGGTGAAACCCTGTTTCCCAAAGCAGATCAGCAGTTGCCAGGGGCTGGGATTGGGACTCACTAAAAAACTGCAAAAGTGACCACCTGTTCTGTATCTAGATTGTGGTAGCAGTTATAAGACTGCATATGCTTGTCAACAGAGAAGGACATGGCAACCCACTCCGTATTCTTGCCTAGAGAATCCTGTGGACAGAGGAGCCTGGTGGGCTGCTGTCCATGGGGTCGCACAGAGTCAGACACGACTGAAGCGACTTAGCATGCATGCATGCATGCTTGTCAAACTCTTCTCTTGAAATGGATGAATTATATTTTGTATACATTGTACCCTAATATAGCTAAAGTTAAAAACCTCACTTGAAAAAAATATTCCTACATTTTAAAAAGTGAGAAAATATGATTTAAAAGTCTGTCATCTAAGTTTTTTAGTGGGTCCCTAAAAATGTTCTTTTTATTAAGACATATTAATTAGGAAGGTCACATGAATAATCAACTATAGTAGACAAATAGGGAGTGAATCCAGGATTTAGGATCCTAAGTCTTATCAATTTCTCCAGCTGTAATACTTGGGGATGCAGCCAACCCTTGATGCACACACACAAGGAAACTTCTACTTGTCTTTTAGGCATTTCAAATTCATTAAGTCCAAAAAAGAACTAATTATCTACTTCCACCATACCTCACCACTACTCTGCACGCCCACTCTCATCCATCTCCTAATAAAACTGTTTCTCCTCTGATTTCCTGTTGAATCTACAAATAAACCACTATACATTCAGTTCATAAAGTCTGAAATGTAGGAATCTTTGATGCTTCTCTACTCATCTTACCTTTCACATTGAATTGTACAATAAACCCTAAATTTTAGGCTGATTTACCTCCTAAAATATCTTTCAAATCCTTTCATGTCTTAGAACCCCAACTGTCACTGTCCTAATTCAAGCTGCCATTATCTTCTATCTGGATGACCACAAAATTTTGCTAACATCTTTGTGCCTCCAATCTTACTTCAATCCATTTTCCATTCAACAATCAGAGGGAATTTTTCTAAACTACAAATTATGACATTTTTCTATTCAGACAGTAAAGAATCCATCTGCAATGCCGAGAGAACTGGGTCCGATCTCTGGGTTGGGAAGATGCCCTGAAGGAGGAGGGCATGGCAACATGCTCCAGTATTCTTACCTAGAGAATCCCCAATAACAGAGGAGCATGGTGAATTACAGTTCATGGGGTCGCAAAGAGTTGGAAGGACTGAGCAACTAAGTAAGGCAAAAGGTTTCAGCGGCTGTAAAGTCCAAACTTCCTACTATGGATAATAAAACTCAGTCTCTACCTGCCTCTCTGGAATTCTCTCTCTCCGCAGAATTCCTTACACTTAAAAATGTGGCCATACTTTAGAATTTTTTTCAATTACCTTAACACACACTGCTCTATCTTATTTCCAGGTCTTTCTACATACTCTGTCCTTCTACCTGAAATACTTTTCCCTAACCCTAACCAGACTTCTACACATCCTGTGAGACTCACCATCGACATCATTTCATCCAAGACACCTTCCTGACCCTTCCATTAGATCCCCCTCCTAAATGTTCTTACAGCATTCTGCATATCTCCAGTGACATGTCTTACACCATGCTATAGTTACTAATCTACAAGCTGGATCCTCTTCCTCCACAAAGGCAAGGTTTATATCCTGTCAGCCCAGGGTACACACACAGTTACTACAGTACGTGTGACATACTTGGCAAATATTTGTCAAGTAAATGACAGAGATTTTATCGCAGTCTTACTATCAATGTCAATATCATAATTTAGACATAAGCATAATCCCAAATGATCCCAAAAGTGGCACGACAGCCCTTTAAAAAATGAAAACCAGGTAAAATTCTTAGTTGCTCTCCAGGACGCTTTATGAACCCCTGCCCTACCACTTCTTGTTTCTTTTTCCCTCCAGGCCAGACACTAAGTACACTTCCATTGTATTCTGGACGTCTAAGGTTTCCTAAACCAACTAGATTTGACTTTCATTTTCTAAGTTTCTTTTCCCTTCTTCTTCTGCTATTTAAGTTACTACTTCTGAAATCAGATTTTCCAATTAAACTAATGCAAAATGTGATATGAGTGGAATCTCAACCTTCTCACAGGCACTTTTAAAAAGTTTAATAGTTTAGTATTCAACTTATAATAAGAGCACTATATGTTCATTAAATAAATTTAGTTCATCTCACAGATATAATCACTATTAATATTTAGATGTATTTCCTTCCTGTTTATTTCCTTCAAATACTGTGCACATACAATATCTTTTTTTAAATTTCTCCGTCTGCTGTTTCACTGGATACTAAAATATAAGCACTGTCCACATTATCAAAAGCTTTTTAAAAAACAACTACACTATGGTTTAATTAGGAAGATATATCATGTTTTATATAATTATTCCCCCGGGGGCATTTTCACAGAGAAGCTGGCTTACCCAGACCCCTCTTTAATAAAAAAAAAGAATAAGGATTTTTTTTTTAGCAGGAAGCGTCCATGTTCCATTTCAACTCCAGCTGCTTCTACTATCATCATCACCACATGTCATGCAGAGCAATCTGCCATCTTCAGTATGCAAACAATAACAATTTACGAAATAAAGGATGTACCACATCTAACTCCGCTTTAACTTTTTAATAAGGATGAATCAGAAAGAGACATACAGACAGACACAGACAAACACTAGACATAGACAAATACTCAGGGAGGAAGGAAAGAGAGGGGAAGAAAGCAGGAAAGGAAGGGTAGGAAGGAGAAAAAGAATTAGAAATTATGGATGGCACAACAAAATTAAACATTTGAGACCCTGACTTACTGCTAGGGCATAAAAACTGTACCTGTGTAAGGACTATTATTCATTTTTCTTTCTATTAAAAATAATTACCACCCCAACTCCTTTTAAAAATACCTTAGAATCACAGTATTTCTTACCAGCGCCAATACATTCAGAAATTCTCGTGTGTCGAAATGCAGCAAAGTCCGAATATAGGGATAGATTTCTTCTTCAGGGGGAGCTTCTGTTGAATGCAGGCGAATTAGAAATTCAAAAACCTGCAAGTTGAAAAAAAAAGCTGATTCTTTTCTCACAAAGTATCTTGCTGAAGCAATGATTCCCATTTGTATAAAATAAAACCAGGTTGAATTTAGTTTAAATTGCCACTGGGTTATGACTTCTCTAACCTCGCTCAGCTATAATTACTGGCTCCAGTGATGGGGTGCAGGCTCTCTCCTGTCACAGCAGATAGCTCCGGACCCATGTGCAACCCTCAATTACAATTTGTCTTTACTGCATTTTAGGAGAGTAAAAATGCTATGAAAATGTACCAACCTGGTTTTTAACCAAGGGAACAAGATCTTCAGGGATGTCACCAAGCGGATAGGCACGACCTGCTAGACAACAGCTAGAAGAGAAGAAATTGAACGGATTTGGTGACTGTTAATGGGCTAACTTCCTGGGAACACACTGTTCTCAAACCCAAGATACTAGTCTGATGTTTAAGCAGGCTCAGCTCTTGTCAGTTAGGTCAGGTCCAAATCCAGATTGAGATGATAGCCAGTTCAGAAAATGTGGGTGACAGAAGGTGGTGGTGAAATAACACACCCTGTGACTGAGTAATGACTTTCATTTCTTTTTATTTTTCCTAAGAAAAACCCAAGCTGCACTAAATGAACAAGAAGGAATAAGGACAGATTACCTAAAAGTCTTACACCCAGCATCTGGAAAGAAATCTGAGAGCATCATTATACTGTTAACAGGTAAAAGCCTCAGGTTCGCAGAGACTTTTAAATCCAGTGGTTCTAAGAATGGTGAATAAAGATGGGAAATGAGCTAGGCTAAAAAATATTTGTAATCGGACAAGCCTTTGGGGAGAATTAGAATCTCATGAGAAATTAACTGTATGGTTTTACCTCCAAACCAGACCTTTCTAATGGCTAATGACTAGCTCTGGGGGCTGAGTTATAAACTGTCTTCTGAATATATCCTTATTTTGGTGGCAGGGGATGGGGTGGAGTAAATTTTAAACCTCTGTGAAGTAGTCATCAATTTTAAATGTTAGAGACAGCTGGATACCAGCATATTCTAAAAAGTTTAAAGTGCAGATGATAAAGAGCAAGGTAAATGCTACATATGTTCTTCTATACTAAAGCATCGATGTAACAAATGTGAAAGAGGTCTCAAAGTTAATAACTCTGATGCACACAGAAGCTAAAATGATGTGCCAGCAGGTTCTGCCACCTTCCTGCCTACCTGCCAGCCACTTATTTATGCAAAAGCTCTATTAGGACACAATTCTGAGCTTGCATTAGTCTATCAGAAAAACTCTGATCCAGGAATAAACAGATAAACATTTCCGCTTACTTCAGTCACTAACTTTGTTCATGATGCAAACTAATTTCTTGCCCTTATACATAAAATATGGACAAAAACATATCCTATAGACTTGGTAGTAAAAGTAAAATACTCTGTATCAAGATTTCTCAACCTCTGCCCTACTGATATTTCAGTATTCTTTGCTGTGGGGACTATCCTGTTCACTGCAGAATGCTAAGCAGCATCCCTGGCCTCTATGCATTAAATGCCAGTGGCATCTCTCCTGACCCCAGCTGTGACAAAGCAAAATGTCTTTAGACATTGCAAATATATGGCAGAGGAGAGCAAGGGTGCGGGACAGAATTACTGATTGTTTAGAAGCACGGCTATACATGAAAGAACACTGAGAAACGAAAGCACTATACAGATTAAGAGATGACAGTACCTCTGAGAATATAGGAGAAGTTTTGTAAAAGAAGGATACACACATAAAGAAATTAAAAATCTCTTACCTAATATATACAAGAAGCTTGTTGCCCATAACAACTTGCTCATCTAAAATAGAAAAGTATCTTTAGCAATTCTCTCTCAAAAGCTTTTCAGAAATATAATCTTTATGTGGAAACAACAACTAACAACAACAAAAAATCCTTTGGCATTTAAGGTGTTCTAGGTATATTCCCAAACAATAGAAAAGTGAGATAAGACCACTGTAATTAACACTTTTTTTTAGAATTTCTAATAGATTCTTTTCACAGACACAAAATCAGTCAGTTTCAAGGGTACACATACAATAAAAGGTGTAAACCTTGTATAGGGATCTATGTATTGTTGGCTTAACTAATAGCTTGGGCCAAGAGAAGGTGTTGAATAAGCAATGATTTGACAAATTAACTAATTAATATTGAGGTATAATTATAATGCCCTCTCGTTTGTAACATGGACTCTTACTACTTACAATATTCTAGGCTAAAAAGGTCACTGTTTACAAATGTTTAAGAAACTTAAGACCAAACACTCTTTATGACCTTTTGTATCCTAAAGTTATATCTAAGATGTAACATTCTGTCATCTGGTAGTATAAATTTATTTCTTGGCTAAAAGAAACTGGAAACATAATTAGACCAAGTTTTAGGGCAAAAGATCAAAGTTAACAAAGAATAGTACAAGAGCATCAAGACGGGGTGAAGTGATCAGCAGTCCTTATGGTTGGTAGGAATTTATGGTTGGTAATACTGCTGAACTGAAATTTTTGACAAGAACACTGGAATAATGCAAGCAAGTGTACATATCTTAATCAATAATCCTTTGTAAAGACTCCAAGTCTGTGTTGTTGTACATGCAAACAAACTTGAATTGCTCAAAATTACATGAATAATTACATTCTGCTTCAATTCCAAACATTTTTTCCAATCAATAAACTTTTACTTTTGTAGAGAAGTTTTAATCATGTTACAGCAAAATTGAGACAGAGGTATAGAGATTTCTTGTATATCCCTCATTCCTATACCACACAACCTCCACCACTACCAACACCCTGCACCAGTGAGCCCTTTCTTGTCATCAATGAACACACACTAGCGTATCATTACCACCAAAGTCCTCAGTTCACAGTAAGGCTCACTTTTGGTACTGCACACTCTACAGTGTGTCATTCGCTCAGTTGTGTTCACCTCTTTGCGACCCCATGGTCTGTCCGTGGAATTCTCCAGGACACTGGAGAATTCCACTCCAAGAACACTGGAGTGGACTGCCATTCCCTTCTCCAGGAGACCTTCCTGACTCAGGGAACGAACCTGGGTCTCCTGCATTGCAGGCAGATTCTTTACCATCTGAGCTACCAGGGAAGCCCTGTACACTCTATGGGTTTTGACAAATGTATGCTATGCTATGCTAAGTCACTTCAGTCGTGTCCGACTCTGTGTGACCCCATAGACGGCAGCCCACCAGGCTCCCCCGTCCCTGGGATTCCCCAGGCAAGAACACTGGAGTGGGTTACCATTTCCTTCTCCAATGCATGAAAGTGGAAAGTGAAAAGTGAAAGTGAAGTTGCTCAGTCGTGTCCGACTCTTAGCGACCCCATGGACTGCAGCCCACCAGGCTCCTCCGTCCATGGGATATTCCAGGCAAGAGTACCGGAGTGGGGTGCCATTGCCTTCTCCATGACAAATGTATAGTAACGTATATCCACCATTATAATATCACAGAACAGTTTCACTGCCCTAAAAATCCTCTGCTCTACCTGTTTGTCCCTCCATTCCCTTTAACCCCTAACAAACGCTGATTCTTTTATTGTCTCCATAGTTTTGCCTTTTGCATCATGTCATATAATTGGAATCCTAAGTCATTGCCTTTTCAGACTGGCTTCTTTCACTCAGTAATGCATTTAATTTTCCTCTACATCTTTTCATGGTTTGATAGCTCATTTATTTTTGGTACTTAATGATATTTCATTGTATGGATGTACCAAGTTTATTCACTCATTCACCTACTAGAGAACATCTTGGTTGCTTCTAAGTTTAGGCAGTTATGAAGAGAGCTACTATCCACATTTGTGGTGATGCCTTTGTGGAGATAGATTTTCAATTCCTTTGGGTAAAGGAGTGCAGTTGCTAGATCATACAAAAGCACGTTTAGTTTTATAAGCAATTGCCAAACTGTCTTCCACAGTGGCAATACCATTTTGCATTTCCACCAGCAATAAAAGAGAGTTCCTATTGCTCCACATCCTAGCCAGCATTTGGTGTTGTTGGTGTTTCAGATTTCAGCCATTCTAATGGGGGTGTGTGCTGGCATCCCATTGCTGTTTTAATCTGTAATTCTCTAATGGTGCTGAACATCTTTCAATATGCTTACTTGTCATCTGCGTATCTTCTTTGAGATGTCTGTTCAAGTCTTTGTTCATTGTTTAATTGCATTATTCATTTTCTTATTGTCAAGTTTTAAGAGTTATTTATATATTTTGAATAAGAGTCTTTTACAAGTATTTTCTCCCAGTCTGGATTACCTTCTCATTCTCTTGATGATGTCGTTTGCAGAGCAGAAGTTTTTACTTTTAAAGAAGCACAGCTTATCAATTACTTCTTTCATGGATAATAATCTTTCTTTCATGGATAGTGCTGTATGTAAAAATTCATTACCATGACTACAGTCAACTAAATTACTGCCTGTGTTGTCTTCTAGATATTTTACAGTTTCGCATTTTCCAATTATGTCTATGGTCCACTGTGAGTTAATTTTTGTGAACGCTGTAAGGTCTCTGTCTAGATTCACTAGATTCACATTTGCTCCTTGGAAGAAAAGCTATGACCAACCTAGACAGCATATTAAAAAGCTGTCATTTTGCAGGTGGATATCCAGTTTTTCCAGCACCATTTGTTGAGAAGACTACACCAAAAGCTTCTTCAAAGATCAGTCAACTATGAGAGTCTACTGCTGAGCTATTTTGTTCTACCAATCTATTTTTATATTCTTTTGGCAAAATCACATTGTCTTGATTATAGTGAAAGTGAAGTTGCCCAGTCGTGTCCGACTCTTTGCGACACCATGGACTGTAGCCTATCAGGCTTCTCCATCCATGGGATTTTCCAGGCAAGAGTACTGGAGTGGGTTGCCATTTCCTTCTCTAGCGGATCTTCCTGACCCAGTGATCAAGCCTGGGTCTCCTGCATTGCAGGCAGATGCTTTACCCTCTGAGCTAGGTTTACATTAAATCTGAAAGTTAGGTAGTGTCAGTCCTCCAACTTTGTTCTTCTCTCTCAATACTGTTTTAGCTATCCTGAGTCTTCTGTTTCTCCATATACATTTCAGAATAAGACTATTAATATCCAAAAATAACTTGCTGGGATTTTGATTGGGATTGCACTGAACCTGTAGATCAGTTTGGTACAAAATGACATCATGACAGCCTTGAGTCTTCCTATTCATGAACACAGAATATCTTTCCAATTATTGAGTTCTTTGATATCTTTCATCAGAGTTTCATAGTTGTCCTCATTTAGATCTTGTATATACTTTGTCAGATTTATACATAAGGGTACTAATATAAATGGTATTTATACCATGAAATACAATGAAATTAAAAAGATTCTTGCTCCTTGGAAGAAAAGTTATGACCAACCTAGACAGCATATTAAAAAGCAGAGACGTTACTTTGCCAACAAAGGTCCATCTAGTTAAAGCTATGGTTTTTCCAGTAGTCATATATGGATGTGCGAGTTGGACTGTGAAGAAAGTTGAGCACTGAAGAATTGATGCTTTTGAACTGTGGTGTTGGAGAAGATTCTTGAGTGTCCCTTGGACTGCAAGGAGATCAAACCAGTCTATCCTAAAGGAGATCAGTCCTGAATATTGACTGGAAGGACTGATGCTGAAGCTGAAGCTCCAATACTTTGGCCACCGGATGCAAAGAACTGACTCACTGGAAAGGTTGAGTGGGATGCTGGGAAAGGTTGAAGGCAGGAGGAGAAGGGGACAACAGAAGATGAGATGGTCGGATGGCATCAACAACTTGATGGACATGAATTTGAGCAAGCTCCGGGAGTTGCTGATGGACAGGGAACCCTGGTGTGCTGCAGTCCATGGGGATGCAAAGAGTCGGACACGACTGAGTGACTGAACTGAACGGATAAATGGCAGTGTGCTTTTATTTTTGAATTCCACTTGTTCACAGAAGGTATATAGTAAAGTGACTGCCTTTTGTATATTAACTTTGTATCTGCAAACTTGCAACAACTGCTAATCACTTCCAGGAGTTTTGGGGTCAATTCTTTCAGACTTTCTACATAAATGATCAAGTTACCTGTAAACAGTTTTATTTCTTCCTTCCCAATCCACATACCTTTTATTTCCTTTTTTTATCCTTTGGACTAGCTAAGACTTTCAGTATCATGTTGAAAAGCAGTGGTAAGAAAAGGACATCCTTGCCTTGCTCCTCACCACTAAGTTTCTCACCAATAAATATGACATTAGCTGTAGGTATTTTGTAGATGTTCTTTATCAAGTTCCACAAGTTTTCCTCTATTCCTAATTTGCTGAGAGTTTTTATCATGAATAGAAGTGGAACTTCGTTAAATGCTTTTTCAGCATCTACTGATATGATCATGTGATTTTTCTTCTCTCATTCTACTGATGTGATGAAATACATTAATTGACTTTCAAATATTGAAGCAGCCTTGCACACCTGGGATAAACCTCACTTGGTTGTGGTGTATAATTCTTTTTATAACTTGACAGATTCAATTTGCTAATATTTTGTTGAAAATTTTTGTTTTTATATTCATGAGAGATATTGGTCTATAAGTTTTATTTCCTTACAATGTCTTGGTTTTGGTATCAGGCCTCATAGAAAAAGCTAGAAAATATTCCCTGAGTTCCATCTTCTGAGAGATTATAGACAATCGGTATAATTTCTCCCTTAAATTTAAGTTTAGCAAAATTCATCAGTGAAACACACTGGACCTAGTGTTTTCTGTTCTGCAAAGATATTAATTACTGGTTCAATTTCTTTAATAGGTACAGGCTTATTCAAATTATCTGTTTCTTCTTATGTGAGTTTTGGCAAATTGTATCTTTCAAAAAATTGGCCTGTTTTGTTAGGGTTATCAAACTTACAGGCATAGAATTGTCCATAATATTCTTTTATTATTACTCTTCTAATGCCCATAGGATCTGGACAGCTATCCCTTCTTCCATTTCTGACATTAGTAATTTTGTGTCTTCTCTCCTTTTTATCCAAGCTAGCCTGGCTAGAGGCTCAGATTTTATTGATCTTTTCAAAGAAAGAACTTTTGGTTTTCACCAACACTCCCCTCACATAAACAATTTTCTCAACTGATTTCTTAGTTTGTTTTATTAATTTCTGTTCTAATTTTCATTATTTTTCTTTTGCTCACCTTGATTTAATTTGTTCTTTTTCTAAATTCCTAAGGTAGAAGCTTAGAGTATTGATTTTAGATTTTTCTTCTTCTCTAATATATGCATTCAATGTTATAAACTTCCCTCAAAGCTCTACATTAGCTGCATCTCACAAATTTTTAAGTATTTTCATTTATTTCAAAATACTGTTAAATTTCTCTTGAGATTTCTCCTTTGTCCATGTATTATTTAGAAGTGTGTTGTTTAATCTCCAAGTGTTTGGAGACTTCCCAACTTTCTTTCTGGAGAAGGAAATGGCAACCTACTCCAGTACTCTTGCCTGGAAAATCCCACAGACGGAGGAGCCTGGTACGCTGCAGTCCACAGGGTCGCAAAGAGTCGGACACGGCTGAGCGACTTCACTTTCATTTTCATGCATTGGAGAAGGAAATGGCAACCCACTCCAGTGTTCTTGCCTGGAGACTCCCAGGGATGGGGGAGCCTGGTGGGCTGCCGTCTCTGGGGTCACGCAGAGTCGGACACAACTGAAGCGAATTAGCAGCAGCGGCAGCTTTCTTTCTCTTAGTATTTTCTAGTTTAATTCTATTATGGTCTGAGAGCAGGATTTATATGATTTCTATTCTTTTAAATTTATTGTGCTTTATGAACCAGAATGTGGAGTTTTTTATATTCTGCTTTCATCTTTGCTACATATATACATGAAAGGTAATTTTCAAGTTTGTTTCAAAAGGATTAGTTTCAGGGCTACTGAAAAGGGACTAAGAATAAAGAGGGATTAAGACTCTACCAAATGATCTTCCCTGTTCCTGTCCTTACAGAAAGAAAAAACTACAAAACCTAGACATGATATGAAAAGCTACCTGAAGGTACTGAAAAGGGAACAGAAGTAGTAGACAAATCTGGTGCGAAGTTCACATTCTCTGGGAACAGGACAGACTGGCACCCACGCAGTAACTGTACACAGAAGCTGCAACAGAAGGAAAACTAATCTTTCTGGGAGAGGGGACCAGAAAAGTGAAGGAAACCATGAATGTGGAAGAGACTAGTGAAATCTCAAAATAGAAAGAGTCAAAGAGGGGATCTTCAAACTATCTACCCATATTAGTGACTGATCCCTAAGCCTCTGTGTATGAACAACATTCAGAGCAGCTCATCCAGAAAGAAAAGGTCAGAACCAAGACGAGAGTTCACCCCTGAAGGTCCTAGAGTAGTTGGGGTTTCAGTGTGGAGTTCATGTGCTCAGAGGAGAGGAGACAGGGATGTGCACAAGTAAATTACCATCACTGGAGGTTTGCAGTCTGAGACCAAGTGCAGTCTGTGTGCCAAGCATAGTAGCAGCTGGGGGCTCACGTGGGAAAACCAGCAATCTTTCTGGCTGGGGAGCTCGAGAAGTTAGGTGATGTGAACAGTCAAAAGACTGGCAGAATCTTATAAAAAAGTAAGCCAGAAAGAGGATCTCCAAACTTGATTACCTTCATTATCGACTGACCCTTAAGCCACACAGATGGAACAGAATCAAAGCAAAACAGCTAAGGACAAAGGACCTTTGGAGAAGAGACTGGAGCCACAACAGAAACAGAATTTGCAATTCAAGCCCAGCCAAGAAAATTACCTGATAAAACAACGAGAAAAAATTATTGGTGGAAAAAAGTAACAGAATCCAGAATCTCCATAATGTAACATTCAAATATTCAGGATACAATCTAAAATATTTCATCATATTTCATGTGATGAAACAAGAAAATAAAACATTATGTCTTTCTTAAGGGAAAAGAAAATCAAGTCCAAACCTGAAATGAACAAAATGTTAGAACTGATAAGAATTTTAAATCAACTATTATATTTATCCTCAATGAAACAAAACAAAATATGTTTCAACACATGAAAATTTGAACAGATAAACGGAGAGATGCTGGAGAGAAACAGAAGCAATAAAAAAGAACCTAAAGAAAATTACAGAACTATAAAATATGATCATGGAAGATAAATATTCAGAATGGATTTAACAGCTGAGTTGACATGAAAGAGAGTGAACCTGAAGGCAGAGCAACAGAAACCATCCAAGGACAAGGACAGAGAGGAAAAAGGCCAAACCAAACAAAAGCAAAAGCCAGATGGACTGACCTATAAGATGATGGAGGGAGAACCTCCAATAATCTGCTCCTCCATGAAAGCAAAGAGAACACTGGCAGATATGATCAAAATCAACTTTTCCAGAACTCTCGAAATTACTTAAGGCTTCCAATAATCCTGCTACTGCTGCTGCTGCTGCTAAGTCACCTCAGTCGTGTCCGACTCTGTGCGACCCCACAGAGGGCAGCCCACTAGGCTCCTCTGTCCCTGGGATTCCCCAGGCAAGGAAAATGCCTGAATCTCAGTAAGAACAGTGAGCTTCATGGTGGTTTAACATTACCTAGTCCCACTCGCTTTTTCCCAGCTTCACCGTAGCTTTGAAACCAACAAACAGTCTTGCAACTGTGGTAGCTATGAAAACCAGCACCCATGCAACCATTCAAGGGGGCAAAATGGGTTCGGAGTGCCCCAAAAGCCCATCCCTTAGAGAACGATCACTGTCTAACCTATCTGGCAGTTAAAAGCTGCATTCTAGGGCTTATCTTTTTCTGTCCTGACTCAAGAGCTTACTCGAAATGAACAGCACTATCCTCAAGCGATATTTAACTTTACAGGTGCCAGAGGTAGTGCACCAGAAGGAACTGATTAAAGACCCACCAGAAAATTTAAAAGGAAAAACTGGAGAATGGAGGTCTTCAGGGGCTTTCAAAATTTCCAAAATATTTCTGGAACTCTAGAAGGACATGGACATGTACAGGTAAAGGGCTGTGGACACATGCAGGAAAGACCTGAAAAGACTTACAACCTATGCCTGACTTTGAGGATCTGCACAAGCAGGAAGTAAAGGCTAATAAGGCAGAACTGTAAACTCTACTGCAGCATCAGAACTCCAAAATAAAATAAAAGCTGACAGACCTAAAATAAGAAATAGATATTTCAACAATAACATTTAGATACTTCAATACTCATTTTTCAATAATGGATAGAACAATTAGAGGAAGATGAACAGGAAATAGAAGTCTTGAAAAAAACTACAGGCCAACTAAATCTAACAGACATCTATAGAACATTCTACTCAACAACAAAACACGTCCATTATTTTCAAGTGCACTTGGGATATTCTCCAGAATAAGTCATATGTTAGGCTATAAGTTTCAATAAACGAAAAAAATAGAAACCATACAAAGTATGTTCTCTAACTACAATGGGAAAAAGTGAGAAATCAGTATCAGAAGGAAATGTGAGAAATCCAAAAATATGTGGAAATTAAACAACATACTTCTAAATAACCAATATCTCAAGGCAAATTATTGGAGAAGGAAATGGCAACCCACTCCAGTGTTCTTGCCTGGAGAATCCCAGGGACGGGGGAGCCTGGTGGGCTGTCGTCTATGGGTTCGCACACAGTCGGACACGACTGAAGCGACTTAGCAGCAGCAGCAGCAAGGCAAATTAGAAAATACTTCCAGATGAATGAAAATAAAGATACAAGAGACACAACTTACGGAACACAGCTAAAACATTGCTTAGAGATATTTGCAACTATAAACACCCGTTTAAAAAAAAAGGAAGAAAGAGTTCAAATCAATAATCTAGACTTTTACCTCAAGAAACTTAAAAAAATAAATAAATAAACCCAAGGCAAGATGAAATAAATAACAAAGGCTAAGCAGAAGTAAATGAAAGAGCAAAGAAAAATAATATCACTAAGATCAAAATCAGTTCTTTGGGGGAAAAAAAACAATAAAATTGACAAACCTTTAGCTAGACAGATCAAGAAGAGAGAAGACTCAAATTACAAATATTAGTAATAAGAGACATCACTATAAACCTTATAAAAACAGAAAGAATTATAAGAGAACACCATAACCACTATATGCCAACAGATTAGATAACAGATTAAATGGACAAATTCCTAGAAATACAAAAACTACCAAAACTGACTCAAAAAGAAATGAATAATATGAACAGACTTAACAAGCAGAGACTGAACTAGTAATTTAAAAACTTCCAACAAAAAATATTCCAGGTTCACATGGTTTTATTAATGAATTCTACCACACATTTAAAGAATTAACACCAATCCTTCAAAACCTCTTCCAAAAGACAGAAGAGTGAACACTTCCCAACTCATTTCATGAGCAAGTATACCAAGATATCAAATATACTTGATACTAAGACCAAAAAAGAAAAGATATGAAAAGAAAATTATATACACCGTTTTTGTGTTTCCTGTCTAGAGAATATCCTTTAGTATTTGTTGGAGAGCTAACTAAATAGACATTTCTCCAAAGAAGACACACAGATGGCTAACAAACACATGAAAAGATGCTCAACATCACTCATTATCAGAGAAATGCAAATCAAAACCACTATGAGGTACCATTTCACGCCAGTCAGAATGGCTGCGATCCATTAGTCTACAAGCAATAAATGCTGGAGAGGGTGTGGAGAAAAGGGAACCCTCTTCCACTGTTGGTGGGAATGCAAACTAGTACAGCCACTATGGAGAACAGTGTGGAGATTCCTTACAAAACTGGAAATAGAACTGCCTTATGATCCAGCAATCCCACTGCTGGGCATACACACTGAGGAAACCAGAAGGGAAAGAGACACGTGTACCCCAATGTTCATCGCAGCACTGTTTATAATCGCCAGGACATGGAAGCAACCTAGATGTCCATCAGCAGATGAATGGATAAGAAAGCTGTGGTACATATACACAATGGAGTATTACTCAGCCATTAAAAAGAATACATTTGAATCAGTTCTAATGAGGTGGATGAAACTGGAGCCTATTATACAGAGTGAAGTAAGCCAGAAAGAAAAACATCAATACAGTATACTAACACATATATATGGAATTTAGAAAGATGGTAACAATAACCCTGTATACGAGACAGCAAAAGAGACACTGATGTATAGAACAGTCTTTTGGACTTTGTGGGAGAGGGAGAGGGTGGGATGATTTGGGAGAATGGCAGTGAAATACGTATAATATCATATATGGAACGAGTCGCCAGTCCAGGTTCGATGCACGATACTGGATGCTTGGGGCTGGTGCACTGGAACGACCCAGAGGGATGGTATGGGGAGGGAGGAGGGAGGAGGGTTCAGGATGGGGAACACATGTATACCTGTGGCGGATTCATTTCGATGTTTGGCAAAACCAATACAATATTGTAAAGTTTAAAAATAAAATAAAATTAAAAAAAAAATAAAATAAAAAATAAAAAAATAAAATGCCCCCCCCAAAAAAAGAAAATTATAGAACAATATCTTTTATGACGACAGCCATAAAAAATTCTCAGAAAAATTTAGCAAACTCAATCTTAAAACATGTAAAAACAATTATATTGTGACCAAGTGAGATTTATTCCAAGAACATAAGACTGACTTAGCATACAAAAATGAAGCAAGCTTATAAACCATATCAATAAAATAAAGGATAAAATCCACAAGATTATCTTAACAGATGCAGAAAAAAGCATTTGATAAAATCCAACCATTCCATGTTAAAAACACTCAAATTAGGAACAGAAGGCAACTTTCTCAAAATGATAAGGCCATCTATGAAAAACCCACAATTAACATCATATTCATGGCATCCGGTCCCACCACTTCATGGCAGATAGTTGGGGAAACAGTGGAAACAGTGGCTGACTTTATTTTGGGGGGGCTCCAAAATCACTGCAGATGGTGACTGCAGCCATGAAATTAAAAAACGCTTACTCCTTGGAAGGAAAGTTATGACCAGCCTAGACGGCATATTAAAAAGCAGAGACATTACTTTGTCAACAAAGGTCTATCTAGTCAAGGCTATGGTTTTTCCAGTAGTCATGTATAGATGTGCGAGTTGGACTATAAAGAAAGCCGAGTGCTGAAGAATTGATGCTTTTGAACTATGGTGTTGGAGAAGACTCTTGAGAGTCCCTTGGACTGCAAGGAAATCCAACCAGTCCATCCTAAAGGAGGTCAGTCTTGGGTGTTCACTGGAAGGACTGATGTTGAAGCTGAAACTCCAATACTTTGGCCACCTGATGCAAATAGCTGACTCATTTGAAAAGACCCTGATGCTGGGAAAGATTGAGGGCAGGAGGAGAAGGGGACACAAAGGATGAGATGGTTGGATGGCATCACCGACTTAATGGACATGAGTTTGGGTAAACTCCAGGAGCTGGTGATGGATAGGGAGGCCTGGCGTGCTGTTGTTCACAGGGTTGCAAAGAGTCAGACATGACTGAGCAACTGAACTGAATTGAACTTAATGGTAAAAAACTGAATGCTTTCCCTCTTAGGCAGAAAAAGCTAAGGATGTCCATTCTTGCCACTTCTGCTCAACACTGTATTGGAGGTTCCAGCCAGATCAATTAGGGAGGAAAAATAAAAGGAATTCAGATCAGAAAGGAAGAAGTAAAATTAACTTTATTAACAGATGACATGATCATATAGGTGAAAAATTTCAAAGAATCTATTTTAAAAATTAGAACTAGTGAATGAAGGATGCAGGTACAAGATCAATATAAAAATCAACTTTACTGCAAATACCCTGGTGGTCCGATTGTTAGGACTCAACACTCACTTCTGGGGCTGGGGTTCAAATCCTACTTGGGAAACTCAGATCCCACAAGCTGCTGGTATAGCCAAAAAATAAAAATTTTTTTATTTTATTTCTATACACTGCCAATGAACATTCTGTAAATGAATTTTTTTTAAAATACATTTATAATAGCATCAAACTAAATAAGCTAGGAATAGATTCAGCAAAAGAAGAAGTATATGACTTGTACACTGAAAATTGCAACACTGAAAGAAATTAAACAAGACCAAACAAATGGAAACATAGACTGTGTTCACGGAACTGGAAGATGTAATAATGCTAAAATAGCAACACTCCCCAAATTGATCTATCAATTCAAAGCAATCTTCTCCCCAAATTGATCTACCAATTCAAAGCAATCTTTATCAAAGTCTCAGCTGTCTTTCTGCAGAAGTTGAGAAAATAAACCAATTTTAAAAGACCAAAATAAATGGAAAATATATATCCATAGGTTAGAAGACTCTACATTAAGATGGCAATCCCCTCCCCACCAAAACTAACCTATAGAATCAATGCAATCCCAAACAAAATTCAAGTAAGCTTTTTAAAAGAAACTGATAAACGGATTTTTAAAGGTCATTAAGGAAGGCAAAGGGCCTTTTATTCTGAAAAAGAATAAAGCTGGAAGACTAAAGATACCTGATCTTAAGACCTACTACAATTTTGTAAAGTTTAAAAAAAATAAAAATAAAAAAATAAATGCAACTAACTTGAATAATTCCTTGGGGGAAAAAAAAAAAAAAGACCTACTATAAAGTTACAATCAAGACAGTGTATTATTGGCATTGGGCTTCTCAGGTGGCACTAGTGGTTAAGAACCTGCCTGCCAATGCAGGAGAGGTAAGAGACACGAGTTTGCTCCCTCGGTTGAGAAGATCCCCTGGAGGAGGAAATGACAACCCACTCCAGTATTCTTGCCTGGAGGAACCCCATGGACAGAGGAGCCTGGTGGGATACAGTCCATAGGGTCGCAGAGTTGGACACAACTGAAGCAACTAAGCACTGACATACAGGCCAATGGAATGTAACAGAAAGTTTGGAAATAAACTCATACAGTCAGTTGACTTTTGACAAAGATCAATTTTTTGCAAAAACAATTTTTTCACAAAAGGTGTACAGATAATTCAATAGAAACAAGATAATCTTTTCAAAAAATGGTAGAGGAACTAACTGCTAACTACAGAGGGAAAAGTCCCTGAACTTCACCTTGCAACATATATGAAAACAGACTCAAAATGTATTACAAAACTGAACACAAATACTAGAACTATTTTATCTCTAGAAGCAAACAAAAGATAAAATCTTTATGATGTTGAGTTGGACAAAGATTTCTTAAACAGAACACCAAAAGTCGAAAACTACAGAAAAACAAAATAATAAAATGGACCTCATGAAGACTGAAAACTTTTGTTCTTTGAAAAACATGGTTAAGAAAACAAAACAGTAAGCAACAGACTGGGCACAAAATTTTGTGAAACACATATTTAAAAAGGCCTTGTATCCAGACTACATAAGGACTCTAAAAGGCTCTGGCGGAGATTTCACACACCCAGAATTCAATAATATGAAGTCAAATAACATCTCTTCTCTACCTTTCTAGAAAGTGCTAAAAGATTTAAATGGATGACTCATACAAAAAAAAATACATGAATGGGCAAAAGCACATGAAAAGATGCTGAACATCACTAACCATGAAGGAAATAAAAATTTAAACCACAATGAGAAGGAAGTGACTACTGGCTAGCCCACTCTCTCCACTATTGATTCCACCTCATCTCCTTTGGGTCACCTCTAACTCCCTCCTCCCTCTTCTCTTCTCCATGTAACGCTGTGAACCTCTCTGAGTGACCCTCACAGTAGAGAAACTTTTCATCTTTAACGTAGATGTTTTATCAATGGTGCTGTATAGAAGGAGAAGTTTTGAAACTACTGTAAAAATAAGACCGATAACTGGAAGTAGGAGGCTTAAGTCCAAACCCTGACTCCAGGGAACTCCTGACTCCAAGGAACATTAATTGACAGGAGCTCATCAAACGCCTCCATACCGACACTGAAACCAAGCACCACACAAGGGCCAACAAGTTCCAGGGCAAGACATACCAAGCAAATTCTCCAGCAACAAAGGAACACAGCCCTGAGCTTCAAGATACAGGCTGCCCAAAGTCACCCCAAAACAATAGACATCTCATAACTCATTACTGGACATTTCATTACACTCCAGAGAGAAGAAATACAGCTCCATCCACCAGAACATCGACACAAGCTTCCCTAACCAGGAAACCTTGACAAGCCACCTGTACAAACCCACACACAGCGAGGAAACGCCACAATAAAGAGAACTCCACAAACTGCCAGAATACAGAAAGGACACCCCAAACTCAGCAATTTAAACAAGATGAAGAGACAGAGGAATACCCAGCAGATAAAGGAACAGGATAAATGCCCACCAAACCAAACAAAAGAGGAAGAGATAGGGAATCTACCTGATAAAGAATTCCGAATAATGATAGTGAAATTGATTCAAAATCTTGAAATTAAAATGGAATCACAGATAAATAGCCTGGAGGCAAGGATTGAGAAGATGCAAGAAAGGTTTAACAAGGACTTAGAAGAAATAAAAAAGAGTCAATATATAATGAATAATGCAATAAGTGAAATTAAAAACACTCTGGAGGCAACAAATAGTAGAATAACAGAGGCAGAAGATAGGATTAGTGAATTAGAAGATAGAATGGTAGAAATAAATGAATCAGAGAGGATAAAAGAAAAATGAATTCGAAGAAATGAGGACAATCTCAGAGACCTCCAGGACAATATTAAATGCTACAACATTCGAATCATAGGGGTCCCAGAAGAAGAAGACAAAAAGAAAGACCACGAGAAAATACTTGAGGAGATAATAGTTGAAAACTTCCCTAAAATGGGGAAGGAAATAATCACCCAAGTCCAAGAAACCCAGAGAGTCCCAAACAGGATAAACCCAAGGCGAAACACCCCAAGACACATATTAATCAAATTAACAAAGATCAAACACAAAGAACAAATATTAAAAGCAGCAAGGGAAAAACAACAAATAACACACAAGGGAATACCCATAAGGATAACAGCTGATCTTTCAATAGAAACTCTTCAAGCCAGGAGGGAATGGCAAGACATACTTAAAGTGATGAAAGAAAATAACCTACAGCCCAGATTATTGTACCCAGCAAGGATCTCATTCAAGTATGAAGGAGAAATCAAAAGCTTTTCAGACAAGCAAAAGCTGAGAGAATTCTGCACCACCAAACCAGCTCTCCAACAAATACTAAAGGATATTCTCTAGACAGGAAACACAAATATGGTGTATAAATTCGAACCCAAAACAATAAAGTAAATGGCAACGGGGTCATACTTATCAGTAATTACCTTAAACGTAAATGGGTTGAATGCCCCAACCAAAAGACAAAGACTGGCTGAATGGATACAAAAACAAGACCCCTACATATGTTGTCTACAAGAGACCCACCTCAAAACAGGGGACACACACAGACTGAAAGGGAAGGGCTGGAAAAAGATTTTCCATGCAAATAGGGACCAAAAGAAAGCAGGAGTAGCAATACTCATATCAGATAAAATAGACTTTAAAACAAAGACTGTGAAAAGAGACAAAGATGGTCACTACATAATGATCAAAGGATCAATCCAAGAAGAAGATATAACAATTATAAATATATATGCACCCAACACGGGAGCACCGCAGTATGTAAGACAAATGCTAACAAGTATGAAAGAAGAAATTAACAATAACACAATAATAGTGGGAGACTTTAATACCCCACTCACACCTATGGATAGATCAACTAAACAGAAAATTAACAAGGAAACACAAACTTTAAACGATACAACAGACCAGTTAGACCTAATTGATATCTATAGGACATTTCATCCCAAAACAATGAATTTCACCCTCTTCTCAAGCGCACATGGAACCTTCTTCAGGACAGATCACATCCTGGGCCATAAAGCTAGCCTTGGTAAATTCAAAAAAATAGAAATCATTCCAAGCATCTTTTCTGACCACAGGGCAGTAAGATTAGATCTCAATTACAAGAGAAAAACTATTAAAAATTCCAACATATGGAGGCTGAACAACACACTGCTGAATAACCAACAAATCACAGAAGAAATCAAAAAAGAAATCAAAATTTGCATAGAAACGAATGAAAATGAAAACACAACAACCCAAAACCTGTGGGACACGGTAAAAGCAGTCCTAAGGGGAAAGTTCATAGCAATACAGGCACACCTCAAGAAACAAGAAAAAAGTCAAATAAATAACCTAACTCTACACCTAAAGCAATTAGAAAAGGAAGAAATGAAGAACCCCAGGGTTAGTAGAAGGAAAGAAATCTTAAAAATTAGAGCAGAAATAAATGCAAAAGAAACAAAAGAGACCATAGCAAAAATCAACAAAACCAAAAGCTGGGTCTTTGAAAGGATAAATAAAATTGACAAACCATTAGCCAGACTCATCAAGAAACAAAGGGAGAAAAATCAAATCAATAAAATTAGAAATGAAAATGGAGAGATCACAACAGACAACACAGAAATACAAAGGATCATAAGAGACTACTATCAACAATTATATGCCAATAAAAGGGACAACGTGGAAGAAATGGACAAATTCTTAGAAAAGTACAACTTTCCAAAACTCGACCAGGAAGAAATAGAAATCTTAACAGACCCATCACAAGCACAGAAATTGAAACTGTAATCAAAAATCTTCCAGCAAACAAAAGCCCAGGTCCAGATGGCTTCACAGCTGAATTCTACCAAAAATTTAGAGAAGAGCTAACACCTATCCTGCTCAAACTCTTCCAGAAAATTTCGGAGGATGGTAGACTTCCAAACTCATTCTATGAGGCCACCATCACCCTAATACCAAAACCTGACAAAGATCCCACAAAAAAAGAAAACTACAGGCCAATATCACTGATGAACATAGATGCAAAAATCCTTAACAAAATTCTAGCAATCAGAATCCAACAACACATTAAAAAGATCATACACCATGACCAAGTGGGCTTTATCCCAGGGATGGAAGGATTCTTCAATATCCGCAAATCAATCAATGTAATACACCACATTAACAAATTGAAAAACAAATACCATATGATTATCTCAATAGATGCAGAGAAAGCCTTTGACAAAATTCAACATCCATTTATGATCAAAACTCTCCAGAAAGCAGGAATAGAAGGAACATACCTCAACATAATCAAAGCTATATATGACAAACCCACAGCAAACATTATCCTCAATGGTGAAAAATTGAAAGCATTTCTTCTAAAGTCAGGAACAAGACAAGGGTGCCCACTTTCACCATTACTATTCAACATAGTTTTGGAAGTTTTGGCCACAGTAATCGGAACAGAAAAAGAAATAAAAGGAATCCAAATTGGAAAAGAAGAAGTAAAGCTCTCACTGTTTGCAGATGACATGATCCTCTACATAGAAAACCCTAAAGACTCCACCAGAAAATTACTAGAACTAATCAATGACTATAGTAAAGTTGCAGGATATAAAATCAACACACAGAAATCCCTTGCATTCCTATACACTAATAATGAGAAAACAGAAAGAGAAATTAAGGAAACAATTCCATTCACCATTGCAACGGAAAGAATAAAATACTTAGGAATATATCTACCTAAAGAAACTAAAGACCTATACATAGAAAACTATAAAACACTGGTGAAAGAAATCAAAGAGGACACTAACAGATGGAGAAATATACCATGTTCATGGATTGGAAGAATCAATGTAGTGAAAATGAGTATACTACCCAAAGCAATCTATAGATTCAATGCAATCCCTATCAAGCTCCCAACAGCATTCTTCACAGAGCTAGAACAAATAATTTCACAATTTGTATGGAAATACAAAAAACCTCGAATAGCCAAAGCGATCTTGAGAAAGAAGAATGGAACTGGAGGAATCAACCTACCTGACTTCAGGCTCTACTACAAAGCCACAGTTATCAAGACAGTATGGTACTGGCACAAAGACAGAAATATAGATCAATGGAACAAAATAGAAAGCCCAGAGATAAATCCACGCACATATGGACACCTTATCTTTGACAAAGGAGGCAAGAATATACAATGGATTAAAGACAATCTCTTTAACAAGTGGTGCTGGGAAATCTGGTCAACCACTTGTAAAAGAATGAAACTAGAACACTTTCTAACACCATACACAAAAATAAACTCAAAATGGATTAAAGATCTCAATGTAAGACCAGAAACTATAAAACTCCTAGAGGAGAACATAGGCAAAACACTCTTTGACATACATCACAGCAGGATCCTCTATGACCCACCTCCCAGAATATTGGAAATAAAAGAAAAAATAAACAAATGGGACCTAATTAACCTTAAAAGCTTCTGCACATCAAAGGAAACTATTAGCAAGGTGAAAAGACAGCCTTCAGAATGGGAGAAGATAATAGCAAATGAAGCAACTGACAAACAACTAATCTCGAGAACATACAAGCAACTCCTACAGCTCAACTCCAGAAAAATAAATGACCCAATCAAAAAATGGGCCAAAGAACTAAATAGACATTTCTCCAAAGAAGACATACAGATGGCTAACAAACACATGAAAAGATGCTCAACATCCCTCATTATCAGAGAAATGCAAATCAAAACCACTATGAGGTACCATTTCACAGCAGTCAGAATGGCTGCGATCCAAAAGTCTACAAGTAATAAATGCTGGAGAGGGTGTGGAGAAAAGGGAACCCTCTTCCACTGTTGGTGGGAATGCAAACTAGTACAGCCACTATGGAGAACAGTGTGGAGATTCCTTACAAAACTGGAAATAGAACTGCCTTATGATCCAGCAATCCCACTGCTGGGCATACACACTGAGGAAACCAGAAGGGAAAGAGACACGTGTACCCCAATGTTCATCGCAGCACTGTTTATAATCGCCAGGACATGGAAGCAACCTAGATGTCCATCAGCAGATGAATGGATAAGAAAGCTGTGGTACATATACACAATGGAGTATTATTCAGCCATTAAAAAGAACACATTTGAATCAGTTCTAATGAGGTGGATGAAACTGGAGCCTATTATACAGAGTGAAGTGAGCCAGAAAGAAAAACACCAATACAGTATACTAACACATATATATGGAATTTAGAAAGATGGTAACAATAACCCTGTGTACGAGACAGCAAAAGAGACACTGATGTATAGAACAGTCTTATGGACTCTGTGAGAGAGGGAGAGGCAGGGAAGATTTGGGAGAATGGCATTGAAACATGTAAAATATCATGTATGAAACGAGTTGCCAGTCCAGGTTCGATGCACGATACTGGATGCTTGGGGCTGGTGCACTGGGACGACCCAGAGGGATGGAATGGGGAGGGAGGAGGGAGGAGGGTTCAGGATGGGGAACACATGTAGACCTGTGGCAGATTCATTTTGATATTTGGCAAAACTAATACAGTTATGTAAAGTTTAAAAATAAAATAAAATTTAAAAAAAAAATAAAAATAAAAAGCAAAAAAAAATAAAAAATAAAAATAAACCACAATAAGATACCATTATCCACCCACTTAGGTTGGCTAAATATTTTTAAAGACTGACAATACCAAGTGCTTGCAAAGATATGGAGCTATCAGAACTCTCTCATACTGCTGATGGGAATGTAAAACGGTATACTCATTTTGAAAAACCAAACAGCAATACTTCAGAAAGTAAAACATATATTTACTATACAATCCATCCATTCTAATTCTAGATAGCTGTCCAAGAAGAATGAACACATGCCCAAGAAAACTTATTCACAGCTACGGGGCAGCAATGGGGAATAAGAACAATAGGGATACCTGTGGTGATGAAACTGTTCTGTACTGTGACTGTATCAGTGTGACTATTTGGTTGTGATACTCTGCTTTAGTTTTGCAAGATGTTACCACTGAGGGAAAATGGGTAAACAGTATGCAGGATCTCTGTGTCATTTCATACAATTGCATGTGAATCTACAATTTCCTCATAATAAAAAGTTTAATTAAAAACATAACAAAACTCATTCACAAATGGAGCAGCATTACTTATAATAGCTCCAAAACAGAAGCAACTGGATCCTTCAACTGATGAATAGATAAACCAATGACAATGGATTACCATTTTCAGCAACTAAAGAGAACAAAATTATATATGCAACAACATGGATGAATCTCAAAAACACTGTGCTAAGTGAAATAAACAAAACACCAAAACTAAATACTATGTAATTCTATTTACATGAACAGTAGTTAAAAAAAAAAAAAAAACAGTAGGTCAGAAATTGCCAGGGGATGGGACTGTGTGAAGTAGAGTACAAGGGACAGAAGGAAACCTTTTAGTGTGGAATTATATAGCTCCTTCTACAATTTGAATGTCAGTTGTTACATGATCATGTACAATTATCAAAATTCACACTGTACACATAAAATTGGTGAAATCTGTGTTATTTAAATAATATTTTTAAACACAAAAAAGAGAAAAACATTAAGGCTTAGAAAATTAATACCTGTTAGCGTCTTTCCTGCATTCAAAGGAGGTGCAATGACTCTGAAAAGTTTCTGCATGAAAATTAATAGAACAATCAACATCATCTTTAAAAAATGTTTCAAAAAATAATTAAAATCTTATGCTATAATCACCTTTCTCTGAATTAGTCATTTGCTATTAAGATTAAATATAAAAACTTTTAATGTGGACATAAACTGTTTCAGTAGGATCACTAGGAAATAATCATTGTTGTCATATTCCTCACTGAAAGAAACCATTTAACAAATACCAGTTAGAAGAAAGTCTTTGTTGAGAACATTATTTCTAATATAAGCTATCCTCAGACTCCTAAAAGAGCTTTATTTTTTTTAAATAGTAAGCAAATCAAAGGATTAGTAGCCCACTAAAACAGTAAGTAAGATTACTGTAAGCTGAAAACATGTGAACAACCAGCAGCCACAGAAAAAGACGTCGAAATGGAAGCAGAGCCTATGAAAATACAAGATTAATGGCAAAACTACGCTGGCCTTCCTGGGAGGGAGTTTACTGTTTTGGGAGAAGACAGGCCCTTAGCACTGGGAAGTGGGGCAAATCCAACTATTCATTAGTATCCAAAAGCCCAATAAAGCTCTTCATATTTTCCAAGGAAACCTAAATCCCTGCCCCCTCACACCCCAAGTTTCATTAACTGGTAGATGAGCCTCTCCCTCCGGCTGTTTAGTGATTCACTCATTCCTGAGTTCTCCCAGTACAAGTGTGAAGAAACCTTGTCTTTTCCCCTGTCAATCTGTTCGCTGTCAGTTAATTCACCGTCTTCTCCCCACCATTCGGATTTCAGTTGGTAGAGGAAAAGTTTTCCCTCCCAACACAAGGCACTATTGTATCAGAAGCAGCCAAAACTAGAACTAAGGAAAGATTTCAGAGACTATGGTAATCATCTCAAATATAATGACACTGTCTTTCATTCTAGAAAAACTAGGAAATTTCAAAAGGCAATACAGTTCCTTTTTTTTTTTTTTAATTTTTAGTTCACATTAGAGTATAGTTGATTTACAATGTTGTGTTGAGGGAGGAAAGGAACAGACTGAGCTGACTCCATCTTGAAAAAGAAGGAAACTCCATCTTGTACTTTCGGTGAGCTTTGGACTTATGGGCCTGGTAGCCAAGGGGATAGATAACATACCTACGGCCAAACTGGCCTCTTGGACTGATAAACACCAGGTTCCAAACCAAGATTTTCCATTGCCAAAAAGAATGTAATAATCCCCTATGTAGTCAATCACCTTTATAATCTTTATGGCACCCACTGGTGTAGGCTACAATGTGTAACTAGCCGACCCTCCTGATTATGAATCATGGCTGTAACCTGATTGTATCTCCCCTTAACACTTTCCAGTCTAGGTTTAAGGAATTTGGGGATGTGGGCTTGAGCAGTACACTTTAAGGTATATAAGGTTTTCACAAAAGTCGGTCGGGGTCCTTGGCTAAGAGGAGACTCTGCCTTGGACCCACTGGTGTAATAAACGGCACTCCACTGTCTGCACTGTCCTGAGTGAGCTTGCTTCCCGGAACGCGTGGCTACAACAGAGTTAGTTGCAGGTGTACAGCAAAGTGCTTTAGTGATACATATACATGTATCTATTCTTTTCAGATTCTTTTAATTTGGACCTCTTTAAACTGAAATAACTAAACTTTAAACACTAAATAGTGATTTCTTTACAGGCAGAGAATTATAAAAGGGCAATCACAGGATGCCTCTAACTTCCCACTGCTAAAATCTCCAAATAACTATTTAACAACAAACACCAGGCTCCTGCTGAAAGTCATTAAACTTGAAAACTACTCAACAAAAAAACAAGGCAACCTCAACAGTAAAGTGTTCCATCTGAGATGCATAGCTATAAATACAAACCAGATTCTGAGCAATAAAAAAATCCACACAAAACAGAAACTTCAAAAGCAGCAATAACAACACCCCACAACCATTTTTATCACAACATACAATGCATCAAATCAGAATTTGTTTGCAGGGATTATTTTGAGAGAAACTAGAAACTGCATTAATCATTCCTAATTGTGGTTTAATAGTGTAATTGTGGTTTAAAAATGGAGAACATTTTTGCATGCACAGAGGTCATGGACCTCACTGAAGAGGCAGCTGAGAGGTGTTCAAATGTTAAGAATACTTATTTGAAACACAATCAAAATCAAAACCAGTGCGGGAAGGCTGTGGCACTCTTCTGGAAAATGACCAAGAGAAAAGAAGTACACAAAACTTAAGGAGTTATGAACTAAAGGGATATTCACCTTCCAAGTGAAAAGAAAACTGAAATATCATGGAATGACTGCTGACTTAAATAATACTGTAAATGCTTTCGGATGTTCATTAAATATGCAAAAGTGTTGACTGGATGCCTTCAGGAGACGCCTGGATCTTCTGACCCAGGCAATGCAGTCACTGTAATAATACGGTGGGCTGGCAGGGCACTGCATGCGTGCTAAGTCGCTTCGGTCATGTCTGACTCTTTGAGACCCTATGGACCGTAGCCCACCAGGCTCCTCTGTCCATGGGATTCTTCAGGCAAGAATACTGGAGTACGTTGCCATTTCCTCTTCCAGGGGATCTTCCTGACATACCCACAATCTATAACCCTGAATTCTGTCTTCAAATTTAAAGGAACTAACATGATGGAGACAGGTTTGTTTCTTTTAAAAATAAACCCAAATGCTTTTTAGGTGCTCTTTTCTAATGGTAAGGATAATAAGAAATTCTAATGAATGCTAGAAAATCCTGAAATGGGAAAAGCAACAAATTAGCTATTAACAAATAATGACCTCTCACCATTTTAAGGAGTTTCCCCTAGCAGAATATACTACAAAACAACATTACTCAATAGTACCATTACTCCATATAGAGTAATAGAGTATTACTCTATTATAGAATTGAATAATTATTCATTATTAATAAATAATAATTAATAAATAATTATTCCATAGTATAGAATAAATTTCTTATAACTTTTGGAAAAGCTACAATATGAAAATCTTTTAGAAAAAAAACTTCGAGTCTCACAGGCTTTTATCTATTGTTCCCTGGGATTTAAACACCTACTTATGTAGATAAAAAGAATGAAATGGCATATACGTATATGAAAGTATAAAATTATAAAGACTATCTAAAGTCCTGAACAACAATGGGTGCAAGTCTAATAAACCTACAAGACAATTTAAAGTGACTGGATGAAAACAAACTATTCAAAGCAAATAGAGAGAAGCGAAAAAACAATAGACAATATTAAATATGTGTACAAATTATGAAGAATCTTACCTCCATTGGACTAATAAATTCATTCATGCCTCTGTTGTAGACATAGATCATAGCATCATATAGTCGATTTTCCCAACACATGAGAACTATCTGTAAAAAGGAAATGTTGCTTGGTCCATACAATTTAGTAAGTCTCACCAATTATTTTCCTCAAAGCTTTAATTATGGGGAAGATTTTGAATTCTCTTTCCTAATTTTTCTTATTCCTTCTCTGAAAAAAAATCTGAAATTAAAGTACTCAAACACAATGCCAGGGTAAGAGCTGTTGTAGGTTCAATGTTACTTTAAATAGTATAATAGCTACTTTTAAACATCCTCCAATATATGATTTTATTTCTTCTCTATCCTTCCCCTTTCCATATCCATTCTACCTTTGGTCACTAGTTCTACAAATATTTACCAAACATTTATATTCAGATCCTCTCCTTGGCATTGGGATAACACGTAAGACAAATCCAGATCTAGTCTCTACCCTGACAGCGCTTCCATTCATCCTGGACACTCACCAAAAGAAGGGGCACAAAATGGTAAGTGAATTATGACTTGGGGAAGATACTCAACTACGCAAATAGTTCATTTACAAATGTGTAAGTCTATAAAGGAACCTGTCTTGGTCTGGAGTATTCAGAAGGTCATCCCTGAGGGAGCAATATTTAAGTTAGGACCTAACGGATACATGAAATTAAAAGACGCTTGCTTCTTGGAAGAAAAGCTATGACAAATCTAGACAGCCTATTAAAAAGCAGAGACATTACTTTGTCGCCAAAGTTTCATATAGTCAAAGCTATGGTTTTTCCAGTAGTTACGTATGGATGTGAGAGCTGGACAATAAAAAAGGCTGAGTGCCAAAGAATTGATGCCTTCGAAATGTGGTGCTGGAGAAGACTTTTGAGAGTCCCTTGGACAGCAAGGAGATCAAACCAGTCAATCCTAAAGGAAACCAACCCTGAATATTCACTGGAAGGAGTGATGCTGAAGCTCCAATACTTTGGCCACCTGATGTGAAGAGCCAACTCAATGAAAAAGACCCTGATGCTGGGAAAGACTGAAGACTAGAGGAGAAGGGGCGACAGAGGATGAGACAGTTGGGTGGCATCACCAATTCAATGCACATAAGTATGAGCAAACTCTGGGAGATGGTAGAGCACAGAGAAGCCTGGAGTGCTGAAGTCCACGCGGTCGCAGAGTCGGACACGACTGAGTGACTGAACAATAAGAGATGCATGTATGTAAGCCAAAGGCAGAGGAGGAAACGAGGGGTTTTGCAGGCAGAAGGAGCAGAAAGGAGGAAAGGAGCTTGAAGTGGTTAAGGATGAAGAGAAATCAATTTGAGAAAACAGAAAGAGGAACAGAGATGACTTGAAGGATCAAGTTCAGTTGCTCAGTCGTGTTCAACTCTTTGCAACCCCATGGACTATAGCCTACCAGGCTCCTCTGTCCATGGAATTTTCCAGGCAACAACACTGGAGTGGATTGTCATTTCCTCCTCCAGGGGATCTTCCTGACCCAGGAATCGAATCTGTGTCTCCTGCATTGGCAAGTGGATTTTTTTTTTTTTTTAAAACCACTGAGTCACCTGCGAAGCCCTGACTTGAAGTATGTAGTACATCACACTCTGTTCCTATGAGAGCTAAATTATAGTAGTGAGTGACAGGAGAAGACTGAAGTAGAAGAGCAGAGGTCAAAAAAGGAGAATGGTAAGGGAACAGCCAAAGAGGTTCAGAGGGAAAATGGAAGCCAGGTGTCATGGGAGAGTTTTTCCAGACAAAGGCATGTTCTGGGTCCTCTTCTCTTCCTCTCAGCCAGTGTCAAGGTCATACATATCTTTATAGCTTCCCTAGCCTCCCCTCTGACTCACATATTCAACCACTGACTTGATATCATCACCTAAATGTCTATGTCTAGTAGTATCTCAAAACTGCAAAATATACCTCCTGATTTTGTCTCCTACACTCAGATCTATCCCAGTCTTCCAA
Organism: Bubalus kerabau; assembly: GCF_029407905.1. Lineage (NCBI taxonomy): Eukaryota > Metazoa > Chordata > Mammalia > Artiodactyla > Bovidae > Bubalus > Bubalus kerabau. Next base: position 128,764,516 of record NC_073625.1, read on the forward strand.
TCTTCTTAAAGGAATTACTATCCACCTTGCTTCACCAGCCAAAATATTAGGCAAGAGTCTTAAATTCTCTCCTTCCACACGTTCAGGTCTGATTCATCAGAAAATGAGTTCTACCTCCAAAACATACCCAAAGTCAAACCATCTCTCTTCACTTCACCACTACCCTCTCTGGCCAGTATACCTCCTTTTGACTAGCTCTTAACCTATTTCCTTGCTTCTTCTCTACTTGGTCCCCATCTCTCAATCTGCTACCCATAAGCAAATCAGAGTAATCTCATTTAAAATCATCTGATGATTTCATATAACACTCAGAATAAAATAGAAAAATCTGTACCCTGCCCTGAAAGGGCTACCTTTCTTTTTCAATCAAGTTGTTTTTCCTTCATTTGTAACTTTAACACCAAAGGGCTTCCCCTGTGGCTCAATAATAAAGAATCATTTATCTTTATCACAATGCAGGAGATACAGGAGACTTGGGTTCAATTCCTGGGTCAGAAAGATCCCCTGAAGGAGGGCATGGCAACCCACTTCAGTATTCTTGCCTGGACAATCCTATGGACAGAGGAGCCTAGTGGGCTACAGTCCATAGGGTCATAAAGAGTCAGACATGACTGAGTGACTAAGCATGTTAATACCCAAGGCATATCTTTTTTTTTTTTTTTTTTTGGTTTTTTGCATCAGCTGTAGCTTTTACCCGTAACAATCTTCTCCAAGATCTTTGCATTACTGATTCCTCTTGCCATTCAGATTCCAGAATCAATCAGACTCAATGCTATTTTCTCAAGAAAGTTTTCTATAACAATCTAAGATAGTCTCTCATCCTCTCTTTACCTGTTTGACTTTTAACAGAACACTTGTTTTGGATATTTTTGGTTTGTTTACTTGTTTGTCTTTTACTGTCAAACTTTTTTTTTTTTTTGCTAATGTAAGCCTTATGAGCCTTGTCCACTAGGTTCATAAAAGCACACTCAGAGGCTTTCACTCAATAAATTCTTCTTGAATTAATGAATAAATGCTGTTGAAGGAATTTGGGAAATATCATTTGATATAGTGGACATAGAGGTCGTTACAGACTCTAGTGAAAGCAAAGTTGAAGAATTATTAGGATGTTAATGAAATGGAAGAAGCAATCTAAAAGATACTTTCAAAGTGTGGGAAAGAAAGGAGAGAAAGAGCGGGGGAAGGAAGGAATCTGGCTGCAAGGGGGAAATTAGATGTGGTGGTAAGGCAAGAGGAAGAAGGGGAAGGTTTGATACAGAGAGAAAGGAATCTGAGGGGAGATTGTTTAAACTGCTTTCTTAACATGAAAAAGAGTAGATATATTAACCCAGTTTCAGAGAAAAGCTAAAAATGTTGAAAGGAGAAGAAATTAGAAATTTCTCTTGTATCAGTGACAGGTAAATAAAGCTAGAAAGATAACATGCTCTCAAATCAATGGACCTAATGTCAGATGTGAAGATTATGCCAACTTACCCACGTGACAGAAAGGCATATATAGAAGAGGAACTGGTTTTTGCAAACGAACAGGCATTCATACAGAGCTTCCAGGAAGAAAACAATCATTTTTCAAACACTTCATTTCCATGTGATTTTGCACATTAAAAAAAAAAACAACCTATTGGTCCTTCTAACTTTGTAAGTCACTCATATTTTATATCATAGGGCTCAGCCCCTTGGTATCTTTGTGTCTTTGCTCATAATTGGACTAATGTGAAACTAAAGAGTTAGTGAAGTGCCCTAGGTCAGATACATATTTGCTCCTCAATTAAGGACTTAAAACTTGTTCTGGAGACCTCAGATATATTAAAAGCATTTTATCAAACAGCAGGTTGGCTAATCAAGCTAAAATGTCCAAAAATTTGCTTCTTATACTATGCTCTGTATTTCAAAACAATGTATGAAAGTTATCAACTCTGGACATATAAACTAACTTTTCAAAAAAATGGCTTCATACTCTCTAAAGTAAAAATATTCTATTATCATGTGAAAGTACTTACAGTTGAAATTCATTTGCAGGATGAAAACTGTAGTAGTGAACAAACTGATGAAGGAGGATCAGCCAATAATTATTTACTGAGCAACTACCAAATATAACTCTATGCTAAGAGGTCTGGGGGCTGTCAAAGAAACCAAAGGCTTGCAGGATTTTCTAACCTAGCTCTCAATAAAGAACACTTCAAAGAAATATACTGACAAATACAAGTTTATGAGACCTCTTATTACCAAAAAGTGCTAAAAAATCATTGGGGTTGATAGAGTGAGGCCCAATAAAATCAGATAAATATAATCAATAAAGGAATGATGTCTATTCCATAATTTAGTAGACTGCCTATAAACTCACCTGCTGAATATCTAGGCTGGTGATATCCATATGCACAATGAGGGCTTCCACATTTTCCATTAACTTTTTATCTTGGAAATGAACAATCAAGTCTTTCATTACCTGGGGTGTGATCCCCACCAATTTATCACTTAAAATATATGGTTCAAGGCACTCCAGAAACACTCCTTTGGCCACTGAATTCTCACTTAATTTGTCATACACCTGGCTAAATAAAAGATCCCTGTAACAGAATGGGGAAAAATACTTTTAGGAACATTCCAACCATCCATTAAATTCAGTCTACTAAGTATATCTCATCTTTCTCCTATTTCAACTTCCAAGTTTACTAAAAATAGTAACAATATTTGCATAGAGCTTTATGTTTAGAAAAATCTCATATTATATATACTATCCTAATTAATTTGCCCAATACTTTTTACAGATAAAAAGTGTTGAGTAAGTTAAATAATTTGCTGGAAGTCAGTTAGCTAACAAGGGGATGGAGTCAGAATTTGAATCAGTCTTCAGGCCTAAACTCTGTGCTGAATCCCTTATGACACACTGCTTCTTAAAGACAATACCAATATGAGAGCAGGTAGTACAGACACTATGATGAAATGGAAAAAAATTAAATGGACTATTCATAATTTATCCTTTCCTCTTTCCTGGTATTTAAATCTTCCCATCTGATCTGCATGGCCAATTTGCTTCTTTATCTAGTTCTTGCCCCTTGTTTCCCAAAGGGTTTAGGTAGTGATAATTGAGGGAAAGGAAAAAGAAAATGTTCAATATTTTAAAAACATGGCTGAAAACTTTTATTGCAGAAACAAAAAAAATGTAATTAATCAAATGCTGCCACACTCAACAGTTGTTTTATTTATTTCGCATTTCTTCTGCAAAGAATAACCTGTGGCGGATTCATTTTGATATTTGGCAAAACTAATACAGTTATGTAAAGTTTAAAAATAAAATAAAATTTAAAAAAATAAAAAAATAAAAATATTTTTTTAATGTAGACCATTTTTAAAGTCTTTATTGAATTTATTACAATATTGCTTCTGTTTTTTATTTTTATTTATTTATTATTGGATTTTTGACCAAGAGGCATCTTGGTCAAAGAGATGCAATCTCAGCTCCCTGATCAGGAACTGAACATGCATCCCCTGCACTGGAATGTGAAGTCTTAACCACTGAACCACCAGGGAAATCCCCAGAAATAATTTTAGAGTTATATTCATCATTGATATAATCTGAATTTTGTTTTATGAAATTATATGATAAGCATTATTCTAAGTTTCTGCTGCTGCTGCTAAGTCGCTTCAGTCATGTCTGACTCTGTGCGACCCCATGGACTGCAGCCTACCAGGCTCCCCCGTCCCTGGGATTCTCCAGGCAAGAACACTGGACTGGGTTGCCATTTCCTTCTCCAATGCATCAAAGTAGAAAGTGAAAGTGAAGTTGCTCAGTCGTGTCCGACTCTTAGCGACCCCAAGGACTGCAGTCTACCAGGTTCCTCCATCCATGGGATTTTCCAAGCAACAATACTAGAGTGGGGTGCCACTGCCTTCTCCCTCTAAGTTTCTAGTCAATCTTTAAAATTATCATTTTGTCTAACTTATGTGTCAATATGCCAAAACATCAGAATTTATTTAGCTATTCCTGTAGGATAACACTTATTTCTACTATTTCACTATTATGAGTAAGTGAACAACTCCTTATGTAGTCTTTCCATTTGGGGTACTTATTAATAATTCCTTAGTCATTCTACTTTTAGAAATTTATTTAAAGTCAAAAGATACCAAAAAAAAAAAAAAAAAAGTGTGGCATTTAAATGGTGCTAGGAAAACTGGACACCTAAGTGTAAAAGAATGAGATTTGAACACTTCTAACACCATACACAAAAATAAACTCAAAATGGATTACAAACTTAAATGTAAGGCCAGAAACTATAAAGCTCTTAGAGGAAAACATAGGCTGTACACACTCTGACCTAAATAACAGCAAGATTCTCTCTGACCCACCTATTAGATTAATGGAAATAAAAACCAAAACAAACAAATGGGACCTAAAAAACCTAAAAGCTTTTGCACAGCAAAGGAAACTATTAACAAGGTGTAAAGACAACCCTCAGAATGGGAAAAATAATTGCAAATGAAGCAACTGATGAAGAGTTAATCTCCAAAATATATAAGTAGCTCATATAGCTCAGTATCAGAAAAACAAACAACCCAATCAAATTAAGGGCAGAAGACCAATAAACACATTTCTCCAAAGAAGACATAAAGATGGCCAATAAACACATGAAAAGATGCTCAATACTGCTCATTATTAGAGAAACGCAAACCAAAACTACAATGAGGTATCATCTCACACCAGTCAGAATGGCCATCATCAAAAAATTTACAAATAAATGCTGGAGAGGATGTGGAGAAAAGGGAACCCTCCTGCACTGCTGATGGGAATGTAAACTGATATAGTCATTAAGGAAAACAGTATGAAGATTCCTTTAGAAACGAAGAATAAATCTACCATATGACCCAGCAGTGCCAGTACTGGGCATATACCCTAAGAAAACCACAATTCAAAAAGACACATAAACCCAATGATCACTGCAGCAACATCTTCAATAGCCAGGACACGGAAGCAACCTAGATGTCCATCAACAGATGAATGGATAATGAAGTTGTGGTACATTTAAACAATGGAATATTACTCAGCCATAAAAAAGGAATGAATTTGAGTCAGTTGTAGAGAGGTGGATGAACCTAGAGTTTCTTATATAGAGTGAAGTGAGTCAGAAAGAGAAAAATCAAGTATTGTATATTCACACACACACATATATATGGAATCTAGAAAAATAATACACTGATGAACCTAGTAGAGAACAGACCTGTTGACACAGGAAGGTGGGGGAAGGTGAGAATGGGGCAAATTGAGAAAACAGCACTGACATACATAGACTATCATGTGTAAAACAGATAATGAGAAGTTGCTAAATAATACACGGAGCCCAGCCTGCCACTCTGCGGTGACATAGAGGGGTGGGATGGGGGAGGGGAGGGAAGGGAGGAGGGGATATTTTACATATATATAATTATGGCTGATTCGTGTTGTTGTATAGCAGAAACCAACACAAAATTGTAAAGCAATGTTTCACCAATTAAAAAATAAATAAAATTTTAAAAAACTAAATTATCTCCAAAAAGCATCACAGCACCAATTCACATAGCCATCAGCAATGTATAATTTCAACAGTTTCAATGGACAATTGTCTTTAGTTTTTTTTCCCCATATAATTTAATTACAAATTAAACAATATAACTTTTCAGTTCTCTGATGACTGGCAATCCGTGTTTCCATGCATACAATGTACTGACATATAATTCACTGATTCTTTAATTCTCTCTTTTTTAAATACAGTAACTGTGCTAATTCTATTTATCTGTTAGGATTGATTGATTACTTATTTATTTGCTAAGTGTGTAATCTTTACATATTTACATATTACACATATGTAATTACACATGTGCCTCACATCAGCTGTGAAAAGTGGTAGATGGTTCATCCACACATGTGGTCTTTTATGACAAGTTCCACAAAAAGCACAAGAGTAGATTCTGAAAGTAATGGGATGGGGACTTGCCTCACCTGAAGTCCTGGAAGGGGACAAATGATAAATGGACTGGCTACAACTGTACAGAACCCCACATTGCTTTTTTTTTTTAACAGTCTTTTATTGATTTATTTTTATTTATTTATTTATTTTATTTATTATTTATTTTGCTGTGCTAGGTCTTAGTTGCAGCATGTGAGATTTAGCTCCTCAACCAGGGATCGAACCTGGGCCCCCTGCACTGGAGTCTTAGCCACTGGACCATCAGGGAAGTCCCAATAGGCTTTTATTTTATTTTTAATGGAAGACAATTACTTTACAATATTGTGATGGTTTCTGCCATATATCAACATGAATCGACAATAGGTATACATGTGTCCCCTCCCTCTTAAACCTCCCTCCCCATCCCATCCCTCTGGGTTGTCACAGAGCACCGGCTTTGGGTTCCCTGTATTATACATCAAATTCTCACTGGCCATATACTTTACATATGGTAAGCATGCTTCAGTGCTACACTCTCAAATCATCCCACCTTCTCTCTCCCCTACTGCGTCCAAAAGTCTGTTCTCTATGTCTGCATCTCCATTGCTGCCCTGTAGGTATGTTCAGTACCATCTTTCTAGATTCCATATATATGCATTAATATAAGGTATTTGTATTTCTCACTTACTTCACTTTGTGTAATAGGCTCTAGGTTTGCTTTATGCTGCTTTTCAATAAACAGTATTTGTAATATTGGGGGGGTCTGTATCCATTAATTTTTTTTCTCATAGCCACAAATGTAATTTTTGCATCATTGTCCCCTTTGCTTTACATTTATTGGAGTATTTTTCATGTTAGTTTCACTTTAAATCAATAGTCCATTACATTTTTGTGATTACCAACTACTAGCCAAGTAAAAGTAACTGAGATTAATGAAGCTTTACTATAAGAAAGATAAAATAAGAGTAACAAAGTAACTCTAATGAATTTAAGGAAAATGTTGTATTTGCTAGTCCTTGCAGTCTGTAATCGGAGAAGGCAATGGCACTCCACTGCAGTACTTTTGCCTGGAAAATCCCATGGTTGGAGGAGCCTGGTAGGCTGCAGTTCATGGGGTCCCTAGAGTAGGACACGACTGAGTGACTTCACTTTCACTTTTCACTTTCATGCATTGGAGAAGGAAATGGCAACCCACTCCAGTGTTCTTGCCTGGAGAATCCCAGGGACGGGAAGCCTGGTTGGCTGCCGTCTATGGGGTCACACAGAGTCGGACACGACTGAAGCGACGCAGCAGCAGCACTCTGTAATGTGTTGTTAAAAACAACATGCTAGGAAAGATAATTATATATTTCAGCTCCGCACAAAAAGTCTGGGGGAGGAGAATTAAAGAGCTAAAAATTCAGTAACCAGAGCATAAAAGTTGACAAATAAGGCACTCCTGTGACAAACTGCAGCATGCAGTGCTGGTAAGATTAACCGCAAAACTACAAAGTTTCTTTCTTAACCAGTAAGAGGCTATAATAAAGAAGCAAGAAAAACATAACTCAGCAACTCCTATCTGCATCTCTAACTTCAAATAAAAACAAAATTCTAAGACATTTTCTCATCATCCTGGGAGAATATTTATTAGAGCATCAGAGAAAGAGTGAGAAAGAAAAGTACATACAAAAAAAGTTTTTGGCTCTTGTGTTTCTCTCTGTACTTAGGCATTATTCTTCAGGGTGCAGACTTTGTTTCCTGGAAGGGCTAATTTCAAAACAGATGTTTATTACTTCAAACTTAGCTCCCTACAGAGAGTGTAGCAGAAAAAAAATCCATTCTGAATAACAGAGGGCCATCAAAAAAGTCTTCTACATAACTTTTAATACTCATATTAAAGATCCTATTTGGAGTTTATCATTCATAACTTCAAATTGACAGAGAAAATTACCAAATTCACTTTCTGAACTATCAATTTAACAATTAAAAAATGTGAAGAACTCAGCTTTGATGATGCGATAATTACAAATTCAGAGACTGAAGGGAGCAAGAGCATCATCCTAACACTGCCCAGTGTACACTATATGTATCAACAGAACCAAACAACACCCCACTAGATATAAGAGAAATGTCTTCCATGGGTCTTTATAAAGAAGACTATATAATGTAAATACAATATAATGTATAATGTAAAACAATGTTCTCAACAATACCCCAACCATGAATACAATATACTTCACTGGATAATTACATTTAATGTTATAGCTAAAACACTGGAATGAATGAGTCCTAAGTAAACAGAAGCTAGAGCCCTTTGTGACTTAACTGAAGGTCTAACACAGCAAATAACTGTCTTCTTGATAACCTTCACTGACACTTTCTAGTATGATCCAACTGTGTATGATTCAGGCAGCCTGAACAGACATCAATCCAGGAGTCAAGGCAGCGCTGCACAGGGTTTGGGGAGTGTCTGCCCTGGATCCTCAGAGCTGTCCTCCACTACCGAAGAGGCGGCGCAAGCTGGTGTTAGGAGCAAAGCCCAGGAGCCAGACCGCCTGCATGAGAACCCTACCTTTGCTCCTCAAAAGAAGCATGAGTAAGCTTTCCAAGTTGCTTAATCACACACTGCTTCTGGAACCTCATATGTAAAATGAAGATAATAATGATACCTACCTCACTATTATAAAAGTTAAATAACTTGTTATAAAAGATAGATACATTAATGGAAAGTATTTAGAACAAAACCTGGAATATAGGACACTAACTATTATTATAAATCTGAAGAATTATGAAATAGCACAGGCTGGTTAATTTACACAGTTACAATTTAAATAAACAGAATCTAATCAAGAGTTAATTTACACTGATTTCTTTTAAACAAAGAGGCTCCAAAAACCAACACTGTGGAAACACAATAAATCTTGCCTTTTTTTTTAATGGTATGAAATACTGTGTTTTAGTGATGATTCATAAAAAAGCATATATATATATGCTCTCTCTACATATAGATATATATATATAATGCATGAATCATACACTTTTAAGATCTTTAAGTAGTATTGTTCTTTTGCTATGTTCTTCATCTCCACTATTCTGCCACATAAATTTACAGATGATATACCCACAGCATCTATATTGGACAAGTTAATTTTATTAGGTAAATGGACTGAAAATTTTTAAAGAATCAAATTTCTGTAAATTCATTGTTTTAAAAAACCATTCGGTCAAATTCATAGCAGTATATTATAATAAAGCGAGAGGCAAGTAGGATTCAAAATAATTGAATCTGACAGGCAATGTATACTCACTTTCGCTGTAGCAGAAGGCAGTAATCAACTATGATGGGTACCATATCCTGTAGAGAAACAATAAAGAAAGCATCAGAACCACATCTCTGTCCAATGGCCCCCTGCATAGACACAACACATAATAAAAGTAGTCTGTTTCAAGTACTGTTGGGAGAATATAACTTGGCACTATACTTTTGGTAAGCAATTTGGCATTCTGTGTCAAAAGCCTTAAAAATGTGAAAACTCTTTTACCCAGTAATTCTATCTGGAAATATATCCTAAATACATTTAAGAAGAAAAAAAAATTAATGTATTAAGGTATTCTCTACAGCTCTATAATAAAAGAAAGGGGATAAGGAGGCAGAGGGGAGGGAGACATTAAAATTAAATATACAACATGGGAAAACAGTTAATTTGCTATTTAAATAAAATATTATGTAGATATTGTAAGTTAATAAAGAGCATACAACATTATAACAACATTGAAAACATGTAATTATCTCACACTTTTGTAAAGAAAATCTGCAAGGAAAGAAATAGATCAAATTAATAATATAATACGGTGAGTTGGTCCCACTGGTGGCTCAGGTGATTAAAGTTGTCCATATTTTGCCACAATCCTCCAAACCAGCTATTTTAAGGTTGATTTAATTTCTCAGTTTCAAAATATTTTGATTTTTTAAAATTCATCATGTATAGACTCACATCAAGCAAATGGCAACCCATAATTTTGGCCTTTTTAAAGAGAAACCGTTTGAGGAAGGAGCAGTAGCTTATTATGACTAGAACTTGTCAAGTACTCAAGCATTAACATTTCAGCAGTGCTCTTTCATTTTCTGTTAGCTAAGGAGCAATGGTTTCCTTTAAACATCCTGGAAAGCTTAGGTTATGTGCAGAAGAATATCCTATCAGAAGAGAGGAGACGCTATGTGAAGAAGAGAATACCACACGCTTAACAATCCTTTGACAAAAAGAACAAAAACTAAGGAATCCTTATTATCTGAACGAGAAGTAAGCGGAAGAAGGACCTATGATTCTAAAAGGCTATTCTTGCGCCATCCATCCTGCTTCCTTTAGTTATCAATATTCCTCATGACTACATTAGAATCTTACTTAGGTTCTTCAAAAACAGAAACTAAAACCATAGATTTGAATCGTGTTAGAGCTGTATTAAGTCTAAACCCTGAGTGAGAATACAGAGTGAGATGAATAATCTCCAGGAGAAAACAAAACAAAAAAACTTCTTAGAAACATTGGGGAAATTTAATAAACACTCTTAAAAATACATAGTTGAGCTCCCCCTGCCCCAAAATAGGGGCAATACCCAGGGTTTAAAATTGAAAAGGGAACTGCAAACCAAAACAATAAGCCCTGAGCTGTCACTCAAACTGTCTTATAAATGTGTTATTCATATAAGAGCTTGGGTTTTAATGTCAAACAAGCTGAGGCCTTGATTCTTACAACATAAAGAAGTGACACAAAGACCCTCCTAAAACCAGGATTCTTAAAAGATGTCTCCTTAGTGAAAGGAAATTGGGCAGGTGGGGGGGAATGCCTATAGGCATAGAAAGATCACAAGAAATGCTGTCTGTCTCTGCCTGGATGCCTGGACTCAGTGGGGATAAATTTGTACTCTCTGAGAATTTATAATCAAGATCCTGCCTATAGGTGGATTTGGGACTTGAATTTATACTATCTCCCTAGTATGGGAATAATGAAGCCAAGAAATGAACATAAAAGGTGATCCTGAAAAAAGGATACTCCTAGGGCACTTGAAAGAAGAAAATTCCAGAAACAGTATCTGACACAGGCAAAATAAGACCTGAAAAAGTCCCACTAAAGATGTGCTCAAAATAAAAAATTTTAAAGCACCTCATGAAATAATGTACCATAAGTAAATAGCAGCAGAAACTACAAACAACAGAGGGAGACCCATAAAACTTCAAATATTATAATTACTAGGTAGAATTATTAAAGTATATTCAGAATTATTAAAGGCACAAAATAAGGAATTAAGTGCCTAGCCTAGTATTAAGTACTAAGGATAAACTACAGGGATAATGGAGAGTGAAACCACCAGATTAATATATGCAGACAAATCATTCTGTTGATTCTATAAAGGGAGGATCTGGAAAACCAAGACTGAAGATAGGTGGCTATTACAGTCCAAGATGGAAACAGGAGATTAAACTGGGGTAGTGAGAGTAGGCATAAAAAATGGCAGATAGAATCAATAACCATAAAGAAAAACTGTAGAGGTTGGTGACAGACTGGTTGTGGGTAGGAAGGCATAAGGAGTCTATGAAACTGCTAAGTTTCTAGTATGAGTGATAGTTAGATGACGATGTCATGAAATGAGATAAGGAATAAAAGAGGGAGTGTCAGAAGGAAGAAGCTAAATGTAGCCTGGGCTACCATAATAGCTTTGAGGAACATCTTTACTTAGATGTTGAACAGTAAGCAATTGGATATAGTAATCTGAAACACCTGGGTAACAATCACACACTTCTAAGTTATGAGAGGAAATATTATACATGAATAAAACTGTCCAGCAATAACAGGGGAAATAAACCAGTGAACACGGAACTACATCTTGAGGACGACCAATATTTATGACATGGTCAGAGAATGGAAACAATATCCAACTCAGGAACAGTCACAAAGGTTTAAAAGTTAGAAGAAAAGAAAAAGAAAAAAAAAAAGAAGAGCATACAATCATAGATATCTACAGGATACAGAATTTTAAAAAGGAAGGAGTGATCATCACTGTTTAATACAGCACTGGGGATGAAAAAAGATGAACATTTTATTTTATTTATAGATTAGGATACCATCAGTATCAGTAGTAAAAAGGTGTTTTATCTTCGTGATTAGATGGTAAGCACAGTAATGAGTGAGAACCAGCTTGCAGAGAATTGGGGGGAGAAAGGTGAGAAGGGAAGGAGGAGGAGAGGGGGAGGAAGAGGAAGAGAAAACATCAATATATGTGTAACTGAAACCCCTGAATAAGAAAACTAAAACAACAGAATAAAACAAATAGTTCAAGATACAACCCAAGAAAACCTTCCTGAGATTTTTTTTTTTTTAACAGTCATCAATCTACATATTACTAGTGCAGGAAAAAAAATGGCCTAGGATGATTATTCTGAGACCCAGTAAAATTACTGGATTACCCAAACTAAGTAGCCAGTAAATAAGATGAATTTTGAGAGAGAACAAAAAAACACCTGGCTAGCCTCAGATTTTCCCACAGTAGTATTCGATGACAGAAGATAACAGAACAACATTTCAAGATCCTTAAGGAAAGGCAAAATGCTTTTCAATATAAAAGCTAGAAACCAACAATTTGAAGACTCAACAACTCAAAAATCATTGTTCTCTTGAGGCTTCCCTTTTTTTTAACTTCTTCCATATTATTTTATTTTTGGCCAAATCTTGAGCAAATAGCCTCCATATCTGGAAAAAAAAGATGTGTCTTTTATTAAATATTTATCACCTTCTGTTTAGAAGCCTATCATTTTATAGCCAAGAATGTGAAGCATGATATTCTTCTTCATGAAAGTAATATGAATTCAAAGAACATTTGAAAAATACATAAAGACATTTTAAAAAATAAAATGCCCTCCATAATTTTACCACTAAGAGAAAATATTATTTAAAATGATTATATTTCTTTGCCTTTTTCTAATCATTTAGCATAATTAAGATATCAGTTGTTCTCAAAGTGTGACTCATAAGAGGACCACAGGAGGTCTTCAAGACTCAAGAGTTTTGTGAAGTCAAACATTTTCATGATATTATAATCTTAATAATAATATGAAGATTTCACTTTTATTATTCAGCATGTTCACATTTGCAAATATAATGCAACAAGGGTCAGTTAAACTGCTGTCTTCTTGGCCCGAATCCAAGCAGTGGAACCAATCTATACTAGCAGTCATCATATTCTTCATAGTCATACCCTCAGAGGAAAGGGAAAAAATGCCATTTTCACTCAAGATTGCCCTTAGGGGATTCCTTGGTGGTCCGGTGGTTAAGAATTCGCCTACCAATGCAGTTGGACATGGGTTTGATCCCTGGTCAGGAAAGATCCCACATACCACAGGACAGCTAAGCCCACCGCCGCATCAGGAGGAACCACCACAAGAAGCAGCCCGCACATGCAACTACAGAGGAGCCCCAACTCACCGCAACTAGAGAAAGGCCGTGAGCAACAACAAAGACTCAGTGCAGTCAAAAAAACAAACAAAAAAAGACTGTCTTTGATGAAGCAGTGCTTTTTATTAATTTTATTAAATCTCAACCTTCAAGTTACATTAAAAAAAAAAAAATTCTGTGTGATGAAACAAGAAATAGGACTAAAGCACTCCTGTTGCACAGCACAGCACTACAGTTGTCTCAACAAAACCACTTGTGTAACTGTTTGAGTTGTGAGCTGAACCAATCACTTCTATCATGGAGTACGATGATTGACAGAAAAAGATAACTGTTCAGACTTGAGTGTATGACGAAAACTTTTTCAGAAATGGAACACAGTAAAGCTGTCACTTTAAGGGAAAAAAAGGAACATGTTGCTAATGATTAAAATTCAAGCTTTCAATTGAAAATAAGAATTTTGGAAATCATACAGCCACCACTGTGAGCTTTACAGCTTCAGGGTAAAGACTTCACTGGCGAAACTGGAGGTGATTCATTAGCCCTTGGTTTTGTTTTTTTTTTTTTGGCCTCATGGCGTGGCTTGTGGAATCTGTTTCCCTAACAGGAATTGAGCCTGGGCCCCCTCGACAGTGAGAGTGCGGAGTCCTAACCACTGGACCACCAGGGAATTAGCCTTTCTTGAATGAACGGATTCAGCAGCCAAGAAATGACTGGGGAAACTATAGCAAAAGCATTGGCGATCAGCAGGAACTACATTTAACTTAAAAAGTAAGCCTAAAACAAACAGATACCCTGACAGTAAGGAAAAGACTTATATGAAGACAAACTGGGAGGAGAAAGAAAAAAAGAAGGTTGGAGGGAGATTAAGTGGCTTCATCTGCATATTGGTAGTCAAAAGATATCCTTTAAAACTCACAAACTTAGAAGTAGAAACATTTTTAACAGTATAAAAGATAATGGTTAAAATCTGGTACAGAGGAGGGATTGAGGAGGAAGAATAAAGAAAATTACGCTAAGGAGGAAGAATAAAGAAAATTGTGCTAAATTTAATAACAGAAAGGACCAATGCCTCCCCCACAAAAAAATAGAGGATGACAAGAACTATACAATAATTACAAAGGTAATCACTGGAATAAAAGACACAATCTTAAATATCAGAAGTACAGTAAAGTGGTAAAAGGTTTTCTTTTAAAAAAATAAAAACAAAAAATATTTGTTTTAATTCACCCAAGATTTTCAGATTGAAATCTGAAAAAAGCAAAAATCTAAAATCTTAAAGCCAACCCTAAAACTCCATGCAAAGAAAAACAGGATTGTGATCAGATTAAATGTTGTTTATCGGCTAAAGTAAAATTCAGGATAAAATGGTATTAAGTGAGTAAATAAACCATCATGAAGATCAATTTCCTATTTCTATATGCCAAATTACAACATGGTACACTCTATATTAGACAGTGCTAATGCTCCTAAGGCTTAGAAGATGGAAGGAAAAAGAGAGAAAAGAGTGCTGTAACAGGGCACTTTAATTCACTTCTCACTGTCCACGAGAAACTGGGTGGACGAAAAATGAGTAAGGATTTAGGATATCTAACAATTTAAAAAGTCTGACTGATAATGAACTATTTAGTCTCTGTGAAAACACACAAAACACTATATTTCAAGTGCTGATGGAACACTAATGAGAAGTGATCATACATTGGGCCACAGACACACCAAAAAAAAACCCTAAATAAACTCCAAAATGTAGAATTAGTACACAAAACATTATCTGATCCCAATACAAAAAAACTAGAAAGCAATCATACATCAGAAAATAAATGTTCTTTCCACCTAAAAAATAAACTTTCTCTAAAACTCTTCAAAGAAGGAATACTAATCACATTTGAAGATTATAAAGTCAACAATGACAGTGGTACATACTGAATTGACTCTTTACTGACTGAGCCACCAGGGAAACCCATGAATACCGGAGTGGGTAACCTATCCCTTATCCAGGGAACTACCCGACCCAGGAATTGAACCAGGGTCTCCTGCATTGCAGGTAGATTCTTTACCAGCTGAGCTACCAGGGAAGCCCACTGAATTGATAGCTTTAAAGAAATCTATAAATTGACATTTTTAGAACTCCAACATCAGCAAAACATACATTTTTCTTAAACACACAGGACATTTACTAAGATAAATGATGTATTTTAGGCCATAAAGCAAGTTTCAAATTTAAAAAGATTCAAGTCATACAAAGTATGTTCTCAGACCACAATGAAATTAAATCAGAAATTAACAAAATAAGTAACAACAGAGATGACATCGCTATAGATTCTCCAGATATGAAAAGGGTAATGAAAATGTCATGAGTTGTTGAGAATGATGAAACTTAGATGAAATGGCTGCATTTCTTTAAAGATAGAAAATATCAATGCTCACTCAAATAGAAATAGAACTACATAACCTTCTAAGAAAATGTACTTTAAAATTTTCCTACAAAGAAAACTCAAAAACTTTGATACTTTCAATGGTAAATTTTATCAATCATTTAAGGAATAAATATCAAGTATTATAATTATTATTATTAAAATCAACTCTTCCATAACACTGAAAAGGAGGTAATAATTCACAACTAATTCTATGAAGTCAGTATAACTCAACACCAAAACCACACAAAGGCATCACAAGAAAACAAAACAGATTACCATTCTTTATGAACACAGATATTCACATTAGAAAGGATAATATCTCATAACCAAGCAGATTTACCTAAGGAATATAAGTTGGTTTAAAACTCAAAAAATCAATATAAATCACCTAATTAACAATGAACTATGGACGGAGGTTCATGACATTGTACAGGAGACAGGGATCAAGACCATCCCCAAGAAAAAGAAATGCAAAAAAGCAAAATGGCTGTCTGAGGAGGCCTTACAAATAGCTGGGAAAAGAAGAGAACCGAAAAGCAAAGGAGTTCATAATTCATACCCATTTGAATGCAGAGTTCCAAAGAACAGCAATGAGAGATAAGAAAGCTTTCCTCAGTGATCAGTGCAAAGAAATAGAGGAAAACAATAGAGTGGGAAAGACTAGAGATCTCTTCAAGAAAATTAGAGATGCCAAGGGAACATTTCATGCAAAGATGGGCTCGATAAAGGACAGAAATGGTATGGACCTAACAGAAGCAGAAGATATTAAGAAGAGATGGCAAGAATACACAGAAGAACTGTACAAAAAAGATCTTCATGACCCAGATAATCATGATGGTGTGATCACTCACCTAGAGCCAGGAACATGAAGTCAAGTGGGCCTTAGGAAGCACACTACCAACAAAGCTAGTGGAGGTGATAGAATTCCAGCTGAGCTATTTCAAATCCTGAAAGATGATGCTGTGAAAGTGCTGCACTCAGTATGCCAGCAAATCGGGAAAACTCAGCAGTGGCCACAGGACTGGAAAAGGTCAGTTTTCATTTCAATCCCAAAGAAAGGCAATGCCAAAGAATGCTCAAACTACTGTACAATCGCACTCATCTCACACACTAGTAAAGTAATGCTCAAAATTCTCCAAGCCAGGCTTCAGCAATACATGAACCGTGAACTTCCAGATGTTCAGGCTGGTTTTAGAAAAGGCAGAGGAACCAGAGATCAAATTGCCAACATCCACTGGATCATGGAAAAAGCAAGAGAGTTCCAGAAAAACATCTATTTCTGCTTTATTGACTATACCAAAGCCTTTGACTGTGTGGATCATAATAAACTGTGGAAAATTCTGAAAGAGATGGGAATACCAGACCACCTGACCTGCGTCTTGAGAAATCCGTATGCAGGTCAGGAAGCAACAGTTAGAACTGGACATGAAACAACAGACTGGTTCCAAATAGGAAAAGGAGTACGTCAAGGCTGTATATTGTCACCCTGCTTATTTAACTTGTATGCAGAGTATATCATGAGAAATGCTGGGCTGGAGGAAGCACAAGCTGGAATCAAGATTGCCAGGAGAAATATTAATAACCTCAGATACACAGATGACACCACCCTTATGGCAGAAAGCAAAGAAGAACTAAAGAGCCTCTTGATGAAAGTCAAAGAGGAGAGTGAAAAAGTTGGCTTAAAGCTCAACATTCAGAAAATGAAGATCATGGCATCTGGTCCCATCACTTCATGGGAAATGGATGGGGAAACAGTGGTGGACTTTATTTTGGAGGGCTCCAAAATCACTGCAGATGGTGATTGCAGCCATGAAATTAAAAAACGCTTACTCCTTGGAAGAAAAGTTATGACCAACCTAGACAGAATATTGAAAAGCAGAGACATTACTTTGCCAACAAAGGTCCGTCTAGTCAAGGCTATGGTTTTTCCAGTGGTCATGTATGGATGTGAGAGTTGGACTATAAAGAAAGCTGAGTGCCAAAGAATTGATGCTTTTGAACTGTGGTGTTGGAGAAGACTCTTGAGAGTCCCTTGGACTGCAGGAAGATCCAACCAGTCCATCCTAAAGCAAATCAGTCCTGGGTATTCATTGGAAGGACTGATACTGAAGCTGAAACTCCAATACTTTGGCCACCTGATGCGAAGAGCTGACTCATCTGAAAAGACCCTGATGCTGGGAAAGATTGAGGGCAGGAGGATAAGGGGACAACAGAGGATGTGATGGTTGGATAGCATCACTGACTCAATGGACATGAGTTTTGGTAAACTCCAGGAATTGGTGATGGACAGGGAGGCCTGGCGTGCTGCAGTTCATGGGGTCGCAGAGAGTCAGACACGACTTAGCCACTGAACTGAACTGAATTAACAAATGAAAAAAATCATATCAAACAGTGAATAAAGTATATCTGACAAAATTCAACATCCATTCATGAAAAAGAACTCTTAGAATAATAGAGAGGGAAATTTCCACAACTTGATAAAGAGTATCTGCAACAAATATGCAACTAACATTACACTTAACGGTGAAAAATCAAATGTTTTAACTCTGGGAACAAGGCAAGAATGTCAGCTCTCACCAGTCTTATTCAACAAGGGAAGAAGTTCCAGCCCTAGAAATACTGCCCTGGAAGTTCCAGCCATTGGCAGGGGTGGTATTAGGGGTGGTGGGGGAGAAAGCACAGATTAGGAAGAAAAAAACAAAACCGTTCCTGTATGTGGATAACATGGTTGTCTACATAGCAGATCCCAAGGAATCTACACAAAATTTCCTAGAACAAAGAAGTGAGTCCAGCAAGATTGCAGGATACAAGATAAACACAAAAACCAACTATATGCTATTAGTGAACATATGGCCACCAAAATAAAAAATTCAGTCCCATCTACAATTGCAAAAGAAAAGAAGGGAGGAGGGGAGGGACGCAGGCAGGCAAACTGACTAGGTATACATCTAATAAATCATGTACAGCAATCATACTGGAAGACTCAACATGGTAAAGATGTCAATTCTGCCCAAATTGATACATATGTATAATATATTGATAATTTCTATCAAAATCCTCACAAGATTTTTTTGTACAGACAAGAATATTATAAAATGCATATGGAAAAGAAATTAGAATAGCTGAAATAATTTTGATATGAAAAATAAAGTGAAAGAATCACTTTATCCAATTTCAAGACTTACTGTATATAGCTACAGTAACCAAGAGTGTGGCATTGGCAGAAGTACAGACACACAGATCAACGCAACAGAAAGGAGAACTGAGAAGTAGACCCACACAAGTACACCCAACTCATTTTTGACAAAGGTGCTAAAGCAATTCACTGGGGGAAAGCTAGCTTTTTCAACAAATGATGCCAGAGCACTTGGACATTTATAAGCCAAAAAATAAAAATAAACCTTCAATCTAAGTCTAAGTTATGTAAAATTTAACTCAAAATATCACAGATTTAAGTATAAACACGAAGCTGTAAAACTTAAAAAAAAAACACACACAGGAAAAATCTTCAGGATCCCAGGTTAGGCAAAGAGTTCTTAGACATGATGCCAAAGCATAAAATAAAAAGAAACTGGACTTCATCAAAATTTACAACTTTTGCTCTTCAAACGGCCCTGCTAAAAAGTGTAAAAAGAAAAGTTACTGATTGAAAGAATCATCTATTCGACAAAAAACTAGAATGTAGAATACATTTTTTAAAAAATCTAAAATTATCAAAACTCAACAGTAAAATGGAAATCCACTTAGAACATAGGCAAAACACATGAGCAAAATTTGACAGAAGTTAAACCACAATGAGATATCACTACACATCTATCAGAATAGCAAAAATAAAATTGAGAGTGACTTCACCAAATACTGGTGAGGACATGGACAAACCAGATCATTCATATATTGTTGCTGAAAACATAAAATGGTACAACTACTCTGGAAAACAATTTGGTAGTTTCTTAAAAAAAAAAATTAAATATGCAGCTATTGTATAATCCAGCAATTGCACTCTTGAACATTTCTCTCAGAGAAATGAAGAAAGCTTATACAAACTTATATACAAAAGTTTATAGCAGCTTTATTTTTAACAGCCCCAAGCTGGAAACAATGTAGATGTCCTTCAACGAGTGCATGGTTAATTATACTGTGGTATGTCCATCCACACTATGGAATACAACTCAGCAATAAAAAGCAACAAACTACTGACAGATACAACCACCTAGATGAATCCCCAAAGAATTCAGTTGAATTTAAAAAGGTCAATCCCCAAAAGTTACATACTAAAAATTCTATTTACACAGCATTCTTGAAATGACAAAATGATAGAAATGGAGAACAATTAACGGTTGCCAAAGGATAAGAAATGGGGGAGGCGGGGGGAGAGGAGAGAAGAAGTCATGGCTACAGAAGGGCATAATGAGGGATGCATGTGGTGATGATGCTGTTTTTTGGTATCTTTACTGCACTGGTCAATATCCTGGTTAAGTACTTGTACTACAGTTTTACAAAATGTTCCCACTCGGAAAAACTAAGAGTACAATGGATCTGTTTACATTAATTTTTGCAACTAAATGTGAATCTACAATGATTCAAGAGCTCCCCAGGTGGTGCTAGTAGTAAAGAACCCCCCTGCCAATTCAGGAGACATAAGAGATGAGGGTTCGATCCCTGGGTCAGGAATATCCCCTGGAGGGGGGCATGGCAACCCAGTCTGGTATTCTTGCTTAGAGAATCCCATGGACAGAGGAGCCTTGCAAGCTACACTGCAGAGGGTCACACAGAGTCGGACACAACTGAAGTGACTTAGCATGCATGTACAATGATCCAAACATTTAATGTTTAATTAAAAGAACATTGCTAATTATTACAGAAATGCAAATCAAAACTACAATGAGATATCACCTTACTTCAGCCAGAATAGCTATCATCAAAAAATCCACAAACAATAAATGCTGGAGAGGGTGTGGAGAGAAGGGAACTCTCCTAAACTGTTGGTGAGAATGTAAACAGGTACAGCTACTACAGAGAACAGTATGAAGGTTCCTTAAAACTAAAAATAGAACTGCCATATGAACCTGCTGGGCACATATCTGGAGAAAAACATGATCCAAAAGGATACATGCACCCCAGTGTTCACTGCAGCACTGTTTACTGCTAACTGCTAAGTCACTTCAGTCGTGTCCGACTCTATGTGACCCCACAGACGGCAGCCCACCAGGCTCCCCCGTCCCTGGGATTCCCCAGGCAAGAACACTGGAGTGGGTTGCCATTTCCTTCTCCAATGCATGAAAGTGAAGAGTGAAAGTGAAGTCGCTCAGTCATGTCCGACTCCTAGCAACCCCATGGACTGCAGCCCACCAGGCTCCTCCATCCATGGGATTTTCCAGGCAAGAGTACTGGAGTGGGGTGCCATTGCCTTCTCTGCAATGTTTAAAATAGCCTAGAAATGGAAGCAACTTAAGTATCCATCAACAGATAAATGGCTTTAGAAGATGCGGTTTATATATATATAAACCATTATATATATATATTTATATATATATATATATATATATATATATATAATGGAATACTACTCAGCCTTAAAAAAGAACAAAATAATGCCATTTGCAGCACCATGGATGGACATAGACATTGTCATACTGAGTGAACTCAGACAGAGAAGGACAAATAATGACATCCTTTATATGTGGAGTCTAAAAAGAAATGATACAAATGAACTTGCACAACAGAAAGGGACTCACCAACTTAGAAAATGAACTTATAGTTACCAGAGAGAAGAATGAGAGGAAGAGATAGTTAGGGAGTTTGGGGTGGACGTGTACACGCTGTATTTAAAACACATAACCAACATATACCTACTGTACAGCACATGGAACTCTGCTAGAGAAAGACCACTTCAGCAACGAAGACACAGCACAGCCAAAAATAAACAAACAGATATATATATATATATATAATTTAAAAAGAAAAAAGAAAAAGACCAGTTCTTCTACTGAAGCAAAACCCTCAGTCCTTCCAGCCAGACCTGTCTACACATGCCTCACTATGAGATATTGGGAGATCAAGGACCCACATGCAAACTCCAAGTCCTCCTGCCTGTGCTGTGTGCTGCTTGCTTATTTGATTGTCTTGCAACACAGACACTGTGAGCAACATCTGCTTTAAGCAGGAGATTCCTCTGAGTCTCAAAAGCATACAAGGCCATCCCTGAGAAACAGGTGAACTTCTGGTCTCCAGAATTTTTAAAAAGTAAACATTTTTCTAATCTCTTCCTCAATACACAGCCCTATAAGTGATCAAGTGACTGAAGAAGATTGTTTCTCTTGTTAGATATCTGTGTATACTCAAGATTAATTTTAAAAGACAATATGAATATGTGACTTACATGCTGAGCTGACAGAAGACCTAAATTTAAGCATGTCAATTGTCTGAGTGACTGAATAGATCATTTTATTGCATTGTGACTGTCTTACCATCTGCCAACTGAAGATATAATCTCTGGCTTTCCCTATTTCATGGGGATGATGTGAAAAGAAACGAGATAGTAGATGCAGATTCCTCTGCAATATAACTAGTGCAATATAATTCTCATAATTTATATTCTAAAAATCAATCAGGCAATAAAAAATGCATTGTTTGATAATGATTCAAAGTCTTAATTAAAGTCTAGAATATATATGCACACCAAAGCAGATACACATACCTAAACACACACACACATCTCAGATAGACAGATCAACAGATCAATCCATCTCTGCAGGTGCTCAGAATTAAACAGCTGGTATTCCAGTATTAGTACACAAACACCGTGAACAGCTATATATAAATAGCTCTCTGTATGCGTAAATGTGTATATGTATTTTTCCTTCTTTTTTCTTTTCAGATATCATTATAACAAAATAATCTCATAAGGAAAAAAATCTGAATCCCTAGAACCAACATTTTTAAACAAGCCTCAGAGATAAAGCAGTGTGCTGGACACCAGTACTGTTTTTCCTTCTTCGAATCATTTCAGGGAAACATGAATTAGACAAGGAAAGCTCTACTGCTTCATCCTACATTCAGCTTTTAGTCCCTGTCCACTCTTTGGCATGAACTCTTAATACAAAAATAAATGCTAACGGCTGCAATAACAAAGGCCTTGAATGTTCTTATTGACATGGAAATGTAAAATGAAACTGGGAAGGGAGCCTGGAAATGATTAACGTAAGGTTTCACTTTAAAGATATTTTTAAATTATATAACTTTTCAAATCTTTTTAAGGTTGATTCATATTTTTTAAATGCTTTGGGTTTATTTATTTAACCTCTACTCTGTAACATGAACAAAGATAAACGTAGCAAGATAAAATAACCAAAAATACATGAAAATGCTTCCACAGTTCACTTGGCAGCTTTAGAGTTGGAGAACACTGTTAACAGAGAACTCAGATACCAGAAAAGCCAAAGGGACAGACTGTTTCTGGAGTTGTTAACTGTGTTGAATACTACTGAGGACAAATAAGATGAGGAATAAAAGGGCCCAAGATCATTCAAATATGATTACTATGATTACCCTAAAATGAATTCATTTGTATTTTCACTTTTGTATATATTTTAGTATCTTCCTAAAACCACATTATTATTTAGGTCTTCTTTATTGCAAAGTGACCTAGCTGACAACATACTGGTCTGAAATTTTCAAAGAATAAACTGCAAGGTGTACAGAATAGGGTCAAGGCTCCCAAGTCAAAGAGGCTGGGTGCCCACTGTGGTTTGATTTACTGTATGATACTACACAAGTTATTCAACCTCCCTCTGCATCTGTTTATACTAGTAAGCATCTGTAAAATGGGGATAAATAATAATACCTAATCCTCAAGTGTGTTATCAAGATTAAAGGAGATACCCGCCAGGCACATAGCATACAATAATATTAGTCATGACTGTGGACATCTGTGCTGCAAAGGCTAAGTTTCATTCTCAGTTCAAACCTCCCCGAGTTAGACTGAAGACAGCTAGGTTTAAAATATATTTCTTAAGGCAAACACAGTATACAAGATAAATTCATGTATTTTAAAAAATTCCTTCAACAAATACTTATCAAAATCAAGGGCACTAAACCAGATGCTGGGAATACAGTGGTGAAAAGATTAAAAAATGGTCTCTGAACTCATACAAGTCCCTAGCCTTACAAAGTCTAGCTGGGGAAGACTGACACTGAATGAGTGATTTACGTGACAATTTTTACAAAGAAATGAATCTGACAATCTGGAAGTCAGAGGAAGTGACGTTTAAGCTGGCACCTGAAAATACACAGGAGCTAAAAAAAAAAAAAAGTTGGGGGTAGCATTTTTTATGCATAGAACACACCATGAGCAAAGGCTCTGAGTCAAGAAAGAACAGGAATACCAAGGATCTGAAAAGAACTCTGAAGTATGAAAGGGATACAGAGAATTACAGGAATACAGGCAGGGATAGATCACACAGAGCCCTAGAAACCGCCTGGGAATACAGTCTTTACTGTGAAATGAGAAGCCCTTAAGATATTTTAAAATCCTGAGAGTCTCATGTCTAAACGTAATACATTTCTCTCTGGCTGCTGTGTGGAGAAATGGTCTCTAAAGTACAATAAGACTATGTACAGGAAGATCAATGCAGAGGCTATGGTAATATACCAAGAGAAGACTGATGGTGATGTGGAACAGGCCAGTGGTAGACTAGACAGAATGATTAAATTGGAGGAATAGTCAAGATGCAGGAAAGGGAACAAGTCAAAGACAAGAATCATTCAATTTACTTTAGGTGGACATGGATCCAATCACTAAAACAGGGGTCATCAGATAAGGTTTTGAGAGGAAATGTTCAGAGCCTAGTGGGCCGCCATGTATGGGGTTGCACAGAGTCGGACACAACTGACATGACTTAGCAGCAGTAGCAGTTTATGAGTTTGAAAGTGAAAATATTAGTCTTCAGTCATGTCTGACTCTTTGCGACCCCATGGACTGTAGCCAACCAGGCTCCTCTGTCAATGGAATTCTCCAGGCAGGAATACTGGAATGGGTTGCCCTTTCCTTTTCCAGGGGATCTTCCTGACCCAGGGATCAAACCTGGGTCTCCTACATTGTAAGCAGATTCTTTACCATCTGAGGCACCAGAGAAAACCCTCATGAGTTTGAGGTACCTATAAAACATCCAAGTGAAGATGTAAATGGACAACTTAACTATAGGGATCTTAGAACTCAGAACAACTTAGGTTGGAGGTAATAGTAAGATAGCTATTTACCTATGTCACAAGATAAAGTAATGATTCTTAAACTTCCAACATGCTGATGAATCATATCTCAGGGGCTGAATTCAAATCCTGGTCACAAATTTCAGAGAGCCTAACTCAGCAGAACAGGGAAATAACTCAAGAAAAGGCATTTTTAACAAATACTCTCAAGTGACAGACAATATCTTGAGAATGAACAAAGAAAGACATTAGTAGCAAGAAAGAGAGGAAAAAAACCTGGAATGTATGATACCAGAGAAGCCATTGAGACAGACTGTTTCCAGAGTTGTTCACTGTGTTGATTGCTACTAAGGACCAATAAGATGAGGAATAAAAGGGCCCACAGAACTCAGACAAGGAATGGGAGGGAGGTGAGGAGACGAAGACAGCTATGTGTGGCTCTGTTGAGACTGTACAAACAAGAGGCATAATAAGACTGTGGGAGATGGCGTGGGGCAAAGAAGGGATTTGTTTGTTGTCCGACTTTGTTTTTAGGAGCTTCCCTGGCAGCTCAGACAGTAAAGAATCTGCCTGTAATGTAGGAGACCCAGGTTAGATCCCTGGGTCGGGAAGATTCCCTGGAGAAGGGAATGGCAACCTACTCCAGTATTCTTGCCTGGAAATCCCATGGAGAGAGGAGCCTGGCTGGCTACAGTCCACAGGGTCGCAAAAGTCAGACACGACTGAGCAACTAACACTTTCACGCTTTGTTTTGGGGATAAGAAAGACAGCCTGAAGAAAAGGCAAGGTTCAAGATGTATGAGACAAGAGAACACTTTCTCTTTAATCTTACTAGCTATTGTACAAATAAATTATAATTATAGGTTCAAACCTTTCTTAGATAAATAAAAGCCAAAGCCTGTCAAAAACATCATGAGATCCAAAAGCTATCTTCTGTAGTTAAGACAGGGCAAATATTGATTGATCTTTGGAGGAAAGCAAAAATACTGAATGGTATTATATATTCTGATTCTAAGGAAAAGGTGAGGCTCCTCCTCAAAGGTAAAGATTAAAACTGAGACAGCAGACATGAGAGCCACCTGCTGGTAAAATGTAAATGCTCAGTTTGTTTCTTTTTTTTTTTGGCCATGCCACAGGGCATGTGGGATCTTTGGTCCCCAACCAGGGATCAGACCTGCACCATCTGCATTGCAAGTGTAGAGTCTTAACCAGTGGACCACCGAGGAAGTCCCAATGCTCAGTATTCTGACTGAGATAGAATCTAGTCTTAGGAATTTCAACTAATTGGATTACTGGATACCTGTTTCCAATGAGTTTCTTGATAAAGATAATGAAGTCTCAGATCTTCCCACCCAGCAAAACAAAGTCTTTTATAAACACTCCTGTTTCAATGTTATTCTCTCAAATCATCCCACCTTCGCCTTCTGAAACATGTACATTACCTTATGTAAAATAGATGACCAGTGCAAGTTCTATACATGAAGCAGGGAACCCAAAGCTGGTGCTCTGGGACAACCCAGAGGGATGGGGTAGGGAGGGAGATGGGAGAGGGGTTCAGGATGGGGTGACACATGTACACCTGTGGCCGATTCATGTTGACGTATGGCAAAAATCATCACAATATTGTAATAATCCTCCAATTAAAATAAATTAATTAATCAAAAAAAAATCTCCTAGTTAGTTGGTCATCATCCCTTTACTTCAATACATTCGACAGGAGGAGGCACACAGTCCAAGACTTATTACATAATCAATAGACCATTTAAAACTGAACTAGACCTTCTACCCACTTATGGGCTTCCCTGATAGCTCAGTTGGTAAAGAATCTGCCTGCAATGCAGGAGACCTGGGTTGGGAAGATACCCTGGAGAAGGGAAAGGCTACTCACTCCAGTATTCTGGCCTAGAGAATTCCATGGACTGTATAGGCCATGGAGTCACAGAGTCGGACACAACCGAACGACTTTCACTTTCACATACTAGCCTTGCCTCTGCTGCAGTACAATAAATCTCCCTATGATAGTCCTTCACTATCTGAAAGCAGATAGTGCTTTCAGATATCTGAAACTTATATATATACTTATATCTGAAACTTATACCATATCTGCACTTACTTTCTCCCCAGATTAAACAACTCTGGTATTTTTTTTTTTTAACTGTTGATTTTAAAACCTCCCACCAGCCCAGTTGTTGGATAAAAGCTGGACCGTCAATAGTCCATAAACTATCTTATTTAGTTTTTATTTTCAACACATAGCCCAGTGGTACTATCACTTTCCTCTATCTGGGTCTTAATACACAGTTGACTCATACTAAGTTTATGGTCAACTAAAATCCTGTCCAGCTAGATTTCCCCAATTCAGGATGCATTCAACTTAATTATTTGAATCCAGTGTGAGTCTTGATGTCTATCCTTGCTAAATTTCACCTCATAACAATTTTGATTGCACTTTGTCAAGATCATTTTGGACCCTGATTCTTGGTTCTATCCAAATTCGACAAGCCATTCAATAAATCTTCATCCAAATCAATGATAAAAACTTGGATATGAAAGAGCCCTAGAAAGTAATTAATACTAGGCCCGCAAAATACTCTTTGGGGTAGGAATGTTCATCATCTGTAAATCTACTATTTACTAATCCATCTCAGCAATAAGGGTAATGAAAAACTAAGGCAAAACTTTAACAAAATCAAGATGTTATGTAATAAGCATTGCATGAATGTAGTGTCCTCACATTCTTTTCAAAAGTGCTGTTTTTATGAGTTTAGCAAGGTTGTTCTTAAGTGAACTCATGGAAAATGTTCACAAAGCACAGTGGGGTTACAGTGGATAGTTCCTACATCCACTTTTCTTCTACAAAATTACACTGTAAGAGTTAACCTATTTTACTATTTTATGATTAAATATTTACAATTTAACACTTAAAACAGCAGATTTGTGGCCATTTGTGCATGTATTTTACTCATCCTAATGGGCTAAAGATCACCTTTTACCAAAGTATAGTCTTCCTGAGTGAAATAAGTTATGTCTTCTCTGCTTAGGCATCCATGCTTAAGCAAGTGTGCCTTATTTGAAAACTGATCCAAAGTTACTTACAAATTATTTAGATAGCTCTGACTGTTCAAATAGGACCATGGGTTATAATTCCACTGGGTCTTGAGATCTGAACAATCATAATGTAACTATATGAAACATATGCTGGGCTTCAGCCTGTTTCTTTAATATATTTATCTGGACTTTTCCATTTTAAAGACCACTCTCTGCACTCATGAAAATAGAAGCAAAACCAGAAGTGCTGCTTCAGGGTAGAGTGTAGCATTCCAGATGTGGACTCCGAAGTCCCAGTACTGGATTCTAATCCCAGCTCTATTGTTCACCAGCTATGTGATCTGCAACAGGTGATTTAACCTCTCTGTGCCTTGGTCTCACTCATAAATGTGAATAATGACAAAACCTACCTTGTAGAGTTACAGGAATTAAATAAGTTAACATGTGTAAATGGTTTGTAATGGTGTCTGCCACACAGTAAGCACTGAATACTTTAGATGTTTGCTATAATTATCATTCCTGATCGTCTACTATCATCACCCCTTCTCACCCATCCTTTCCCTGAACTTGCTCTGAAAATAACAATACAGTACAATGGATACTTAAGAGCTGGGTTTTGAAGTCAGAATAACCTGGACTGGAGTTTCTGACCCCACACTTAATCAGCAATATTACCTTCAGAAGTCACTTAATCTCTCTCAGCCTAAACTTTCTCTTCTATAATATGAGGATAATAAGAGGATCTACTTCATAGGGTTGTTGCAGGAATTAAACAAAAATGAATGCCACACCCTTCACCCAGTACTTGGCATGTAATACACATATTAGGATCAGATCAGTCGCTCAGTTGTGTCCGACTCTTTGTGACCCCATGAATCGCAGCACGCCAGGCCTCCCTGTCCATCACCAACTCCCGAAGTTCACTCAAACTCACGTCCATTGAGTCGGTGATGCCATACAGCCATCTCATCCTCTGTCGTCCCCTTCTCCTCTTGCTCCCAATCCCTCCCAGCGTCAGAGTCTTTTCCAATGAGTCAACTCTTCGCATGAGGTGGCCAAAGTACTGGAGTTTCAGCTTTAGCATCATTCCTTCCAAAGAAATCCCAGGGCTGATCTCCTTCAAAATGGACTGGTTGGATCTCCTTGCAGTCCAAGGGACTCTCAAGAATCTCCAACACCACAGTTCAAAAGCATCAATTCTTCGGCGCTCCGCCTTCTTCACAGTCCAACTCTCATATCCATACATGACCACAGGAAAAACCATAGCCTTGACTAGACGAACCTTTGTTGGCAAAGTAATGTCTCTGCTTTGGAATATGCTATCTAGGTTGGTCATAACTTTCCTTCCAAGGAGTAAGTGTCTTTTAATTTCATGGCTGCAGTCACCATCTGTAGTGATTTTGGAGCCCAGAAAAATAAAGTCTGACACTGTTTCCATTGTTTCCCCATCTATTTTCCATGAAGTTAATCTTTGTCAAAATCCCTCCGTGTCCTTTAGTATTTTGGTAGGTACAATCTGGACCATACGAGTCTCTTTTCTGATAGTCATATAGATTCTTCATGCTTTTGACAAATATCTTTGGTTATCGACCTCTCTCCAACTTTGGTAGATGTTCTGTGTTTTATAGATATACTTCTCTCAACATTCTTCCCCATTTCCTTTCTCCTTGGATTGTTTGTGGTTATTGTGTCAAAATTTAAAAATTTCCTGTTCTTTGATCTTATGGTTGCCGGGGGGGAAGGATGGGGAGAAAGGACAGTTAGGGAGTTTGGGATAGGCATGTACACACTGCTATATTTAAAATGAATAACCAACAAGCACCTATTGTATAGCACACGGAACTCTGCTCAATGTTATCTGGCAGCCTGGATGAGAGGAGAGTTTGGGGGAGAATGCATACATGTATATGTATGGCTGAGTACCTTTGCTGTTCATCTGAAACTGTCACAACATTGTTAATTGGCTATACCCCAATACAAAATTGGAGAAGGCAATGGCACCCCACTCCAATACTCTTGCTTGGAACATCCCATGGACAGAGGAGCCTGGTGGGCTGCAGTCCATGGGATTGCTAAGGGTCGGACATGACTGAGCGACTTCACTTTGACTTTTCACTTTCATGCATTGAAGAAGGAAATGGCAACCCACTCCAGTATTCTTGCCTAGAGAATCCCAGGGATGGGGGAGCCCGGTGGACTGCCGTCTATGGGGTCGCACAGGGTTGGACACGACTGAAGCGACTTAGCAGCAGCAGCAATACAAAATAAAAAGTTAAAAAAAAATTCCTGTTCTTTGTGAATCTATTAGTATTTAGGGGTATATTAGTATTTTGGCCTATAACCATGAGACTGTGCCCATATTTGTTTTGCTGAAATATCTGCTTTCTAAAATACAGGATTCACAATGTTATTTTTCCTCATGAGATGTTATTATAACCTTTAAAATAAAGAGATAATTTTTCTATCAACAGTTTATCCCTTCTACTTCCCCAATAAAAAGCAAATTCAGAATAATGATTCCCACCACTGTTATCTTTACCGCCTATGAGGCTAAGTGATTAATAAATCAAAATTTTATTAGATATTCTTTTAGCAGAATTAAACTTCTGACAAATATCTAGGTGGTTAAAGAACACATTACTACCATGATTTGTTTCTCAGTAAATTTTAAAATCTGTTTTAGAAACCATCATCTACAGTCCCTGTCATGCTGATTCCTTAATATTTCTCTGTCAGAATATCACTTTTGATTCCTTTTTTCTTTTATAGCTCTCTACCAGGTTCTTCCCCAACAAAGTGGTTTCCACCTTATGTGTATATTCACATGCATGCCATGTGTACACACGCACACACACACATCCTCCTCATTAACCCCTCTAAGCATTCCCTATTGGATGTTCCTTTTCACCAAAGTACACCTTCCAACAACCAGAGTTCTTACATGAATACCACCCTACCACTTCTTGATAACAGATATTCTCTTGTTAAAATAGAGTTTTTTTTTCTCTATATACTGCAGTGATATACAAAATCATTTATATACCAGGTACTATTCCTAAATAGTTCTGTCCCCAAATGCTTTCTCTCTGCCATATGTTTTCCTCCTAGCTTATCTATTTCTATAACCTTATATAAGCTCCTTTCTCTTCTTCACTACAAATTTAATGAGCCTCTAGCCACAAGGTAATGTTACTTTGCTAGAAGCCCACTACTATGGCATTCAATAGTACAGTTCAGGAAACCAAATCCTGCTCTGATACCCTCCAACTGTTTACTGCCGTATCTACTCTTGTCTTCCAAAGTTAAGAGCATCAAATGGAAACATAAAAAGATATGAGCTGTGTCTGCTCCTCCAACTCCAAAACCCTATATTTCTTTTAAATATGTCCACTAATGTGCAGAAGAAAAGTTATTTTGACTAGACTATTAACTTCAAGATAACAAGGAGCACACATCTTTTGCACGCTATCGTCCAGTGCCTAGAACATATTAGACCAGAGGTTGCACACTTTGACCCATGGGCCAAGTCCTGTCCACAGCCTGTTTGTGAATGGCTCCCAGCTATGAATGGCTTTTACATTTTTAAAGGGTTGTTTAAAAACAAGTAAAAAAAAAAAATCACATGGACGAACGTGTGACAGGGACCATATGTATCCCACAAAGCTTAAATTTTACCATCTGGCCCTTTTTAGAAAATGTTTGCTAACTGCTGTACCAGACCCTCAAATATTTGTTAAGAGAGGAGGCAGGGGGAGGGGAGCAAGACCTCAGAGTGAAGAAGAAGAAACAGATTCCCAACAAATATACTTTGAGATGATTGCAAACGGTAAATACTCTCATAATAAACACTGTGCAGATCTTTAAATCATTCCTTGACTTCTATTTTCAGAGTTTCAAGAGAAACTAAAGGTTTTTTTTATTAGTATATTTAAGAGATCATAATTTTTTGGCAATGTACCTATTCTTGAATCACAGGTGCTTCTAAGAGAACTAAATTTAAACCTTGGTAGTCCACTTGTCCAACAAGTCAACAAAAGTGTTAGTCATCAGCAAGGTGTAAGGTGTCGATTCACAGGTATGTACCCTCATACACATCCGTTCCTTCCATGAGGCACCAAGCACCTAAGCACTGACACCCCACAACATTTTACTCATCTGTTCCCATGTGTCTGTACACCTGTTACTTCAAAATTTAGTAACTGAGAATGTTCTACAAACCCTGTAATAAAGCTCTGAATACTGAAAAATGTTTAAGCAAAACATGAAAGTTCCATTCTCAAATAATTTCAAAGACCAGTACTAGACCTGTTCATAGTAATGTCTATTAGAAGCACTTGCAAATGTGTACCTGAAAATGTTGCTCCATCACTTGGATTTTTCCCTGGTCTGGGCATTTTTTTAGAGCTCGGTCTGCATAATGCAATAGGATTTCTACCATCTGTAAGGAAAACAGTAATTAAAATATGTCTCTAAAGCTTTTCAATACTTAATATATGTCATCTTAGTATATATGACCTTAAATAATACAGAATCAGGCTTGGCTATTTTATGAAAAAATACAATTTAAAATTTTAGTGGCTTTATTTCCCCATTTTTTAACCCCAGCCTAATTTCTTTCAGGCTCAGGGTTAGTACCAATTTGTTAATCTTTCCTAATAAATACCTCCAGGTTCCAGATGGCATTTGTGAAATAAAATGTTGACGTTTACCTCTTCAGTTATCCTCTACATAGATCTTTCCCTAAAGAACACATACAGGCAATTCTTCCTACCAGAAACTAAGAGAATCATTTACAATCTTTGGAATGACCAATTTCTGTATATGTTTTCTAAATGTTTATACTAATTTGGAATCTAATTTTTACCAATGCATTTGCACAATAAAAAGGGGGAGGAATGACAACAGTAAATGAATTCAGGCAAGCCTAGACTAGGAAAACAAAGCTAGTATTAAATATTAACATTAGCCATATTAATGCTAATTAACAGCTTAAAGCTCAACATTCAGAAAACAAAGATCATGGCATCCGGTCCCATCACTTCATGGCAAATAGACATGGAAACAGTGGCAGACTTTATTTTGAGGGGCTCCAAAATCACTGCAGATGGCGACTGCAGCCATGAAATTAAAAGACAACTACTCCTTGAAAGAAAAGTTATGACCAACCTAGACAGCATATTGAAAAGCAGAGACATTACTTTGCCAACAAAGATCCATCTAGTCAAGGCTATAGTTTTTCCAGTAGTCATGTATGGATGTGAGAGTCAGACTATAAAGAAAGCTGAGAACCGGAGAATTGATGCTTTTGAACTGTGGGGTTGGAGAAGACTCTTGAGAGTCCCTTCAACTGCAAGGAGACCCAACCAGTCCATCCTAAAGGAAATCAGTCCTGGGTGTTCATTGGAAGGATTGATATTGAAGCTGAAACTCCAATACTTTGGCCACCTGATGCGAAGAGCTGACTCATTTGAAAAGACCCTGATGCTGGGAAAGATTGAGGGCAGGAGGATAAGGGGACGACAGAGGATGAGATGGTTGGATGGCATCACTGACTCAATGGACATGAGTTTGGGTAAACTCCAGGAGTTGGTGACGGACAGAACGTGCTGTGGTTCATGGGGTTACAAAGAGTCAGATATGACTGAGAGACTGAACAATAATAATAAAAAACATCAGCCATCTTTGCTACCTCAGGCAATACAAATACTTGCACATATAGTATTTCTCATTATTACTTATCAGTTTATAACAAACGTCAGCATCCTATGGGCTACAATTAAGTTCAGAAACAATCCAGATCCCTGGGTTTTCTTCTTCCTCCTGTCTGCTGTCTTCTGGCTATTTCACTATTTATAATCTTCATTAAAGAGTGAGCAAGGGAAAAAAGAAAAGGCGATAAGAAGGAATTTACAAAAGCATTCACAGTAACACCAAGGAATTATCATCTGATATGCTTTTTTATACACTCTCTTCTTGACTGTAGTCATTCACCTAATCGCGTCCAAGATGTACCCCA
This sequence comes from Bubalus kerabau, assembly GCF_029407905.1. Classification (NCBI taxonomy): domain Eukaryota; kingdom Metazoa; phylum Chordata; class Mammalia; order Artiodactyla; family Bovidae; genus Bubalus; species Bubalus kerabau. Next base: position 128,798,546 of record NC_073625.1, read on the forward strand.
GTAAAAACCCTATTAAAATACTCACCCGATCTGCAACAATAGCCTTTCGCTTACTGGCATCCCCTGATAATCCTGCCGAGAAGCAAAACCCAGCATAAATCCAAAGTTAATCCACATCTTCAGGAGTGAAACTGCTCTGGTCTTCTATTGATAACTTATGCTAACAATGATATAACAAATCTAGGTAACAAAATGTTGGGTAGTATGCCATAACAGGAATACCTCCCATCAACTGGACCAGACAGCATGTCAGTGTACTCTCCTTTTGTTCTAACAGTTAAGTTTTCCTTATGAAATGAATTTTAAAAGTGACATTTAAAATTCTATATCCTGTATTTGTCATTAACCTTTTTTCCTGAAAATCTGTAAGGTCTGATAACATCTTGCTTATAAAACACTTGAACACTAAGTCAAAAGTATTTTGTGAATGATTAATATTATTCATTTTCTCTGCTCCAGAAAAGCAGTACCTACTACACCAGTGTTCTGTTGACTTACCTACTACTGCTTTTGCTTTTCCTTCATGGAAAGACCATGCCAGAGCCAAAGCTTCTGTAAGACAGTCTTGTTTCAAGAGGTGATCCACTCTCTAAAATGAATAAATGAGAGAAACCACACCCCTTTGTCTGACCAATCACCAGTAAAAATTCCTATTCTACCTAGTGTCTTTACAGAAGTTGTTGCTTATTAGCTAAAATTATAATAACCACGTGACTATCTTATTTCCAAGGAAAACAATTTCATAAAGCACTGGATAGTACAGTAACTGTATAAGTTGGTAGAAGGAGCTACAGCCTAAACCTGAAAAGAGGAAACAGTTAGAATGTTGCTGGAGCAGAAACAGCTAATTGCCACAATATCCATTCAATCCCCCCTCCTTCATAACAAATTCCAAGTTTGTTTGAGATAGCAATAAACCTTTAGACAGCTAAAGGACATTTCTAAGACTCTCCTGTGGCCACCTGGGGCCATGTGACCAACTTCTGGCCAATGATAAGAGAAAGTGTTATTTGGACATTTCTGGATTGTGACCTTAAAAGGTCAGGGCCAGCCTTCTCTTCTGTTTCCTCCTTCCTGGAATGTGGACTTAACAGCTGGAGCTCCAGCAGTTATACTGGAACATAAAATGACCTTGAGACTAGAATCCATACACAAGAATGATGAATTTTTTTTTTTTTTTTATATAGGGTAGTATGACAAAGACCATGGAGCTGCCATATTAGCCATAGACTGTGTACGTCCAGACTGCTGTTACTGCTGCTGAAAGATCTTTTATACCACTGGTATTTTGAATTTTCTATATACATAGCCAAACCTTATCGTGAGTCAGTTTTATCAAATCAAGTATATGATAGAATGGCTTTGATGTACACTTCTGAAATTAAAAAGCACAAATCCAAATAATCTTTTTCTGCAAAGTCGAAAAATGCTAAGATGTGTGCAATTCAATAGTGCTAATATATAAAATTACTCTGAACTCACCTCCCTCCAGCTCCTCAGCATCATCACATAAACAGACTAGAAAACGAGAAGGAAATTAGACTTATCATCTCCAAGAGACTTACTTGAGAGACACATTTGTCTCAGTTCTACATCTCATTGTACATCTCTTTAAGTAAAAATATTTCATATTACACTTAAAAGTAAAGGGTCGTTCAAGAGCCCACATTAAAAGTAAAACAGGGACTTCCCTGGCAGTCCAGTGGTTAACACTCCATGCTTCTACTGCAGGCAGGTTTGCTCCCTAGTGAGGAACTAAGATCCTACCTGCCATGTGGCGTGGACAATAAAAAAAAAAGAGTACATCAAACATTTAAAAGTGAGTAAGTCTATAGTCCAAGGAGTTCATTCCATGGACAAAGAAGAAGAAAAATCCAATCTCCCAACGTGCTAAGCTTTTCCATGCTAAGTTAAAAAAAAAAAAAAAAACATGGAACAAACTGATAGACAACAAGCTTTAAAAAACAAAAACAAATTGATAAACAAAAAGTTAAAAAAAAAAAAGGACAAATTGATATACAAAAAGTTCCTATTCTAAGTCAAATATCTCAATGCATTTTATTAATAATATATCCTAAGCTGATCTAGGGCTTCCCAGGTGGTACAGTGGTAAAGAATCCACCTGCCAAATGCAGGAGACACGGGTTCAGTTCCTGGGTTGAGAAGATTCCCTAGAGGAGGGAATGGCAACCCCACTCCAGTATTATTGCCTGGGAAATCCCATGGACATAGGAGCCTGGCGGGCTACAGTCTATGGGGTCGCAAAGAGTTGGACATGATCGAGCAAGTGAGCACAAGCTGATTTAAGCTAAAGCACATCTTAATTACATGACAAATATATATGATAGAGTTATCTTCCTGGTCATGAAAACATAAATGTGAAGGAAGATTGAGAAAGTATACCTCTGAATAAAGAAAATAAGCATCCTATTATTAACCAGAACCTAAACAAAGGTAAAAATATAGTATGTCTAAAAGTAGAGGAAATTAATTAGTTGTACAGTACAGAGAACTATATTCACTATCTTCTAATAACCTATAATAAAATTAAGGGGCAATCTTTTAAAAAATTAGTTAGTTAAACATCATGATCATCTAACCCTTCAAAGTTTTCAATTACTGCTGATCAGTATTCACTTTGTAATGTACTGCTCTCTTTACCAGCAACCTCCTTCAGCCCCAACTCTCCTGACACAAACAAACGCCAAGTCACAAAGTGGAAGAACTTACTTTTGTTCCCAAATAAAAGATCTGACCACCATAGCTACTTATGGATTGATAGCAAGCCTTCTCTCCAACCAAAGCCTAAAAAAAAAAATTTAAAGGTAAAACACTACATGCATTAGAAGTCTCAAATTTTCAAGAATGTGGAATACAGAGACAATATAGTTTCATCCTGTAAGTGAGGGGGGGAAAATGTCAGTCCAGTGCCACTCTGTCTGTGGAAGTGGCAGAAAAGACAAAGTGCAAAATTACTCTTTCAGAGTAATGCAAAAAATGGAGGAACATGTCAACTTCTAAACCTGAAGAAAAACTGTTGCAACCTGCCCACTACCGGATGACAGGCAATCACTGCTTCTGTCAAAGAATAGGGCTAATTGAAATGATACCTCCAAGTTCTTTGAAATAAATATCAACAAAAAACACAAAAGTAAACAGGAAGATAGAGCAGTACAGTATATGAAAGTCAGCACAGCCCAGCAAATAGAAACAAGACTTACTGCCTGATAAATCTGGGTTGCAAATTTAGGCTCTGTCACCTACTAGGTGACAGAGTTTAAACAAGTTTCAAAGTTCTGACACTATGTTTTTCCATCTTTGAAAACCATGCAGTTTCTGAGAGGCTTAAATACAGTAGCATTTATAAATCTTCCAAAATATATGTGGTCAAGAACTGATAACTAGTCATTTTTCTTATGAAATTATAAAAATATATACAAAGGTAGACAGAATAAAATAATGAACCCAATGTATCCAGTAACTAGCTTCATTAATTATAAGCTCAATCTTGTTTCATCTATAATTCCCACTGACTCCTCTATAGCACAGTAATAATTCTGAAATGAATCTCAGATTTGAACATCTCATTTACAAAAATTCAGTTTATGCATAATGAATCCTTTTTAACATAACCACAATTTCCTTGACAGACTTTTAAAAATTAACAATCATTCCTCAATATCAAATATCTGATCAGTGTTTGGATTTCAGATTGCCTCATAAATGTCAAACGTTACTGAGATTTTTATTCTTTGTTTCTACATTTCATTTGTTAAGTCAAGACTCAAATAAGGGCCACACACTGAAGCAGGCTGATACATCTCTTAAGAGTCAGTGTGCCTGTATCTCTCACAGTCCTTTACTTCCCATGCAGTTTATTTGTTGAGGACACTGGAACACTTATTCATGGGAGTTTCCTACTATCTGAATTTTGCTAATGGCATCCCAGTGGAATCTTTTAACATGTTCCTCTGCTTCTATATTTCCTCTAGAAGATCAGAATCAGGGTTTTGCATTTTTTTTTAGTCTGGGTTTCTGGCAGTACCACTTTAAATTTAAGTACAATGTTAGTGCTAGGATTTTTGTAGATGTTCTTTTTAATCAAGCCGAAGAAGCTCCCTTCTACTTCTATTCCTAGTTTGCTAAGAATTTTATCAGAAACGGATACTGAATTTTGTGAAATGCTTTTTCTACGTCTTTTGAGATGGTATTATGACCTTTCTTTTACAATAAACTAACATAGTGAATTACATTGACTTGTGAATGTTAAACCAGCTGGGTGTGACTTGGATAAATACCATTTGATAATGATTCCGCTTTTCATACATTGCTGATTTACTACTATTTTACAGATTTTTGCTTCTATGCTCATGAGGTCATCGGTCTGTATTTTACTTTATTGCAATGTCTTCAGTTTTATTATCAGAGGTAAGCTGATATCATAAAAAGAATTATGTGCTCCCTTTTCCTCTATTTTTAAAAAGATTTTTATGTAAAATTGATATTTTTTCCTTTATTATAATAGACTTTACTAGTGACGCTATCTAAGCCTGGATTTTCTTTGCAGGAAATCAAACTAACATACAACCCCTTAGATTTTCATTTCTTCTTGGTCAGCTTTAGTAATCTGTACCTTTCAAAGAATTTTTCCACTTCATCTAAAATTGTTTAATTTTTAGGCATAAAGTTATATTATCTTTTTAACATTTTCAGACTACACAGTGATTTTATCTCTCTCATTCTGATATTAGTAACTGCACCTTTTTTCTAAATTACTCTCACTAGTGTTTTATCTATTTATCTTTTAAAAAAAACAAGCTTTATTTTCTTTGATTTTCTCTACTGTTTGTCCATTTCCTACTTAACTGATTTGTGTTCACTTTTGTTATTTCTTTTTAATATATTTCCAATTTATTTGCTCTTCTCTGTTTCTTTAAGATAGAGACTTAGGTTAAAAATTTGAGATTTTTTAAAGTTATTTAAAGCTATAGTGAAAGTAAAAGTCGCTCAGTCGTGTCCAACTCTTGGTGACCCCATGGACTATACAGTCCATGGAATTCTCCAGGTCAGAATACTGGAGTGGGTAGCCATTCCCTTCTCCAGGGGATCTTCCCAGCCCAGGTATCCAACCCAGGTCTCCCTATTGCAGGCGGATTCTTTACCAACTGAGCCAGCAGGGAAGCCCAAGAATACTGGAATGGGTAGCCTATTCCTTCTCCAGGGGATCTTCCTGACCCAGGAATCAAACTGGGTTCTCCTACATTGCAGGTGGATTCTTTACCAGCTGAGCTACCAGGGAAGCCCATTTAAAGCTATAAATTACCCTCAAACTGACTTATAGACCCCCGATTTTTTTTTACATTAATTTACAATATTGTGTTAGTTTAAGTGTACAGCAAAGTGATTCAGTTATTTTACATATATACATTCTTTTTCAGATTCTTTTCCCTTATAGATTATTATAAAATATTGAATACAGTTCCCTGTGCTATACAGTAGGTCCCTGTTGGTTACCTATTTTAGATACAGTAGTGTGCATATATTAATCCCAAATTCCTAATTATCCCTCCCCGCTCTCTCCTTTGGTAACCATGTTTGTTTTTCTATGTCTATGAGCCTGTTTCTGTTTTTGTAAATAAATTTATTTGCATCTTTTTTTTAAATTCCACATATGAGTGATATCATATGATACTGGTCTTTCTCTGGTTTACTTTAGTATGATAATCTCTAGGTACATTTATATTGCTGTATCTGGTATTCTTATAATTGAGTAATATTCCACTGTGTGTCTGTGTGTGTATATATAGACACCACATCTTCTTTATCCATTCGTCTATCGATGAACATTTAGGTTGCTTCCATGTACACACAACACATCGTGGCTATTGTAAATAGCGCTATGAACATTAGACTGCATGTATCTTTTTGAATGATAGTTTTTTCTGGATATATGTCCAGCAGTGGGATTGATGGATCATATGGTAACTATTTTTACTATTTTAAGGAACCTCCATATTGTTCTCCATAGTGACTGGACCAATGTACATTTCCACCAACAGTGCAGGAGGGTTCCTTTTTCTCCCTCTCCAGCATTGATTATTTGCAGATGCTTGGATACTAGCCATTCTGACTGGTGTGAGGTGATACCTCGTGTTGTTTCGATTTGCATTTCTCTAATAATGAGCAATCTTTCATGTACCTATGAGCCATCTGTGTGTCTTCTTTGGAGAAATGTCTTTTTAGATCTTCTGCTTTGTTTTGTGTAAAAATGCTGAGCTGTCTGAGACCACAGATTTTTATATGCTGCATCTTCACTTTCATTTAGTTCAAAATATATAATAACTTCCTTTGAGATTTCTTCTTTTGACTTATGGGTTATTTATAAAGGTGTTACTTAATTTCAAATATTTGCATTTTCTCCAGATTTACCCTGAAGATTCTTTCAACAATTTACTGTTCTTTGCTTTATGGCCTAGCATATAATTTATTGGATGCTCCATCTGCACTTGAGAAAGTTTGTAACTTGCTTTTGCTGGGTGGAATACTCTACAAATATCAGTTATATCAAATTGGTCAATAATTCTTTTTAAGTCTTCTGTATACCCTTGATGGTTTTCTGTCTGCTTATTCTATTAATTACTAATAAAGGAGTTTTGAATTTTGCAAACTCTAATTGTGGACTTGTCTGTCTCTCCTTTTAGATTTGTTATTGTCTCATATATTTTGAGGAGAAGGCAATGGCACCCCACTCCAGTACTGTTGCCCAGAAAATCCCATGGATGGAGGAGCCTGGTAGGCTGCAGTCCATGGGGTCGCTAAGAGTCAGACACGACTGAGTGACTTCACTTTCACTTTCCACTTTCATGCATTGGAGAAGGAAATGGCAACCCACTCCAGTGTTCTTGCCTGGAGAATCCCATGGACAGAGAAGCCTGGTAGGCTGCAGTCCATGGGGTTGCACAGAATCGGACACGACTGAGGCGACTTAGCAGCAGCATATATTTTGAAGGTCTGTTATTGGGTGCTTAAGCCTTTAAGATTATTATGTCTTGTTGATGAATTAAAATTTTTATCAATTTGAAATTTCTCTTTATCTCTGGCAATATTCCCTACTCAGAAATCTACTTAATCTGATATTAAAATAGCCATTCTAATTATTAGTATTTGCAAAATATGTCTTTTTCTTTCCTCTTACTTTTAACTTATCTATGACTTTGTATTTAATGAGAGCTTTTTGTAGACAGCATAGAGTTGGTCCTGCTTTTTTTAAATCCAGTATGACAATCCCTGCCTTTCAACTGAAATGTTTAGACATCTTCCATTTCCTATAATTACTGATATAGTTGGATATAGATTATCTTATTGTTTTCCCCCTTTACTACCTCTTCTTTTTTTATGCTTCATTAAATTTAGTATTTTTTAACATCCATTTTTTTTGCTACTATTGACTTATAAAGGGATACTTTTCCAGTGACTACTCTAGCATTTATAATATGCAGCTTTAACTAATCTCAGTCTACATTTACATAATATACAATTTGATGTATAATGTTAAGAACTTTACAGTACTATACTTCCTTCTCCCCACTCCCTGCTATGTACTATTTCCGTCATCCTATTACTTCTACATAGCATTAAGTATGTACCACAAAATATCATTACTTTTGTTTTAAATAGTCAACTTCTTTTGTTAAATGACAATATTAAGGTATAATTTACATACCATAAAATTCACTCATTAAGTATACAATAACATTTTATAAATGTACAGTTGTTCAACCATCGCCAAAATCCAATTTCAGAATATTTCCATCACTCCACAAAGATAACTTTTACCCACTTCCAGTCAATTCTCATTCCCACTCTTAGCTCCAGTTCTATTAATCTAATCTGTCTCTATAATTTACCTTTTCTGGACATTTCATATAAATAGAATCAAACAATACATGGTCTTTCCATATGGCTTCTTTCACTTAACACAGTATTTCTGGGGTTCACCCATGTTGTAGCATGTGTCAATAGTTCATTTTTGAAATTGAGGAATAGCATTCTACTACATGGACATGCCACATTTTGCTTATCCATTTATCAGCTGGTGGACATTTTGACTGTTTTGACTTTTTAGCTATTATGAATAATACTGCTATGAACATTTGTGTACAAGTGTTTTTGTGGCAATACAGCTTCATTCCTCTTGAGTAGCTAGCTAGGAACAGAACTGCTCTATCACATGGAATCTTTAATATTTTGAGGAACTGCCAAAATGTTTTCTACAGTGGCTGCACTATGTCCAACAAGCAAAATATGAATGTTCCAATTTTTCTGCATTGTAGTCAATAGTTGTTATTGTCTCTTTTTGATTACAGCTATCCCGGGAGGCATGAAGTGGTAACTCATTGTGATTTTGATTTGCATTTCCATAATGATTAATGATGTTGAATATCCTGTCATCTGCTTTTTGGCCATTTGGTGTATCTTCTCTGGAGACTACTGCAGATTATGGCAGATGAGAAATCTGCTCTTACACTTATTGCTGATCCTCTGCATTTAATGTGTCTTTTTCCTTTGCCTGCTCTAGTATTTCCTCTTTCCAATTCATTTGAATCAATCTGTTCATTTTACTTGTGTTTGGGTTCACTGAGCTTCTTGAAATTCCGAGTTTATTGTTTTGGAAAGTTTTTGACCATTATGTCTTCTAATTTTTTCTCTCCTCTCCTTCAGAGATTTCTACTACACATTAGGCTACTTCACGCTACCTCACTGGTCACTAACACTTTTTTTTTTTTTTAAATTTTTTTCTGTTTCATTTTGGATAGATTCTATTGTTCTATTTTCAAGTTCACTAATATCTTGAAAATGACTGTTTTTGTTTTTTGGTTTTTTTCCTTGATTTTTCTTTTTCCCCAGACAGGAGAGCAAATCCAGTCCCCACTATTCCATCATGGCTGAAAGCACAAGTTCAAAGTCTATCAGTGTTTTTAATAATCACTCAGACTGCCACCACCGCCACTATGCCGCAGTTGCCAGGAGTCAGGGAGAGCTGATTTGGGGGCTTTCCTGGTGGCTAAGACGGAAAAGAATCTGCTTTCAATGTGGGAGACCCAGGTTTGATCCCTGGGTCAGGAAGATCCCCTGGAGAAGGAAATGGCTACCCACTCCAGTATTCTTGCCAGGGAAATTCCACAGACAGAGGAGCCTGGTGGGCTACAGTCCATGAGGTCACAAAGAGTCAGATGACCGAGTGACTGACACTTTTACACTTCCAGACAAAAGAAACTAAGTGTGGGACAATAATTATTCTTAACCTAGTGAATTCTATTGAATTACCATTTCTTCTTCTGGATTTTCCTAGTTTCTAAATTCTGAAAATACTGGAAGACTCTTTCACATATATTTATGCTCTGAAGTTCTAATATCCCAGGGAGATTTGAGCAATGGCTAGATACTATGCTGTAGACACTCATAAATAAGACCTTCATTACTATTTTTTTCCAAGAAATTATACAAAGAAGCTCCACAAGAGTCTAAATTTCCTGCTTAAAGATTACTGACTTAGGAAACATGAGATCACAATTTCAAGTAATTTAACTGTAAACTACCTATGTAAATGGGCTTCCCTGGAGCCAATAGTGGTTAAGAGTGAAGTGAAAGTTGCTTCATCCTGTCCAACTCTTTGTGACCCCATGGACTATATACAGTCCATGGAATTCTCTAGGCCAGAATACTAGAGTGGGTAGCCTTTCCCTTCTTCAGGGGATCTTCCCAACCCAGGGATTGAACCCAGGTATTCTGCATTGCAGGTGGATTCTTTATCAGCTGAGCCACAGGGGAAGCCCAAGAATACTGAAGTGGGTAACCTATCCCATCTCCAGTGGATCTTCCCGACCCAGGAATCAAACTGGACCCCCCTGCCAATGCAGAAGACATATGAGATGTGGGTTGGGAAGATCCCCTGGAGGAGGGCATGGCAACCCACTTCAGTATTCTTGCCTGGACAATCCCAGGGACAGAGGAGCCTGGCGGGCTACAATCCATAGGGTCGCAAAGACTTGGCACACACACCTGTGTAAATTGCTAAATGCCATTGTCATTGCTTAAAATATAGTAAAATTAATACTAAAATAACTTTTAGGTCTTCCTTATCTGCAGACTCCTACATTTCATCTATCTCTCATTCCTAAAGAATTTTTCTCTCAAAGCTCTCTTTGCTTTTCAATGACCACAGTCTTCATACCTGTTCAAGTCTTTAGCAATTATCCATATACTTCCAAAGCCCTACAAGCTACCTGTCTCTGTAGTCTTTAATTCCTTAAATCCATCAGGCTTGTTGTCACCATATAAAACTTTCTAAACTATCTTGCTTTTACAATTTCTTTCTTATGAACTTTAAATTTCACTTCATTATTTTTAGTATAAAAGTTAAAATTCTTTGGTATTAGTCACACTTCTGAATAGAAGATAACAGGAATTATTGTTTTAATTCACATTCTTGAATACTTACAAATAAATTCACATCCACTTTAACCTAGTTAGTGGTTTTCAAAGAAACATCAAGACATAAATATAACTCCTCAGAATTCTTAAAATAAAACAACAAAATATTAAGTTTATCAAAACAATACTAAAATAATGGATCACCCTTACCAGTGCCTGGCTCACGTTTCCTCCAGTGGCTAGTGATTTGAAATGGCTGCTATTATAGACCAACTGAACTTCTGAGATCTCCACCGTTTCCAGTTCCTCCTGAGTTTGCCGATCAATCACATGCAACTTCTCTACACTGTCCAAGAGCACAATTGTGCGTGAGTTTATCCACTGTAATTCAAGCACACAGAAACACAAGAGTGAGGCCCATCCCACATCATCATCCAGGACGAGAAGAAAGCTTGGCCACTCAGTTAAATGACGTTGAGGACCTTAACCATTTAATCAATCAGGTGATGACAACACAATCACAGCAGGAGCTACTCAGTACCAGCCGAGAGAACAGCAGGTACACAGCATACACTTCTGATGGTATTAAAGTGATTCATAATGTAAAAGAAGGCTAACTAAGAGCCCTAATAGATATTATCAGATTAATTGTTTTTTATCAAATTTTTTTAAAGGTAGTACATTGACACAATAACTTAAAAGTGACCAACTTTGCATTTCTAGTGTTTCTGACATTAATCAAACAAAATGGCAAAACCTCATAAACCTAGCTGGTCAAAGAATGATCGTTAGCATTTAAGTATTACATATTTTAAAATGGAAACTATTTTAAAAATATATATTTCCTTCACCTACAAATTATGGCAGAGTTCTTTGCTCTTTTTTTTTTTTTTTTTTTGCTCTATTTCTGTATATAGTCTGAATATTTGTTAATGAGTACTATTACAATTTTTAAAGTAATAATAATGTTAAAATCTGCTAAAGGATGTCATTTTGATTAAATTTCTTGGGTTATATATAAAATTTATTTTCAAAATATTTTTTTGAAAATTCTCAATTCCTCCCCAAGAAATAAATGATGTCTTAAAATCTGCACAATTAGAATTCTAAATTAGCCAGAACAAAGTATTTCCCCTGCACTTTCTCTGATATTAGTTTTGGTTTATTTATATGATCTCTTCCCATGCTCAGAAATTATCTGCATAATCAAATAACAATCAAAAACAATCAAGTTGAAAATGGATCAATTTTTCTATTTTAACTATGCTACATGTGTATATACTTAATCAGTGTAGTGGCTGCCATAAGGGAAGGGTTTGGTTTTTCAAAAAAACATTGTCTCTCAGAAAACAGAGTTTGACACTCAAACCGTTTACAAAGAACTTTTGTAATGTGCTCTCTTGATTACTTTGAGAAACAAAGTACCATTCAGAAAAGACATTATTTAGCCTTGTACAAACTTAGTGCTAGCTTTTACAGGCTTTCAAAGGTCACCTGGTTAAGAGAAAGAATGACCAAGAATGTTAGCATGTTTAGCAATTATTCTTGGGATTAGACTCTCAGTATTTTAATTGCTGACATGTTGTAAACAAGCCTTTTAAAGGTAACTTACAAAGCAACGTGGTTAGGGGTCACATCGTGAATATGTCACAGGACAAATGAAAAACACCCACTGTCCTACTATTAGAATGGCTACTTGTGGTTGGGAAATTTTTTTCAGGGACAGAATCATATGCAGATGTTTACAGAGATGTACCTCAAACATCTTAAATGCAAGTGACGATGATGAATTCTAGACAAATATGTTAGACAATTCCACAAGGGATTCTGGTAATGACAAAACACTGAAGTCTAATACACATGGGAAGAGGTTGAACAAAATTATTTCATAAAATGTATATGGGAAAACAGTGTTATTTCTAAATCAAGTTTCTAAGATTTAAAAAGCAATGTGCAACTAAATTAATAAATCATCTATTATAAAAATTGATACGAAAGGAAATCATCTTTTTTTTAAAACCCAAAGGTTGCTCAGGACCAAAATGCATGGTAGAGAGAGAACCTGCAGTTTTTAGCCACAAGAAAAGAGTATCTCCTGAACCAATGAGGACATACTCAGAAGTACCAAAATGTGTTTACAAAGAAAGCCCGGCAATGATCCTGAAGAAATTATTCTGATCTACCCTTTGAGCTATTCAAGATATTAAAGAAAACTTTTGGTGATCTTGCCAGTGTTCAGCAGGCTGAAGGACAATAAAAATAATGTGTGGCATCACACCAATGTCAAGACTTTTTTCATTACAAGCAGGACTTCACTTCTGTCCACATTTTATATGATCCTAAAGGTCATGGTACTCTTGCCTGGAAAATCCCATGGACGGAGGAGCCTGGTAGGCTGCAGTCCATGGCGTCGCTAAGAGTCAGACACAACTGAGCGACTTCACTTTCACGCATTGGAGGAGGAAATGGCAACCCATTCCAGTGTTCTTGCCTGGAGAATCCCAGGGACGGCGGGGCCTGGTGGGCTGCCGTCTATGGGGTCGCACAGAGTTGGACACGACTGAAGTGACTTAGCAGCAGCAGCAGCAAAGGTCATGGTTTATGGCAAAAATCCTGGGAGCCTTAACAGAACATGGACTCAAAACAATTACATAAAGTAAATGGGGGTATTTCGTTTCAATAATACTCACAGTAAAGTTGATAAGGTCATAGTATAGGTGAAGATGCTTTTGCTTAGTAACATGTATCGCTCCAGATTCGTCTCTCTTAACCTGATGATGAAATAAAAACAACCTGAGTATCAGCTACTGTTTGAGACACTTTAGAAGTTTCTCACCTAGTCAATCCACCTAGAACATGATTTCCATTCAGAATATGGGTAAAACAAATACTGATAACTAAAAAAACTATTAAACAAATGAAAGAAATCACTCACAAGTGTAGGTAGTATATCAGGTATAATCCATGGTATATCTGGTCAGTGGCCAAGCTGTCAGTTTAGGCATACCGTTGTTTTAAATGCACCTCACTTTATTGTGCTTCCAGATATTGTGTGTTTTACAAACTGAAGGTCTGTGGCAACCCTGCGTCAATCTATTGACACCATTTTTCCAACAACATTTGCTCGCTTGCTTCCTGTCTCTGTGTTACATTTTGGTAATTTTTGCAGTAGTTCAAACTTTTTCAGTATTATTTGTTATAGTAATCCGTGATTAGTGATCTTTGATGTTACTATTGTAATTGTTTTGGCTTTTTTAAGCAATGAAGTATTTTTTAATTAAGTTATGTACACTGCTTTTTTTTAGAGATAATGTTATTACACACTTAAAAGACTACAATGTAGTGCAAACATAACTTTTCTATGCCCTGGGAAACCAATCAACTTACGTAACTCACTGCATTGCAGTATTTGCTTTATTGCAGTGGTCTGAAACAGAAACCAATAATATCCCCAGGGTATGTCTGTACTGGCAAATGTAATATTCACTCTGTTATACTCAGAACAAACTAACTTCATCACATCAATAACTGTATTTAGCCAGAGTTAAAGCATAAAATAGGATTAGTGGCATGGTGTAAAAAAAGTAAAACAAAAGTACATTAAAAGGAAAAAAAGGTGCTGCAGTGACCAAAACTAGGCTTTTCTGAAATACGATACTGCTGCTGCTGCTGCTAAGTCGCTTCAGTTGTGTCCGACTCTGTGCGACCCCATAGACGGCAGCCCAGCAGGCTCCCCCGTCCCTGGGATTCTCCAGGCAAGAACACTGGAGTGGGCTGCCATTTCCTTCTCCAATGCATGAACTAGTATAGCTCAAACAGCCCGAAATTTCCCAGAACTTCAAGTGTTACTATTTTATTTATATATGCATATGTATACACTCTATAACCTTCATCTGTCCTTATCATTTGTTCTATTTCTGCTCCAAGGCGACAGAGCACTGAAGAAGACAGACACAATATAGTGACCAGCCTGAAACTCACGACATTCAATTCAACTTGGGTCTTCTTGCATACTTCCCATAGCAGTGGTCCAGAAGTCCTTCTTTCCCTTTACGTCCCAATTCCTCTTTGCCTTCGAGTCCCATCATTTGTCAGATAACAAACAACTGAGACCATTTAATGTGAGCCCTTCATGTCCTCCCATCTTCACTTCCTAAGTCACTTCCCCAATAAGAAAGAAGGCTCTGGTGAAAGGAGCTAGATCTACAACAACATGTTTAAGAGCAAGTTCCACTGTTACAGCTGAGTCACCAAAGGTAAATCATTTATTCTTCCAGTTTCATTTGTAAAATGAAAATAAGAAAGCACCAAATTGTTCCATCTTACATATGTTGAAAGTGTTTCATAAACAAAAATATCAAGGCCAACATTAACTATTCTAAGATTGGCTAAAGTCCTTACTAAAAAAAATCACTTCACCTGTATAAACTCTGAATCCTACTCCCTCCATCACTGCTTAATATTACCCCTCCTCTGCTAACATATTTAATCACTTCTTTGAAAGGTCCTTTATCCTCTTGCTATCAGACAGGTTTCTGACTTATCCATCTTCAAAAAACAAAAATTTTCCCTTGATTTACTTCTTACAGAAAATTAAGAACTTTTCTCCTCTTGTAACCAAACACTGTACTCACTATTGTGAGTCTGTTCTTCTAGAAACCCATTTCTTTAACAACACTCTGTAATTCAGCTTCTACTTCAATTCTGCTGATAATTAGCCCTCTGAAACGTTTCCAAAAAGCTACTTCTTACGTATCTGGTGGCCTTGCCTTCAGTCTTCTTTGATCTCTCTTTGGTATTGGTATTACACTGGAATTGATGATGTTCTGAAGCCTCTCCTCCTCCGTCTTTTGTGTGATGCCATACTGTTCTATTTCCCCACCTACCTCCACATGCCTTTATAGGATCCTCCTTTCTATTGCCTTTGTTTTCCTTTTCCTTACACAAGTGTCCACCAACATTATGGATGCTCTCGCTTTTGATTTACACAGCTTCAACTACCTTCTCGATCCTGGAATTTGCATTTGCACCCTAGACCTGGATTGCCAGTCTGCCCAGAGAACATTCCCTAATATACCACTCAAGTCTCACCTTCACTTCCAACCCAACACTATCCTTCCCGAACCCTAACTCTTTGAATACGTCATGCTCCTAAAATACAAATCCAGAAATGCAATGTTTTATGTCCTTCAGTGCCCATGAAAAGCCTTGTCTTTCCTTCAAAATGCCATCCCTAACTCTCACTGCACCCATCCTTGTCTAAAGACCTCACTTGCTTTATTACAAGAGCAAAACCCTTCATTTCCCTCCAACTTCCTATAATCTGTTCTTTTTGCTATATCTACAGTGCTATTCCTAAAATGTCACTTTAATCACATCACTTTAATTACCTAAGAACCTGTGATGGTTTCCCCTTACCAATCTAGGGCAATTATTATACAATCTAGATCAGAGGTTAGCAAACTTTTTCTGTAAAAGGCCATACAGTAAATATTTTTGGATCTGCAGAGCATACAATCTCTGTCATAACTACTCAACTCGACCACTGCTGAGTTTTGCACTGTTGTGCAAAAGCAGCCATAAATAAGACACAACCAAATGGGCATGAAATAAAACTTCACAAAATCAAGTAGCCAGCCAGGTCTGGCCCACAGGCCACAGTTTGCCAACCCCTAATCTAGATCCATCCATATATTCAACTTTATTTTCAACAATAAGCTTCTCCCTGTTATTAATTCTAACATTTGTTACTGACTTTCTATATATTTAAGTACTGTCCTAGTACTTGGAATACAGCAGTAGGGTTAGTTTTAGACTTATGGAGCTTTCAGTCTAGTGATGAAGAAAAATGTTAAATAAGGAATTTTAGAAGTGCTGAATGTTATAAAAGAAGGTATTATGGATGTTTGTAGTGGGAAATGCTAACTGAGATCAGTAGGTCAGGGAAGGCAATGCTAATCATGAGCTAGGATACTGTTGAAGAGAGCACAGAGCTTTCCTGGCAGAGACGTTGGCATATGCAAAGACACCAAGGCCAAAGACATGGAAGCATCCTAAATGTCCATCAACAGATGAATGGATAAAGATGTGGTACATAAATACAATGCAGTGTTACTCAGCCACAAGAAGAATGAAACAATGCCTTTGCAGCACCATGGATGGACCTAGAGACTGTCATACTAAGTAAATCAGACAGAGAAAGACAAATACACGGTATCGCTTATATGTGGAATCTAAAAAAATGATACACGTAAACTTCTTTACAAAACCGAAACAGGCTCACAGACATGGAAAAGCAACTTATGGTTACCAAGGGGAAAGAAGGAATGGGATAAATTAGGAGTTTGGGATAAGCAGATACAAACTATTATAGATAAAAGATAAACAGCAAGGTCCTACTGTAAAGCACAGGAAATTATATCCAATATCTCATAATATCTACAATAGAAAAGCTGGAAAAGAATATATATATATAAACACTGAATCACTTTGCTGTACACCAGAAACTAACTCAATACTGTCAATCAACTGTATATGTCAATTTAAAAAAGAAATAAAAAGACACTGAGGCAAAAGACTAGCTAGGAAGCTATTTCAGAGCCTGGGTTAGAAATGCCTGTGGTTTAGGCTAGGGAAGCAGCAAGAGGGGAGACAAAAAAGGAAGTAAATTAGAGTCAGCAGAATGTGTGATGGAGCAGGAATAGAGAGAAAAATGCAACTAAAAGGCAACTCCTAGATCTCAGGCTGGAGAAACTAGGTGGACAGTGAGGCACTTGCTTCACTGAGCTAGGAAAACTCAAGAAGAGATTCCACAGGCACATTCTTATCTCTGTGTCTTCAGTTCATCTTATTTTCCCCAATATGTATATCCACCCCTCCTGTAGTATTTGCCCTGTACCCTTCATAAAGTCTTCCACAGCCTCTGTAATCCATACAAATCTCTTCACACTCTGAACTTACATCAAGTTTTAAATTCTCATCACATAGTAGAGTCCTTAAACTGTCCTCACTAGTAGCAAGGAACATACTGGTTTTGCCTTTCAAACCATATTTTAACCTATTTTAAAGAAGAAATTAAGTTTTATACGTCCTCCAATTGCCTCGTGTCCACTATAATGTAAAGGACATAGTAGGTGCTCAATGATACTTGCTTTCTAATAAACACACTACATGTAGGTAGGTAAGCCATTAATGAACTGGACATGGAACAACAGACTGGTTCCAAATAGGAAAAGGAGTAAGTCAAGGCTGTATATTGTCACCCTGTTTATTTAACTTATATGCAGAGTACATCATGAGAAACACTGGACTGGAAGAAACACAAGCTGGAATCAAGATTGCCAGGAGAAATATCAATAACCTCAGATATGCAGATGACACCACCCTTATGGCAGAAAGTGAGGAGGAACTCAAAAGCCTCTTGATCAAAGTGAAAGTGGAGAGTGAAAAAGCTGGCTTAAAGCTCAACATTCAGAAAACGAAGATCATAGCATCCGGTCCCACCACTTCATGGGAAATAGATGGGGAAACAGTGGAAACAGTGTCAGACTTTATTTTTCTGGGCTCCAAAATCACTATGGATGGTGACTGCAACCATGAAATTAAAAGACACTTACTCCTTGGAAGGAAAGTTATGACCAACCTAGATAGCATATTCAAAAGCAGAGACATTACTTTGCCAACAAAGGTTCGTCTAGTCAAGGCTATGGTTTTTCCTGTGGTCATGTATGGATGTGAGAGTTGGACTGTGAAGAAGGCTGAGTGCCGAAGAATTGATGCTTTTGAACTGTGGTGCTGGAGAATACTCTTGAGAGTCCCTTGGACTGCAAGGAGATCCAACCAGTCCATTCTGAAGGAGATCAGCCCTGGGATTTCTTTGGAAGGAATGATGCTAAAGCTGAAACTCCAGTACTTTGGCCACCTCATGCGAAGAGTTGACTCATTGGAAAAGACTCTGATGCTGGGAGGGATTGGGGGCACGAGGAGAAGGGGACGACAGAGGATGAGATGGCTGGATGGCATCACGGACTCGATGGATGTGAGTCTGAGTGAACTCCGGGAGTTGGTGATGGACAGGGAGGCCTGGCGTGCTGCAATTCATGGGGTCGCAAAGAGTCGGACATGACTGAGCGACTGATCTGATCTGATGTACATTCAAATATTTACACATACACATAAACCATTAATTGTTAGTCAAAGGAGGTGGAAATAAGAAATACACCATGAGGAGGCATGGAGCTGAGGGTTTTCCATGTTAATCACTAAAGCCTCAAAAATTAAATAGGTCACTCTCTTTCCAAAGAATTATGATAGTATATTTCTTTGAAACAATATTAAATTACTGGTGAATCAGAATGATAACCTATGACAAAGGACTTCAGCACAGATGTAGCATCATATTAGGACTTACCAGGAGAAAATGAACAACATCTCCTCTGCAGAAGGCTAGCATGGGATTCACGTAATTATGCACTGCCACGAAATGCCAGGCCAGCAGTGGAACACTGGAAGGATCCATCTGGGTAAGAAGGAAAAAAAAAAAAAAATCATTGTTAACACAAGAAGAATAAAGAGAAAACTCTGGTTTAAAACAGCAATGGACTGGTGTTCCTTGATAAAAAAACTCCTCCTAATTTCTCATTAAAATTCCAGAGGAGTAGAGATTGATTGGGAACCCACAAGAGGGAACCTTCTTTGTGGACAGTAATGTTCCACATCTTGACAGAAGTTTGGGTTACATAAGTATCTATATTTGGCAAAGTTTAGCAAATGCACACTCAAGATCTGTGTGTTTTGTTGTATATAAATTTTTCTACCAAAGGAAAGACTTTGACTACTGAACGGTACTTAATCATATGCATGTTGAATATTTAGGGGGAAAAAAAAAAGAGTACTAATTTCTGCAGTTTACTTGGAAGCACATTAAAAAAAAAAAATTTGATGAGTGAATGACAATAAACAGGTATATAATGAAGTATACAATAAAATACTAATGGTACAGTTTTACAATGGTATGTATATAGATGTTTAATGTAAAATCCTTTCAACTTCTCTATTTGAAAATGGGGAAAAATCAACAAAAACAAAGATGCAAACACATACCATGATAAGTCTCAATTAGCCAGTGAAGGTCACCTAAGTACAGTTAATGGTAACCTGAGCAGACTCTACCATCTGAAAGGGCAGGGCTACTTCCCCTGGGGCCCAGAGATAAAGTGAATAAGAAAGCTGAAGACTGAGCTCCCTCCTTACAGGGCCTACTTTCTGGACTAGTCTTGGTTCTACACCATCATTCTCCATCCCATCCCATCCATGCCTCTCCTTACATATTCACTGGAAGAAAACATCACTTTGAAAGCATCCAAGCAGGAAGGAAAAGAGATACCAAGGTGTGCACAATACATTGCGAGAAGCATCCACCAAAATGAAATATCACAGGCAGAAGAAACCCCAGAGAGAATACGTGAGAGCAATTCTCACTATACTACGGTGGGGTGCTCTCTATCAGTAGTTCAATATCAAAGCAGCAGCTGTTCATGAGAGAAAACTTAACAGAATAAAGGTAGCGAAGTATAGACCTTGTAATCCCCAGGACACTGCTCTGGTAGCCAGCTGACACTGTTTTGGTCACATCAAGGTAAGCAGACAGAGAGCTGATTTCCATTCTATCTAGCTTTCTGACAGCCTCATAGAATTCGCCACTCGTGAGTCATCTTCCCCGACCTCCCAACATGGTCTTTTTGCCCATAAGATGGAGAGGCTTACTCACCCGTCCATAAGGAAAAGTCATCCACACTTTCAAGGATGGCTTCAATCCAATGACCAGTATCTTTAGGGAGAAAAAATACATTTTCACTATTTACCCTGCAATTTTCAGATTTTTGATATTCAAAGTCTCTTAAGTTATGAGCTTCATCTTCTAAATACCTTTGTTAAGGATGCCATGGCCAATAAGGAAAACTGTGTGATGGGATGATCTTTCAACTCGGGCTTAGAGTGGAGAGGTTCAATACAGCAAACTTCACCCTTGGAACCACTAAACAGGCATCGAGATTCACAAGTTCTCACTCCCATCACTCTCCTGAAAATGTAACCCAAAATGCAGAATCAACTTAGCAATGATCCAAGGCACTACATCTCTACAGCAGATGACTACAAAAGCCTCCTGACCCCTACTCCTGCCCCCAACAATCCAAACTCCACATGACATCAGCATGTCCTTTTCAACGTAGGGTCAGATCTACCACATTCTCCTATGGCTTCTCCCTCTCCAATGGCTTACCACTGTACACAAAATAAAATCGACTCTTGCCAGGTTTAAAACGTCCTATATGATTTTATATGATCTGTCTCCTGCCTTCACTCCTCTCCCACTGCTACTGCTCCTGATAAACACGTGCTCCAACCACACTGGCCTTCTGTCCACTGCTCCAGCAGGCCACGGTGTGCCCACCTCAAAGTTTTTGTGCTTGAATATCCCTCTGCCTGGAACACTTTTTCCAGGTCTTTTCATTTGTTGACCAGATTATCGTTCAGGTTTTTGTTTAAATGTCACCTTCAGAGAGAAGCCTTTCTGAATGATTCTCAAATGCACTCCAGAATACTGACCTGTCTTATTTTCTTCATAGCACTCATACCTAAAGTTATTTATGTGTTGGTTTATTGACTGTCTCCCTACCCCCACCCCAACTAGAACGTAAGTTCTACTAGAGTAGCAACCTTGACCGGTTCACAGCCATAACTCTGGTATCTAGGCAATGCCTACACACATAGGGGATAGCCAATAAACATCAGATGAATACATCAACAGTACTGCGGTAGGTGCTGAGAGAGGGCATCAGAGGCCAGACAGACAGAAACCACAATCACAGAAAACTAACCAATCTAATGATATGGACCACAGTCTAATCAAACTCAATAAAACTGAAGCATGCCATGTAGGGCCACCCAAGACAGGCAGGTCATGATGGAGAGTTCTAACAAAATGTGGTCCACTGGAGAAGGGAATGGCAAACCACTTCAGTATTCTTACCTTGAGAACAATATGAACAGTATGAAAAGGCAAAAAGACAGGACAATGAAAGATGAACTCCCCAGGTCAGTAGGTGCCCAACATGCTACTGGAGATCAGTGGAGAAATAACTCCAAAAGAATGAAGAGACAGGGCCAAAGCAAAAACAACACCCAGTTGTGGATGTGACTGGTGATGGAACCCGTAAGGTCCAATGTCGTAAAGAACAATATTGCATAGGAACCTGGAATGTTAGGTCCATGAATCAAGGCAAATTGGAAGTGGTCAAACAGGAAATGGTAAGAATGAATGTCGACATTTTAGGAAATCAACAAACTAAAATGGACTGGAATGGGTGAACATAACTCAGATGACCATCATATCTACTACTGTGGGCAAAAATCCCTTAGAAGAAATGGGAGTAGCCATTATAGTCAACAAGAGAGTTCGAAATGCAGTCAGATCAGATCAGTCGCTCAGTCGTGTCTGACTCTTTGCGACCCCATGAAATACAGTATTTGGGTGCAATCTCAAAAACAACAGAATGATCTCTGTTCGCTTCCAAGGCAAACCATTCAATTTCACGGTAATCCAAGTCTATGCCCCGACTGGTAATGCTGAAGCAGCTGAAGTTGAATGGTGCTGTGAAGACCTACAATACCTTTTAGAAATAACACCCAAAAAAGATACCCTTTTCATTACAGGGGACGGGAATGCAAAAGTAGGAAGTCAAGAAACACCTGGAGTAACAGGCAAATTTGGCCTTGGAGTACAAAATGAAGTAGGGCAAAGGCTCATAGAGCTTTGCCAAAGGAATGCACTGATCATAGCAAACATCCTCTTCCAAGAACACAAGAGAAGACTCTACACGTGGACATCACCAGATGGTCAACACCAAAATAAGACTGATTATATTCTTTACAGTCAAAGATGGAGAAGCTCTATACAGTCAGAAAAAACAAGACCAGGAGCTGACTATGGCTCAGATTATGAACTCCTTACTGCCAAATTCAGATTTAAACTGAAGAAGGTAGGGAAAATCACTAGACCATTCAGGTATGAGCTATTTCAGATCCCTTATGACTGTACAGTGGAAGTGGGAAATAGATTTAAGGGACTAGATCTGATAAGAGTGCCTGATGAACTATGGATGGAGGTTCATGACACTGTACAGGAGACAGGGATCAAGACCATTCTCAAGAAAAAGAAATGCAAAAAAGCAAAATGGCTCTCTGAGGAGCCTTACAAATAGCTGTGAAAAGAAGAGAAGCAAAAAACAAAGGAGAAAAGTAAAGGTATACCCATTTGAATGCAGAGTTCCAAAGAACAGCAAGGAGAGATAAGAAAGCCTTCCTCAGCAATCAGTGCAAAGAAATAGAGGAAAACAATAGAGTGGGAAAGACTAGAGATCTCTTCAAGAAAATTAGAGATACCAAGGGAACATTTCATGCAAAGGCGGGCTTAATAAAGGACACAAATGGTACACTTCTAAAAGAAGCAGAAGATATTAAAAAGAGGCTGCAAGAATACACAGAACTGTACAAAATAGATCTTCACGAGCCAGATGATCAGAATGGTATGATCACTCACCTATAGCCAGATCCTGGAATGTGAAGTGAAGTGGGCTTTAGGAAGCATCACTATGAACAAAGCTAGTGGAGGTGATGGAATTCCAATTGAGCTATTTCAAATCCTGAAAGATGATGCTGTGAATGTGCTACACTCAATATGCCAGCAAATTTGGAAAACTCAGCAGTGGCTATGGGACTGAAAAAGGTCAGTATTCATTCCAATACCTAAGAAAGGGAATGCCAAAGAATGCTGAAACTACCACACAATTGCACTCATCTCACACACTAGTAAAGTAATGCTCAAAATTCTCCAAGTCAGGCTTCAGCAATATGTGAACCGTGAACTTCCAGATGTTCAAGCTGGTTTTAGAAAAGGCAGAGGAACCAGAGATCAAATTGCCAATATCCGCTGGATCATCAAAAAAGCAAGAGAGTTCCAGACAAACATCTATTTCTGCTTTACTGACTATGCCAAAGCCTTTGACTGTGTGGATCACAACAAACTGTGGAAAATTCTTCAAGAGATGGGAATACCAGACCATCTGACCTGCCTCTTGAGAAACCTGTACGCAGGTCAGGAAGCAACAGTTAAAATGACATGGACCAACAGACTGGTTCCAAATAGGAAAAGGAGTACATCAAGGCTGTATGGCTGTATATTGTCACCCTGCTTATTTAACTTATATGCAGAGTATATCATGAGTAATGCTAGGCTGGATGAAGCACAAGCTGGAATCAAGACTGCTGGGAGAAATATCAATAATGTCAGATATGTATATGATGGAGAAGGCAATGGCACCCCACTCCAGTACTCCTGCCTGGAAAATCCCATGGATGGAGGAGCCTGGTAGGCTGCAGTTCATGGGGTCGCTAAAAGTCGGATATGACTGAGCGACTTCACTTTCACTTTCCTGCATTGCAGAAGGAAATGGCAACCCACTCCAGTGTTCTTGCCTGGAGAATCCCAGGGATGGGGGAGCCTGGTGGGCTGCCGTCTATGGGGTCGCACAGTCGGACACAACTGAAGTGACTTAGCAGCAGCAGCATGCACATGACACTATCCTTATGGCAGAAAGTGAAGAAGAACTAAAGAGCCTCTTGATGAAAGTGAAACAGGAGAGTGAAAAAGTTGGCTTAAAGCTCAACATTCAGAAAATTAAAATCATGGTATCTGGTCCCATCACTTCATGGGAAATAGATGGGGAAACAGTGGCCAACTATTTTTTTGGGCTCCAAAATCACTGCAGATGGTGACTGCAGCCATGAAATTGAGACGCTTACTCCTTGGAAGGAAAGTTATGACCAACCTAGACAGCATATTAAAAAGTAGAGACAGTAGTTTGTCAACAAAGGTCCATCTAGTCAAGGCTATGGTTTTTCCAGTAGTCATGTATGGATGTGAGAGTTGGACTATAAAGAAAGCTGAGCACCGAAGAATTGATGCTTTTGAACTGTGGTGTTGGAGAAGACTTTTGAAAATTCCTTGGACTGCAAGGAGATCCAACCAGTCCATCCTAAAGGAAATCAGTCCTGAATATTCATTGGAAGGACTGATGTTGAAGCTGAAACTCCAATACTTTGGCCACCTGATGCAAAGAACTGACTCATTTGAAAAGACCCTGATGCTGGGTAAGATTGAAGGTGGGAGGATAAGGAGATGACAAAGGACAAGATGGTTGGATGGCATCACCGATTCAATGGACATGGACAGAGAGGCCTGGCATGCTGCGGGCCATGGGGTCGCAAAGAGTAGGACATGACTGAGCAACTGAACTGAACTGGTATTTTTCAAACAATTACTTTGGACTTGATATTGTTAGGAGGCATGAGAAATGTAAGAAACATAGTCCTTACTTTGAAGAACTTTGGAAACAAAATACACATGGAATTTTTTTGTCTTTTTAAACTCAGATTTATAAATATTCTTATGCATATCTAAACAGTCTTTCCCTTTATTTAAAGAGTAAACAGGGCAATTCCAAGGCGAAAGGAACCTTGTACACCTGGTCATTATGGTTATAAACAACTGGGCCCGGGGTCTAAACTGAAATTACTGATATAATCCAGGATAATGGTTCCCAAGACTGACAGAGTTTAGGAACACTTTGGGGAGAAGGAATCTAGAATCCCAACTCGGAAGTACTGAGACAGAATTTTGGGGGTCCAGGCGTGGTGCTCCGTATGTTCTATAAGCCTCCCCAGATAAGTGTAATACACAGCCACAACCTATTTACAATTACATGGGTTTTCCAGACCTCTTCATATTCAACTTCAAGTCATTAAATTGGAGCTAATCTTTTCATTTGTCTACAAACGTCCAATAGTCTCTTACTTAAATGTCAATTCAAAAACAGAGCCTCCGCTGTCGTTGCAAATTGCAAGAGTTGGATCATCTGTAAACTAAACAGAGAAGGAATTTATTTTCTTAACAATTTTTAAACAACCAGTCAAATGTTAAAAAGGGAAAAATTTATAAAATTTTAAAAATACAAGACAAACACATTTAATAGCATTTGAAATCACCTAGACTGACCTTATTACTCTAATACAAACTTACCCATATTTAGAATAAAAATGGTTCAATATCATTAAAAACTGAGACTTTAAAGAAGTAAAACCTTCTCAAAAGGATAAAAGAAACATACAAATTATGATTCATAAAAGCCCTAAACTTATCTACTTGGGTTCTTATATTAATTTTTTCAAACTTGCTATTAAGCTGAATAGGATACTTTGGATATACTTAAAGCTGCCTAGCTCTCAAGAATAAAGACACAATAAAAGATATTTGATGTCTTTGGGAAATAAGCTTGTTAGAATATGTTTTCTGAATAACTGAAGAGTTAATCTACTATATTTAAAAACAGTTTAACTTTTTATGCAACTCTTCCTAAAATGTGCTGCCCCTTCAGTCTTCTTCAATAAAGTATACTTTAGTTACTATTATCCACCCTGGAAAACTCAATAAATAATGTTCACAATGAGAGACTGTCCTAAGGGCTGATGTGGCCTGGTAGATGTGCATGCCAATAGATACAAAATTAAATAACTTAATTTATATCACTTCCAGTGACTAGTCTCCCTAACCCCAAAGGTTGTAAAACCATCCTAACTGGCATGCCTTTGGACTCTTCCAGAATGGCTGAGGTACAGGAGGCTACTATGAAATGCATCTTCTTCAACCACACACAGGCAAAGTACAGAAGTCCTGCACCATGGTTCTCAAAGGCCTAGCTGAGCAGTTGCAAAAGTGGAATGTAGAGAAAATAACAGCATTCATAATTTTTATCTTCTACTTTCTGAGTATGTGTTTTATGATATACTTAAATTTAGTACAGTAGCACATTTAATTTTAAATAAATATTATATATATATATATACACACACACACACACACACACACACACAGAGACATGTATGTGTGTGTGTGTGTATATGAATTAAAGCCCGAATTATTATTGAGGGGATGTGCAGGGTTAAGTTTGGAGAATAATGAGTAGGGGGTTGACAGCATAAGAAGCCTTTGCCAAAAGCAGGCCCCAGAATTTCTGAGAACCGTCTATACTTGTAGCATTCCCAAGCAACGCAAGTGTGCTTTCAATGTCAGCTACATTCTTCTGCTTTTATTTCTTCTGCCTTTTTCTCTCTGTCTTTACCTCTTCTGTTTCTTATTGTTTCTCCCAAAGATTTTGCTTTTTTCTGCAAATGGATTGGATTTTCATAAACCACCAAACATTTATTGAGCAACTACTACATGTAACACACAAAAATAAAAGAGAAACAGATCCTGGTTTCAAAGACCTTAATCTATTAAAGGAGATAAGACATAAACAACAACATATTAGAAGTTGGCTCATGCCGTATGAAAACAGGTCAAGATAAACTGCCATGATGTTCAGAAAGAGGAGAAATTCTTTCTACGTTTACTTGTCTTGGTTGTTTTCATTGTTACTAAATGCTTCAATGCTGCTTTGTCACAAAAGACTTTTTACGCAACTAACTGAGATGCAGACACATAAACTCCAGATGCTCCCAGACTTTAAAAAGCGTATGTATGGATAAGAGAGGTCTGCACAGCTAACTAACCAAACGTGTACATGATTAAAATCCAGAAGATCTGATTTTAGACTTCTCTAGTTATAATCCTGTACGTTTTACACTTCTGAACGTGGACTTGACAGCATATGAAAACCAAGGTTCACATTGTATTTATAAATTAAATGTTACCTAAGGTGGTTTATTTTTTTCAGGCATGTAAGGAGAAAGTCAAGATTCGAACCTTGATGCTTTTCCTTTGGAGGCCTGAAAGAAAATAAACCAAGAAATTTGTTTCTAAACATAATGCAAACCTTGGTTCTTTCACAAACCAGTGCCTTGAACTTCAAGTAATTCCCAACAAAGTGTGACAGGGCACACCACCCCAGCAGTAAAATCCTGGTGGACTAAGTAAAAAGACCTTTTAAAATCTGCACGGAGTTTTCAGCAGGGTACTGCCTGTCTTTGCTGCCAACCTTTCATCTAGGATCACTTCAGTTTACTCTCTTTCCTGCTGTATCTACTAGACGTCAATACAACTTATAGCTGAATGTTACCATGATAGCCTATCTCTGGATTTTACTTGGGAAAACATTTTGTTGGGCCAGTCACATAAAAGACAGTTCACTTTCAAGGATTCTGTTTATAAAGAAATCTACTTTAAAATGGATACAAGGACATAATAATAAAGATTATTAGAAAAAGAAAATAAGAACTGTACCTTAATATGTAATATTGCTGTTCCCGGAGGATGAGCATCTGTTATTGATCTTAGAAGCTTTCCACTGGCCAAATCCCACATAGTGATCTATAAGACAACTAAATGCTTTAAAAACAAATTTATTGCTCTTTTTTGGACTTAAGTATCTTGGCTTTTGGCTGAAATAATCTATTCCTGGCCTATAAACATTGCAGACAAAGAACTATAAAGTTAAAACATAACTAAAGGTTGCAGATCCACTGAAGCATGGGGCCCTTATTCCATCTTCATCCTCCCTTCATCCTACCCAGTCTACTTTTCCCTTCAGATTTTAAATCTTATTATTTTACTGAGAGGTAAAAGAGATTTCTTTAATGAGTCAATCTCTTTAGCACTGGTAAAAATTATAAAAAGGGCTTATTGCCAAACCAATTAGTGACATGTAAGTCAGAAGAAGAAAAGAAACAAAACTTACTGCCCGGTTTCAGAAGTAAAAACAAATACCAAATTTGTGTCCAGGGACAAAGTTACAAAGCAGAATATATACTGTACTTAAAAATCAACAACAATCATCCTCACTGCAGAAAGAAAGATATATAGGTCTATCTTGGACTTCCCTGGTGGCTTAGAGGGTAAAGCATCTGCCTGCAATGCAGGAGACCCGGGTTCGATCCCTAGGTCGGGAAGATCCCCTGGAGAAGGAAATGGCAACCCACTCCAGTATTCTTGCCTGGAAAATCCAATGGACAGAGGAACCTGGTAGGTTATAGTCCATGGGGCCGCAAAGCGTCGGACACGACTGAGCGACTTCACTTCACTTCACTTCACAGAAAGAAAGTACATTTTCTATAATGGCCTGGTTGGTTTATAAAAGCTATTTGTGTATAGGGACATATGAATTGAGATATTAAAAATCATAGACTCTGGCTCAGTAACTTAATTTAAAAATTTAGACAAAAGTCAGACCAAGCAAATTCAGGTTAGCTCTACATACAGACATATCACTTTATAACATGTTTTTGTCTTCAAGATGCTGACCTAGAGATAACAGGTTTAATTCATTTCACACTGTCTTATAGGTAAAATAAAGTTTCTATTTACCTGTCCCTTAGCAAAGCCACAGAGAAGTCTTGAGCAGTCATTGTTGATACTGAGGGCAGAGATAGCTCCATACTGACCTCCAACACTAGTGCTACCCAAGCAGAGTCGCAAAGCTTGATTCTGATCTGAAGAAGGCAATTGATAAATCAAGTGAAAGAAATAAAGGTTTGACTAAGTATGTACATAGCACAGGCTTGTTTTCAAACACTTTGAGGTAGTAAGAATCAAAAGAATCAATGAAGTTATGTTCATCTTAAAATACACTTATTGAGCAACTACTAGACAGTGGGCATTGAATTAGACACTAAGAATGCAGAAAAAACGGTAACTACAAGGAAGCATAATACAGAACTTGCTCATGTTAAAAAGAAAATACTAAGAAAACTGTATCTCTTGGAACAACCAACCAACTTTCATTCTAGAACCGTATTTTTTGCTATTTTTAGAATGCAAGGTACATGAAATACCACCTTTTACAGTCGATTTAAAACTTCAAAAATCAAAATTTATTTACAGTTTGGCTATAATTTTCATTTATATTATCCCTGAAGATTTACCAGGCAAATGAACAGAATAAATAAAATCATAGGGTATGTTTAAACAACTTAAGGAAATTCTTTTCAAGCATCAACAGCTGATACGCTAAAAGCAAATAATTCAAATCTCTACTAAATAAAGTTACTAAAAGGCAAGGATTCTGCCGTAATCACCTCTGATTTCTCTAGGAAGCATTTGGATATTACTAAACTTTATTATCTAATAAGTAGAAGAAATTCTTCTAGGGCTTCTCCTAGGCAGTGCTTATACTATACAGAGCTCATTACTGTACCCACTTGAAAACAATAAAATAAAAATTTTAAACATAAAGCATGTCTACAAACTTTAACTGTTTTTTTTTTTTAGTTGGTGGGGGAGGGTGGGGGGACACCATACTTGCACAATCAGGAGTTCTCTTAACTCCCCCAGCAATTGTTTGTGCTTCCCTTCACTATCTATGTGCTACTTTTTGGAGGTAAATACGTCTTACTTCCACTCCTAGACTATGACCTATCTAAGGGCTGAGATCATGAGAGAATTAACATCCCCAGAATGCCTAGGGCAGTGCCTTGCACACAGAATGCATCTGACAATCATCTTAATAGATGCCATATTTGCAAATCTTCCTCCCATAAAGGTAAACCCAGTTATCATCAGAAAGAGCCTAAAGACATTCATTCCCAAATGCAGGGAATAATACTAGGTAAGCCCTTTTGCCCATACAAAGTGAATACTTTAAGAATATTTTTCTATGTTCACAAGCAGGCTCATATAGCAATCCCCACCTCCCCAGGAGTTCTGACACAATTAATGTCAGAATTAATTGTCTCAGTTTTGACACAATTAGTGGCTGTATCCAGCACCCAGAAAATATTTGATGTTTTACGATGTCACTTTAGATCTTAGCCTTCCAAGATGAACATTTGAAAAGGAATAAAATCATAATATACAAGGTGTGATGTACTTTAAAAGTCCTATGTTTATTCACATCTATATTTATCACAAGAACAGATTTTTTCCTTATTTCCTTCCATCCTTACATACATTTTCCTCCCTTTTCCAGTTTAATCCAAACTATTAAAATTGCCTTTTTCCTGACTCTAAATATGACATCACATTTTACTTTGCTCTACTGAATTGCATGCCTAATAGTGTTTTCCATGATCCTTATTTTGTCAGGGCTACGTTATACAGTTAGTAGATGATCCTTACACCCTGTTCTGCAAATTGTCAAGATTCATTGGTTGGGCAACAGTGTTGTATACATACTACCATTGTGGGTCATGTGAGTAGTCCAATGAATGGACTGAAAAAGTTAGAGGACAAAGACAGAAATTCTGCACCAGCCTCAAAAAGTCCATTTAGCCTGGTTGTCTGCCCTCTAGGCAAGAGTAGTGTCGGAATAGTCTCTGCTTTGATATCCAAACTACACAGTTCTGATCGACCAGTACTTAAAGACACTAACTATTGCTTTAACAAAGTCCTTACTTTAAATTTGAGTATTTAAGTACTCTTATAACTCAGGGATCACCAACTCAACAGACGTGAGTTTGAGTAAACTCCGGGAGTTGGTGATGGACAGGGAGGCCTGGCGTGCTGCAGTCCATGGGGTCACAAAGAGTCGAACACTACTGAGCGACTAAACTGAACTGAACTGATAACTCAGGGAGAGTAAGCACAGGAGAATTTAAGGAGTATGAAAAAATAGAGAATAAGGGTACCATTAAGAAAAAGGAAGTAAAGAGGGGAGGAAAAAGACACAACTAACCTCTACATTAAAAACCCAGACATGATTCTTTTTCTGACTGTGTACTAAAAACTAGCTAAGACAGGGACCAAATTATCAACAGTGGTCACTCCTAAAATATGTACTAAATTTATATCCCATAGGACTCTGTTACTGAAGACTGTCAATGTTTTCCCCTTGACTTTTACAATGTATTCATTATCTTTATAATGTCCCTTTATAAGGTAGCATGGCTGTGAGGTAATGGACAATGCATAAAATGTAATATAGTTTAACTCCACAAAGATACTTATCAATTCGTATTGGTGTCATTATACATTCTGTATTTATGGTGCCATATTAATAAACCTATACAATTTAAACAAATCAGAAAAGACAGAATTTCTGCAGAAAGAAGAAAGCGGGGTCGTACTGAAGAGGTTTCTTCTACTAGAACATTCTGTAGTCCAGATTTTTCTAGACTATTTTGGGGAAAGGTACTTGGTGAAGACAAACATAAAACCTCTTTCAAACAATTTCTAAAGTTACACAGAAGGAACAAAAGGACCTGAACAGAAGTAAGAAAGGTGAAAATCAGAGCTTTCCATGTTTTACTCCTCCAAGGGGGCTCTTGATTGGGTGGGGGTGGGGGGAGGTGGTGGGTGAGACTATCATTTTTCCTATAAGCTTCACAGAGTTGGTACAGAGCTTAAATTTTGTAAATGCCTATGAAAAATATGAAAACTATCCAATGATACACATGCAAAGAATTATTTTAATGATAATAAGTAGCTTATCAATTAAGAGAACTCAAAGCCCAGATACCACAAAAAGCACATCTAAATTGACAGTGCAATGTATTACATCTATTTCTTTATTAGTATATCTTTCAAAATACACTTTACTTAGGGTTGATCCCAGCATATTCCAGGCTTAAGAGTAATGGACTAAGTAACAAAGAAAAGCCATAAATAACATATAAAGTCTACAATAGCCATAAAATCTAAATTTGAACATACTTCAAGAATTTCTGCTCTTTCCACATACCAAAATTAACCTAATGTTCTATTTCTTCACCCCTAATTTAACTATACCCTAAAGACCATCGAAGAAGGAAATACCTAGATCCTAGAAAGAATCAAAATCAAATTATATGCGTACAGCTCTACTTTTATCACCAGTATTCACCATTCTTCAATACTACTCCTTTGTGCACATTAAAATATTCTCTATGACCAAAGAAGAAGAAGAAAAGAGAGATTAGGAAACATTTTTCATCAATGATCATAAAACAGCAGAAGCACTTTATCTGACCACCATCTAACACACATAGAATTAAAGCTCTCCATTCCCTCTTTAACCTTACTGACTAAAGCCCAGGATACACTGACTCCCCACAGATAACTGGCTATTTTCTAGAATGCAGATGCTTAGAAAGAGTCAACTGTTTTCATTTCTAAATCTGTTCATGCCACTATAAATACTACTGCACTTAAAAAACGTTAAACAATATGTCAACTAATGAAATAGAGTGCAAAAGAGCAAGCTGCTGTTTCTATGACAGCTAAATGGATGTTTTAGAAAAACTTGGTAAAGATGAGTTGCTCTAAATAACTGTCATGAAGTAAGGTATGGACAAGATAACTGCAGAAAACTGGAAAGTTCTATGAAAATCTAAAATTTTGCACACCTCAAGTGATTCACAGGTACCCAAGCTTTTACCTCTTTTGTTTAATTAAAAGTACAAATTTTGCATGACCTATCATTGATGTAGCTTGTGCCAGAAAAGGATGCTGCAGACCTCCAACTGGCATAAAAAAACTCAGTTTTGGACTGTATCAAAAGATTAGGGGGAAATGAATATTTATTTTCTTTTAAAATAAAATATTGAAGGTATGCATATATTTGTAATTTTTAACAATTCTCTAACCAATTTCAATTAGCTGGTTCTTTTCAATAAGCATTTCATAACAGGGTGTCAACTGTAATTGATAACATTCTCCTTCAACAATAAAAAGGTCAAAAGAAAAAGAGTCACTCACGCACATCAAAATTACTATACCTTTTCCTTTGAATCCATGGAGAAAAGATCAAAAGAAAGAGAAAAGCAAGAAATCAGTTCAAAAGTTCAGAGAAAAGACAGGTAAGATTTCAAGAGTATAAGTGGTAAACTTTACTTATCTGTGAGAATGATACTAAATGTGATTAAATGATATGTCTAGCATTTATATTTAGGTACTGGTTATGGAAATAGAAAAAATTCATAATATCCAAATTTTAGCATAGTAAATCCAAGTCCATTAAATTTGATAAAACAATTTCAAAAAGATAATCCACTAAGGTATACTAACAACTCAAAAAATGAAAGACTAAAGGGCCTTAGGATAGGGATAGATCTCTAGTAAGAGTCAAATTTTTGAGATCCTATAATTAGGTAAGAACCAAGATATATAACAAATACCACATACCTTTACTTCCTTAAGAATAGAAATTTTACATCGTGCTTAAGAAACTTACAATCATTACTATTCTAATGACCCAGGCCTTCATTCCAAAGAGACTCTAATGGTACTTAAACAAGTTCTTCCTGCTGCACTTTTTCCTATGATCAACAAAGATGTTTAAAAGATCAGATTTAACCCAGACCTCAAATCTAGACACTTCTTAGCATTATTACTCTGCCATTTGTTCCTGACTTTCAAGCAAATTTTAATCCATTTGTTAAAACTCATTGTCCAGATATCTGATTCCTACAAAAATAATGAGTAAAATTTACTAACTGCATGATTAAAAATCCAAACCATAACTAGAATGTTATGATTCTTTCTCAAAATGCTCATTATGGCATACTTTCTTTTTCATGAGACTTTAATGAAAGATTACTGTTTCATCAAATCCACAAGAAAGTTGCTTGGGCCTATAAAAAATGAGAAAGCAGCCCCAAGGAAATTGAGACAGCAATGAAAGACACTGTACTCTTCTCCCCGTTAGCTTTTTATTTTAAAAGACTTCATTTTAATTTGTTGCAGTGAATTCTACATGGGTTTGATTATAAGCAGCCACATATTCTTAGAACCTTGGGGGGTAAGGAAGAGATATTAAAGCAGATAGAGTTGAGAGTGAGTACTGGTAAGGGGGAACAAAAATAAACAGTTCTGCCAATAGATAAACATATGCATTATAGTCTATCCTTGTTCATCTTAGTTCTTGCATTCTTTCCTTTTTGTATCTTGGAATTCGCCTCCATTTCTCTCAGAACAGGTGAACAACTTGGAGGACTGGAAATGTACTAATCTTGGGATTCAGTATCCTTTGATTCTGAATTTGGCTTTGTACATGTCACTTAACCTCTCTCCGGTTCTCAAACACCTCATATGTAAATAAGGTGACTAACTAAAAGTGCTTTCAATATTCTTTCCCAAAATTCCATCAATCTAATACCAACCCTGCCCTCATAGGAAAACAAGCATTCTTATACCTGATAGGAGAGCAAGTTGGTAAAACTTTCTAGGAGGCAGTTAGGCAATATACATCAGAAACATTTAAAATGTTCATACCCTGACATAAGCAAGTCCACTTTTAGGAATTTGTCTGAAAGAAGTAATCATGTGCACAAAAAATTGCAGTTACAAAGATGGTCATCACTCTATTTTTTTGTTTAGAAACAACCTAAATGTCTTATAGTAGAAAATGATTGATTAAATGATGAATCCATTTAACAGGATACATGTAGCCATTAAAAATGATGTTACACAAAAACAGACTCACACAGAAAACAAACTTATGGTTACTAAAGGAGAGGGATAGATTAATAGATACAAACCACTATATATAAAATAAACAACACAATCCTGTATATTACAGGGAACTATATTCAATATCCTGTAATAAACCACAATGGAAAAGAATATAAATGTGTGTGTATGTGGGTGGGCATGTGTATATATATATACACACACATGAACTGTATCACTTTGATGTATACCAGAAACTAACACAACACTGTAAATCAACCATACTTAAATT
Organism: Bubalus kerabau; assembly: GCF_029407905.1. NCBI lineage: Eukaryota > Metazoa > Chordata > Mammalia > Artiodactyla > Bovidae > Bubalus > Bubalus kerabau. The sequence continues at coordinate 128,833,687 of NC_073625.1, forward strand.
TAAAACAAAAAAGCTGATAAAACAGGAAAAAAGATACTACACATGATTTTAATAATTATATAGAAAAATGTTCATTATAATGAAAAAGCAGGTTACAAATTAACATGATCCAGTTTGGGGGGTGCACATACGTATACACATATGTACAGGACAAAAGATTTCAAGGTCATATAGAAATGTCAGGAATTATTTCTGGATGGCAGATTTTGGTGTATCTTCAATTTTTTGCTCATCTAAATTTATTATGAACACATATTATGGAATAAGAGAAATAATTAAAGACTCAATTCTAAAGTTCTCTCTAGAGAATTGTATTTTTTGTTTCCATTCTTCTCATCCCCAGACAATAATTTGTATCCATCACCTTTGAAAAGACTAGATGTTAAAATCACATGATGAACAGGCTTCTGGTATAATGGAAAACTTGGAAGTCAAATTACTCAAAAACAAGGGAAAATTACTAGTTATTCACTCATGATAAAGATGCAAGGACCACAAAGATCATATTATGGTTCTGCTATTAAAGTGTTCCCAGGTATTCCATAAATAATATTCTGTAGCATCCTTAATAAAATACAGTGTCATTCGGAATTCCATTTGAGAGAGTTCCAAAAGCTTTAAAATCAGTGAGAACACTAAAAATGACAGGAAAACATTTTCTAGTAGTATTTAAACAGAACAAAATGTTTTGCTCATAGTTTGGGGGCAAAAGCAAAGAAATATGAAAATCAGAGTTATTTAGTCTCACGGAGGAAAAACAAATGAAAAAAAAACTTAGGATTATCACGTACTATAAAAATAAAACTAACGAAGTCCTCGTCTCAACCCCAAAAATAAAGTGATTATAGGCTAAAAAAACTTTCAGTTTAGAGGGATTTACAATGTAAATGAAAAAACCTTACTATCAGTTAAGAGTTACTGAAAATTACTGAGAAAGCCTGGAAATCTTTCCCTGAAGATATTTTCAAATACTTTCTACTCAGATATGATTTAGAATAAAAAAATTATCACCACCACAAACCAGAGGCAGACAAAATGACAAACCCTGTCGCTCTCAACTTTACATTCTTTTTGTCTAGGTCTGCAGAGAGTCAAATGGTGTATGATATGATATGATAGCTTATAAATTCATAAAGAAGAAAATAAACTTGCAATGAGCAACAAAATGAAGCTGAGTCAAGCACTTTTTAACTATAAAAATGCTGACTGCTACTCTTCAAGTTTTTCTGGCATTTTTCAGAAAAATAAAGTTTACTATAAAAACTGTGATTAAGAGACATTATCTTTTAAAAAACTCAAATACTTAATATTTAAAATAAGCAGCTAGAAAATTTACCAAATATTAAGGCCAATCCATGAGATGTACCCACTGCTATCAAACTGGATACTGCCTGAGAACAAAAGAGAAGATTATATTTTAAAACATTATATCAAGGATCTTGAAATAATCAGAATTAAATTTGTTGGTCTTCTTTCCTCTAGACACCAGATAACACACCAACTATTATAAATAAGGAGAATTTCATCTAGGAGGCAAAACGCAAGATAAAACTCAGAACATCTTATTTCTTGGCATCCCTCTATTTACTCTAAGGGTAACAATACTAAAATATCATATGTTCAACATTATAGGCAAAAACATGCCACTTAACTTCCTCTAAAGCAATTTAAAATAAAAAAAAGTTCAAGAGTCCAGACAAAGTAAAGGCACTTATGCTACCCAACCAAGAGCCTCCTATGAGGTGTGGGAAAAGAATAGGAAAGACCTTCCCCAGCTCATTCACAAGAGCCAAAAGGCGCCAGAAATACTCAAAACTCAGCCCACTTCCCTCACCAATTGACTGACTAATAAGAGAGCTACAGGAGGCAGCTGGAAATAGTTGAAAATAGAAAAGAGGGCACTAGTGTGCTTTCAATATCCCCCAGTTCTCTATAATCACCCCCACAGATTTACTATTTGGCAAGCTTGGCAATGGAGTTCAGAGCTGTTAAATGTACTATTTACCACAAAGTGATTTTACCGAACACTGTTTCCACTCCCTATAACCAAAAGGAGGTCAAGTCACAGAAGGAGCAAAGGTACTTGGGCAGGATAGTACCACATAAAATAAATCTGGAAATGGGCTAATCAGTATCCATTATATGCATCTCAAAAAACAAAACTGAAGAGTAACAATACACTAGAAAGAGAATATTCAACATGACTAAATTTTAAATGATTACTGGCAGTAAATAACATATGAATTTATTCTCGTAAAATGTATGTAATAACTGAGTATCAGAAGAATAAATCTAAGAAAACCTGGTAATAGAAAGCTTACCTTTAAAAGATTATTTAAAGTATACTTACAATTGCTGTAGGCAAGCCAGCATCTACTTTGTCCTAAATAAAATTTAAAAAAAAAGTATTTGAAAAGATATTTCCACTTTTAAACAAAAAAATGGTATAAGGCCCTCTCTTTACATATATAATTCAGACAAGAGGGGGAACCATCACTTTAGCCCCCAACTACAGAATTTTAGCACTGATGTTACAGCTTAGGATAGTGACTCTCAAAAGTCAAGGAGCATCAGAATCACCTGGAGTATCTGTTAAAATGCAGATCCCTAGCTACACTGCTAGAACTAGATTCCAAGTCAGTAGGTCTGGGATAGTGCCCAGGAATCTGCTTTTTCTTAGGAAATTTTTATGCAATGGACACATTTTACAAAATCACTATCTTAAGGTATCTCCATTATCTTAGGTGATCATAAAATGATAAATACACTTTAATTTGAGTCAATTTTAAATATAATCCCACGTCATATTACTTTGAGGAGGATTCCAAAACAACAAAGTTCACAACTCCAAAAGTTTCATCTCTCCTAAGTGTTCTCCAGGCATAGACTACAAGGCTATGATGGTCAACACCACAAGAAGCCCTAATAACATCACTATCCACAGGGCTGAAGGCATTACTAAACAGCCATTCAGAGGAGATACCCCAAAATATAACTAGCTTTACATGTTAATAAACCAACCATCACAGAAAAGCATACAATTTAAATTGAGCTGGTAATCCAAAATTAGAAAAACAAAGTATGAAGACTGTCACAAGAAAAGCAGTTTTCATTTTAACATACCAAAGGAGCTCAGCCATGGCAATGAAATAAGAACAGAATGCAAACACTCTGGGATTTATTAGAATTTTTCCCTCCTCTTCAAGAGAAAAGAGAAACCCTTTTAAATAACAGATTTATCTAATCATTGTTCAATGTCTGAGTTTTAGTTCAGTCTCCATTATTCAAAATATTTTTAAAACTGCACAGGTGGGTCAAATGACTGTTCTGGTTCATCTTGATTTTGAAAGGAATGAATTTCATCACCTACATAAGGATTAAATTCAGAAAACGTCATGGAAATGTAATCCTCAACAGGTGGTTCCCATTCTAGCAAATATGAGTTACTCTCCACCTAAAAGAGGAAGGACAATTGCCCAGGTTTCCCCCATTGCTTGCCTATCTCTCTATTTAAATTGACTTTATGATATATGAGCTGGGCCGGGGTATACCAAATGCCCACAGAGAACACTTTTTCCTTTTTTGTTGTTTTTGGGGTTTTTTTGTTTGTTTGTTCTGGTTTTTTTGCGTGGGGGTGGAGGGGTGGTCTGTAATAAGAGCTTTCACTGATAAACCTAAAAATTACAATGTGGCTATGGTGTCATGATCCACTTCTCTATCAATCTCTTACCGTCATAAAAAATAAAACTTTGTCCAAACTGAATATGCAAAACACTAATTAAACTCCATGAAAAGAACATAAAAACATATCAAAGTTCCTGGGATATGAATCACGATTCATATCAACATCATTATTATTACTATTACTTATATAATCTATATATTGAATTCAGAAAACCAAAACCGAAAGACTACGTAAAACTATAAGCCTTGAGGCCAAAGGAAAATTTGATAAACATACCAGAATCAGCATCTATTGTCTTAATGGACTATTAAATATTTTTGTACTAATCCAGTGCTCCAAACCATTTTCAAAACAGACACAGATACTCTGTTCCAGCCATTACACACTGGCCACTTTCACCAATACCACCCCCATTTCACAACAAAAGCAGCACTCGACTTGGAGCCAAAAACCCCTAATTTTGAGTAATTGCTCTGCTATCTCCTAACCCAATGATGTAAGACAAGTTAATATCACCTCTGAGTCTGTCTTCTCATTTGTAAAATAGGATACGGCTTTCCCTACTTTCAAAGTTGTAAGAGTATATGAAATAAGGTACATGAAAAGACTTTTGTGAATTATAAAAACATCACTCAGTTGTAAAAGATTCTGATCAATCATTCCTCCATATGAAAACACTAAAAGAAAAAAAAAAATCGCTCTACCTCAACCAAATACACAAGATGGCAACTAAACTGAAAAGGAATTTAAAGAAAAGGCAGATAGTGTTCCTTTTAGGCTTGCTGCCATATTTCATTTAGGCACACCCGAGACTCCGGGCAGACCTTTATTTCATGGCTGCACTAATTTCTATGTCAAGATGTGTAGCTATGTCTTATGAGTCAAAAATAATCACACAAAACCCATGAAAGCCAGATTCTGTTTTTCTTAAGCCTCGGGCCAAGAGAAGTGCTGTGCTTTGTTTTATGCTCATTCCTGCTTCACTATGCCATTGCAGGTTATAAAGCTGGGGGAAGAGAACAAAATACTTACAGCTGCAGACACTATCTGGGCAGAAATTCCCTTCAAAAGTGAATGTCGCATAACTGATCCATGGAGTGAAAAAGAATCAGGTAATTTCTTCTTTCTTTAAGGAGAAAAAGGAAAACGTTTAAGAACAGAAAATAAAAACTGAAAAGGCAAGGTCTTTAAAGCTTTGAAAGAAGAAAAAGTAAATAAAAACAAGAAAAGCAGAAAGCAATACTGTATTAATTTGTTAGCTCTGTTTTCTGAAGAGGTATAAAGTCTAACAGTCTCACATTAAAATGTTATACTAAATTCACTCTGAACCTCAGAGAAGCACAGCAGGAAAATGAATAAAGCCACCATCTCTTCTTCACAGATTCAACCTATTCCTTGCTCACCTTAATAACGACAGCGAAAGGCTCTGCTACTCATCAGAAGGTCGCCTATAGAGAAGCCCTGCTTACAGGTTTACATCACCTCTACCTGCCTTCCACCTTTGCAACCATTCTTGCCCTATTGTTGTCTGTAACGACCCTCTCATTCTCCCAACCAACTGCCTCAAATTTCCAACTCATTACTCATTCTCTGATGCTCCTACTAACAGCTCCTTTCACTTACCCTACTCATCACTGTACAAAAAATACTTCTTTAAGCTTTTACCAAACACTGAACACCTACTCCCACCTGGCTTTCATGACTAAAAGTATGTTCTGGGGATACAAATATAAAAAGCTCAAAGTTCCCACTCTCGAGGATCTCATATCCTAGCTAGAGGGACTAATGAGTAACTCACTCAAATTAACGGATAAATGTTAGAAAAGAAAAATGAAAATAGCATGATAGAAACAAAATAAAGACTTTAATCCTGTTTATTAAGGGGATATCAGGGACAGCTATAGAAAAGAGAAGACATCTGATCTGGCCTTGATGGATAACTAGGAGTCTGTCAGACAAAAAAAAAGCACAAGCAAAAATATGAAGATGTAATGGTGTACAGTGTGTGTGGGGAGTGTGAGTACACAAGAGGCATGGGCCAGGAGGCAGACGTGGAAGTGCTCTGCATTTATGTCAAAATAGTAAGCAGGCTTCAGGCTGACACTATGCAACGCAGTTCGGGCATTACTATGTGGGCAAAAAGATGACACCACAGCTTTTAAGCAGGTAAATGACCAAACCATCAAAAACACTTAAGTATTGTGATTCCATACAAATTTCAGGACTGCTTTTCTGTGAAAAATGTCACTGAGATTCTGATAGGGACTGACCCAAATCTATACATAGGCAGGGGTAGTATGAACATTTTAATTAATCCATGAACATGGAAAGCTTTCCATCCATTTGTCTTCTTTAATTTACCAATGTCTTTACCTTTGAATGTACAACTCTTTCACCTCCTTGTTCCTAAATGTCTTCCTAACTACTTCATTGCTTTTGATGCTGCTGTAAATGTGATTTTTATTATTTTTTATATATTTCATTGTCAGTTTAGAGAAACACAACTGATCTCTATCAGCCAAAGTAATCTTAAGAAAAAAGTACAAAGCTGGAGGCATCACACCTTCTGATTTCAAACTATATTATAAGCTACAGTAACCAAAACAGTATGGTACTAACATTAAAAAAGACAAAGATCAATGACCAGAATAGAGCACAGAAATAACCACTTGCATATATAGTCAACTAACATTTGACAAAGGAGCCAAGAACACTCAATGAGGACAGAGAATATTCTTTTCAACAAATGGTGCTAGGAAAACTGGGTAATCACATGCAGAAGAAGGAAATCATCCCTCTGTCTTATACCACTCACAAAGATTAAATGGATTAAAGACTTAAACATAAGACTTCAAAACACAAAACTCCTAGGAAAAAGCAAACAGAAAAGCCCCTGACGGTAGTACTGGCATAGATTTTTTTAGTTATGTACGACACCAACAGCACAAGCAACAAAAGTGGATATACATATGATATATATAAATATATATAAATAAATAGGACTATATCAAACTAAAAAGCCTCTGCACAGCTAAAGAAGCAATCAAAACATAAAAGGCAACTATGGAACAGGGAAAAATATCTGCAAACCCTTAACCCCATACCCATAATTAACCAATATATAAAAAGAACTCATACCTCGGGAGCAAAAAAACCAACGGGCAGAGGACTTAAATAGGTATTTTTCCAAGGAAGACATACAGATGGCGAATAGGTCCATGAAAAGGTGCTCAACATCACTAATTTTCAGGGAAATGCAAATGAAAACCACAATGAGATACCACCTCATACCCATTAGTATGGCTATTCTCAAAACAACAAAAGATAAGTGTTGGTGGGGATCCAAATAAAAAGGAATCCCTGGCTACTGTTGGTAGGGATGTAAATGGTGCAGCCACTATGGAAAATAGCATGGAGGTCCCTCAAAAAATTAAAAATAGAACTACCATGTGATCCAGCAATCCCACTTCTGGGTTGTATACCCAAAAGAAACAAAATCACTACCTTTTAAAAAGCAACTCATAGAAACAGAGACTAGAATAGTGATATCCAGGGCCTGGGGGAAATACAGAGATTCTAGTCAAAGGATATAGACTTACAGTTTTTAGATGAATAAGTTCTGGAGATCTAACGTACAGGGTGATGACTATCGTTAACAACACTGGTTATATACTTGAAAGTTACTAAGAAAGTAGATCTTAGATTTTCTGACTCCAGAAAAAAATTGTAATTATGTGAGGTGATAAAGGTGTTAAGTAACCTTTCTGTGCTAATCATTTCATAATATACATATATCAAAGAATCTATATACATTAAATCTACACAGTACTGTATGTCAATTATATCTCAATAAAGCAGAACAAAGTTTAGTTGTAGAAGAAACTGACAAACAAGTTAATATACCCAGCCATGGCCCCTATTTCACAAGAGTTGACAACCTAAAGAACACAGCCCTGATACAGGCAAAATTTAAGAAGTTGAAGAAAAATACACCGACAAGTTATCAACATTAAAGTTACACATGAATTCAATAAAACATTTACATTATGCTTCCTCCACTTCTCTTTCCTTTTCATGTGCTCTCCAAGAATGTGGAAGGTGAAAGCAGCCAAAATGAAGCTATTTAGGGTTAGAAGTCCTTTTCCCAAATCTTAATCATCTTTGCAACTCTCCTCTGAACCCATTCCAAGGGAATGAAGAAATGCTGGAGCTGTCCTTAGACGGCAGGAGGAAGGTGGTGGAGGAAGGAGTGGAGGGAACAGAAAGCTGGTGAGGTGATTCCCACCACCTTTCCCACACATCTCCACATTTCCACCATGGACACTGCTCCAGGTCTGATGTGTGCGCCCTCTAAAGGCTCTCCTGCTTCTGGGACTCCCTGGCTATATTTAGCTTCCTACTGGGGGCTTCCCAGGTGTGGCTAGTGGTAAAGCACCTGCCTGCCAATACAGGAGATGATCCCTGAGTCAGGAAAGATCCCTGGAGTAGGAAATGGCATGGCACTCCAGTATTCTTCCCTGAAAATTCCATGGACAGAGGAGCCTGGTGGGCTCCAGTCCATGGGGCTGCAAAGAGTTGGACACAACTGAGTGACTGAGCACACACCCTGGAAGTGCAGAAGACTGACAGAGTATCCACCTTCTTATGCTCTCCTCTCAACAGTATCAAAATCTTCAGGGTCTAACAAGCATTTTATTTCCACCTAAGTGCAATGGCACCCCACTCCAGTACTCCTGCCTGGAAAATCCCATGGATGGAGGAGCCTGGTGGGCTGCAGTCCATGGAGTAGCTACGAGTCGGACACGACTGAGCGACCTCACTTTCACTTTTCACTTTCACGCATTGGAGAAGGAAATGGCAACCCACTCCAGTGTTCTTGCCTGGAGAATCCCAGGGACGGGGGAGCCTGGTGGGCTGCCGTCTATGGGGTCGAACAGAGTCGGACACGACTGAAGTGACTTAGCAGCAGCAGCAGCAGCAAGTGGCCTTCTACTTTCCATGCAGGGCTTCAGCAGACCATATTATATACAAGTGTGATTTAAACGAATACTTACCAGAGAGCCAGAAATAAACCCATATACCTACAGTCAATTAATCTTCGACAAAGAAGGCAAGAATATAAAATGAGGGAAAAAAAGTCTCTTCAGCTTAGTGGTGCTGGAAAAGTTGAACAGACGTATATAAAGCAATAAAGGTAGAACACACCTTTTCATCATGCACAAAAATAAACTCGAAATGGCTTAAAGACTTAAACATAAGCCATGACACCATAAAACTCCTAGAAGAGAACATAGGCAGAACATTCTATGGCATAAATCATACCAATGTTTTCTTTGGTCAGTCTCCCAAGGCAAAAGAAATAAAAACAAAAATAAACAAATGGGACATAATCAAATGTACAAGCTTTCTGTAGAGGAAAGGAAACCTTAAACAAAATGAAAAGACAACCTACAGAATGGGAGAAAATATTGGCAAACGATACACCCAACAAGGGTTTAATTTCCAAAACGTATAAACAGCTCATACAACTCAACAACAAGAAAAACCAATCGAAAAATGGACAGAAAACCTTAACAGACATTTCTCCAAAGACATACAGATGGCCAATAAACACATGAAAAGAGGCTCAACATCACTATTAGAGAAATGGAAACCAAAACCACAATGAGGTACTACCTCACACCAGTCATTAAAAAGTCAGAATGGCCATCATTAAAAAGTCTACTAGTGTTGGAGAGAGTATAGAGAGCAGAGAATGCTCCTACACTGTTACTGGGAATGAAAGCTGGTACAGCCACTGTGGAAAACAGTAGGAAGGTTCCTCAGAAAACTAAAAATAGAATTATCATATGATCCAGCAATCCCATTTTGGGGCATATAGCCAGACAAAACTATAATTCAAAAAGACACACGCACCCCTATGTTCATAGCAGCAGTACTCACAAGACCCAAGACATGGAAACAACCTAAATGTCCACTGACAGATGAATGGACAAAGACGTGGTACCTATACACACTGGAAGACTACTCAGTCATTAAAAAAAAAGAAAGAATGCCATTTGCAGCAACATGGATGCAACCAGAGATTATCATACCAAGTGAATTAAGTCAGAGAAAGAAAGACAAATGCCAATATGATATCACCTTTATGTGGCATCTAAAATATGGCACAAATGAATCTATGAAACAGAAAGAGACTCACAGACAAACAGATGTGTGGTTGCCAAGGGGGTGGATGGGTTGGGGAGGGACGGACTGGGAGAATTACATGAAGAATGGATAAACAACAAGGTCCTACTGTATAGCACAGGGAACTACATTCAATATCCTGGGATACTGGAAAAGAATATGAAAAAGAATGTATATATATGTATAACTTAGTCACTCCTGCTATACAGCAGAAATCAACACAACTCTGTATATCAACTATACTTCAACTTTTTAAAAAAAAGAATACTTACCTTTTTAAGTTGGTCCTGTCACCACTATCTGAGCTTGCCACAGATGAAGTATCATAAGAGTGAGAATCAACAGTATCAATGTTTAACAATGTAGGATCTTCAAGAACAAAAGATTCATCTTCATCATCAGTCTAAATTAGAAGAACATGGATACATTAATTCAAAAGTCCAAATACTCTCTAAGTCAAACAGGCATTAATGGGTTTCTCCAAAATAAACATATGCTTTCGCTGTTTTTCACCCCTTTTCCGTGCATTGCTATTGACCAGAGAGGCACAGTACAGAATTAAATTTCAACTCTAGATATCTCTCCCTACTTTTTTCACTCCAAAAAATTATTTCCCGTAGCTGAAAGAAGTAGGAGCAGTTATACAGATTATATTTTTAGTTGCCAAATATGTCTTCATATTCAAACCTGTCTAGGTGCTTTACTAGTTAACTAACAGCCAACAGCTGATTGAAGAAAATAAATACCACCTGACTATAAACAGCATGCCTTAATAAACATGACAAACAGAAGAAAGGCATTCTGGGTTGGAAACAGCATGTGCAAACAGTGATTTCATAATATGGATTGTGCCAATGAAAAAGGAAGTAGTCTAAGATGAGCAGAGTATACAAGTAGGAGTTGGAGATGATCCTAGAAACATAAGCTGGGACCCACATCGTAAAAACCTTTATATTTCATTAAGCTAGGTGACAGGAGGTCCCACATTCACCACTGTATTCCTAGTGCCTAGTACAATGCCGGACACATAATCAGTACTCATTTACTTAATAAATTAATGTACTGCATACCGCAGGCAGCTGGAAGACAAGGAGATCTCTAAGAATTCGACACATGATGAGAATCATGTTTAAGAAGATAAATGGGGTAGAATGAAGATGAATGAGAGTAGAGGGGAAGACTGGGGCAGGGAGACTAGTAAGAACCAGGAAGAAGGCTACTGCAATTTCAAGGAAAGAGAGAAGAGTTCAGTCTAGGAATGCAGCTGAAGGGGTCAAGAGAAGGAATAAGGAGACATTACTGAGGTAAAATTAAAGATTCCTGCTTACCATTTAAACAGTGTTTTGCGGGGGGCAGAGGGGGTTAAGTTTAAGAAAGAAGTCAAAAAAGATTCCAAGGATTCTAGCTAGAGCAACTAGGCAAAAGGTAATACCGCTAATTGAGATAAGAATTATCTCAGCAGATAAAGCAAAATGAGTCTAGCTTCAAACAAGCTGATTCTAGGCAGCAGACACTAGAGAAAAAAGTTCTGATCACACCTTCGGTTTCAGCTGGACTACCTTCTCCCTTATTTCTATCCATGTTCTTAAGACAGCAGTCCACACTTCACTTTCTCGACCCATTACTGGCTACTGAGTACTACTCTTGAAGTTACCAGTCAAATCTGCCAGCCTATTTTCCTTTAGCATGCTACTGCCCCATATGCATCAAGTAATACCACTGGCTAAGCCTCACTCCTAGAAATTTTCTCTTCCCTTAGTTTCCAATACATCTATTTACTGTTCCTTCAACTTATGTGGCCTCTTCTATTAGTCATGTTCTCTACTTTCTCTTCAGCCCAACCTTTGAGTGATTTTGTTCCCCAGGATTATATTCTTGGCTCTTGGCTCTTCCTACTTCACAAACTTTCTGTATGAACTAGCTAATCCACACCTACAGCTTCAAATACCATGACATGCTCAGGACTCCAAAATCTGTATCTTTAGTACCAACATTTCTCTTGAGGTTTAGGCCACATTTCCAACTGTTTTTCAGATATCTCCACATACACATGAGTGCTAAGAACAGGATGAAGGCTTGCAAGGAGTTACTGTGCTACTTGAGAGCTGTGCAAGAATGGAAGGACCGCCCTAGGGAAAGGGAACGGAAACAACTCATAAATGAAATGCAGAACCAAGGTCTTAAGCAAGAGAGTCAGCCAGAATCTTATTTGATTTTCTTAAGCAGCCCAGGGATATAATTAAAGAAAATAGATTAGCTAAATTAAGCCAGGGTTGAGGGCTTACGAGATTAAGTGGGGGGGAAAAATGAAGAAGATAATTAAGGGTATCAGTGAGGCTGAATTTAAAATTACTAGCTTCACGATGTGTGCTGTGCTTAGTCGCTCAGTTGTGTCCAACTCTTTGAGACCCCATGGACTGCAGCCCACCAGGCTCCTCTGTCCATGGAGATTTTCCAGGCAAGAATATTGGAGTGGGTTGCCATGCCCTCCTCCAGGGGATCTTCCTGATCTAGGAATCAAACCAGGGTATCTTGCATTGCAGGTGGATTCTTTACCAACTGAGCCACCACGGAAGCTACACGGTTGAGATATCAATTCTCACAAACTGATGTGTAGAATCTACACAATCCTATCAAATTTCACGTGGTATATGTGTGTGTAAACCAATAAAGTAATTCTAAAACTTATGTAGAAATGCAAAAGACTAAGAATAATCAAGGCAATCTTAACAACAAAGCTGGAAGATTTGAACCTACTAGATATCAAGACCTATTACAAAGGTTCAAACAGACTGTGATATTGGGGCAAGTACAGAAAGACCAATGAAACCACACCCACCATTTATGATCACCTGATTTAAAACAAAAAGTGACACCACAGAAAATGGTGCTCAGTAAGTGCTGCTGCCTCATACCTCACACCATCACACACACAAATTTTACATGAACTGCGGATCTAATGTAAAAGGTAGAACAATAAAGATTTTAAAATAAGATAGCATCAACATAACCTTGAAATTTGCAAAATTTTCTTCAATAGGATGCAGCAAAAAGCTACCAAAATGGAAAAACTTAGTATGCTGAACTACTGCTAAGAACTTCTGCTCATCGAAAGAAACCATTAACTGAGGGAAAAAGTAACCCACAGAACAGAAGATATTTGCAATACATACATGTAATAGATTAAAGCTTATATATATCACATATAAAGAACTCCTAAAAATACTTTAAAAATCAACTCAACAGAAAAAGGGCAAAAGACATGAAAAAGCAATTCACAAAAGAGATATCCAAAAGGCTACAACATATGCCAAGGAACACAATTTCATCAATCTTCAGGGAAATTCAGATTAAAACTCAGATGGGATGCTACTACACACCTATTAGGTATGAATGGTTAAAGTGAAAAAGAGAAAAATTAAAAAGTTGATGAAGATATGGGAACCATATCTTCATATATGATATACACATATAACCATATATATGATATGGTAATATACATGATAATATCATATATAACCATATAAGGTTATTTATATAACCATATCCATATATTGCTGCAGAAAGCATACACTGTCACAACCACTTTGAGAAACCTGTGGCAGTATCTACAAAGCTGACCATGCCCATATCTGATGACGCAGCGACTCTACTCTGAGGTCCATACCCAGAAGAAATGTGTGTGTGTACACATGTGTGTAGGTACCTGAAGACAGGAATAAGAGTATTTACAGCAGCACTTGTCAAAGTGGCCAGAAACTGGATATTATACAACTGCCCATAAACAGTAGAATGAATAAAAAATGCTATGTATTTTACACAGCAAAGGGAATGGATGAATAACTACATGCAGGAAAATACAAATGAATCTAAAAACACAATATTAAGGGAAATAAGTCAGACACACAAAAGCATATATTGTATAATTCCATTTTCAAAGCCAGAAAGCCAATCAATGCTGGTAGAAGTCAGGATAGTGATTATCCTGGGTTCGATACTAAAGGAGCACAAGAGGAGTTTCTGGGGTGCTAGCAATGCTTTATTTCTTCAGATGGACTCCAGTTACACGAAGAATTCTGTTTGTGAAAATTCACCAAGCTGTACACTTATGACCTGAGTAGATTTTCTTTATGTATGTGATATCTCCATTAAAAGTTCCAAAGAAATATCCGGCTGCATGAGCCAACAGTGGATCTGAAGTCAGGGCTACTCTCAAACACTGGGGACTAAACAGGATCAACAGACTTGGTCCTAAGGAGGTCAAAGAGGAGGTTTAATGGAAGGAAGAGAATGTACGATGGGGGAGGATTATTATTAGAGAACGGAATTTCAAGATTAAAAACCTCAGATTAAAAACCTTAATCAAAACCTCAGTTTCAAAGGATGCCAAGGCCTAGTAACATTATTTCATGACCTAAGTTCTGAGATTTAGCATGTCTCAGTAATCTCTAACTTTCTGTAAAATAGATGACCACTTCTTCCCAGCATCTCTTCAGGTTTAATTATGAATTTTATAGGATATATATACCCACATATCCTGGAGCAAGTGCTTATTTACATTTTCTACTTTTGTCCCTTTTCCTTCTTAAAATCACTCTTCAATACTTCTTCCCTTTTTAGTCTTCATAATGTTCTACAATTTAAATTATTTTTATTTTCACTTGTCCACCTGTTGCGCTCCCTGGTGGTATGACAGCCAGCCAATTTCCAGTCCTATTTTTCTCTCAAAATCAGAGACAATCACATAGCACTTCATAATCGCAGTATTTAACACTGTGACCCAAATGCACAAGGCACCCAAATTAGTGAGGAAGATAACAGTATCATCCTCTCAGTTAACCACTAATGATTACTATACTTACTGATACTAGTAGGTATGTAAATTCTGCAAAGATAGTTTTCCTTCATTATAAACTACAGCCTCATTCATAAGAGCATTACTTTGACATTATGGTACAAAGATGTACAAACAGGGCTTTGTACACATCCTCTAAGACTATTTTTAGTTCTCACTTTGTAATTGAAATAATTATGTGATTAACATCATGTTATGAAAACTGACAAATTAATCTCTTCATCTCTAAATGAAAGATTTCCTATTAGAAAGCAATAAATAAATATGACTTTAACAGGACAGTCTCTCATTAACCAAAGCCTTCTTGGTCAAAATTATAAATGCTCAAGTCTTCTTAATACAGATCAAGCATAACATTTAAAAATATATTCAAAGAAACAGCAATATCAAGCTGATATTTTAAAAGAATAAAAGATGTAATTCATAGAGAAAGTAGTTTGCATCCTATATAGTACTGCCTATAAACCTAAAAGTATAGATAAAGAAGTAATAAAGGGGCGAGAGCCAAAAAAAAAAAAGCAAACCAGGGCCCAACCCCACCTATGGGGCCAGTGAGCATTTCTGTTGAGGAATCTTTGCATCATCTTTTACAAAACATAACTATGGATCTGAAACAGATTTTTAAAAATCTTTCTTAAATTAGGAGCTAAAACTTCCAATGGGAGTCTTAAGCAAGTTGTTAAAAGATCAAGAAGACTGAGTTGAAGAATTGTCAGCAGATGCAGGGTACAAAAAAGCCAGCACACTTCATCAACATGTACTTCCAAAGAGCTCCTTTGTAAAGCCTTTATGATCTGCTAATTCAGAAAGCAACATCATTTCAGAGCTCTGAGAAAATTTTTAATCAAGATGGTATTCACAAGATAAACTATGGCGGCTTCATTTTCTTTATATAGAAGGGTGATGAAGTGCATTACAAGGCTGCGGATACTCTTTTGTATCTCCTGAGGACAAGCTATTTGAATATCACTGGTAGAGATGACATTATCAAAACGTAATACAAATCTCAAAAGTGTCATGAATTTAGTATTTCAACTCACTTAATAAAACATTTCTTTAGTCGGTCCAAGTATGAGGTATTGTCATGGGCACAGAGATGAACAAGACATGGCTTCTGCCCCTGAAAAGCTCACAATCTAGAACTTTCTGCAATAATGGAAATACTCTTGGCATCTATGCTGTCCACTACAATAGCCACTAGCCACATGTGACATGTGATTACTTGAAGTGTGCCTTGTACAACTGAGCAAATGGATTTTTAATTTTTCTTTACCTGTAATCAGTTTAAATTGCCACATGTGACTGTTGGCTCCCTTACTAGACAATGCAGATCTGGAAACATACACTATAACCCGGAAGTATTCAAATCAACGTGATAAAACAGCGACTGTTAATATATACCTACTTCATTTAGTATGCTTTCCAGTGTTGGAGGAGTATCAACCTGAGGAATATCGAACTCCTTATCATCAATCTAAATAGAGAAAAGAAATTAATACTCACATAATAATGCTTTCCCTCTTATAATTGGGAGGGTGTTTTAATTGATTAGAACCATTATCCATTAGAAGACAAACAGACCACCAAACTCTTCTCACAGAAACCCAACTCAATAATTCATGATATTAAGGGTTAGGTCAAACAACTACAGAACTGTTTCCTTTTCTATCCACATATTCAGAGTTTATCAAGGACAAATATGCACTGATGGCAACATCCTAACAATCCTTTCCAGAAAGCTTCTGTTGAAGGGCTTTGGCATCTGCTTTCTTAAACAAAACAGCATTTCTTACAACAAACCCTAAACTTCTAAGTCATAAGAGATATACAAAGGTCTGACACTGAATTTCCTAATTATTTCATAAATTATGGTGGTGGATGATTAGGTCAAACAACTTGTTATTAAATATTCATATCGTCACAAAAACCTACTGATATCAGATCAATGAGAAAAAAAAAAATCACTGCACAAGAATTCTAAGTCTACCACTAGTACTATGATAGAGATATCATTTAACATAGCTGCACTTCAGTTTCTTCCCCTGTAAAAACGGAGTATCAGAGCGTTGTGAAGCTCAAATGAGAAGATGTATTCGAGTGTTTTATAAACTATAATCAGCTATAGAAATGAAGAGTAGTATTATTTCATAAAAATGTATATAGATGCCTATTAATCTATGCAAAAATGATGAAATTAGAGTCTTTGAATTATAAAGTGCACTCTAAGCAACATTTTGGTTAAACATCATCACTTGACAAAAGCTGAATTTTTACCAGATCATTTCTGAACTCCAGTTCCTTGTCCAGATCTATATAAGAGAATTTTGAAAGTGAAGCTTCTAGACTGAAAGACTTGTTCAGTTCCTCATCAGTAGTCTTGGCACAGAGGCTTTGTTCCACATTTTCATGGTCTGGTTCATTTTCCATGTTTACTTTTAATAACTGTATTCAGTCAATCCAAGCAAGTTTTTGTTTTGTTTTTTTGGCCTCAGATCATGATGAACTGATGATGATCTCCTTTCAAAAAAGAAAAAATATATTACTTAGATATCCTCAAATGGACATACCAAAGACTTACAGGGTCAGACTTTTGTGGAAACTGATTTCACTCAATCATCTGATTATAGACAAAGAGAAATCAATCCTAGGGTATGAGCTATGATATGGGGGGAGGGTTTTTATGGGAGCACAAAGGAGGAATATCTGACTTAGGAGTCTGGGAAGTGGCCCACCACCCCAAGTCCTAAACCTGGTGACAGTGATGACATAGGACAAGCTCAACCACTAGACCTGGTACCAACCAGATTTATGTACCTACGAACAAGAGGGTAACTGGTGCCAAAATCTGTAGTTAACCCCTTCTTCACATTCCCAAACCTGAGCAGATCTCCAGTTCTCCGTGAAGATAAGCATATAGACCAGTTTCGTCATCAGCATCCAGACAGGGCCAGAGACCTCCAAGGGAAACTTAGTGTAGACACAGAGGGCCCACAATGGGCAGCAAGTCACTTAATAGGACACCAGCAAGTCTAAAGGTTCTGATCTATTAGAGGAGACGACACTGACGCCAGTGTAAAATAATGCCACGGCTGACTAGAGATTTCTAGAAAGAAGGCTAGATAAGGGAAGGCAGAGACAGTAAAGAAAAAGAAATGTATGCAAATTTTGTTTTTTCACAGGTCTATCAGTGTATAATGATACACTATCATATCAAAAAGAAACATAATCTGGTTTACTTTTAAAAAAACTGTCTAGAAAACAACTGTCTGCAAAATTTCTGAAAAACTAAAAATATACTCAGGAAAAAATATACATAGTTTAATCATTAAATTTGCCCTTACATGTTTTCTGTTAATAATTAGGATACAAGTGACCAAACTTTAAAACATTTATCACTTAACTCTGCCTGTATACAATAAAAAAACAAAAATATGAAAATAGAAATAAGGCCACAGTAATGATAATAATAAAAGCAAAGGTAATTTTGTTTTCTAGACTAGGTGTTTTCCATGGTACCCCATGAGCACTAATTCTCAGTAGGAAGCTTTCTCAAATGATATACTACCTGCAGACAGCAGAAGGAAATGGCAACCCACTCCAGTATTCTTGCCTAGGAAATCCCATGGACAGGGAAGCCTGGCGGGCTACAGTCTGTGAGGTCACAAAGAGTCAAAGACATGACTGAGCAACTAAGTGCTCACGTACCACCAAACTTCCCCACCAGACAAACTTCTCTTACTCTTTATTTCTTACTGAAGTGAAGGCAGAAAAAAAAAGCTGACAACCACTGAGCCATTGAAAGAATTAATTTTCTTAAAGGGAGTTGACAATTAGTTGTTGTTATTGTTCTTTTAAAAATAACATACCCAAAACTCACGGACAATTTTATCTAATTAGGCTCATTTTTCGTAGAAGGCAACGGCACCCCACTCCGGTATTCTTGCTTGGAAAATCCCATGGACGAACAAGCCTGGTAGGCTGCAGTCCATGGGGTTGCTAAGAGTCAGACACAACTGAGTGACTTCACTTTGACTTTTCACTTTCATGCATTGGACAAGGAAATGGCAACCCACTCCAGTATTCTTGCCTGGAGAATCCCGGGGACAGGGGAGCCTGGTGGGCTGGCGTCTATGGGGTCGCACAGAGTCGGATACAACTGAAGCAACTTAGCAGCAGCAGCAGCAGGCTCATTTTTAAGTGTTTAACGTAAATTCCACTTCCTTCGATATTTCTTTTTATAATTTTTAAAAATGAATATCTACTATGCATAAGACATAGACTCATGAAGACTGATTTTCAAGAGCTGAAACCAATTTGTGTAGCTAGTACATTTGTGTATTACCAAACAGATTAATTCCTTTCACGTGTCACAGAAGACAGACTCTGAGGCTCTGGCCTACAAACACATGCTATCAACTACATTCCTAGAAGACATAACTGAGGGTACTCTGTGTCTGGCAACATTTGAAAGCATCTTTCCAATCTCGGGTACTAAATGTACTTCTCCTTTTGCAATAAGCCAAAGGCAGGAGCAATATTAGCCTTTATGAGCCTTTCTTCAAAGAAGACTGAATTGGCTTATGACAAATTACTTCTCAATAAAGTTCCCTCTTATTTGTACCACTTAGCAAAAATGATTTCAATTAGTCAAGGGATGCTTACAAATATGCACAAATATTCACAATCAGTGTTTCCTGAAGAAGTTAAGATTTATTCTTATACATTTTTTAAGATAGTGGAAAAAACTACATAACAAAAACAAAAACTTTAAATGACTCTATAACCTAAAACGTTTCATTCTTCACATTTGTGTCCCCAAAATAACTCCTAAAGGAAAACAATTTTTTCCTGGCTCTTTTTATATCTTATATCTGGAGTTAATAAGAGGTTCTCAAAACAGCTCAGCATCTATGAACTCCAATACCAGGCTGAAGAAGTTTCAAGAAATCAAGCATTCTCTGAAAAAAGAACGTCACCCTGCCATGCCACCCTACTTCATTTCCAACCAAAACTTCACGGACCTCCTGTTAGTGTGATGTGGTGGCAAACTGGAAAGAATACAGACCAAAGAGTCAATTAAAATTATATCTGAATCTGGACTTTACCAGTTCCTATCTATGACCTTGGTCAATCAGTCTACCCTTTCTGAGCTCCTCTATTTCTATATCTGTAAGATGAAATATTGTGGCCATTTGTGCTGCTTGCCCAGAGCATCACCTCTTGTTCTGGGGAAAGCTGTTTCAAACTATTTGCTCCCTGTGGAGGTTGTCAATAAAAAAGCCCCTAGTAACAAAGACTGCACAATACAGCCACTCCCACTGTTCGTTAAACAATGAATAATAAGGCTAAGCAATATTCTCCACCTCTACCTCATCCCATTCTGCAGAAAAGGAGGTTATTTATTCAATATATATCAACACCAACTACGCATCTGTCACTGTCTCTACCAACAAAATTTACTCTCTCGGTACAAATTTCATTCTTGCTCAAGAATGAAAGCAACCTATAACCAGAAACAGAGAAGAGGAGGAAAGAGTGGACTGATATCATGCAGGCCCCAGGCTCCCATCTTTTATGTATGATGTTAACTCCGGACATAGCTTTCCAGCATTTAGGTTACATAAGCCAACATAGTCCCCCAATTTCTCTTTTATTTCTGGGTGGGGGTGGGGGGGAGAGTCACAATTAAGACTCCCAACTCTCAGGAATATAATTACCTATTGTGCAGAGTTACTGTGAAGAACAAATGATATAATGACTGTAAAGCATTTAGAATAATGTCTGACACAGAACAAGTATTCAAGAAATTTAAAACTGCAAGATTTCCAAATTCTTTTAAAGACCCTGAAACAAGATCTGGTACTTTTGTAAAAGTCTAGCCAGTGCTAAGTATATCCAAAGGCCGCCCTACCAGAAGGCTATACTTCTTATAATGACAATAATAGCAAAGTTTCCTCATGAACTGAATAGACTTCTGGTGACTCGGACAGTAAAGAATTCACCTGCAACACAGGAGACCTGGGTTCAATCCCTGGATGAGGAAGATCCCCTGAAGCAGGAAATGGCTACCCACTCCAATATTCTTGCCTGGAGAATTCCATGGACCTAGTACCCTATGTAACCTAGGACCCATGTAACCTAGTGGGCTACCATCCATGGGGTCACAAAAGAGTTGGACGCAAGTGAGTGACTAAACACAAACAAACAAAACATGAACTGAATGGTAGAGGTTAGCATCTTGAGTTGGGGAGACTACCCTGGACTATCCAGATGGGCCCAATGTAACCAAAGAGTCTTTAAAAGTGTGAGAAAGCGGCAGAAGACAGTGTCCGAGAAAGAGATGTGACAACAGAAGCAGGGTCAGAGAAGTGCTGTGCTGCAGGCTTTGAAGATGGAGGAAGGGTGCCAGGAGCCAAGGAATTTAGGCAGTCTCTTGAAACTGCAAGAGACAAGGAGATGGACTCTCTTCTAGAAGGACCCTGGCCTGCCACAGTTTGATTTGGCCTAGTAAGACCAATGCTGGACTGGTGCACAATAGAACCGTAAAATAATAAATCTGTGGTTTTTTTAAGCCATGAAATTTGTGGTAATTTGTTACAGCAGAAATAGAAAATGAATACACTAGCAAACTTCAATTGTTTCTGGCCATATCACCAGCATTCTGAAATACCTACCGCTCCCTTGTCACTTGGTATTGCCCAAATATTTATTGAGCGAACTCTTCCAAATGCAGACTACTGATGAAATGCTTAACACATGGTACTTGATATTACACCTAGACAGCATATTAAAAAGCAGAGACATTACTTTGCCAACAAAGGTCCGTCAAGGCTATGGTTTTTCCAGTAGTCATGTATGGATGCGAGAGTTGGACTATAAAGAAAGCTGAGCACCAAGGAATTGATGCTTTTGAACTGTGGTGCTGGAGAAGACTCTTGAGAGTCCCTTGGACTGCAAGGAGATCCAACCAGTCCATCCTAAAGGAGATCAGTCCTGGGTGTTCATTGGAAGGACTGATGCTGAAGCTGAAACTCCAATACTTTGGCCAACTGATGCAAAACGCTGACTCATTTGTAAAGACCCTGATGCTGGGAAAGATTGAGGGCAGGAGGAGAAGGGGACGACAGAGGATGAGATGGTTGGATGGCATCACTGACTCAATGGACATGAGTTTGGGTAGACTCCGGGAGTTGGTGATGGACAGGGAGGCCTGGCGTGCTGCGGTTCATGGGATGGCAAAGAGTCGGACACGACTGAGCAACTGAACTGACTGACTGACTGACATTACACACTTGATGCAGAACAAAGAAATGAACTACTAATAATTTCCTCTTGAAATACATTCTATAACTAGTTTTCACCCAACCATCCCTAATCTAGGGTTTTTATAGTTCTCAAGGGGATGCCATGCCAGAGTGTACCTTCAAACTACACAACAGGTTACGTGAATCAGATTAATCTAACAGAGAATGTATATCACAGAATCATGATTACCCAGTATGCTGTCCATTTCTGAGGGCTGATACACTAATAATTTAATAGCTTCAACCAAAGATCGTCTGACATCCTGAGAGCTCCCAAGGCTACACCCTCTTAATTATTCCCGACCAATGAATAAAGGAGGCCCAAGGAACACCTGGGGGAAAAAAAAAGACGTGTACCATATAAACAGCAATGACCCCATTACGACACTGGCCAACTGAATAAGAACCCTAGAATGTGACCTATATTAAGCCAGGTTAAAGTGGAATTCTTCTACTAGTTTTTTTTTTTTTTTTTTTAAACTTCAGCAGACATTCCCAACTGTTCAAGTTTCAGGATCTGTTTAATTTGCTGACATTCTTTTCCTCCCAAAAGTGTTATATGAGACACTTACCACATTACACTGAAATCAAATCAAGTTGGGTTTTTTCCTAATACACTATAGCCTTTGAAAGATACCACAAAATCATGACATGGAAGCAACTTTACATGCCAACTTTGTTTCTGGTCTTTCCAATCCAAGTGTTCCTTTTCTATTCGTTTTGTCTTCTTGTGGCTTGTTTTGTGAAGAAAAATATAACAGAGAATGAACTTCTGTGAGGTTTTCTATTATCTTACTCTGGTAAATGGGCTCAATTTTAGCAGTTCCCCAATGCCTACAGGATAAAATTCAAAAATTTAAGCCATTCCAGGCAGAATAATAGTTCCTTTAAAACTAACCTTATTATATGTATCCAGAGTCCCTCAAGAATAGCTTCCATTTTTCCTCCATGTCTGCTCACACTAGCTCACATTCCCTTCCTTTTCCTTCCATTTATCTAAATTCCCTCTTTCTGTCCTTCCTTCTGGGAACCTTCCCTCCCTAAGCATCCTCAGAATCCAGAATGAACGTCTAGAATAGCACCTTGGCACCTTCCTTATATTGATTCATTAGTTAACTTACCACGTGACTACATCTTTTCTCCCCAGCTGTACAACAGAAATGGGACCAAGTGTCTTTGCATACTCCACACCACTGGGTTCACTAACTTGCATAGCTACACAGACATTCAATAAGTATCTACTGATCAACACAAGAATTAGAAGACAGGAATAACTCTTGTGTTGAGAATTAAATATATCAGTTTTATTACCTGTAATTGTTAAGCTTCAGAGGATACTACTTGACTCACTGCATATAGGAATCTATGCCATAATAAGCCAAGTTATAACTGAGTTCCACTTTAATGCAATCAGGCCTGTCAACTACAGACGATCATATTCATCCTTCAGATATCAGATAAACCCTTGCCTCCTCAAAAGTCTTTTTTTTTCCCTGCTCAACTAGACTAGGTTCCCAGTTAGTAGGTACCTATAACATTGTTCTCCTTTTATTACACCTATCACATTACAATCATTTTTTTCACTGTCTGAACCTCCATTTCCTTCGCTCAACTGGAATGTGGGTTCCAAGAAAGCAAAGATCACATTTGCCCTTTTTCCATCACTGTATTCCCAGTGCCTAATTACACAGTAGCCTAATTACACCAATCCATGCATCTACTCACCCTCCCCACAGAAACAGCCAAGCAATGCTGCATCACTGGCTTCTAGAGCCTTAAACAGCAGTTCTGGTCATTTAAAATAAAATACGGTTAGTCATTCTACTCTCCAAAAGCCCCCCACCTTGCAAGTTCCCCTCTCTGCAATTAAGTTTTTTTTTAATCTCTAACTTTTTTTAAATGACCATTTTACTCACATATGACATGACACAAACTCCATAATTTCAAACATTTTGTGCTGTTTTACATTAATTCAACCTATAGGCCAAGATGAAAATAGTGAAAATATATCATACATTCAGGGCTTTCCAGGAGGCACTAGTGGTAAAGAATTCGCCTACCAATGCAGGTGGGGTTAAGAGACGCCTGGGTCGGGATCCCTGGGCCAGGAAGATCCCCTGGAGGAGGGCATGGCAACCCACTCCAGTATTTTAGCCTGGAGAATCCCATGGACAGGGGAGCCTGGCAGGCTGCAGTCCATAAGGCTGCAAAGAGTTAGACACGACCGTAGTGACTAAGCATGCACATCGTACATTCATTCAATTTACAGGAATTCAACCATTACCTTAGGCAAACAGAAAGAAAAAAAAAGAAATGATTCTCATAGGGCCTGGACTCTGCATACCATTCCACTCAATAACTACAAGCTTCTGAGTGCGTGTGGGAAAGGGATGGGTATCTGCTGGTCTTTCATCGGTCTCACTTCTCACATGCCTCACACACAATCCATTTCACCTGTGCCCAAAGTAACACAGCATGCTGTTCCAACACGGAGCAAAAACTGGCTGTGACTGACTTCCTAAGAGATCATATGTCAGGCTCCTACATGACTCCTTCACAGGGTACTGCGGTGGTACTCAATTTTCAAGGTACTTTTTCAAAAGTGAAAGTCGCTCAGTCATGTCTGACTATTTGCAACCCCATGGAAATTCTCCAGGCCAGAAGAGTGGAGTGGGTAGCCTTTCCCTTCTCCAGGGAATCTTCCCAACCCAGGGAACAAACCCAGGTCTCCCACATCACAGGCCGATTCTTACCAGCTGAGCTACCAGGGAACCTTCTTCAAGGACCTAGGAAAAACTGAAAAAATAAGATTTCAGAAACCAGCAGTAAAGATATTATACCACCAGTCACAGGTCATGTGGAAATAAGTCACTTTAACCTTGAACTGCAACCAGACACTTACATGAAAGACAGAAAAAAAGTCTGAAAGTGTTTTCTTTCTAATTTAATTATGCTGGTGTAGCGCATAGAGCACAGGACTTGAAAACTTATACACTGATCCATGTGAAGGTAGTTTTAATCAAGGATGATGTTATTTGTAGCTAACTGGGCATCACACTTAAGGGTACTCATTTCACTTTACTCGTGGACTTCAGAAACAGGTTTCAACCATGTAATTTTGGTGGTTCTGCCAATCAAATATCCTATCTGCTTAGTCAGAAGAATAAGCACATGACACTCTTATATCCAATGTGGCCAACCAGTGTCCTTTCCTGAAATTTATAAATATTAGAGGTAGGAGTTTCCTCTTCTCTCTGTGGTGCTTAAGGTTGGATGAAGTAACAGAAAGGCTGTTAAACAGAATGAAGATAATTCAAACATTAAGATCCATTTAAGAATAGAACAGTTTGTTCTTACAAATATGTACAGATGACACCTGAAGCTGTAGGTTAAGATGACATCTAAACTTGTGAAAACTATAAACATATCAAAAGTTAAATACACTTAAGTTCAACAGGCTTTACTTTTCATTAACATACATAACTGACATTTGATATCACAGTGGTTGAAATGACTATAAAAGGGTGGGAAAGAGCTGAAAAGTCACCAAGATGTCCCAGTATTCTGGAAGACAGAAAACACCCATCTGCTGATACTGGTCCAGGTACAAAGGAAATATATAAAGGATAAGCAACATACTATTCCCTTGACCCCTGGAGAAAATTTTTTCACCTATGTCTCTTTGAGATAAGAAACCCAAAAGATCAACCAGAATTTTTTCTTGTTTATCTTTATTCTGCATTCTATGGAATACACCAGCTATTACCAGAGATTTCAATATCTACTCCTAAGTTTAACCACGAGCAAACCCATATCTTACACAAACACATGTAGAGTCTCCATCCCAGTTTACATCAGATACTTGAAACACACACCTGATTCGTAACTGATCTCCTAATCGCTGATATCTGGAGTAAAGCTGGCACCACAAGTTAACAACCACGTTTGGTTTGTTCTTTGGGGTGCCGGGAGTGTGGTACTGGACACAGCCTTCCTGACCATTCTAGTATCAATCTAATATTAACAGGGCATGAAGGAGGCATGCCTGTTTGGAGAAGGGTCCCCAGCAGTTACTGAAAACCGGTGGCATGGATCCTCTCTTACTGACACTAATTCATCCCACCTTCTCTCCTCTGAAACACACCCAAACACTTTAGGCAACTCTGCCCTTCCCCGCCACCACCACTTCCCCCGAGTACCACACTTGGAGAACTAACCAGGACACAGGAACGGCCTCGAACGTTAGAGACCCACGTGTCCCCTGCTGCCCTCACTCTAGGGCACACTTCGCATCGAGAGAGAAACTGGACCGAACCTCAAGGGTGTGCACAAATCCTAAGAGGTGGACACCCCGCCTAAGCCTCGGCTCCACACTAGAGAAGCACACTCATCCCAGGCCTCGAGGGATGGACGAGCCTGCACCTGTGCCCCAGGCCCCAAAGGCAGGTTACACACCTGTTTCTTCTGGGGGAGTGACTACCGGCCTCCAAGACACAATTTGGGTAAGCAAGTGCCCCTGCACCTCAGCCTCTCATTCTATGAAACCAACAAGTGGAAACTAACCCAGTTCCAGGCCAAACACAGGGTACTCCCCTCCGCCCCAGAACAACCCCGCCCGGCCGATGGGCCTTGGTCCAGTTAGCCTGTCTGAAGCCGCGCCGCTGTCGGAAAGGAGCAAGGCTCAGGGACCCAGCCCGCGTTCTCTTGCCGCCCCGCTTACAGCCCCCGACCGGCGTCCCCACCCTGTTGGGCCGCTCTCCAGAAATTCCTTACCTGAGCTCTCTGCCGCGCCAGCCTAGGACCCCCGACACCTACGGACCACGTGACCCCGCCCGCTGCTCTAGCCTCACGCACGCGCAGTATATACCCGTCGGCCACGCTTCCGCTTTCTTCATCTCTCTCTCTCTCTCCCGGGTCTCTCCTGGGCGGTCACCCACGCTACGCCACGCCCCCATTTAAAGGGCCAGAGATACATTTAGGTCAAGGAATTTAAGGGGTAATTAGAAGGAAATGGCCGGAGAAAGCAATGGCACCCCACTCCAGTACTCTTGCTTGGAAAATCCCATGGATGGAGGAGCCTGGTAGGCTGCAGTCCATGGGGTGAGCGACTTCACTTTCAATTTTCACTTTCATGCACCGGACAAGGAAATGGCAACCCACTCCAGTGTTCTTGCCTGGAGAATCCCAGGGACGGGGGAGCCTGGTGGGCTGCCGTCTGTGGGGTCGCACAGAGTCGGACACGACTGAAGTGACTTAGCAGCAGCAGCAGAAGGAAATGGCAACCCACTCCAGTGTTCTTGCCTGGAAAATCCCATGGACAGAGGAGCCTGGTAGGTTATAGTCCATGCGGTCGCAGTGTCGGACACGACTTAGGGACTTCACTTTAACATATTTAGGAACTAGAGAGTGGAAACAGAGGAGGAGCGCAGATCAATAAATAATAGGCCTCGAGATGAGAAGAGAAACCCTCCTCCAGCCCTATTTAGTGAATTTATCTAGTATTTAAGAAAGTGAACCTATCTTCAGCCAGCCCAGAAAGGGTAATTGATTCCCAGGCTTTCAGAGTTTGCAACCAGCAAATTTTAATTTTAATCTTTTTAAAGATGAACATAGAATTACTAGTTTTTTTATTTTGCCAAGTAAAGATAATTAGCACACATACACTAAAAGTCAACTATTATTTTTATCAACATTGCTCCATAAAAATACATCTTAACACCGTAAGTATAGGAGAGATATGCTCTCAAATAAAGGAGATATCTTTAAAATGAATAAAAGCATATATTTATTACTCTTATTACTTCTCAAGAAAGATAAACACTTTCAGGACAGGCTGATTTTTAGAGCCACCGCTGTAGATAACAGGGACCCCAGGAACTTATGCCTGCTGGGGCCTACGGTCAAGAAAATAGAAGGAGGGAAAATACCAAAAAATGTTCCTGGAAGGAGATATAGAAAATATTCAGTTGGGAAGACACTTACTGAGCATCAGCCAGGTTCACTATGCTTCGGGACTTTGAAGGACCCACCCTGCCCTCCGGGTACTCTTAAGAACTCAGTGTACAAAGTTACAGTACAAGGCAAGCCATTTTGAGTGCTGTAAGAAACAAGCCTTTGACTGTGTGGATCACAACAAACTTTGGAAAATTCTTCAAGAGATGGGAATACCAGACAACCTTACCTGCCTCCTGAGAAATCTGTACGCAGGTCAAGAAGCAACGGTTAGAACTGGACATGAAACAACAGACTGGTTCCAAATAGGGAAAGGAGTATGTCAAGGTTATATATTGTCACCCTGCTTATTTAACTTATATGCAGAGTATAACATGCAAAATGCCGGGCTGAATGAAGCACAAGCTGGAATCAAGATTGCCAGGAGAAATATCAATAACCACAGATATGCAGATAACACCACCCTTATGGCAGAAAGTGAAGAAAAACTAAAGAGTCTCTTGATGAAAGTTAAAGAGGAGAGTGAAAAAGTTGGCTTAAAACTCAACATTCAAAAAACTAAGATCATGGCATCCGGTCGCATCACTTCATGGCAAATAGAAGGGAAACAATGGAAACAGTGACAGACTTTATTTTGGGGGCTCCAAAATCACTGCAGATGGTAACTACAGCCATGAAATTAAAAGACACTTGGAAGAAAAGCTATGCCCAACATAGACAGCATATTAAAAAGCAGAGACATTACTTTGCCAACAAAGGTCCATCTAGTCAAAGCTATGGTTTTTCCAGTAGTCATGTATGGATGTGAGAATTGGACTATAAAGAAAGCTGAGCACTGAAGAATTGATGCTTTTGAACTGTGGTGTTGGAGAAGACCCTCGAGAGTCCCTTGGACTGCAAGAAGATCCAACCAGTCAGTCCTAAAGGAAATCAATCTTGAATATTCATTGGAAGGACTGAGCTGAAGCTGAAACTCCAATACTTTGACCACCTGATGGAAGAGCTGACTCATTTGAAAAGACCCTGATGCTGGGAAAGATTGAAGGCAAGAGAAGGGGATGACAGAGGATGAGATAGTTGGATGGCATCACTGACTCGATGGACATGAGTTTGAGCAAGCCCTGGGAGGTGGTGATGGACAGGGAAGCCTGGTGTGCTGCAGTCCATGGGGTCTCAAAGAGTCAAACATGACTGAGGGACTGAACTGAACTGAAGAAACGAGACCATCATTTCAGGATCACACCTGAGAGAAAATGGGGAACACTTCAGGGAGGATGTGCCATCTTATTAGGGCCCTGGATTTCAGTACACAGCAGAGAGAATTCCTGGCTGAGGGAACAGTGGGATCAAAGCAGTACAAAGCTATATTAGAGACAAGCTGCTGACCCCAGGTGGCTCTGGCATGGGCAGTGGCTTTCAAATTTTTTTGATCATCACTCACAGTAAGAAATAGACTTCAGTTATGACCTATTGACTGTGTGGGTATGTGTGTGTGTGTGTGTGCTTCCTGTGATATTAATTGCCTTTAGTATGTGCAATGCAACTTGGTATTTCTATCTTATTCTACTCTTTTTTATTATTCTGGTCAATAAATTGATTTCATGACACTAATACATAGCAACCCATAGTTTGAAAGCACAGGTATACAGTGTGTTAGAGGTAGAAAAGGCTGGAACCAGATCCAGGAGGGCATTAATGCCAAGCTGGGGGTGGGGGGGCGGGGGTCTGCTCTTCTGGTAAGAGTCTTTGGAGGTTCTTAAGCAGAGGAGTGGCATAATTGCAACTGTGCTTTAGAACTCTGGAGACCTGCTTTCAGGTCTGAATATCACATTTTTAGAGGAAACCTATTAAATAGGAGCCTGTCTGGAGCAAGGTAAGCAGGCTAGTGAGATCAGAAACCCTGTCTGACAGAGAACAGTTTGAAGTGTTGGGCAGAGAAGAAATTGACAGAAGTGGGGGTGGGGAGCTGGGTTATGGAGGTGGGAGGTGGGGAAGATTGCTAACTGACCCTTTTGAGATATCCCTGCAGCAGTTGTGGACTTACTCTGTGTAACTATAGAAAGTAAACCTGGGCCCTGTGGATAGATGTTGTAGGGAAGCAATTCCAACTCATAATAAGGACTGTTTGAGCATGGTCCAAGCTGACATGCTATCCTTTACAGGGCTGTTGACAGTAATTATAAAAACAAAACAATTGTATACTGATTATTGAACACTTAAAAAAAATCAGGAACTACAAAAAAGTAAAGCATAAATTACTTACATTTCAGGTGGAAAAAAAAGCATTTGTTGTTTTGGCTTATTTTCATTGGGTCTTTTACTTTGCAAATTTACATTTTTTGTATAATAGAACTATGTAGAAAATACAGTATTGTATCCTGCTTTTTATTTTTTTCCTCCATGCTATGTCTTTTTATTTGTTGTTTTTTAAATTTTACTGTAGTATAGTTGATTTACAGTGTTATGTTAATTTCTTCTGTACAGCAAAGTGATTCAGTTTTACATGTGTGTGTATATATATATATATATTCTTTTTCATATTTTTTTCCATTAAGGTTTATCACAAGATATTGAATACCACTTCCTGTGCTATACAGTAAGACCTTGCTGTTTATCCATCCTGTAGTCTGCTAACCTCAAACTCCCAGTCCATCCCTTCTCTACCCTCCCTCCCCCTTGGCAATCACAAGTCTCTTCTCTATGTCTGTGAGTTTATTTCTGTTTCATAGATAGGTTCATTTGTGTCATTTTAGATTCCCCATATAAGTGATATCATATGTATTTGATATCTGTATTTCCTCTTTCTGACTTACTTTGCTTAGTACAGTAATCTCTAGGTCCATCCATGTTGCTGCCAATGGCCATATTTCTCAATGTTCTATCTTGAACACTATATCCTGTTATTCAAATTGTTCATAAATATTTGTAATGGCTACATAATTATGGATAATATAGTTGATGCTATTATTTTTGGACACTTAGATGGGCTTTCTTATTTTTCACTGTTAACAAGAACATTGCATTGAATATCCTTATAAGGAAACCTTTGCCCACATTTCAAAGTTATTTCCATAGGATAAAAGCCTGTAAGTGAAATTACTAATTGAAATGCTCTGAAAGCTCTTAAGTCTGTGAATACCCACTGCCAAATTTCTTTCCAGAAAGGTCAGGCCAGTTTTCATTCTCAAAAACAGAAGTGTTCAAGGGTGCCCATCACATATACCTACCAGCATTTATTTTATCCTTTTCAAAAGCTCTGCCAGTTTGATAATGGAAGTGGCTCTAATTTTAATTTGTATGGGATTACTGGTGGGGTGGAATATCTTTATATATTTATCAACACTTTATAGTTATTCTGGGAATGCAATTTCACTGCCTCTGTTTGGATTTGTGATTGGCAAATAGCACTAAGTGAATTGTTGCAGGCGTATGAGGAAAAAAACACAGAGGGATTTAAAAAATAAATGATGTGGTCACAACGAGTTATAGCCAAATTATATTGTGGTGTACCATACAAACAGAGGTTAGTGGGAGAACTGGGTCGTCACGAGGTATGTGGTTAAATAGGTCTGTGCTATTGCAGTCAGTAAACTATTTATGTTGTGAGGGGCAATTTGGTTTCAGCAAAATACCATTCCTTATATTAAATCAACATTGTAAATTTTAATTTCCCCATTTTGTAGTTTTGTTTGTATTTAATTTATAAATTTGTTTTAGTTTTATAGATGCATAAAATCCACAAAAATTAATCTTTGCCTTAGTTTCAAGTTTACATATATACACATAGATATATATGTGTATGCAACATCATAAAAAATAATTTAAGCCAATTCTAGAGGTCCATGAGACTCTTTTTCCCCTACAAGGAAACTGAACATTACTTACGTTTGAGAAACATTGGCATTAGAGGTTTCTTAAAATTTCATGTGTAATTATGTAAACATAGGCATTGGGATTTTTTAACAAAAGAAAAAGGTAAAAGTGGAATCAGCTTATATATTTTATATTTAGAATTTTTCTATACAGAATATTGTTATGATTTCCTTGCCTTTGAAAAAAGCACCAAAAGCAATACTATGTTTAGAGTTCAGAGAGTATGTTTTCACTTAAAATGTACTATTCATCAAAGTTAACCTTGTACAGGTCATTAAGATCTAGACCGAAGAATGTTTGGATTGATTAAACTTGTCTTTTTAAGTAAGACAAAACAACTGAGCATATAGCAATTAAAATGGAAGTTCTGTGAAGTAGTCTTAAGAGAAATTAAATCCATGAGAAAAAAAAAGTCCCACACATGATGTAGGAGCCTTGGAGCATGGAAATCAGTGAGGGTGAGTTGCACTGATGGCCAGGAGCTAGAAGGGGAGCACCACCCAAGGGATGTTTCAGGAGGATGATGGCCTGATACCCAACCCGACTCATCCAGCTCTCCCCAGGCAGGGAGGATGGAAAGCATGATCCAGACATTGCTATCAGCATTACATCGAGAGTAAGCAACATCTATCCTGAAACGAAAAAAGTCTGAGACCTGGGAACAAGAGGAAGAGGCTAAGAGGTAGATAGCTGTACCACTTTTCTTTGCTCACAATCACAACATAAATTGGTCTCTTTTCCTTTTTCAAAAAGGAACCTGGTGTACAGGCCAAACCACCCAAGACAGCTGAAGAGAAGTGAAATTGATTGTCTGTAAGGAACTCAAGCTGGTCCAGGTGCCATTTTCAGGTTCCCTCTGCCTGGAGCCCTCTTCCTCTCAAGTTAACTACATGGCTCACTCCCTCACCTTCCTTGGGACTTTGTTCAAATGCCACTGTGTTAGGGCAACAAAAGCAAAGCAGATGGGGGTGGAGTACTCTCCTCCATCCAGGACTCAGAGGCTCAGGTTCTTCCCATCTGGTGACCTGCGCAGTTGAACACATGCCTCTAAGTTCTCTGAGGAAGGCGGATAGAAGAGGCTTACCAACTCTGAACTGCCTTGGCCTGAAAATATGTATCCCTTCTGCTCGTAGTCCACTGGCCAACACCAGCCACCTGGCTCTGCTTTGCTGCAGTGGAAGCCAGGAAGTATAGGGGAGCACTCAGAATATCTGGGGTGGGGCACATTTGACTCTCACACAGGCCACCTTCTTTCCCCCAGGACTCCCTCACCACCCTTTCAGACTTTATTTTCTTTCATAGTACTTATCATCCTCCAAAATGCCATTTATTCTACTTACTTATCGGTTAAGTTTCTGTCTTCCCCACTAGTACATAAACACCATGAAAGGAGAGGCTCTGTTTCATGTATTTTTTCAACCTAAGCATCTAGAACAGTACTTGGCAAATCGTAAGAGCTCCATAATTGCTTATTAAATAAGTAAATGAATTCTGCAATAACAGTTTGTATTTGTGTGTGGAGGGGGTATCGCATACACTGACCTGAGGATGCTTCCTAAGAAATAAATAACCCCCCTTAGGCATACACAAGCATGTACTGAGTGCTTGAGCCTACTATGTGCTAGGCACCATGCTTGGTGCCAGAAACAAAGATATCAGAAATACTCCCTGATCTTCCCTAGGCAGAAGAAACAATTAAAACGTAATATTTATTAAGACCCATAATAAAAAATAAATTATGAGAGCTCAAAAAGCCAAATTCTTCTGACCTTTAGTGAGAATAAAATTTTATATCCAAGTATTACTAGAATGGCAATGAGAAAAAGAATAAGAGGGGGAGGTGGGTAGGGAACTCAGGAACCATAAATTGTTCCCCAAAGTCATAAAGGAAGTAAGATATGTAATTCTCTATCATTTTGTCTTCTTGACAACAGTTGCCTTTCCCTTTTCATTCACCCATTCATTCTAGGGCCTTCCCACATCCTCTTTCTCTTCAGCCTTAGAGTACAGAGCAGCCCACGTGCACTTAGTTGAGAAAAACCTGGAAGATCTCACTATTTTAAAATATCTCTTTCTGATAAACCCACAATTTCAGAAATACCATCATTTGAAAACGAAAAGTATTTTGTCTTCCAGCCCCACCCATGCCACTCCTCCTATACTCCTGCAAGCAAATAAGCACACACTTGTCAGACTCCTGATGGAAGAAGTGGCATCACAGGAGCTCTGCTGGAATTCAATAGCAAAAGAGAGTGAAGAGGGAAGTCTGGGGCTGGGATCTGTTCTATTAAGATGGTCATAGGAAGGCGTTGAAGACATGAACTGGGCATCAGACAAGGGAAAGAGCAAGAAAAGAGTAGACGCAAGAACAAACAGGCATCAAATGCAAATTTCACCTATTTCACCATTTTGCTTGGGATAGCCTTGCTTACACTAAAAGGACACATACCTCTTTGACACAAAAAAGGAAAAGTTGGGCTCTGCTGAAAATGAAAGAAAATTCAAAATAATAGTAATGTTCCACTGTGTCAGGCCCCAGACTCTATGTATCTCATTTCTCCTCATGGGGGTCCTCAGTTCCCAAGTCTATATCCCGGTCCAAGTTGTCGTCTCAAACCATCAAACCACCTTCTGACTGTCAAGGGAGAGAAAAGGAAAGGAAAATGTATGTAAGTTATCTATTGTTGTATAACTACTCCAAAAATTAGAGGCATAAGACAGCAACATGTATCATCTCATAATTTCAGGAATCCAGGCATGGCTTAGCCAGGCCTTTTGGCTCAGGGTCTCTCACAAGTTTGCCACCAAGGTGTTGGCTCAGTCTGTGAATCTCAAGGCTCAAATTGGGAGGATCAGCTTCCAATCTCCCTCACATGGTTATTGGCAGGATTCGCTTCCCTGCAGGTCGTTGGACTGAAGGCCTTAGTTCCCTGTCATGTGGGCTTCTCCACCCACAATATGGCAGCTTGTTTTAGTTGAGTAAACATGCAAGAAGACACATCAAGAATGTGAGCAAGATGGAAGTCACAGTCTTTTGTAAGCTGATCTTAGAAGTGACTTCCCATCATTTTTTGCTACATTCTATTTCTTAGAAACACTGCTCCAGCTCACACCCAAGGGGAGGGAATTACTCAAGAATGTGACATCCAGGAAGTAGGATCAATGGGAACTGTTTTAGAAACTGCCAGCAAAGAAGGTTATGCCCATTTCCTTCAAAGACTCTTTCTTAGACTTGCCTATACCGGCCCCACCCACATCTAGCTGCAAGGGAGCCTGGGAAATATAGTCTTTATTCTGGATGACTATCAGCCAAGCCAAAACTTAGGGACTCAGTCCTGAAGAGGAATTATAGGATTCTGGAGAGTAGAAGACTCGGTGGTTCTGTGTGCCAGTCCCAGGCATGAAGGAGGAAGAGGAGCAATATGGTTGGGTAGAGTCGTAGAATCTGAGTTCAGATCCTGCCTCTGTATGCCCATGCTGAATGAATTATTTAGCCTCACTGAATCTCACTGATATTCTCAGACTAAATGAATGTGAGCATCTTACACTTGGTAGGTTCTTAATAATGTCCACTAGATCTGTTTCAGAGGTAGCTTAATACCCCAGAAACTTTTAGACCAGGCTCTGACACCCAACCAGCTTGCTGTGTGACTCCATGCCAGTCACCTAACCTCTTTGCACACCAGTTTTCTATTGGTAGAAGGGAGTACAAATATCAACCTTACATATATTATCAGGTTGTTATAAAGATAACATGTGAATGTTTCGATTTTTTTTTTAATTCAAAATGCCATGCAAACTTACTGTGGCATTAGTGGCCACCAGGTGGCAGTGGGAGGAACGGGCTTGGGTTATGGCCCACGGCCACCAGATGGTGCTGGCATTCAGTGGATAGTACCCTGGCTTTGCTGGGAGACTGCAAGAGAACCGAAGGGCTCTTGAAGATGGCCAGTGCAACCCCTCATCCTACAGATGAGAGAAATAAGACAAGGGGAGGGTGTGGGGAGGATGTCACACAGCAGTTGGGGCTGGAGCCCTGTTTTCCCAACTCTAGTGTTATCAGGGCTAACGATGGCTCTTATCCATACACAGAATGAGGTTCTCACTTTCTCTCTGGAGACCAAGTTGTTCACTGTCTTGTTCATGGATTTACCAAATTTTAAAAGCCTGGAAAATGTCCACATATGGCATCTGTCTCACTGGCTGTGTAGTACAGTGATTAAGAACATGATTTTGGCTTCAGATGGACCTCAATGTATATCTGTATAGCAGGCTCCTTACTGCAAAGTTAAGATAATTCTACCTGATAGGGTCGGTGTGAAGTTAAATGAGATGAAGCATGTGAAAATAAGAGGTATCACTAATTTCTACACACTTATCTAAGCAGTTTATGTGTATTTAATTTATCTAATTCTCACCATAGCTTAATGTGGTATCTACTATTATTAAGTTCCTTTTATAGAGGAAGAAACTGAAGCATAGAGAAGTTGTAACTTGCCCATACTCATAGCTGTAGGTAGAGGATTTAAATCTGTCTCCGGAGCCCATGCTCTTAACCATATTTATTACTAATTGTTTGGCAGAGAGTAAATGCCCAATGAGTGACAGATATGGATACACAGGGGCCAACCTGAAGATTCCAGCTGGAGGGACAAGGGTTTGGAATGAATGGTATAACCACAATGCACCTACACTTTCAGAGTGGAGAGAACAGCACGTAGTTGGAAGAAGAATGTTAAGTATCCAAGCTAATAAAACAAAGATAACTAACAATACTTTTTTAAAAGATTACTGAAACACAGCACTTGGACTTTAGACTTTAGAGACAAAGAGAATAGGATTTGACTTTTGATCCTGCCTCCTGCTTGGACCTTGGGCAAGTTTAACATCTTGTTTCCTCATCCAAAACTTGAAGCTAATACTCTACCTTACAGAATTTTAACACTGTGAGTGTTAAAAACCATTGTGGTTGAAATGCACATTTTAAAAATGTACACATTAGAGCAAACATTTGATTATTATAGTTCAGTTCAGTTCAGTCTCTCAGTCGTGTCGGACTCTTTGTGACCCCATGAATTGCAGCACGCCAGGCCTCCCTGTCCATCACCAACTCCCGGAGTTTACTCAGACTCACGTCCATCGAGTCGGTGATGCCATCCAGCCATCTCATCCTCTGTCATCCCCTTCTCCTCCTGCCCCCAATCCCTCCCAGCATCAGAGTCTTTTCCAATGAGTCAACTCTTCACATGAGGTGGCCAAAGTACTGGAGTTTCAGCTTTAGCATCATTCCTTCCAAAGAACACCCAGGACTGATCTCCTTCAGAATGGACTGGTTGGATCTCCTTGCAGTCCAAGGGACTCACAAGAGTCTTCTCCAACACCACAGTTCAAAAGCATCAATTCTTCAGCACTCAACTTTCTTCACAGTCCAACTCTCACGCCCATACATGACCACTGGAAAAACCATAGCCTTGACTAGATGGACCTTTGTTGGCAAAGTAATGTCTCTGCTTTTCAATATGCTATCTAGGTTGGTCATAACTTTCCTTCCAAGGAGTAAGCGTCTTTTAATTTCATGGCTGCAATCACCATCTGCAGTGATTTTGGAGCCCAAAAAAATAAAGTCTGACACTGTTTCCACTGTTTCCCCATCTATTTCCCATTAAGTGATGGGACCAGATGGTATGATCTTTGTTTTCTGAATGTTGGTTGAGCTTTAAGCCAACTTTTTCACTCTCCTCTTTCACTTTCATCAAGAGGCTTTTTAGTTCCTCTTCACTTTCTGCCATAAGGGTGGTGTCATCTGCATATCTGAGGTGATTGATATTTCTTCCGGCAATCTTGATTTCAGCCCGTGCTTCTTCCAGCCCAGCGTTTCTCATGATGTACTCTGCATATACGTTAAATAAGCAGGGTGACAATATACAGCCTTGACGTACTCCTTTTCCTATTTGGAACCAGTCTGTTGTTCCATGTCCAGTTCTAACTGTTGCTTCCTGACCTGCATATAGGTTTCTCAAGAGGCAGGTCAGGTGGTCTGGTATTCCCATCTCTTTCAGAATTTTCCACAGTTTATTGTGATCCACACAGTTATTATTCCACAAAAACATATTTATCTGGTTGAAAGCAATTCAAGATGTTAAGATATTGTTCCTCCCTTCAAGAAACTTATATAAGAAAAGTGATGGGTGTACATACCACTTGGTAGGGGGTGTCTTAAGAGAGCTGAAACACGCAGTGGGAATTAGAAGAGGGCAAGGTATTTTTCTAGCAGTGATAACTGGAGACATTTTCATGGCCATGATATTTAAGATTAGCCTTGAAGGATGCAAAGAAGGTAAGGAGAATATTCCATAAGCTTTACTGGCAAAGGTAAAGGGGCCAGAAAGAGACTATTTGTTTGGAGGCAGTCCACAGTAGAAATGTGAGTCAGGCTATAGAGTGTGGCAACAGAAAAGGAAGGAAATTTCTGGTTAGACTTGGCACATTAAACATATGTATTTGACTCTGTTCCTAAAATGACAGTAAATAATAAAGTTTAAAACCACAAGGACTCCAGGAACAAGAGAAGAGACAATAGCTGATGGAAGATACTAAAAAATTTTGGAAAGACGAAAAGTAGTTGGGTGAGTATTAACTGATGAAGTAAAGACAAGAAAGCTGCCTGCAAGGCAGACGGGGTGGAAAAGCCTTCGAGAAGGAAGCTAATTTGATATGAAAACCAAAACCAAAAAAGAAAGAAAGAAAAACAAACAGAAAAACCCACCAAACCCAGGAAAATTTAGAAAATAGAGGTACCAGGTAACTCTGAAGCTAGTGGGATGGAGCTGGGCTGAAAACACAAGGAAGAGTTAAAAGTCTGATTCTTCTCTCCATTCCTTGTAGCCAGCTGGCTTTTCCATCCCACCCAGAAAAATTCAGGCCTTTGGAGTGGCCAAACAAGAGAGACTGTGGGCTTGGGGAAGATACCAGGAAAAGCAGACAAAGCCGTAAGGCACCATTCTGAAATCAGGGGGATTAAGTAAAAATCTCCATCCTTAATATTACCTTAATTAAAAGCCTCCTCCACCTCTGACCTCATTAGGCTACCAGAATTCAGAAAGCCTGGCTTACCCTCTAGAGGAAAGAGTTTGGGCAAGTATCTGCTGGATAAACTGAGATGTGGTCCACTCCTCCACTGCAGGCCTGGGCTCTGCCCAGCATGGGGGGCCTGGGGAAAAGGGGGCGTCCCTGCCCCACCCAGGGAACCCCCTTGTCCTAACTGCCCTCGGTCCCGCAGGTGTGAGGAGCCAGTCTCAGGCCAGCAGCCGCGCTGGTCGCCTCTCCCGCCCGCTTTCCACTCTGGACCCGCCCAGGGCACTCAACCAGCCCAGTGCACAGGCAAAGAGATTTCAGTGGGCTCAGGAGAAACAACCAATTCAGGAAAAAGAAATTTTAACAGCATTATTCATATCCTCAGAGGGAAGTGAAACCATTGCACCCATGAAACAAGATTGGGTCTATAGAAAAAAGAACCTTCAGAGATAAGAAAGAGCTTTTAGGAATAAAGAGGGTTAATTTTTTTTTAATTGTATAAGTTTGGAAAAAAAAAATTTAGAAGGTCTCTCCAAAATAAAGCAACAAGAGATTTAAAAAAAAATTAAGGGAAGAAAGACTAGAACACTAGAGAATTATTCTACAAAGCTCAATACAAGAATAGGAATTCAAGAAAGAGGACACTGAGAAAATTCTGGAGATTAATTGCCAAAGAAATCATTTAAAAATTTTTAGAATGGTATAAAAGATTATACTGACATCATTGTAATATTTCAGACATCAGAAATAGAAAGGCAGATCCTTAAAACTCCTAGAGAGAAAAACTGGGCCACACAGAAAGGATTGGGGTTCATTATGCATCAGACTTCTCAAAAAAATGCTGAATGGGCAGGAGGAATCTTACTGGGGTGATGAAAATTTTCTAGAACTGACTTATGGTCATGAGCCAAAGATGATTGACTTCAGGTTGAGACATTGACCATGCCCTAAATTGGGTCTCTATTATGCCAAGTCATCAAGTAGATGCATTTAAAAATCATGTAACTTAATAAAAACAAGTAAATGTTCTGGCAAAATCATGTGTTAACCTGACAAAAGCTTCATGTCTCTGAAAAATAAATAAATAAAACTCGTTTGTGGTGATGACTGTTCAACTTGGTAATTTTGTGAAAAATCACTAAATTGTACACTTGAAATGGGTGAATTTCATAAATCCAATAATATCTCTCAATAATGTCATAAAATTTTTCATAAAATAAAAAACTGAAATTAATATATAAAGCATCTCAAATACAAAAATGTATAAGCATATTACAGAACAGCTAATAAAAAATCCATGTATAAATATTAAGCATATCATTCAAATAAAATTACTATAGAAAGTAAAACAAAAACAAATAAAAGCATGGCTGCATGGAAGCTCAAAGACCACTGAGCTGTTTCTTCCTAATTCTGAAAGAAAATTATTTTATATCTAGACCTCTCTAGGCAGTCAAACTGTTAATAAACATGAACAAAATTACTCGCAGACATGCCAAGTTTCAAAAAATGTGTCTCTGATGTACCCATTCTTATAAAGCTACTAACGGATAGAATGAGGAATAAACCAAGAAAGAAGACACGGGATCCAAGAAAGGAAGAGAATCTAATACATGAGAAAGACTAAAGAATTTTCCAGAAAGATGATCAAGGAAGCTCTGGGATGACAGTTGTGCGGCAACCCAGGGGAGCCACTGATCCAGCCTGGGGCAGGAAAACCTCAGGCTCCAGGAGTGAAGTTTTCAAGAAGATAGTAGAACATATGTATAGATAATCCAATTTATTTGAGTATTAGAAAGAGTTCTAGCCTATAAGAGAGTTTGGAGAAGGATTGGTGATAAGTGCATAGAAAACTAATCGCAGGGGAGAAAAGAAGCAATTATTAACTTTAGTGGGAAAACGCTATTAAAAAAAAAGAAATGTAATCGTACATAGTTTATTATGTCAGTCAGCTGTGAGCAGTATTTACATAGTCATAGTCATGTAAATGCTGAATGTTGATTTAACTAAAAATCGTGCTTCAATAATATTGAAAGAATGTGTGTGTGGAGGGGGGTGGGTAGGGAAAGAGCCTGTAAGAAAGATGCATCATTGAATTTCCCCAGAGGTAGACCGTGGGACTAGGACAGGTAGTTTATTTGGATCTGGAAGTGCAAGGGACACTCAGAGAGAAGCAGGAAAGCAACATAGGGAGGGAGAAACAACCAATAAAGAATGAGTAATTGGAATTTATTCCCTCTGGGAAAACTCTGGAAAATGGGAGAAAACAGAATCAGAATTATTCCACCTGAAAGGGAGGAAGCTGAGATATTTAGACACCAATTCCTGAAAGTCGCTGGTTGAGGACCCCTGCCGGTGGGGAAGGTGCTGCTGCTGCTGCTGCTAAGTCACTTCAGTCGTGTCCAACTCTGTGCGACCCCATAGACGGCAGCCCACTAGGATCCCCTGTCCCTGGGATTCTCCAGGCAAGAACACTGGAGTGGGTTGCCATTTCCTTCTCCAATGCATGACAGTGAAAAGTGAAGTCGCTCAGTCGTGTCCGACCCTCAACGACCCCATGGACCGCAGCCTTCCAGGCTCCTCCGTCCATGGGATTTTCCAGGCAGGAGTACTGGAGTGGGGTGCCATTGCCTTCTCCGAGGGGAAGGTGGCATATGCATTTTCTGGAACGTCAGCCTGCTGCATTTGAGGGCAGAGTCCCAGAGCCTTCAGCTACAGAGATGCAACCCTGGCAGTTAGAAAGGAGGAAGGATGCTGCATGGTAGTCTCTAAGGGGCACAGGTGGGACACTGACAGCATCTGAGATAGAAGTCAATAGATAATATCTAAAATAGAAAAAAATCTAAAATTACAACATAAGCATTTACTTCCACTAGAAAATTGAGATAAATGCTTGAAGAAAAAGCAAAGAATGTTGAAAGTCATTACCTCTTGAGAAGCAGAAATGAGAGTTGAGGAGCAATAAACCAGAGAGTGATTGGTTTTTCATTATATTAATACTTGAAAAGTGAAAGTCGCTCAGTAGTGTTTGACTCTTTGTGACCCCGTGGACTATACAGCCCATGGAATTTCCAGGTCAGAATACTGGGCTGGGTAGCCTTTCTTCCCAACCCCAGGATTGAACCCAGGTCTCCCACATTGCAGGTGGAGACTTTACCAGCTAAGCTACAAGGGAAGCCCAAGAATATTGGAGTGGGTAGCCTATCCCTTCTCCAGGGGATCTTCCTGACCCAGGAATCAAACTTGGGTTTCCTGCATTGCAGGCGGATTCTTTACCAACTGAGCTATCAGGGAAGCCCTATATTAATACTTAGTAGGACTATTTCACTTTTGAACACTATTAGTTTAATGAAAATTATATTTACAAAAACATGAACAGGCAGTACAAAGGAAGATGGGGTCATGAGACAGTCAAGTGAGGGAATTCAGGGGGCAGGATCACGACACATGTGAGGGGGAGACAGGAGACAGAGAGCAGATAAGACTTGGCAAAAGCAGTGTGAAGGGAAGTGTGAGGCGGAGGATCGTATTTCAGGAGCAGCAGTCACCAGTGTTCAGGCTGCTGTGCTGTCATCATGGAGGGTGAGATACAAACAAAAGCTCTTGCAGTTAGCCTGCGCTATGAAATAGCAGAAAAGTCACTGCCTGAGAAGTCTGGGGACCTAACTTCTGGTCCTCTTTTCACCTCCAACCCTGGGCAAGTGACTGACCTCCCTGGACCTAAATTCTCACATCCGTGCAATTGGCCTGACAGTCAGTCAGCTGTAGGCACCGGTACAGTTATACATGCTTGAGAAACAGACATGCTTCTACACTGCTTGAGAAAAAGCCATTTCCCTGAGTCCTTCAAATTGGCCCCCTCCCCAGCCCCTTCCTGCCTGGTCCCTCCTCTGGAGCCCCTCCCCTCCCCAGACCTTCCTCCACTAACTAAGGGAGGATGCTTCCAGCCCTTGCCCAGCGGTATGGCCTGCATCCATTCCAATTGGTGGGCCCTTTGGATATTGGTTGTTAAATATTTTGACTATCACCCTTGCTAATAATACCTTCCCTGCCTACCTGACAGTGACCTGGTGAGGATCAAATGAAATAACAGATGTGAAAGGCCTTTGCAAATGCTCCAAGTGCTGTCATATATTGGGTAAAATATTGTTTTAACATCAAAATGCAAAAGTAATGCTGCCGAGAGACGCGGTCACAGAGGGCATGGACACAGAGCGGTGATGAATTGCAGGGTTGGAGCCGGAGTGAGGGGGAGGGGGAGGAGAGAGCGGCAGGGCGGAGAAGGGAGAGAAGAAAGGAGAGGCTGAAAACCAGGCAGATTGTGCAGCCTCCCTCCCTAAGTCATCAGGATGCTGTATATTAGATGCAGGAGATTTGGGTCCCCTCTGCCCTGCCCCAAGCCCAGAAGCCAAATCCAGCTCAGATTACATGCTGTGTTTTTACCCTACCACCAGATTCTCTGTGTGTGTGTGTGTGTGTGTGTGTTGAGGGGTAGGAAGAGGCAGGTGACATAAATCCTTATGCATATGTTCTTGCTCATGCAGCTTGATGTAGTCTGTCACTAGGAAAAG
Organism: Bubalus kerabau; assembly: GCF_029407905.1. Lineage (NCBI taxonomy): Eukaryota > Metazoa > Chordata > Mammalia > Artiodactyla > Bovidae > Bubalus > Bubalus kerabau. Next base: position 128,877,190 of record NC_073625.1, read on the forward strand.
CCCTAGGATGGCAGGAACCCCAGATATTTTGGGGTTTGTGCCACCTCTAGATGTCTGGGATTCCCAGATCCAAGCCCTGCACTTGAGGTCTTCCTGTAAGATCAATCCCAGTGATCTTCTACTCTCTCTGGGACCTCTACAGTCTACAAACATGTTCAAACACCTTCCTTTGTTCAATACTCACAACTACTCTGTAAACTAGGTAATGTTACTCCTGTTTTACAGCTGAGGAAACTGAGGCTCAGAGAAGTTAAGTGACTTGTCAGAAATATGCAGAGAGCAAATGGCAAAGCCAGGACTTTGACCCAAGTTTCCTCCTTTCCTAAACAGAGTTGCTGGAGGTCTTGTTTGAAAGGACAACCTTCTTTTAAAATTCAGGTCCTCTGACTCCAAGTCCAGTGCCCACGACAGTGACCCTCCTGGAATAACTACTGCTTCACCGAGAAGAGGAATTCTCCAGAAGGATCCATGGGTATCTTTGTGCCTAACAATTTCAATATTACCTCCACCTCTCTCCCATCCCCCTGCCTTCTGTGCTCATATGATCATGTGCTCCTCTCTTTCATAACCTTCAGGATAAAATTTAAAGCCCTACCATGGCACAGCAGCCCCGTCAAAGCTCCGTCTGAGTATCTAGCTCAAAGGCTTCAAACTCCAAGGCCTGTAGAAGCCAGGGAGGTTTGCTAAATAAATGGGAGAAGCTGGCAGGTGCTGGGAGTAGGAGGCAGTGGGAGGGAGCACGGGCCCACCTGAAGGAGGAAGCGGATCCTCGGCTCTCAGCACAGGTGGCCACACAGGAACGCAAGGCTAGGGTGATGCAGAGTTATCTTCCAGCGTTTCGAGAAAAGCCAGAAGTCCAGAATTTTATGAGAAATTACTCAATTTTTAAATGTTGGGACAATTAAAAATAGATTTATATTATACAACTTACAAGTACATACTACACTTGTCTTCAGGTTGAATTTGGAGGGCAGACTGCCATTTTGTGATCCCTATTCTGAAAAATCTGGTCCACACATTATTTCCCAAGTGAGTGAAGTGAGTAAAAGTCGCTCAGTTGTGTCCGACCCTTTGTGACCCCATGGACTATAGAGTCCATGGAATTCTCCAGGCCAGAATACTGGAGTGCGTAGCATTTCCCTTCTCCAGGGGATCTTCCCAACCCAGGGATCAAACCCAGGTCTCCTACATTGCAGACAGATTCTTTATCAGCTGAGCCACAAGGGAAGCCCAAGAGTACTGGAATGGATAGCCTATCCCTTCTCCAGGGGATGTTCCCAACCCAGGAATCAAACTGGGGTCTCCTGCATTGCAGGCAGATTCTTTACCAACTGAGCTGTCAGGGAAGCCCTTATTTCCCAAAGATACCATATATTGTTCAAGGCACAGGATCTTTGCCCAAGCCAGTCCCTCCACTTAAAATGCCATTTCCTCCCTCCCCTAATCTCATCCCTTGGACAAATTCCTTCTTGTGCTTCAAGACCCATGTCAACTGTCACCTTCTTTCTGGGACTGTTCACAACCCCCTCTGCCCCAACCCCAACTCCAGGCAGAACTAACAGCTCATTCGTCTGGTTCCCAACACACTTCAGGCTAATGTCTAACGGTGTGTCTTGTGCCCTCAGCACGTGGGGGCTTCATCAGCACGTGGGGGGAGTGCATGTGCTCATCCGGAGGTCTCACTCTGGGACACACCTGGTTGAAATCTTGGCTCCACTCTAGGTCAAGTATTTAACTTTTCAAAGTCTCCATTTTCTCATTTGTAAAATGGAAATAAAAATATTGCCTACCTCACAGGATTATATAATGGTGAGGAGGAAATGTGTGCAAAGTGCCTTCTCTAGTCTTTGCAAGGTAGTAAGTACTTGCTTGTATTTTAGCCATAAAAAATTACTTTTTTTCCTTAACACTTTCTGAGCAGCTGTGGCATCACATGCCAGGTTTGGGGTGGGGGTCAAACCTGAGAAGACCTTCATCTCCATGCTCCTGTGAGAGGAATGGTTTATCTAACAGCAAGTTTAAGAGAAAGACCAGAGCATGCCAAGCCCACCCCCTTCCTCTCCCGCCCTCTCTCTCAGAGAAGGTCTGCCTGCAGGACACCACCTCCAGAGGAAGGGTCTATGATGTGGCCTGCAGCAACAACCAAGCTCTGCAGGGTGGGGGCCAACATCAAGAAGCTCGCTGTGGACACCCATCAAGCCTCATCTTCCACCCCAAGCTTATCAAAGAAAAGCTGATGTTTCTATCTGCATGACTCCAGTTGAGAGGAGGAGTGTTGTCGACTAGTTTCTTCAACCAAATCCATTCTCTGGGAATACAGAGATAGAGGAGGCACGGGCTCAGCTCCCATGTAGCTCATGGTGTAGTTTCTTTCTGGTCATCGGAGGGGAAGGAATTCTCTGAGATCACGTGGTATGGGGCAAAGAACCTAGGTTTTGGAGTCACACAGATCTGTCTGAATCCTAGTTCTGTCGCTTATTAGCAGGGCAAGATTCAAACAAGTTATTCTGGCTCTGGGTTTTGTCCTCTGTAATTTGGGGTCATTGCAAGGGTCAGGGCCTATTACAGGGGAGGGCGGTTTTGCACATTCACATGAGTGCTCAAATTAAAATATTGACACTGTGCCCAACCAGTGTTGCCTCCTGAAGCCTTCTCTTTCTCAGCAAATGGCAATCTATTTTTCCATGGCTCAGGTCATTGTGTGCTCCCACCCCATATCTGATCCATCTGCAAATTTTGTTGGCTTCATAAACCATATCTGGCATCTGACCACTTCTCACCTCCTCTGCTGACTCCCTTGTCAGAACTGCCATCACCCCCATCTTGGTCACTGTGGTACCTTCCTCAACACTCCCCTGCTTCCATTCTTCCCTTCTGAACTGTATTTTCAAGCCAGATGGAGCTCATTAAAAAGTAAGTCAAGTCATGTCCCTCCCCTGCTCAAAATCCTTCAAAGGCTTCCCCTGTCACTCAGAGTGAAAGCCAAAGTCCTTCCAGTGTCTGGCCCCCAGCTGCCTTTCTGATCCATCTCTTACCCCTTTCTCCCCTGTGTTCCCTGCTCCAGCCACCTCTGTGCTCCAGCCACACTGGTCCCCTGGCTGCTCCTCAGAGATGCCAGGTAGGCTTCTGTCTCAAGCCTTTGCACTGTCCATTCCCTCTGCCTAGGGATGCATTACCCCCAGAGAGCTGCACAGCTTGCTTACTCATTTCCTTTGAGTCTTTGTTCAAGCGTCATTTTCTTTGCTGAGGCTTTCTTATGTTTTTAATTGTAACACCCCTTTCCCTTTACCACCTGCCTCCCTTATTTTATTTGTCTCCAACATTCAATTGGCATTCTTTCTAGGGCTGCCATGAAAGTTGTGTGGGTTGGACGCCTGGCCAAAGAAGTAAGATCAGACCCAGACTCTGCTCGCCAAGCTCTCTGTGACTAGCCACTGGCTGGCCTCAGCCCAGAGGAGTGGCCTTCTCCTAATTTCTGTGGAGATGCTCAGGTGCTTCCTGGTGAGGTAAAGAATCTGCCTGCAAGGCAGGAGACCTGGGTTCGATCCCTGGATTGGGACGATCCCACTCCAATATTCTTGCCTGGGGAATTCTATGGACAGAGGAACCTGGCAGGCTACAGTCCATGGGGTCACAAAGAGTCGGATGTGACTGAGCAAGTAATGCACACACACATGCTCAGGTGGTGTAGTGGTAAAGAATCTGCCTGCCAATTCAGGAGAAGCAAGAGACTAGGGTCTGATCCCTGGGTCGGGAAGATCCCCTGGAGTAGGAAGGAAATGGCAACCCATTCCAGTACTCTTGCCTGGGCATGGACAGAGAGGCCTGATGGGCTACGGTTCACAGAGTCACAAAGAGTCGGTCGCAACTGAGCACAGAACAACATAGTAGCTCTATAAGTTAGTTGATAACCCAAATATTACATATTTCATTTCTTTTTTGTTTATCATTTGTCTCCCTCCCTCATCAGAAGGGAAGCTCCAGAAGGCGAGGATTTTTGTCTGTTTTCTTCACTGCTATATCCCTAGCTCGTGTAAAAGTGCGTGACACACAGTAGGTATTTAATAAATATTGACTCAGTGACTATGATGACTGTTCAACAAATTTCATTGTATTGAATAAAAGTTCACGCTAAAAATAAAAGACACTCAAGCCTTTATCGAACTCCCTCTTCAAACCACTTAAGGATTCCCCCTGTCTGGTGGAGTGAATATTCTGAGCATCCATTACCACCTTTGATCACTTTCTGCTGTGTCTAACAGAGTCGGGGTGTATTGCCATCCAACACTGACTTCATTTCTTCTGCATTAATCACACTCAGCCTTGCCAACTCCAGATTCCATTGTCTCATGTTTCCTGTCATTTGCTCCCAGGGAGGAACTGTCTGCAGGATGGGACAGAGAAGCTGGAACGGTGGCCAACACCCACCTAGATCCTTGGATCCAATTGCCCACTGCTCTCTATGCATCTGGAAGTCCCACAGGTGCCCCCAAAGCAGCGTGTCCAAAACTGAACACATTTGGCTCCCTACCTTCACCCTCCCATAAACCTGCTCTTCCTACCTCAACTGGTAGCCATGGCAGTTTCCAAGCCAGAAACCTGGGATGCATCCTTACTATCTCCCCTTTAGCCACCACATGCAATCAACCTTCTAAAAATCATTTCAGAAAGATACCTCCTCTTTCACTGTTCAGTTCTTCATCATCTCACTTGCTCACAACAGCCCCCCAACCCTTTCCCCACTGCCATCACCCCAGTTCATCCTGCAGCCAGAGGGGTCTTTCATAAAAGTATATCTGACTCTGGGACTCCCTCTGAAAACCCTTCAAGGGTACCTCGTGACAAGAGGGTGCTGTTTAAGCTCTCAGACCCCACATGGTCTGGCCCCTCCAACCTCACAGTCCACTGCTTTTTTTTTTAAGATTTTTTTTTTTATTTTATGTGGACCATTTTTAAAGTCTTTACTGAGTTTGTTACAGTATTTCTTCTGTTTTCTGTTTTGGTTTTTTTGGCCACGAGACGTGGAATTCTAGCTCCCCAACCAGGGATAGAACCCACAACCCCTGCATTGGAAGGCGAAGTCTTAACCACTGAACTGCTGGGGAAGTCCCTAGTCCACTCCATCTTGCTCTTATACTTTTGGCTCCTATGAAACTGAGCTACTCATTGTTCCCAGGACATGTCACATGACCTCACTGCATTTCTCTCTGCTCGCAATGCTCTCCTCCACTTTCTCTCCAGGCAAGTATCTCTTTCATCTACTGAGAAAGTCACTTGGATGTAGTAGCATCAAATCCTGCTTTCTTGCTTACTAGTTATGTAAATTTAGATCATTTTTAAAAACCCTCCTTGCCTGTTTCCTCTTCTGTAAAATGAGAATAATAAGAGAGCGTACCTCACTGGATTTTTCTAATCACTAAGGGAATTAATTGATGGAAGGCCCTAGCAGTGTGTCTGGAATGTGGTAAACACTTAATAAATGTTTGCTGGTTTTTAACTATTTAATCCTCAAATCATCTCTTCCCTCTTCAATACCACTTTGGCACCTTGTTCAAACATCTGTCATGCACTTAGTATGAGATGACTGGTCTACCTGTCTGTCCCTCAAACTGGACTTAGTGGACTGGGGGTCTCTTTAAGGGCCAGTCTTTAAATGTGGGCTCAGTAAATGCTGGTTCTATTCAAGTGACTGAAGGAAATAAAGACAAACCTTAAGTAAGAAGACGTTCAGAAGGGCTGCACCTCTAGGGAATGCTATAAACTTTTATTCTAGTTCGAGGCTCTGGGGCAGTCGGTATTTCAAGGTGCCCAGTAGCCCTTCTGCCCTCGTGATCAATGCCCCATCTCCAGCTTGCGCACCACCACTGGCCGTCCTCAGCATTGTCTTGCCCAGGGGAGCCTAGACAGGGATCCTCCCTTCCATACTGATCGTGGACGGGCAACATTCCAGAGCCTGGTGCTGACATCCCGGCTCATCATCTATTGCTAAGTAGCACTAACAGGAGAGCTCAGATGAACCTGCTTAGGAAGCTGGAAGCAGGGCTGTTGGGGGCGGGTGGGGGGGGGTCCTTCCAGGCAGCACACAGACACTCCTGCAGCTTGATGTTCCCGTAGCTCCAGGCTTGCCTGCCAGCCTCCCCAAAGACTTCCTTCAGTCATTCTCACTCCTGTGGTCCACTCCATCATTGTACATCAGTCAGGTGCCTCCTACCTCAATGGTAAAGGTTGGAGTGTTTTCAGGTTTTCACACCCACAGGCAAATGTGGGCTGCCTCTCTCCACCCCACCTCATCCCTCTCTGATTTCTTCTATGATGCAGTACACATGAACCACTGCCTTCTACAACCAAATCTGGACTTTCCATCCTCATTGCTGAATATCTATTAAGACACTGACTTCTAAACGTTTGGTGACCGTTCTTCCCATTGTAAGAGAAGCTAGCAGGGCTGTGGCCCAGCCACTCCCATCCATGCCAGCCCTCTCTCAGGAGTTGTCCTGCTCAGGGCCACTGTCACAGCCCACTGGACATGCCGAATGGGCTGCCCAGGGCACCCAAACCCATCTTTGGGACACAAAGAACCCACCACTTTGGAAGCATCTGCAAACCCTATTTGTCCCCATCTGTCTGGTATTTCTAATTAAACATCAAAAACATCCTCCCTGGCCTGGCTGTCCATATGAAGGAGAGGAGCATACCCACAACAATCCAGGGGTGGGGAGGAAGTGAGCAGCTTGAGTTTGCCAAGTACTTTATGGATAGTAATGCAATAAAGAAATCAGAAAATGCACATATGTTTGTGTGCGCGCCTGTCCGGCTTTATACAGAAGGAAGCAGATTTGGGGTAAGGAGAGATGACAGCTCAGTTAATAGCTGGGCTCATCAGAATGGCTGGGGATGGGAGCTGCCTCCCATACTCTTCCTGGAGCTCCTTCTCTGGTTAACCTCTTCCCATGTTCCCCCTTTCTGACTCCTTTTTTTTTAACTGTATGCTTTTAACATATATATATATATTTTTTTTTTTTTTTTTAATTTGGCTGCAACATGACTTAGTTGCAGCATGTGGGATGTGGGATCTAGTTCCCTGACTGGGGATCAAACCCAGGTCCCCTGCATAGGGAGCGTGGAGTCTGAGCCACTGGACCAGCAGGGAAGTCCCTTCTTTTTCTTTCTGAGAGCCCTAATTCTTTCTCCAAAACTTCACCCGCAGCCCTGACTGCTCCCTGCCCACCTTACCATCCACCTCAGCTTGCCTTGTCCCAGGAGCCACTTCTTTCCTTGGGCTTGATTCTCTCATCCACCACCACTAGCTCTACCCCCTTCTCTCTGTGCTCTCTTCCCGTCTCTCATCGATGCCTTAGTTTGCCATCTTCTTTCTGTGGTTTCCAGCGCTTCCCCACCGGCTTTAAGTTCCACTCACAGCAGAACTACCAGAGAAACATTCCCTACCCAAGAAACCTCTCCTCACAGAGGTCTCTGTGAGGAAGGTAAAGCAAATCCCCCATTGTTCAGGGCAATTAGCTGCTGTGGATGGGAGCCATTGAATGGCTGCCCACTCGTGGGAGTCTCTTGGCTACAAAAGGCCTATTCATGATAATACATTTTACAGACACCCCGGAGGCCTGTGAGAACCTCTGCCCAGACACCCTGCTCCACAGGAGAGAGAATCCCTGTCAGCTCAAAAGAAACAGTTTTCCTTCCCTCAGATGAACCATCAATTGGGAGCATCTCCTATGCAAATGAGCTTTCTGAAGCCTCTCTGCAGAAGAGACCTTCTTCTTCCATGAAGGCCAGAAGGGGTAACCTTTGGAAGAGTGTGTTCCAGCTTCCTCCTGTGCCTAATTACTGAGCTCCTTTCTTCCTAATCATCTTTATTTTAATGTAAGAATATGGTAAATGTCAGAATGTCATGAGATGAATGTATGATCTAATTTATTTTTGCAGGGGAAAAAAATGAGACCTGAAACATCTATTTAAGTCAGGTGTTCTGAAAATGATTAAATAAGAGGAATAAGAGGAGGACCTGAGTGTAAAATACAGCTCAAGAGGCCTGGTGCCACCAATTCAACCTGCTTATTACCCTGTACGATGTGAATAATTTATCACATTTTACCCTGCATTAAGCACTGTTGAGGATTAACCTGCGGTTTATTTGCAGACCACATTAACCCCTACCTGTCTCAACCCGCCGTTTTGGGTGGGAGAGAGTTATGGGAACTCTCTCTGCTGCTCTAGTGTCCATGTTAGCGAGGGCTGGACAGCAGTAACTAGCTTGATTAACTAGCCCTCTCCAGAGAATTCATCTGGGAATAGAAAGTACTCATGTCACCTGCTTCTGGGGCATTTTTCTCCTCCTTTCAAGTCCTCCCACTTGGGCTGTCTCCCCCACCCCCCACCATCAAGTCCTTTCCATTTTACTTCTTATGTATCCTTTCATTTTTAAGCCATACACACTGGTCCAGGCCCTTGCTTCTCATACTGGACTCAGAGAGTCCAGCCTCTCCCTCCTGACCTCCTTGGCTGGTCCCCACCCTCCCATTTATCCTGTAACTGACCAATGTTCCTAAAATCCAATTTTCACCCAGCTTTTCTGGGCTTGGAAGCATTCAGTGAAGAGTCCTGCTCAAGGATGCAGACCTGCCTCCTTCACCCAGCACCCAAGGGTGTGGCACCGTCATTTCTCCAACCTCATTTCCTTCTTCTTTCCAGATACCCACCCTTTCAACAAACCGACCCCTACATCTCTCTGAACAACCAGAGTCTCTCCCACCTCCATCTTTGTTTTTTGTTTGTTTGTTTTGCCACATCACGCAACTTGTGGGTTCTTAGTTCCCCTATGAGGGATCAAACCCAGGTCCCTGGCAGTGGAAGCTTGAAATCCTAATCACTGGACCGCCAAGGACTTCCCTCACACCTCCACTTTGACCTGCCTTCCTCCCCAGAAGCCGTGCACCCCCTGCATCCAGCCAGCCCCAAATCCCTACTGGCTCACAAACTCATCACTCCTGGCTCCAGACTGCTCTGAGTTTCTGTTTCCAGCCAGCCTCAAACCAGTACCCCACTGAGCACCCCTGCAGTGGGAACTGTAGGCTCTGCCTGGAGACACCCAGAAACTGCAATCAGCTTGGAAGCAAGATCTGAGGACCTGTCTCCAAGGTGTAGTGGGCATTCAGCTGATTCTTTACAGATCAATGAAAATAGCAACTTTTCTTATGGGGCTTGGATTCACACTTTACATACACACTTTACACTTTACAACATAATCACACTTTATGTTGATTACAACTTATGTAATCAACATAAGTTGATTTACAACAACTGTCCATATTTTAAAAAATGTTATTTACATTTAGTGCTTTTTGGAGGACTGCCTAATGAAGAGGAAAAGAGCAAAATAAACCTCTCCAAGCCACTCTTTGACACTGTACCGCCTTTAAACTATTCAAGGAAGCATAAAAGGCCAATTCATAAGCAAATCTTTTGCATAGAAAAGCACAATTTACACAGCACACCTAGTAGGTGTCAGAATTATTCACAAAATGGGTGTGACCCCAACTTTTGGAACCATTTATTTGCCTCATTTTCTGCCACCTTATTTGGTTTTCCAGATGTCCCTCCAGGACAGGGAGGCAAGCTCACAAGGAATGCACAGCCCGTCTGCTCCTTTCTCATCCTCCAGTAAGCCTGCTCCAAGACTCTCAGGATCTGCCTCTGTATTCACTCTGCCTGCTCACCTGGCTCCACAGGACCACCCTCCCATCCACTTCCTTCACTCCCACTGGAGACAACCTCAGACCTTACCTAATACTTCAGGATCTCCACAACATTTTCTCTTTTTCCACTTTCCAACTGGGCCTCTTATCTCAGATCCCTTACAGAAGGAGATAAGCAATGAATGACTAGGAGAATGATGTTCCTTGCACGTCCTCGCCTGTGTAATAATATCAGTGTGGCCCATTACTGGCCCTTCACGGAGGTTGTTTCACATCAGCCCTGAGGCTCAGGCGCTAATGCACCCCATTCAGGTTACAGAGCTATCAGTGTATCACCCCTTTCTCCAGGACTTCTAGGGCACCCTGGAGGATCCTGTGTTTCTGACTGAGCCAGGCTCAAAGCTGAAGTTTACACAACACACACCCAGAGTAAATGACCTTCACTGGTCCTAACCTACATACCTGCCTGAAGGACAGAACAGGGACAGGTTTGTGAGCCCAAACAGGATGGGTGGCAGCTTTCAAGTAGTTCCTCTCTGTGGTGAGTAGCTCAGCCTCTATGCCTGGAATGCACTGGAGAACTGCCGTCCAGTCCTCTCCTCGCATAGAGGCCTCCTCAGCTTCCTCGTCACATGGGTTACTTCCCCGTTCACTCCCTGCCCAGATGCGGGTCCAGCTGCAGCCTCAGCCCACGGACGCAGCAGGCACCTGGGAAACAGCTGCCGGTGACCCAGATTGTCTTTGGTCAAGGCCGGCCCAGCCTGCAAGGAGCAACTTATAGAACCCAATTCCGAGAGTCCTAGGAGATCTTACCAGCTGGCCAGAGAGACAGAGGCATGTGGCCAGTGGCCCTAGGGCCATCCTTCTCCTAAGGTCTAGGAGACAGTCAGTCCCAGGACTGCAGCAACCAGACCGACCGAGGGACAGATCATCTCCAGGGTGGTGATTCGATCTGTGCTTGGACGGAACCACTAGTTCACACGGGGCACCCTGGCTTCACTGCTCAGCAACTTAATTAAGCATCTGAACAATGAGAATCACACACAGACTAAGAAGAATTATTCACCAGCAAGGAAGGAAACTGGAGGAATCCAGAAATCTTCGTGAATTCTCTGCACTGGAAGAAAGGATTAAAATCTAAGAAAGGTAGAGGACTGCAATAGGAGGAAAAACCAAAAAAAAGCCTCAAGTGTGGCAAGAGAAACTATAATTAAAATAGCAAATTGCAATTTCGGGGTGGGAGGAGGGGATAGATGAGCTTAAAGACCAAGGGACATCTAGTGAAGCATCTGACAGAAATGATTCCCAGGGTTGTTCTGGGGAGAAAAATCCATCTGGAAACAGAGAAAAGGAAATGAAACAAGAATTTGCTGCATTATTTAAAGCTTTCCATGGTGGGGGTAGGGTAGGGGACATTCAGGAGACAGGAGGTTAACAGAGAAGAGAATGGAATTGCTCTACTAAAAGGGATTAAAAGAATCATAAGGGCTTTTTAAAATGACTCAAGCTAAAAAAAAGGGGGGGGGGATGCAAATAATCGTAGGCTGTGAAATTAATGGTGGCCAAGATTCTTAGTTCATTCTTTAAATCTGCTTAACAGGAAAAATGAAGGAGAGACATTTGTATGCTTGGGGAGTGATGGAGTCCTTGAAAACGCAGTTCTATAGAGCACTGACAAGACCAAATGCACAGCAGACAATATGTGTCCTGGGATAAGACTGAGCTGGCAGGGAGCTCAGACTCTGTGGCAGGGGCAACCTGCTTACCTAAAAATACCTGGTGCCCCCTCCCGTGAACATTTGTCTTCCCAAATATCTGACTCCGTCATTAAAGTCTGCACATCATGTCCAGAAATTAGCAAGGTCTACAGATGTTCTTGTAACAAATCACATTGAAATTAGGAGGGGCCTGGGTTTGAATCTTAGTGCTGTTACTCTCCAGCTTTGTGACCTTGGGCCAGTTACTGAACCTCTCTGAGTTTCATCACCTTATAGGACTATGGTGAAGATTAAATGGCATTAAATATGACAGAATAGCTGTTGTAATGTTGGGTCAGTGATAGGCTATCAGAGAAGCTTCATTAAATTTAAATCCTCCACCCTTTGTCAGTGTCTTTGGTCCGAAGGACCTTCTTCACTGAGTCCTGTCCTTACAACACACTGCTTCCTAGGAGCTCCATTTTAGAGCTCATTAGGAAACACATTGGAGAAGGCAATGGCAACCCACTCCAGTACTCTTGCCTGGAAAATCCCATGGATGGAGGAACCTGGTAGGCTATAGTCCATGGGGTTGCAAAGAGTTGGACAGGACTGAGCGACTTCACTTTCACTTTTCACTTTCATGCACTGGAGAAGGAAATGGCAACCCATTCTCCAGTATTCTTGCCTGGAGAATCCCAGGGACGGGAGCCTGGTGGGCTGCCGTCTATGGGGTTGCACAGAGTCGGACACGACTGAAGCGACTTAGCAGCAGCAGCAGCAGCAGCAGGAAACACACAGGCCTAGAATCCTGGGGGAGGTACAAGTCACCCCGAGCCCCAGTGGAGTCTTCACATTGTCTCTCATCTTGACGTTGACACGCCCAGTAGCCTGCCCCGTCGGTGCAGCAGACCTCTGCGCATGGCCCCTCACACTCAAGCCCACCTCTGTGCTTTACCACACCGAGGCTCTCTTCAGCCCAGCCCTTCCCAGAGGCAGCCCTTCACCCCTGTGAGATGTCCGTACATCCTGAGGCTCAGACTCACCCTAAGGGAGCCCAGCAAGTGTGCTTGAGGCACTGGTCCTGCCTGTGTGGGGAGCTGGGGGGAGAAGGGCGGGGGAGAACAGGAGACAAACCAGCTTCTAAGCAGAAATGAGGAGACGTAGATCCTGGGGTAGCAGTGGGCTTGCTGAGACAGTCTGGGAAAGGAGTCAGCAGGACCTCATGATGAACTAGTCCTGGGTCAGGAGGATAATGGAGAAGGGAATAGCAACCCACTCCAGTATGCCTGCCTGGAAAACCCCATGGGCAGAGGAGCCTCGTGGGCCACAGCCCATGGGGTCACAAAAAGCCGGGAATGACTTGGCAGCAACTGAGCACACACGCACCAGAGGATGAGGAGAACCTAAACGGACCCGCATCGCCCCTTGGTCAGGAACGCTAGGTCTCTCTCTCCAGGGTGGACAGTGGTGGCTGATCTCCCAGTTAGTACTGCCTGGCCTGTGCCCTGGGGCTGCTGGTCACTGTCACTGCCTGTTTCTAACAACTGCACTGGCTTTTTCACTCTTCTTTAACAAGGACCTGTGAGCTCCAGCTTGTGCGTGGGCATGAAAGACAAGGCTCCTCCTGGAGTTGTGCTCCCCACTCTGAGGCGGGCCCACCTTGCTGTGGCTCCAAGGATCTCATTCAGAGGGCCATTTAGGGCTCACCCTGCGCTCCTGAGCTCGAGGCTAACTACATGCAGGGCGCAGCAAAGAGGAACGAAACATCCCTTGTGTCCCTCACTTCCCAGTGTGTGATAAGGATGGGATATCATCACCGGGCCCAGAACTCTCCAGTTTGTGTTTGCCCCATGAGGCCCACCAGGCCTCACTGTGCAGCTCTGGATGAACAGAAGTCCGCTTACTGAGGGTGGGAGAGAGGTTCTAACCTCCTTACCAACACCTTGGTGGCAGAGGTGGCCACCAATCCCCACTGCCTGGTATGCCCACCTCCCCCTGGATGTCTGGTCCAGATGAAGTAGTTTGGAAACCATACTAATTAAGTGAGTCAATTACAAGACTGTAACTTGGAGCAAATCCCTGAGCGTCTGAGCCTCAGTGTCTTCATCTGTAAAACAAGGACTATCATACATACCTCATGGGACTGTCAGTATGATAAACTAAAAAATGCAAATGCAATCTTTTGGTAAACTATAAACTCCAAATAAATGAACCTTAATAACTGAGTGCTTATGCATAGCCCAGGAAGCATATCAGCCCATACCCCTTAAGGAATCTTTCTTAGGCTGCTTGCCTAAACTTCCTTTGTGCCCTACCCTTTCCCCTCTAATAGCACTAATCAAGCAGTGTTAAATTCTCCCTTTGCATGTCAATCTCCTACAGTCTACTGACCACTGTTTCCTGGCCCACAGCAGTGGGGCTCAGTACAGATTTGCTGAATGAATAGACTGAGGGCCTGGAAAGCGGGGCTGAAGATGCCAGATACAGCCACCAGGGGGCAATCAAAGCCTTCCCAAGCAGGTCAGCTTGAGTCCTTGCTGAGGCCCTTCTCAGAGGGAGAGAGAGACCTGTAAGAACTGCTCTCTGATGGGTAAAGGCCAGGGCCTAGCGCCCGGGCTGCGAATTCTCTCTTTGTCTGACATTGGCTCCATACAAAGACAGGTCCATATCTACCATGGTGTTCAGAGTCCCTGTGTCTGCCAGAGCCTGAGTGTCCAAGACAACCCTGGAGGAATCCAGCTGTGCTGGGGGTGCAGGTGCTGCTGACAGGGGCCAAGGGCCAGTGTACGTGTTGTGTGCATGCATACATGCTAATCCCTGAATGGTGTGTTTATAAGAGCTCTTGGCTGCTCCATGGAGATCCTGCCACCCACCCACCCTCATAAGCAGCATTGAAGAAAAGGACCAGACAGCACTGAGACCTGGGATGTGGGTCTGGTCCACCAAGTGGCCCTCTGTGGCCTCAGCAAGCAGCTTCTCCCCACTGGGCCTTGGTATCCTCACCTGTGAAATGGCAAAGCTGGGCTAGGTGGCTGAGGGCCTCTCTAGCTCTGACCTTCATTCTCTGTGTCTCTGAGGTGAGGGTTGATTCAAGTTCAAGGGCTCCAGGTAACTTTGCAGATTCTCAGTCTGGGTCAGAACCTGAATCCTCAGGATGGGCCTCTGCTACGTCTGACTTCCTATCAGGATGGAACCCAGAATCACCGCAGTGGTCACGTCCTGAATGCTGCCCTGGGCTCACAGGCGAAGGCTTTCAAATGCCTGGGGGACGCTGTCACTTGTCTTTCTGCCTGTGGAGCTTTCCCAGGTGTGCAGCCTGAGCCGATCTCTGCTTGCCCTATGCATCCCTCAGTCCCCACCTCTCGTTCTCAAACCATCCAGCTGGGAAGGTGAGGTGTGGTGACAGACCCGGTGGTCTGGGACACTGGCAGCTAGCAGAGCCTGGGGCTTCAGTCTCCGGGGGCCTCTGCTCTCTGGGACCCCACCCTCACCCCCTCCCTTCACCTCCAGGCAGGACAGGCCAGACAGATGAAAATCTACCCAAGCACAAGCTGCTGTTGAAATAAAGGCAGAGATGTTTCTTTATAATTTTCCCCTTGAAATAAACCCAGACTTAAGAACAACAGAAACACGCAAAATGTGTTTTTAGTGGAACCCAGATGGAGGGCTGGAAGCCCAGCGGGCTGTCTCCATAGAGGGTTCTTGTCTCAGGAATTCTATCCTTTCCCCCCAACCCCCCTCAGGAGCACCCCCACCCCCAGCCCTTGGCCTGGGGCTCCCCAGCCCAGGGCCGGCTCCCTCAGGCCAGATCCTTGGGGTTGTTTCCAGGTGGGCAGAGTGCTACACCCCCACATCACCCTTTGGACAAAAATCTGTGATTTCAGAGATTTGGGGGAGGGGAGCAGGGACCAGGACCAACTCAATCCAAACACCTGGATCTGCCGAAATACAACAAAGAGAGTGAATTAAGACATCTGAAAAAAATACTCTGAGGAATTCCGCTCACCCACATGGCCCACTGCTTCTCATTAACCGGCTCCAGTGCTCCATATTAACATATGCAAATCCAGCCTTGGGCTGGAAGACTTAGGATACAAAGGCAAGTCCTGACAACCCCCTTCCAACCCAACCCCCCCAACCCCAATGGTCAAAGAGTTCCCTGTGGGATGAAGAAATCTCACCAGTTCCATTTGGGTTTTGCTAAAACAACAGTCTTGAGAGTTGTAGCCACAGGATGGTCACTCCTTGAGGAGAAAGAGATGAGAAGAGTTACAAGGGAAAACTAGGAAAACAGATACTATAGAAGCTGACTTTTCTATGAAGTAGGATGATTGTTTTGCAACAAATATTCCTGGACGCCTACCACGTACCATGGGCTGTACTGGGATCTGGGGCCACTGACATAAACCCACACATGAGGACTAGCCTCAGACTGTTCAGCGGAGAAGGAGAAGGAAAAGGAAATCAGAAAGTATAATTATATAGCTGATGGGAGATAGTGAGTGTGGTCATGGATGAGTTGCCTCTGCAACCTCCAGGTAAAGATAGTTGGATATGGGGGTCGGGGGCGGGGGGCGGGTGTTGGTGTTTCTGATACCAAGAAACACAGACTTCGGAGCTATCAGCATAAATTTGAAGATGAGTTTCCTTGCAGAGAGACGTGGAAGATTGAGCCATTTTGTAGGAAGGGGCCGATTTGGGCTTCCCAAACCATTCATGGTTTTCTTTTTTTAAAAAATTTTTTGACAGTCTGCTGGGTTTTTCTTTTGCGGGGGGTTGAGGGGGGCTGTGCTGGGTCTTCACAGTGGCGTGCGGGGGCTTCCTGGTTGTGGAGCACAGTCTCTAAAACAGACGGGATGGGTAGTTGCCAGCAGCGCAGGGGCTTTGTTGTTCCATGGCTTGTGGGATCTGAGTTCCCCAACCAGGGATCAGACCCCCATAACCTGCATTAGAAGGTGGATTCTTAACCACTGGACCACCAGGGAGGTCCCATAGTTTTCTATTTCACTTCCTCTTTGGGCCGTTCCTGACTATACTCTTCCTCCGGCAATTTTCTCTCTTATTTCTCCCTTTTTTCCTGTTTCATCTTTCTGTAGGTGATTAGAATTGAATAGCAGCAGCGAGGGTCATGGGGACGGGGACCGTGAACCCTGACTGCTCCAGCTCCTAGCTCCCTGCCCAGTGCACAGTGGGCCCTCGTGAGGGAGGCCCTCAGAGTTTGTTGCCTAAATAAAGGCAGAAGGAGGAGCCAGGCTAGAGTTCCACTTCTGGCTGCTTCGGGCCTGTGCTGGGCCTCACTCCTGCTCCGAGAAAGGGGAGGGAGTGGGGAGAATGAACGGCAGGGGGCCTTGCCAAGGCCCGAGGCGGCAGCAAGGCCCAAGTCCTGTCTGCACTTCGCCTCCCATTTCCAGCTGTGACACTTGGATGGAGGGAAACCGTGTACCCTTCCAAGGAACCCTCAGACCTGAACCCTGCTCCATATGCATTGAGGAGCAGGCCAAGAGTGGCAGAAGTGCCCAGACAGAGGGAGACAGTATTAAAATTCCATGGGCAATTCCTTGGGAGGGAGTTTACAGTTCCTAACTGACCGTAAACCCTTTCTCCTGACAGGTCTTGGAATACATCACTCTTGGCTCTGCCGGAGCAGCTGACACATCGCAGTAACGCTTCTCCAAAAGTCAGGGTCTGCTGATTCCAGCAGGGACAGCAAGGCAAGCCGGGAGCAGCTGAAATGGTCTCCTCCAACTTCAGAGACTCAGGGCAGGCGGCTGGCTTAGCGGCAGAGGCCCAGCGACTGGGCTGTCAAGTGCAGCGCCCACGATTCCCAGACCAGAAGGTGGTTTGTGAACTGTCTGCCTCTGGGTGAAATTTTATTCACCTGGTGGGGAAACTCGTTTTCTCTCCACAGAATGCTCTGAGTGGCACATCGCATATGTGTTTTATTAATAAAAATGAGAAAATGGAATCATTATTACTGCATAATTGCAGTTCATTTGCTAGGCCTAATCTTTCAAAAGCCCAGGTGCCGGGGGTGGGGCAGGGGGAGAAAATAAAAGGGGAACTTGATCTGAACCGCCCAGGGAACCACCTGTGTAGGAGGCTCTCCAGGAAAGACTGAACGGGTAGCTCAGAAGTCCCAGAGCAAGCGGGTGTGGGCAGCAAAACGCAACCCTCTCTGAGCTACCAGACTGCAGCACAGCCCTGGTGCCAACTCCAGGAGTCGGGTGACCTTAACCAAGGCCCTTTCCTCCTGGAGTTCCGTTGTTGTTTTTTTTTTCCAGGAAATTAGAGCTCATATTCCTGCCCTGCTTGGCTCACAACGTTGTCCTGAGAATTAAATGACAAATGACCTCCATCATGGATTCTTTCCCTCATTCATTCAGTCAACAATCATCTGCCCAGGTATGTTTTGGGCTAGACACAGTGCTGGGCCATGAGATGTAAAAGGGAATAAAATGAAACCCTGCCTTCAAGGAGTCCATAGTATAGTGGTGGCCATACAGAGAAAAAAGATGAGATGGGGGAACCCCAGATGCACACCCAGAGGAAGGGCATGCCCCTCGCCTGGCATAGAGAGAGCTTCAGGAGAGTGATGCTTACTTGTAAAAAGGTGAGCAGGAAAACTGGAAATGTATCACACCATTTCCAAAATGGACATGCTCACGGTGTGTGTGACCTTGAAGGCAGACCTTGATGCTTCAGTCTGAATATAATGATTGATGTGTATTTTATGGCCACGACTGCCCAATGAGGCTGTTAAAAAAAAAAAGGAGAGGATGGGGTCAAGGGGACTTTTTGCCAGGCTGCTTTGCCCCCATGTGGAGGACAGCACCCCAACTGTCTCCTTGAGTCATTCACACCACCCCCACACTGTGGTGGAGAACTCCTGCTCCTCAGACCAAACCTCCACATGCCTGGGAGGCCCCAGGTGGGCCATTAAAATGTGATCTCTTAGGCTTGTCAGAAAGGAGATTAAGATGGCAGATTGACCAGTTTTAATATGGCAGCCCCCACATGGACACAGGCAGGGAGCTGGGCCAAGTGTATATAAATTGCTTTAGTCCTTAAGACAAGAACAGAGCTAAGAACAGCACTTTGGTAGAAGACACCCATACTTAAGAAGCATGACTATCTTTATGCTATTGACATTTTCTGTAATTTTCTTTTTGGCCTCCTTTGGGGCTTCCCCAGGAGTAAAGAATCTGCCTGCAATGTGGGAGACCTGGGTTTGATCCCTAGGTTGGAAAGATCCCCTGAAGAAGGGAAAGGCTACCCACTCCAGTATTCTGAGCTGGAGAATTCCATGGACTGTATAGTCAGTCTATGGGGTCACAAAGAGTCGGACACAACTGAGCAACTTTCACTTCACTTCACTTGGCCTCCTTTAATGGTTTAGATTAAGATTATTTAGTTTAATAGTTTAAGATTACTTTTTATTGAGATACAATTGACATATATTAGTTTCAGATGTACAACATAATGATTTAATATTTGTATATACTGTGAAATGATCACCATGATGAATCTAGTTAATATCCATCACCTCACAGTTACAATTTTTTTTCCTGTGATGAAAACTTTTAAGGTCTACTCTCTTAGCAACTTTTGAATATGCAACACAGTGTTAACTATAGTCACCACGCTGTACATTACATTCCATAATTTATGTATTTTATAACTGAAAGTTTGTACCTTTTGATCCCCTTCATCCAGTTGTTTTTTTTTTTGTTTTGATCTTTGTTTGTTTTTAGATTCTACATACATGCGAGATCACACAGTATTTATCTTTCTTTGTCTGACTTCACTTACCATAATGCCCTCACTTTTTTTTAGGTGGCTCAATAATATTCCACTGTATACATGTATACCACATCTTCTTTATCCATTCATCTACCAGTGGACACTTGGGTTGTTTCTATGGCTTGGCTATTATAAATAATGCTGCTATGAACATGACGGTGCATATATCTTTTTGAATTAATGTTTTCATTTCCTTTGGATAAATACCCAGAAGTGGAATTGCTGGATCATATGTTAGTTCTATTTCTTAATTTTTGGAGAAACCATTTTCAAAGTAAGGTTATTTTTTAAGACGCCAACCTGTTTCAACTTGAAGAGAGTCACCTTATGCTCTTGTGAACCAGAACAGTGGTGATAACAAAAATCAGAGAGAGAAACCCCTCATTTTATCCTGAGAAAGATGGGGCTCAGGAGGTCCAAGTTCACCCCACATTGTCAGCCACCCTTCCGGCTGGAGTTTCTCCTTCCAGGATTCTTCTGGGTCAAACTTTGGAGGGTTTCTGTGTTTCTTTCCACAGAAAAGACATTTCACTTATAATGTCAGTAAGAAAATATCACCGAGACTAAACACTGAGCGCTTTCCTCCTCCAACATGAGGGAGAGGTCCCAGAAAACGGTCTGGGACTCCCAGTTGGGAGTTTAATAACTTGTCCCTCTATGGACGCTGGGTCCTATTTTTCGTCTGTCTGCCAACACTGCCAGAGGTTCCCATACCAGTTAGTTGCGCTTCCAGAGGTCTGCTGGAGAGCTGGGTGGGCGGGCAGGAGACTCAGACAAGATGGGGTCTGTTTCCCAGCTGAACCAGGGAGAAATGTTTATCCCTCACCTCTGGGCCTGTAATGAATTCAGATTCAAGCCACACAGGCCTAGGAATCGATAGTTTTAATCATTTCAAAAACTGGCCCCACTCTGGGTAAAATTACAATGCGCAAGAAGCTCAATGGAGCTTAAAGGCCACAACCTCATTATCATTTCATTAGACTCACATTTCAGCAAGATGGGAAGAAATGTTCTCACACACCAACCCCTCCCACAGTTTCCCTCGCCTCCCTGGCCCCTGTGGAATAGCTGCAGAGGACTGAGATGGTTTACACCAGCTGTCAGCTCCGGGGACCACTGGCCACTCCCATCATGCACTCTGCCCGCGGAGGAAGCTTGGCGCGGTCACTGGAGACCTCAGCGCAAATCAGTGCAAATGCCTCCTGAATCAAGTTTGCAATCCTGGGAAGTTTAGTAAAAACAAGCCGCTGTCAGTTTGGCTTCTCACAGCTGGAGGGGTCAAGTCATCAACACAATATAAACCCAGGCCAGCAGAACCTTGTCCTGCTCAGGGCGCCAGACGCCCTCTGGGAAGCAAAGGGTTCGAAAATGTCTTAAACTTTTCCAGTTTGTTTATTTTCCAGTGTTTAATGATATTGTCCATGCAAGGAACCGAACCTCAGCTCCTGCTAACAATTAAAGAGGTTTTCTAGTTGAGGAGAAAATGTGATTTCAAGAGACAGAGAAAGAACTTGCACAGGAAGTAAAGCACATAATTCCCATTGAGAACATGTATGCAGAAAAGCCATGAGTTGAGAAGACCCTGATCAGATGTGAGCACTGGAGAGAAAGCTGTTGGGGGGACTGATCCACCCAGGGGGCCTTTTCAGAGCAGGTCACAAAGTCTGCTCCTCTGGTCCCCCTCTGTTGTACCTGGTCACTCCACCACCAGACAGCTTCAAGATTGTAGTGTCCTCAGACCTCACCATCCCACAAGTGCACATGGATTCCCACCCATGAAAACGACCAGATTTTACTGCTGTTCGATCCTGTCTGCCATAGGTTCACTCTGTGATTCAGGGGGCCCCTTGGGAGCACCCCACATGTGCTTATCAGCAGGACTGTCATGGGGAGTAGACCCCATATCTCACCAAAGCTTTGTTCCCCCAACCCTGTTTGCTCTCTGATGCTGTGCAGCCCACAGTCACCCCAGAGTGGGACTTGCTGCCAGCAGGCCTTCTGAAAACGCTGCCACCCATGCCCAGGGCACTGTCCCAAAGCTCCCTCAAAAGGGATGAACTGCCCACCTGGTGTCCTCTGTCCACTTGAGCTTCACAGTGTCCTGTGCCCCTCCCCCATGTGGTCACACCCTGTCACCCGGACCCCAAACAGCACTGACCTGCCTGAACCTCATAGGACCCTTTATGAGAATAGCCCCTTCAGCTTCCTTTGAGGCCTCTCCTCCCATGGGACTCAGCGCTAGGTTAGTGGGGCAAGGGTGGCATTGTGTATTTCTTTCCACTTCCAATTACCTCTCCGTTGCTGAGAGAAACCTGGGCCCCACTCCTCCCCAGCTGCAGTACACATCTGTACCCCATGGCTAGAAACGGTTTCAGCTGAGTCTGGGAGTCCTGGTCCACGTCCTCAGACCAGTCGTTCTCAACGTTGGCTGGATATTAGAATCACCTGGGGAGCTTTTTCAACTTCTATTGCCAAGGCCACACCCCAAAGCAAGAAATCAGAATCTCTGGGCATCAGTAATTTTTAAGTCTCCCTAGGCGATTCCCATCCATGCAGTCAGGATTAGGAACCACTGACTTAGAGGAAGAAAGGAAAGGAGAGATGGTGGGACGGGGGCAAGGCCAAAATTCGGAGCCATTTCCCTAGGAGGGAAGGGAGCTGAAACAAGCAGACGCAGTGCCACACCCTGGGACACACACTGAGAAAACCTAAGGATGCTTTCGCCAGACCAGCCAGTGACTCGCACAGCTGTTGTCAGTATCTCTTTCAGCTGAGTCAACATATTAGGAGAGTCAAAGATGAGTACAGCCCAGACCGGGTGGCATCCAAGGGATCTGCAGGGAGGAGGCCTCATCCACAGCCGTGGAGGAGACAGACAGACTCCTACAATTGACAGAACATCAGGAAAGCCCTGTGTCTCTTTCCAAACTTCACAGGGTGGCTAGCCAGCTGCTCTAAGAATGGTGTGGCCAGGGACTGGCCTACGTTAGCTAGGTATACCAAGAGTTCATTAATTCACTCATTCATTAGTTCATTTGTTCATCTGCTCACTCACATCCACACATATGTCAGAGCTGTGTATAAAGGACCTCAGATATCATAGGCAGCCCGGTGGTTCCCAGGCTTTGTTTTTAGCTGAGGAATGCCAGTTTAAGTGAAACCGTATGGATGCATAAACAAATACAAGGGGAGTTGCTCTGGGTAAAGCAGGATTGGAGGCCCTGGACGCGGCCCCCTCACCTCCCTTCTCCTAAGGAGGCTTCACCAGATTCTTCCATTTCAAGGAGAAACAGGGTTGGGAAACCTCTCATGTATAGATGAGGGCACTGAGGCATAGAGCAGGGTGGGGTCTTGCCCAGGATCATTCAGATTTCATGTAACAAATTTTCCCATGCCAGGTTCAGAAAACACAGAGCTGAGTAAGACATGGTCCTTGCAAAAGGAGAAACTTACAGCAGAGATTACTACATGCATCTCAGATGCTGAGCCAGATGTTGAGTTCAATCAAATGACCTGCCTCTCTCAGCTTGGTTTTCTGAAGAAAGCCCTCCCCAGGTTATTTCCCAGCACATGGCATTGGGGGAGAGCTGCAGTCCTGTCCTCCAGAGCCCACCAGGTCTGGTTCATGTTCAGCTGGGATGCATCCTGCCAGCCCTCTGACTGTCCTGGGTGTTTTTCCTGTTTGTGACATACTTTGGATATTACACTCGTATTCCACCATCAAAGTTTCCAAAGTGTGAGAATCAGAAAACATCAGTAACTGATCAATATTACCTACCTTCTCACTGCAATTATTTGACCCTAGATCTACTGAGCCTTCCCAAAAAGGGAGACTGTTCTCTTCACAGGGGACTTTCTGGGCATGGCCTTCCTGAAGGTGCCTCTTGGGTACAGGGTGGCCAAGCTGAATTCTGAGATGGACTGAAAGTCACATGGTGCCCTAGGACAAAGCATGGGCCTGAGTTCAGTCCCTAATCCTCCCACTTGCCAGTAGTGCTGTGTGTGTGCAGGGCAGGCATTTCTCAAGTCCAGAATGGTGCATGCAGATGGTGCTGGCCCTCCCCAGGAAATGCCCTCAGCTGCAGGGAGCAGTCTTGCCTGAGTTATGTCCCTTCCTAGGGGTGCAATGACCCAGCCCCATTGCCTAGATGGGGGAACATCTCTGAAGGTTCATCCAAGCTTTAGCAGCCCCATGGGAGCACCTGAGACTTCATGGCAATGTCAGTGCCATTCAACCTCTCCCTCAGCCCAGGCCTGTTTCTGTTCAGGGCTTGTTCCATGAACAGTCACCAATTAACTTTCTGCACACAGCCTTCCTCTCAGAGTCTATTTCCTGAAGACCCTGACCCTCAATGGCACATATTCACAAAATGAGGCCAATAATCCCCACCTCTAAAAGCTATTATGAGCCTTAAGTGAGCTCGTTTGTTCATATGAAGTCTCCTCTCTGACTCTGTGCCTGGAATACAGAGTGATCAATACATATTGTTCACTTTCTCCTTCTCTCTATTTTTTCTTCCTCCAAGTGTTTATGGATTTTATAGCTAGGGTTCTTTCTCCTCTGGGGGATACATCTGGCTTTCTGTTCATTGGCTGAGCAGAAGTGATTGACACATTCAAAACCCAGTAAGGGTCCAATCTCTTGTTGTGTTCAGGTGTTGTACATAACTGTGCTCATCTCTCATAAACATACACACCAAACACACACGCATGCACAAGGGGTATTGCAGAATTCTGCAATCTCTAAAGTTTTACAAACATCCAAGGCTTTATACCATCCCCACAACACATAGAGAATTGCTTGTATAGACACCTGTACACCAAGTGAGACATCCCAGGAAGGAGAGAGCACTTCCTGGTTGGTGCGATCAAGGAAGGCCTCATGAAACAGATCACATTCATCAAAGGTTTTGAAAGATGGATAAAAATCCAGCAGAGAGAGTAGGAGTGGCTTTCCAGACAAAGGGAATAATATCACAGTCCACTGTGGAGCTGGGAAAACACAAAACATGTCAAGACAAGCCCTACAGTCTTGACTGAAGACAGGGTTTTATAGAGAAGGACAAGGCAGAGGAGCGAAGGCTGGGGAGACACTGTGGAACTTGATGGGGTGGGGTCTTGAAGGCCAAACTGAGGCTGGAAGAAATGGGACTCCCTTGACAATTTGTGAGAATAGGGGAGAGCTTTAGGAAGCTCAGCCGTGGACAGGATTGAATGGGAACAGTATTGGAGGTCAGAAAACA
The DNA here is from genome assembly GCF_029407905.1 of Bubalus kerabau. Lineage (NCBI taxonomy): Eukaryota > Metazoa > Chordata > Mammalia > Artiodactyla > Bovidae > Bubalus > Bubalus kerabau. Next base: position 128,901,643 of record NC_073625.1, read on the forward strand.
AGTGTTGAGTCTGTGGCCACACACAGGGCTAGCCAGATGCCTTCCCCTGGCTGGGGCCCTGCTGGGTCAGGAGGGCTGGAGTCCCAAGGCAAGAGCACTAGCCTCTTTTTAAGATCACCACAACTATCAAACCTTTCAGGGGCAGCTGCGCAGGTACCCTCAGCTCCACTCTGAGGATCAACAAGTGAGCTCACTCCCCAACAATTGTTTGGGGAAGTGAAAGAGGAAACTGACTTCAATATCAGGGAGCCTGACTCACTGTTTCTCAGTGATCCTGCACAGGAAGAGTCTCTGAGCCTGCTGCCAGTCACCTCCTCTGTCCACACCTTACTTCATAGGAATGTAGACACCAAAAGGGAGTCCCAGAAACAGAACCCCTAGAGAAACTTCTAAAGACAAGACAGACCCAGCCCTCTTTCCCCACTCCCTTGCTGTAAGGCCTTGGGTGCATCACTTAACACCTTTCTAGGCCTCAGTTTCCTCATCCATAAAATGGTTATAGTAACTATCACCACCCATTTGTGGGACTTTTATGAGATCAAATAGCCTAATAAAGCTGAAAGTGCTTGAAGCGCTTCAGAAGTGGTGCTAAAGCAATGCAGGCTGTCATGGTGATGCTGTTATGTGACTGTGGATGGCCATAGCTGCCGCCCATCGAGACTGGGCATCTCTTTTCTCTGAAGAGCCTGAACGCTGCTCCTGGTGTCCTTTATTCACAAATAGTTCTCAAATGTTTCCTCTTGTTTAGTTGTGGGCTTTACACCAGAAGGCGCCACAGATACTGCCTACCTGAAACAGATGCTTGAGTCAGATGCTACGAAAGCCAGGAGGAGGGCCTGGCTGAGAGAGGCTGGGAGCTGACTCACCATCACTCTGCGGGAAAGCTGCTGGTGTCTTGGTCAGAGAAAGGCAGGTGACTCAAGGTGGACCTTTCTGGACACAGAGAGACCTGTGATCACTCATCTCTCCAATCCCATCTCTTTGGTTGGCATGGATCTCGAACCCAGCCCCTCCCCTCCCAGACTGCCTTCTGATCCCACTGCCTAAAAATCTAACAGTGGGGCCAGCATGACTCACCACAAGGTGACCTCGTTTTCCTCATCTGTAAAATGGGCCTAATAATCTCTGAGCTGCCTGCCTTTTAGGGCTGATATGAGGAGGGTCCCATGGGCCAAGGATGCGAGAATGTTTGGTGACTATAAGGTGTGGTACCAAGGTAAAGGTTTGAGAGGAACTTTCCAAGATATGCTTTAAGATGATTTTTCTGCCCAGTGGAGAGGAGGAAGAAGATGGCTGACAGCTGATCTGCAGGGGCTGTAAGAGAAGTCATGGGGGGATTCCAGGATGCTGGTTCCCTCCAGACTCAAAGTTCCAAAGCTGGACAGAAAGCATTTCTTGAACATGGGTATTCAAGAGAACAGCTCTTGGTGTTCTGATACAAAGTACTCCCCTTCAAAAAGAGCCAGCCCCCCAAAACCACAAGACCAGGACAGTGGAGGAGTCATAATCTCCCCTCAGACCACAGCTTGGCTGTTGCCCTCTCCCCAAGTGTCTCTGGATGCTCTGGGCAGAGGCATGGGCTGGCCTGTGCAGTGACACCCACCCAGACCACAAAGGAACATGACTGGGAGAGGGAAGAAGCCCTCTAATCAGGAGACGTCAGAGCTGAGTTACCAGGAGGCTGCAAGTCCCCTTTGCCAGGCTCCTGGCCTGAATGGAGAAGAGGAGAAGGCCCAGTGCCCCGGGCAGCAGGCATCCAGCGGGAACAAGGGCGAACCCAGGGTGGGCCCACTCGCCATCTCTGGCTCGACTCCCCTGCTCACAGGTAGGGGAGGGTGGAGAGGAAGTAGGTTAGAGTTCTCCAGGGAGAGTACCCCGGGAATAACCCACATCATCATAGCCCTCTGGGGCTTCCCTCCAGGGGGCTGGCGACAGGGGTGATGAACCCCAGAGTCCTTGAAGCAAAGTTCTCCACGTGCATGGAGAAGGTTTAGATCATCAGAGACTTTGTCCCTGTCCACCCCCCACCCCTTTTAAGTGTTCCCCAGTCTGAAATGATGTCCTCACTCACTAGTCTGAGATTTGCATCTTTCCTTTAACTTGACCTCTCTTACCCTCCAACTCAATACTCAAAAAACTAAGATCATGGCATCCAGTCCCATCACTTCATGGCAAATAGATGGGGAAAAGTGGAAGCAGTGACAGATTTCATTTTCTTGGGCTCCAAAATCACTATGGATGGTGACTGCAGTCCCAAAATTAAAAGACACTTGGTCCTTCCAAGAAAAGCTATAACAAACCTGCTGCTGCTGCTAAGTTGCTTCAGTCATGTCCGACTCTGTGCGACCCCATAGATGGCAGCCCACCAGGCTCCCCTATCACTGGGATTCTCCAGGCAAGAACACTGGAGTGGGTTGCCATTTCCTTCTCCAATGCATGAAAGTGAAAAGTGAAAGTGAAGTCACTCAGTCGTGTTCAATTCTTCGCGACCCCATGGACTGCAGCCTACCAGGCTCCTCCATCCGTGGGATTTTCCAGGCAAGAGTACTGGAGTGGGGTACCGTCGCCTTTTCCATAACAAACCTAGACAGCATATTAAAAAACAGAGACATCACTTTGCCCACAAAGGTCTGTCTAGTCAAAGCTATGGCTTGTAATCATAGTACATCAAAGTAATCACATACGGATGTGAGAGTTGGGCCATAAAGAAGGCTGAGTGCCAAAGAAATGATGCTTTTTAGTGGTGCTGGAGAAGATTCTTTGAGAGTTCCCTAGATAGCAAGGAGATCAAACCAGTCAATCCTAAAGGAAACTAACCCTGAATATTCATTGGAAGGACTAATCTGAAGCTCCAGTAATCTGACTACCTGATGCAAAGTGCCAACTCATTGGAAAAGACCTGATGCTGGGAAAGATTGAGGGTAGGAGGAGAAGGGGGAGACAAAGAATGAGATGGCAACACACATTCAGTGGATATGAGTTTGAGCAAACTCCGGGAGATAGTGAAGGACAGGGAAGCCTGGAGTGCTGGAGTCCATGGGGTTGCAAAGAGTTGGACATGACTTAGTGATTGAACAACAACCCTCCAACCAGATCCAGATCATACTTCCTGGTGGCCTGCCAGTGTGACTTACGTTGACTGTCCAGGTTGAGGGACCTCCATATCCCTGCTCACCTTCCTTAGTTCAGTGGCCATGAGTACCAACTCTGGAATCAGATTGGGTTCAAATCCCAGGTCTACCCTAACCAGTCCTGTGACCTGGGGCAGCTTACTTATCCTTTCTGGGTCTCCACTCTCCCCAGTGTATGGGAATCATAGCAGGATCCACCTCAGAGCCTTGCTGCAAGGATTAAATGTGTTCATATGTGCTCAGCATAGCATTTGCCACCCGATAAGTCCTACATCTGTGTTGGCTCCTTTTGACAGTTTCCACCCATTGCCTTTTCAAAGCTGGGCTTCAGATCTATTTTTGAAAGCCTCCCTGGGCTGCTCTCTGTTCTGCTGCCTTCTCCACGGTTGCACCTTCCCTTGTCATGTTGGGTCTCCCCTTGCTTCCTGGACACACAGTAGCTTATGTAAATTCATGGGACAAGCTAGCCAGCATTAATCCTAGGAACCCTCAGTCTTCCACCTGCCTGGGCTTGCAATCCTTTTCTACAAAGCCATGCCCCTCTCATCTTTCAAAACTGCTTAAAAACTCACCTCCTTTGTGAACCATGGCCCAGTGGGAGAAGCATATTTCTCTGGGTTTGAATCCCAGCCGAATCTGTACAGCGGGTGACCCTGGGCAAGGGCCACCTAACCTCTCTTTGTTTCAATTTCCTGATATGTCAAATGAGGGAAGTACCCGCCTCACAAGATGGAGATGATACACTGAAATGACCACCCCTGGGTGCCAGGTGCAGTGTTGGGGGCTATGGCACACATTAAATGCTCGATTAATGTTTCCCTTCTCTCCTTCCACCCTGCTCTGATAGCACAGTCTCCCCTCTGCACTCTAGCCCTTAATGATCTTTATAGCTACATCAGTCTCTCTCTATACGTTCTTGGATCTTTATCATGCATTCAGTTACCCTTTCATTCATTTGACATTTATTGGGCCTTTATTATTTGTCTGATGCTGTGCTGGGTCCTGGGGATGACTACGACGAAATTTTTGTTCTGCAGAACTCACAGAAAATTAAGAGGGTCAAATACGTGTGCAGATTAGTCTAGGGTCTTATGATAAGTGTCATAGCAGGGGTGTGTGTACAAGGCGATCTAGATCACAGCGTGTGGAGTGACTAACACTGATTTCAGCAATCAAGGGCCTTAAATTCAAGGGGGTGAGCCTTAACTGAGCCAATGCTGGGTGCCAGCATGGTTCTAAGCACAGGGAATTCAAGATAAAGAAGACAACGTCTCTGTCCTCAAGGAGTGCGGGGTCCAGGGACAAACTGATAAGAGGATGTGAGGATGATACCAGGTGGAGAGTGCCTATGTGCCCAGGGGGCTGTCATGCAAGGACGGGAGCAAGGGAGGCCTCCTGGAGGGGCGGACATCTAAGACGTGAAAAACAAGTAGGAATTGGCTAAACAACAGAGGGACAGAAGGTCTGTCCAGGTAAGTCTGGGAGGAGTGAGGCCAGGTAGAGGGCTCAGTAGCTCTGTATGGTTGGATGTATATGCATGAGGCTCAGAGCTTCTAAGGAGCTCTCCTTTCTTTGCTCCTCTTTCTCCCTACAACATCCTTTCTCCAGCCAGAGCCCTCAGTCCCAGCTCCAGGGCCGCCCTATCCCAGAGGATAAGCTCGGGAGCCATGCAGCCCAGGCTCTTCCTAAGGGCTGGGGGAGCTGTGGAAGGAGAACAGGGAGGGAACACCTTTGGTGGGTGCTTAGGCTGAGATGGAAAGAGGAGAGAATTCCCCCACCCCCTGTTCCCCACACAAGGACACTGAGCCAGGCTTGGCTTTGGCCGTGGTCAGTTCGTGGTAACAGCTGCTAGATATCAGGAAAGAACCTGCTTCCTCAGCTAAAACCTCCCCACCCCCAACCCCTCGGCCCCCCTACCCCTGCTAGATCGTAGCCCCCCCTTAATTCGGTCAAGCTGAAGGTCCCCCACCTTCCTGGCGTTTTACTACACAGCCAGAGGGAGGCAGGGATGCCCAGCACATCCCACATCTACTGATGGACAGACATGTGGTCACCACACTCACTCCCACACTTGCACACTCACACACGTGCACACACAAACTCACAGCACCCACGCGCACACACAAACTCTCACAACACTTGCCCACACATCTGCTCCTCCACACACACATTCGCACAGCAGAAGGGCACAGCCTGCCTCCGTTCCGTAAGTTCCCTTTGGGGAGTACCAGCGCCCTGGAAGGTTGTGAAGCCCTGGACCTGAAAATCCCAGCATCGCTTGCTGAGAGGGCACCAAAGGGTTAAGAGGGAACATTTCCAGGGAGTTTGCCTCTTAATCAACACAGTTAATTCTTTTCCTTTTACAAACATAAATTCTTGGCAGTCAGTAACCAAGAAAGAAAGGGGTAAGAAAAAAACCTTAACCCAACATTAGTCAAATCTTTGCCTCTTCCTATTTTTTTTTCAAGTTAAAACTCAGGGGAATTCAAAGCAATGAGAGAAATCCCAGCCCAGATGGAATGTTTTTGCTAATATACGTCTGCAAGTTATTTAAATGTATGTTTAAGTGTGCATGTGTGTGTGTGAGAGAGAGAGAGAGAGAGAATATGAGAGCAAGCGAGTATGGTTGAGTGGTGCGTGTGTGTGTGTGTGTGTGTGCGCATTTGTGCGTGTGTGTGACTGGGGCAGACAACAGAGCAGAGCAGTCACCAGAGGCTCTGCCTGAGCCCAGCTGTCCTCCAGCCTCAACTCTCCTGTCTAGACCTGAAGCAGGACAAGGCCATTACAGGACAGTCCTTGTCCTTCAACCCAGGGTCTCCTGGGATAACAGCCCCTGCCTTTGCCCCCTCAGCCCCAGGATGGCCTAGGTGACACTTTCTGTCAGGATAGATAACCCACCCACCACACACTTTCTTGTCCTTTTTCCTGCTTAGCCAGAAGACTTGGGGGCTGGAGTTTCCAGGCCTGGAGGAGAGGGACAGTTGAGAGGACCAGGCCCCACCCCCACACAATAGCACCCCCACCACCACCATCACACACACAAGGGCCCTGCCTGGACTAGAAATCAAGGCTTAGGCTCTATTCCTGGCCTCTGGGGGTCTCCTCTCAGTGCTCTCTCATGATCTTCAGAACCCCTGGTAGTTCCCCTCAGCTTTGAGCCTCACCCCTCAGAATGCCTCCACATGACAGGCCTGACCCTCACCCACACACCCCACCTCAGCAAAGCCCCCCACCTGCCCCTACAAGAGCTCCCAGCTGGGCTCAGGGTGCAGGGGCTTTGCAGACAAACTCCTCAGCACGTGCCCCCACCTCCCAGCTCTCTCTCCTCTGCTCCCTCCCGAGCTGACTTTAATTCTTTTCATCTTTCCTCTGAAATCACTCCTCTGGTCCCGTAATCAGCTGTGTGGGTTCCAACTTCCTGATTTCCAGGGGGAGATTAAGCAGCTTTCTCCATCTAAAGGCACGTTGGATGGCTGGGCCACCCTGTAGGCTGGCCGGACCCCTTTCTGGCGAGGTGCCTGCTCTCACTCTTCTGAGTCCTGGCCACCCTGTGTCCTGGGCCTTCCACAAGGATCTTCCCAGGCCCCCAGCCCGCCCTAGTCCCCAGAGATTCCAGCCCTCCCATCGTTCCTCCTTCACACAGAGGCCTCTTGGCATCTCCAGCCAGGCCCAGAGTTCGCAGTCCACAGCCTTCTCTATCACCCACTTTTGGAAAAGGGGAGATGGGGGTGGGGATATGGCAGCACTCAGGATCTGGAATCTGCAGAGGGATTCTCAGTCGGGTTGCCCACCCTTCCCTTTCTCCTAGGGCTTTTCTGCTCCTCCCACCCACTCTTGCCCTCAGAGGCCCTTTTTTGAGATTGTGAACATCCATGGTCTCCTCTGGATGATGAGGTGACATGACGAGCAAGCTTTCAACTCCCCAAGAGTGCATCATCTACCCTGAACCTCTTCTGGAGCCATCTCAAGGTCTGGTGCTCAGCTGAGCCCTGGCTTGAGACAAAGCAAAACGGGGCCAGGGGCACGCGTTGCCTGGGAGGGGCTGCCGGAGACAGGGACACAGAGGGAGAGAATACAAGGGGAAGGAGAACTGAGCTGGGAATTATGTGCCATTTCAGCTTGCCCGATATGAAGCTAGGGTATAGTGGTAAAGCTTAGATCTGACTTTTCAACAGGAAGAAAACATTGCCTAGAAAAGGAACTCCTGAGATGGAAAGAGGGAAAGAAGCCGTTCTGTGGGAAGTCTCCTGAAATGTCACTTTGTTAGGGCTTCAGTTTCTTCTGAAATGATGTGGGGCCTTTCCCCCCTCCCCGGGGACCCTGGCTTCCTGCCAACAGGACCCTTGGGTCTGTCTGTCTTGGACTGTGGGCTTCAGAGAGCCCATGAATTCCCTGACATCAATATGCAAAGTCTCAAGGACATGAACAGTAGCATGAGGGGAGAGACTTCATAGCCTTAATCCTGTCCCCAAAAGGGTCTCTCATTCCAAGAAGTTAAAAACCACCGAATCAGAGGTTAACACGGAAGTGACACATGAGGCTGGCCAAACTGACCCAAAAGATGGGCCTGGAGTGGAGCCACATGACCTCTGGCTGAACCAAGCAGACTGAGTCAGACCCAGGCAGTGATGGGAGTCTGAGGAGCTGACCTGCACTCCTAGATGGGAGGAGGGGCAAGGAGGGGTTCCGGGGATGACCCAGGTGTCTGGAGACCCCAGCTTAGAGCAGATCTCTGCCAGGTGAAAATCCCATGGCTCACAAGACACTTTCATTGGACTCAGCTATTTGCGGGCTTTATCTGCTGGGGACTGGCAAGTACTAGCTGGCGAGATGGTAAAGGTGACCCAGAGAGCCTTAGGTCTTCCTGAAGCACAGGTGAAAAGTGCACAGAAGTGTCTGCGCCCGTAAGTTTCACAATATGTACCAAATTCACCCGTCTCAGGGCAAAAATACAGTCCACACTTCAAGGGGCTGTGTGTGTATCCAGGCCCGACATGGGCAAGTCAGTGGAATCCCAGAGGCATAGAGGGCAAGGTCAGTCAGTGCCAAGGGGACCATCTGGAGGGAACAAGTGTTGTTTAACAAAAAATGTCCGTTAGCCCAACCCCACACTATGGGGACTACACACTAACCAGGCTGCTGGAACTTTCTGGGCCACAGTGCCCTCTTCCACGAAATGATGAAGTTGGGCTGGAGGGGTTCTGAGGACACCTTCAGTGTCGACACCTCAGGTTTTAAGAAATGCCTCCTCTGTCCCCTCCCTGGAGCTCTCGTGGGGGCAGAGTGCCGAAGTGGAGATTATCCAAAAGCCCAGGGAGTATTCCCACCCTGCCAGAGTTCCAAGACCACCTACCCAGGGCCTCTGCCCGCTCCCTCCTCCCACAATGTCAATTTCCCTACAGAAGAGGCTGTGGGAGCACGACAGTTTCCCTCTTTGTGTTTTAATTTGTTTGCTTGCTTACTCTTTTGCTCAAATCGAGTGCATTCAGGGGACAGGAAGTGGGAGGCTGGCTGGGACAGGTAAGCAAGGAACAGCCTGGACCCAGCTTGTTGGCTGCTCTCCAGCCAGAAGGTTGGGGTGACCAGCTGTGAATTCTCCCTAGGTTCTGTGAGGACGGACACACAGCGGCTACTGCCACACTGGACAACCCCTCAAGCTCCCTCTCTAGAGCCTTGTGGCTGTAGAATGTTTTCTTCTACCCACTGCATATCTGTGTGCTTTATAAGTGTGCTCTATAAATATGTAGGTATATATGTATTAATAGCTGTTGTTGTTTAGTCTGACTCCTTTGAGACTGCATGGACTGTAGCCCACCAGGCTCCTCTGTCCATGGGATTCTCCAGGCAAGAATACTGGAGTGAGTTGCCATCTCCTTCTCCAGGGGATCTTCCCAACCCAGGGATGGAACCCTCATCTCCTGCAGTGGCAGGTGGATTCTTGATTACTGAGCTAGCACGGAAGCCCACATACAGCTAGGCAGATAGGAATCGGTTTACGAGGTGGTGGCACGGCTCCTGCCTGTGGCAGCCAAGTTGCTGTCAGGACTCCTCACAGGGTGGCTCCCCTGTCTCTCCCCAGGGTCTCCCCCGTCACTTCCGCCTGTGACTCCTTTTCCCCACTCCCCAACGTCAAGCTGTCATCATCGCCAACTCCTCCCTCACTTTTCTTCCCTGCAGCCCGGCTGTTGCTATATCCTTATTCTTCCTCCACAGCAGCTCTGAAATCTGTTCCTTGCTTGGTGTCCGCCCCCTCCATCAACAACCCCCTCCTGTGTCCCCATCTCTCCTGTCTCTTGTCTCTGCCGGCTTTTTTTTTTTTTTTTTTGCTCCTCCCCCTCTCTGACTTTGTGCTTTGCCTGCTCTTTGTCCATCTGCCTGTCCCTCTCGGTTCATGCTTGTTTTACGTGCAGCCCTGTTTCCTGGCCCCTTTGAATCCCTGTGCACCGTTCTCTCAGTTGGCCTCTTTCTCTCTGGTCGGTTGTGGGTGTTTGTCTTTATCTCTCCACTGTCTTCTAACAGGTCATAGCCAGAAACTCCTTGGGGAAGCAGGGTTGGAGCTTTCTTCTTTCTAACCTCGCTGTCAAGTTGACTTCCCAGCTGGCCTGAGCTCTGAGCAGAGCAGAGCAGAGGCAGCGCAGCAGGGAGACGGACCTCGGCCTGAGAGATCCATGGGCCGTGGGGAGAACAGCTGGGCCGGAGGAGCCAGTGATGCAGCCCTGCCTGTTACTAAAACAAGTGGCAGGCCTGGCTCATTTGCATGTCGGGTCTCTTTTACATAAATCTGCATGTCAAGCTGGAGGCCCAGGAACCAGGTAATGCAAAATGATGCAAAATAAATTAGAGTGCCCTTCTGCAGATGCAAGCCAGCCCTATCCAACTGACAGCAAACCCAGAAGGGCTGGTGTGCTCCTACAGTAAGGGGGCAGTGGGGGAGTGGGGAAGTGGGGAATTGGGGGGGTGGGGCAGGAGCAGAACCGCTGGCCTGCCCTCTAGCCTGGCTCCAGGGTGGCCCTGGGAGAGAGGATGGGCCCCCATGACTGCAGAGGGCTGTGAAGCCAGCCAGCTTGGACCACAGGCTCATCCAGACCCTGGAGACTTGGACTCCAGGGCTGGGAGAGGGGGCATTTAGGGCTCACCCCATCCGGTGAGGGAAAAGGAGTAGGAGAGGGACCTTTCCAAGGTTGCCCAGCCCGATGTGGCAGGGCCCAGCACAGAAGCCTGCACTCCTGGCTCTCAGCAAAGTAACCTCTTTGTTCTGTATCATGGGATAGAAGTGGGTGAATTTCACTGGGGGTCTCCAGTGACTTTGGGGGAATCAAATCAGAGATGTCAGTCTACCCTGCTACTCTACCTGGCCTTTGGGAGCACTGCCCCTGTGCTAACCACCTTGGGATGCCCTTCAGAGCTCCCTGACCCAGATCTGGGGTCCTATTCCCCTCAAGAAAAGGCAGCGTGGGAAAGGTGGGAAAGAAGTAATAGCCATTCTCCCTCTGCATTCTCTAGCTTCTGCGAAGTGTGACTTCTTGGCTCCCCTCTGGATTGGGAAGTGGTTTCTGAAGCCCCAAGGCTTCTGAGAGGCTCCTTCATGTGAGAGGTGGATGGAGAGGAGGGTCGCAGCATCACAGCCTGCCCCAGGCCCGGCTCTGTTTCTCCTCTGACCCAAAAGGTGGACCAGCCATGGGATCCCAAATGCTCCCAAAGACCTCACACCCTCTCCAGATGCACCACACAGCTTGTTTAAAGGGGACCCACGGCAAATCACGTCTGTGCTAACTAGGACCTCTGCTCCAATTCTCCTCTGCTGCAGGAAGCTAGCCAACAGAGCTCCATCCTGCCCTGAAAGTGCAGGCTAACCGTGGGGGTGGTATCTCATGGGGCAGGACACCCATGGTTAAAAACAATGAGCCACATCTCTGCCTGTGTAGTGCCGCTGCAGCTTACCAGCCGTGTGATCCAGGGCAAGACACCTGGCCTCTTTGACCCAAGTTTTCTCATCTATAAATTCCAGGTGGTAAGCATTCCTACCTGGTAGGGTTATCGTGAGGCATAAATGAGAAAAAGCACAGACAGCACCCCAAACACTGCCTGGCACAAAGGAAGCAACTATAAATGGTGAAAAAGTGAAAGTGTTTATCACTCAGTCATGTCTGACTCTTTGCAAGTCGATGGACTGTAACTCACCAGCCTCCTCTGTCCAGGGGATTCTCCAGGCAAGAATACTGGAGTGGGTTGCCATTCCCTTCTCCAGGGGATCCTCCCAAATCAGGAATCAAACTGGGGTCTCCCACATTGCAGGCAGATTCTTTACTGTCTGAGCCACCTGGGAAGCCCAGTAGTATTACTCTTGCAAATACAGGTATCATAACCAGGCCAACCTAGGTCAGAGGAAGGGGCTGGGAAGCAGAAAGAAGTTCAGGTGGGGTCTCTCTCCCACTGCCGTTCCTCTTCCCATCACCTTCTTCTGTTCCCCACCCTCCAATCTAGTCTCCACATCTGTTTAGTTCAGTTCAGTTCAGTCGCTCAGTCCTGTCTGACTCTTTGCGACCCCATGAATTGTAGCACGCCAGGCCTCCCTGTCCATCACCAACTCCCGGAGTTCACTCAGACTCACGTCCATTGAGTCAGTGATGCCATCCAGCCATCTCATCCTCTGTCGTCCCCTTCTCCTCCTGCCCCCAATCCCTCCCAGCATCAGAGTCTTTTCCAATGAGTCAACTCTTCGCATGAGGTGGCCAGAGTACTGGAGTTTCAGCTTTAGCATCATTCCTTCCAAAGAAATCCCAGGGCTGATCTCCTTCAGAATGGACTGGTTGGATCTCCTTGCAGTCCAAGGGACTCTCAAGAGTCTTCTCCCAACACCACAGTTCAAAAGCATCAATTCTTCGGCGCTCAGCCTTCTTCACAGTCCAACTCTCACATCCATACATGACCACAGGAAAAACCATAGCCTTGACTAGACGAACCTTTGTTGGCAAAGTAATGTCTCTGCTTTTGAATATGCTATCTAGGTTGGTTATAACTTTCCTTCCAAGGAGTAAGCATCTTTTAATTTCATGGCTGCAGTCACCATCTGCAGTGATTTTGGAACCCAAAAAAAAAACAAAGTCTGACACTGTTTCCACCGTTTCCCCATCTATTTCCCATGAAGTGATGGGACCAGATGCCATGATCTTTGTTTTCTGAATGTTGAGCTTTAAGCCAACTTTTTCACTCTCCTCTTTCACTTCCATCAAGAGGCTTTTTAGTTCCTCTTCATTTTCTGCCATAAGGGTGGTGTCATCTGCATATCTGAGGTTATTGATATTTCTCCCAGCAATCTTGATTCCAGCTTGTGTTTCTTCCAGCCCAGCATTTCTCATGATGTACTCTGCATATAAGTTAAATAAGCTGACAATATACAGCCTTGACATACTCCTTTTCCTATTTGGAACCAGTCTGTTGTTCCATGTCCAGTTCTAACTGTTGCTTCCTGACCTGCATACAGATTTCTCAAGAGGCAGGTCAGGTGGTCTGCTATTCCCATCTTTTTAAGAATTTTCCACAGTTTATTGTGATCCACACAGTCAAAGGCTTTGGCATAGTCAATAAAGCAGAAATAGATGTTTTTCTGGAACTCTCTTGCTTTTTCCATGATCCAGCAGATGTTGGCAATTTGATCTCTGGTTCCTCTGCCTTTTCTAAAACCAGCTTGAACATCTGGAAGTTCACGGTTCACGTATTGCTGAAGCCTGGCTTGGAGAATTTTGAGCATTACTTTACTAGCATGTGAGATGAGTGCAATTGTGCGGTAGTTTGAGCATCCTTTGGCATTGCCTTTCTTTGGGAATGGAATGAAAACTGACCTTTTCCAGTCCTGTGGCCACTGCTGAGTTTTCCAAATTTGCTGGCATATTGAGTGCAGCACTTTCACAGCATCATCTTTCAGGATTTGAAATAGCTCAACTGGAATGCCATCACCTCCACTAGCTTTGTTCATAGTGATGCTTTCTAAGGCCCACTTGACTTCACATTCCAGGATGTCTGGCTCTAGGTGAGTGATCACACCATCATGATTATCTGAGTCATGAAGATCTTTTTTGTACAGTTCTTCTGTGTATTCTTGCCACTTCTTCTTCATATCTTCTGCTTCTGTTAGGTCCATACCATTTCTGTCCTTTATTGAGCCCATCTTTGCAAGAAATGTTCCCTTGGTATCTCTAATTTTCTTGAAGAGATCTCTAGTCTTTCCCATTCTGTTGTTTTCCTCTATTTCTTTGCACTGATCGCTGAAGAAGGCTTTCTTATCTCTTCTTGCTGTTCTTTGGAACTCTGCATCCAGATGCTTATATCTTTCCTTTTCTCCTTTGCTTTTCACTTCCCTTCTTTTCACAGCTATTTGTAAGGCCTCCCCAGACAGCCATTTTGCTTTTTTGCATTTCTTTTCCATGGGGATGGCCTTGATCCCTGTCTCCTGTACAATGTCACGAACCTCCATCCATAGTTCATCAGGCACTCTATCTATCAGATCTAGGCCCTTAAATCTATTTCTCACTTCCACTGTATAATCATAAGGGATTTAATTTAGGTCATACCTGAATGGTCTAGTGGTTTTCCCTACTTTCTTCAATTTAAGTCTGAATTTGGTAATAAGGAGTTCATGATCTGAGCCACAGTCAGCTCCTGGTCTTGTTTTTGTTGACTGTATAGAGCTTCTCCATCTTTGGCTGCAAAGAATATAATCAATCTGATTTCGGTGTTGACCATCGGGTGATGTCCACGTGTAGAGTCTTCTCTTGTGTTGTTGGAAGAGGGTGTTTGCTATCACCAATGCATTTTCTTGGCAAAGCTCTATTAGTCTTTGCCCTGCTTCATTCCGTATTCCAAGGCCAAATTTGCCTGTTCTTGACTTCCTACTTTTGCATTCCAGTCCCCTATAATGAAAAGGACATCTTTTTTGGGTGCTAGTTCTAAAAGGTCTTGTAGGTCTTCATAGAACCATTCAACTTCAGCTTCTTCAGCGTTACTGGTTGGGGCATAGACTTGGATTACTGTGATATTGAATGGTTTGCCTTGGAAACGAACAGAGGGAAAGTATTAAAACACACCTACTGTCACGCCACTTCTTTGCTTTAACTCCTTTCTGGCTCCCTATTGCTCTTAGGATAAAGCCCACACACCTTAACATGGTCTTACAAGACTTTTTGTAATCTGGCTCCTGCTTATCTCTGAGCCTTATTTCTCAACCTCTTGTAACCTAAGCTTTGGGACCACGGTTGCTCAGACACGCATGTTGGCACTCACCTCCAGGCCTCTGCACGGGCTGCTTCCTGACCCCAGCTACTCACCTCTTCTGCAGTCAGTTTAGAAGTCGTTTCCTCAGAATACTCCTGCTCTCCTGGCTGAGGATGAAAAGAGAAGGGTTATGGAGCTTCTCGTCCCAGGAGATTTTTCTGAGGTTCAGGAAGTAAGGATGTCTAAGATCATTTAGTCTCCTTTGGCAGAGAAGAAACCCAAGACCCAGAGGGAGGGGGCTTCCTCTAGGTTCCCCCCAGCCTCCCTCCACACTAGCACAGAGGGAACCAGTGACCCCTCCAATCAGTGACACCTCCTCTGACACCAAGGATGACCTCTCATTCTAATTCATTTGCATCTAATCATTTAATCACCTCTCCCAGGGAGAATGAATAAACAGAAAAGACCAGGAGACCCAAAGGAATGAATTCCAAGCCCTCGGAGAGCCCACAGGGATGTGTGTGTTTTGGGGCCAGGGCTATTTTAGTGACTGTTCCCATGGGTTCACTATCTCCTTTTCCCTCTTTATCAGATTCTGGTTGGCCTCATCTGCCAAGTGAGAGGAGCATGTGACCAGGGAATTGAGGGGCACAGGGGGCTCCTTGGGGAGCTGTGAATTTAAAGCATGGCCAAGTGAGAACCAGTCAAGGCCACTGCTGCAGCTTAGAAAACAAACAAGTTCTGGAACCAGAAAACCTAGTTTAAGTCCCACTTGCTAGCAATGTGAAAGTGCGAATCAGTGAACCTCTCTGTACCTTAGTCTCTTACTGTAAAATGGGAGTAACACAATAACTCTCTTACCAGGCTGTCATGAGGGTCTGGTGAGGAAATAGGTGGGAAAGCGCCTCCTACACGGTTCAGCACTCAACATGCCTTCTTTGAGAGCTGAACATGCACAGGAAGGTTCTGATCAGGAACCAGGCTCCAAAGCCCAGAGCTGATTGCTAACTCAGCCCCCTGCTCTTGCTGCCCTCCTGTGCCTAATCTGTTATGGACTGAAAGGTGTTGGGCTTATAAATATTTGCTCCTTATGGCCAGGCTTTCCTGAGTGTTATCAGCCTGGCTGATAAGATAATCCTGCCCGGTGGGGCAGGCTCTGGCACCTGGCATTCTGTGTTGCAGGTGACCTAGCAGACTTAACTTTTTAATACCTAGCAAGTCAATACAGAGGCTCTCGGCTTACCGGCTAGGAGGGGCCGGCCAAGGGGGACTCCGAAATTAATTCTCTTTGTTTCTGAATCTGATGTCTAGAATTGACCGGAGACTCCAAGTTAACACCTTTCCTGCCAGATGGTGACTGGGTCTTCACCGGCTCCACTGAGCTCAGAACCAAAATGATTTTGAAAAGACTTGAAGTGAGCGCCCTTCTCCTTTAATTAAGCACAAAATCTCCATATCTATTTCAGGCTTTGAAAAGTGAAACCCAGAGAAGGCAGGTTCCCCAGGCAGAGGAGAGAGGTGTGTGGAATTAATATTCCATCTCTATTTTTCCTGTGTAATAAGTTGACTAAGCTTATCAGGGGGACCTGGGCTGCATTTAGCTCGTGGGCAAGCCGGGCTCACACTCTAGCCTCACTTTCCACATTAGAACAGTTAACCGGCCAGGTGAGGTGAGTCAGGGTTAAGAGGAATATCTGGGACCTGTCCCGCCTTGTTTGGGCACCCATGACGATTTGGCAGCACGTCCCTCCTCCCTCAAATGCTCTAGCCTGACCCTCAAAGTTCTGGGTGCACCCTGAACCACCTTGGGCACTCCCCACACATTCCCCCACTGCCTTTCACCTCTCCCAGCTTCAGCGGGCATGTGGACTTGCCGGTATTTTTTAGAGAGAGAGTCTTTTTTAATTGGAGGATAATTGCTTTATAATGTTGTGTTGGTTTCTGCTGTGAAACAGCTTTAAATATACATATAACCGCTCCGTCTTGAGCCACTCTCCCCCATGACTTGCAGGTATTTAAAGAAGAAGGCAGGGGAAAGGGAGGGGCTATGCTGGGACTGCCCCAGTCCTGTACCTCCAGGAAGAAAGGTAACTGCCCAGACAGGCTGCTTCCTGAGGTCCAGCAGACCCTTCTTCCTTCCACCCCATCGTTCTCCCTTCTCTGCTGGTCAGAGGGCAACTCCAGGACTGCTCCTCTCCAGAACTGAGGGCTCTCAATGAATCTGCTTCACAAACATCAAATTCTCATAGAAAACTTCAGAATCCTGGGAAAGAAATCCTTGGAACCCAGTGTGGGAAACATTACTCTGGGCTGTCATCTCTTTTTGAACATCCACTTAGCTCCTCCCATCTCTACGAGAAGCTCTTGGGAGCAGGGAGGATACCAGTATAGAATATGTTTCCAAATAAGCAGGAGGGGGTTTCAGAGATCAATGACTCCATCCCCTCTTTGCCATGGATGGATAGAATCTAGTTCAAGGAGGGAAAGTGGTCGGTCCAATGAGTTCTCACACTGAGGCTGGGCCAGTGGGGCTTCACTGGGGATTCACTAGTGGAGGGTACATATCACAGTCTAGGGGCTCTGGAGTCAGAGGGACCTGAGGTCAAATTTTGGCTCAGCTGTGAGTCTTGGCCAAGTTATAAAAGCTTCTTTGTGCTTCAGTTTTATCATTTGTAGGATGGGATAATAGTAACCACTTCATAGGGTCCATAGATGAGATGAGGAACGTTACCTGCCTGACATGTATTACTCTAGAATTTCCTGAAGGAGTGGCTTAATTTCATTTACTGCTGTATCCTCAGACCCTAGAACGTGCCATGCCCAGAGCAGCAGTGAACAAATGCATGTTGAATGGATGAATGCAGCGTATAGTTCTTTTTATCACTCTTACCCCTAGTGGTTCTTATGATCACTATTATTGACCTGAGTATTTTCTTGTTCAACTTCACTCAGCTTTTCTTTTCCTCTCCTGGACTCTTTTCTGTTTTCTCCTTGTAGCGGCATGTACAGGGGCATTCCTGCAGATGTACGCCTTCATACCTGCACTGCTTCTCTCTTCACCTCTTCTCATCTGCAGGGGGAGAGAGAGAATCATGAGGCTGAATCCATACCTTTGCTTTCCTACCCAAGCCCCACCCAACTCAGGGTTCAAATTACTGCTCCCCTTCATATATCTGAAATATATAGTGAAATTCTGTCCACTCTTCTCTAATATACTTAGTGCTGCTTAGTAAGTCAGGGTGGTGGAAAAAAAAAATATTCCCCAGTATTTTTTCATTTCCAAGGAAGGCTGTCCATTTGGTTTTGTTTTGTCTGATTCAAAACTGACTGATGCAATTCCCTTCACTCTGACAAATCAGGACCCTCAGCAAAGAAGGAAACAGAGCCAAAGAGAGAAGAGAAAGGCTCAGCCACTTTTTGGAGATTTATGAAGCTCCCATTCGAGCACAGGCAGCTGGACAGTGCTCTCCTAGGTTCAGGCCTCAAGTTTCAGGAAAACAAAAAGACTCCAAGACGCGCCTTCATTTGAGTCATTTGGGTGGAGTTGGTGTTTTTATCTTTGTTATCTTCCTATTTCCCTCCCCTCTGAGCTGAGTGCTTCCGTCTGCCTTTGGGGTCTAGGACAACTGGGCTAAAATACCAAGAGATGATCCTTCCGTTCTCTCAAGTCCCATTTTCACTCCTTTTGTCCCACTTCTGGGTTTAGGGTTTTAATTCATTTTGAATTGGTGATCCACTTGAGAGGAAAACACATAGGAAATGGATAGACTGGACTGTAATATGACATAAATAACTCAACCCTACAAATTAACACAAGCCTACACCTGAAAGAATCAGACCACAAGCAAACAAGAATTTGGCTAATAACAGAAAATAATAATAATGCCTATGGCCTTTAACTAGATCAGTGTGACTTAAAAATAAATCGTAAAGTGAAATACTCAATCCAGACAAACTGTAGGGGTTGATTTGGTTTATGTATTCCCCTAAGGTATATGACTAAAAAACAGATTTTGTTTACAATCATCTTTTTTAGTAAGCTAACTGAACCGACTCTTTTGCGACCCCATGGACTGTAGTCTTCCAGGCTCCTCTGTCCATGGGATTTCTCAGACAAGAATACTGGAGTGTGTTGTCATTTTCTCCTCTGGGCGATCTTCCTGACACAGGGATTGAACTCGCATCTTTTGCATCTGCTGCATTGGCAGGTGGGTTCTATTACTAAATTAATGGAAATGTTGACTCTGTACAGATAAGTGGTTTCCATCCTCTTGAGGGTGGCCACCCCCCGTTTTGAGTTCAGATCTTACTGGGCACAGGGCCCAATGGTGAGTGTCCAACCCCCTGAAACCTAGCCAAGCAGGGAGGCCAGGTGGAGGTGGTCCACCTAGTGGGACTCCAACAAGCTGAAGCAGGTAACAGGAGCATCTCTTACATTGATTACAGGCCCTCTGAGTGGAAGGGATGCACCTTCGGAGTTGAGAGTGGGCCCTGTGCATCAAGTCCAGTAGATGGACAATTCAAGTCGATTATAGACTGAAGGCTTGTGTCATCCCTGATGTGGTGGTATCATGCAGATGGTGATTGTAGCCATGAAATTAAAAGATGCTTGCTCATTGGAAGGAAAGTTATGACCAACCTAGACAGCATATTAAAAAGCAGAGACATTACTTTGCCAACAAAGGTCCGTCTAGTCAAGGCTATGGTTTTTCCAGTAGTCATGTATGGATGCGAGAGTTGGACTATAAAGAAAGCTGAGCACCGAAGAATTGATGCTTTTGAACTGTGGTGTTGGAGAAGACTCTTGAGAGTCCCTTGGACTGCAAGGAGATCCAAACAGTCCATCCTAAAGGAGATCAGTCCTAGGTGTTCATTGGAGGAACTGATGTTGAAGCTGAAACTCCAATACTTTGGCCACCTGATGCGAAGAGCTGACTCATTTGAAAAGACCCTGATGCTGGGAAAGATTGAGGGCAGGAGGAGAAGGGGACGACAGAGGATGAGATGGTTGGATGGAATCACCGACTCAATGGACATGGGTTTGGGTGGACTCCAGGAGTTGGTGATGGACAGGGAGGTCTGGCGTGCTGCGGTTCATGGGGTCGCAAAGAGTCGGACATGACTGAGAGACTGAACTGAACAGGAGGTGGGGCCTTTGGGAGGTGATTGAGTCACGAGGATGGAGCCCTCATGAATGGGATCCATGCCCTTCTAAAAGAGACCCCAGGGACTTCCTTGGTGGTCCAATGGTTAAGAGTCCTTGGTTCAATCCCTGGTCAGGGAACCAAGATCCTGCGTGCCACATGGCACAGTGCAGCCAAAAAATTATAAAGAAAATAAAGAGACCCCAGAGAGCTCTCTCACCCCTTCTGTCAGGTAGACATAGTAAGACAATGATAGTCTGTGATCTAGGAAATGGGCTCTCACCAGACGCTGAATCAGTTGGCACTTCGATCCTGGACTTCCCAGCCTCCAGAAGTATGAGAAATAAGTGTTTGTTTTTGAAGCTGCCCAGTCTATGGTGTTTTTGTTATAGCAGCCTGAATGAACTAAAATAGCATCCCAGTGCATTGTGGGAGCAAAAAAGAGATGGGCATCAGAGCTGGAGTATGGAGTAGGGAGGCATGGGGCTGGGAATGTTCTTTGCCAGCCTGGGCCCTTAGCCCCAAGAAGCATGCCTCTGCCTTGGCCACCAGTGACACATTAAAAACCCTGCGTGCTCATCAGTTCAGCACCTACTGCTCTGTCTGCCCCTGACGTTGGTTCCCCCTTGGCTCCAGGTTCTCTCACAGGCCGGCTTTCTTGGCTTGCCATACGTGGACTTGGCAGCCTGGTCCCATTTCTCCTCCATGACTGTCTTCAGTTCAGTTCAGTTCAGTTCAGTCGCTCAGTTGTGTTCGACTCCTTGTGACCCCATGAATTGCAGCACGCCAGGCCTCCCTGTCCATCACCAACTCCCGGAGTTCACTCAGACTCACATCCATCGAGTCAGTGATGCCATCCAGCCATCTCATCCTCTGTCATCCCCTTCTCCTCCTGCCCCCAATCCCTCCCAGCATCAGAGTCTTTTCCAATGAGTCAACTCTTCGCATGAGGTGGCCAAAGTACTGGAGTTTCAGTTTTAGCATCATTCCTTCCAAAGAAATCCCAGGGCTGATCTCCTTCAGTGACTGTCTTAGAAATCCCATAAGTCTCAGGCACCAATAATTACCCCCAGGCACCAAAACCGACCTCCAGCCCCACAGCTGGATCCAACTCAGGTGCCTGGGACACCACAGCCCACCAGACTCCTGAGGGGGTCAGGGTGGAGCCTGTGGAGGAGACAAGGTGGGAACTAAAGAATAAAAAGATTGTGACAAAATGGGCAAGGAGAAGAACAATTTGAGTGAATATTAGAAAGACAGTTAAAAATACACCCCTGTGGTGCATGGTATGAGTGGGCTGGGGAGGAGGACTTTGACATTAAATTGATTTCCAACACCTCTGGCATAAACAGAGACCCTCCCTGCTGTGAACCCCAATGAGGTGGCCTCAGTCTGATTCTTTTGGCTTTTAGGTGTGACCTCTGAGGAATGACAGAGGAGAAAGGCTGTTCAAGCTGAGAAAAATTTATTCAAACTCCATGCAGTGTGCCAAAGCTCTTTTTTTTGTTGTTGTTAGCTCTGTCTTCGCTCCAAGAATGTCTTCTTTTTCAGTTCTGGGGATCTCAATGCTTACAGCAATCAGCTGGTCTGGGAGTCCTGTTTGTCTCCTCACAGTGAGCCTTGCTTCTATTTCATAACATCCTCCCTTTCAACTCTCAGTTCTTGTCAGCAGAGAGTATATAGGAAGCAATCAGATCTATGAACCAAGTTATCAATGTTTGCCTTCCTGCCTTGTCATGGGTCACAAGCTCTGACGCAGAAGTGATGCTGCTGGATGAGTCTTTACTCAGTTACCCAGACACTCACATTCCCAGAAAGTGCACACCACCAGGAACTGCTGTCAATCCAAAAAGAAAATGTCTTTTTGGAACCACTCTAGCTTTACCTCATCTTCCTCCACAAACCTAGTCTAGGAAATTTTCCTATTCAGCTTAAAAAAATAATTGATGACAACTTGTATGGGAACACAGATAGCACATTTATCAAAATTTCAGATGATACAAAATCACTATTAAATAGGGTAAAAGAGTAAGGTTCCAAGTTTACCTTGATAGATTGGACAAGGAACTGAATTTAACAAGATGAAATTTACTACCCTTGGGCTCAAAACAAAACAAAACAAAAACCAGCACAGCAGTGTAATTTCAGCATTTGGAAGAGGGAGCTAGAAGAGCCACACATTGGTTGCAAGTTCAATATTCATGCATGCTCAGTCATGGGTGACCCTGCAACCCCGTGGACTGTACCCCACCAGGCTCCTCTGTCTATGGGATTTCCCAGGCAATGATACTGGAGAGGGTGGGTTGCCATTTCCTCCTTCAGGGGATCTTCCTGAACTAGGGATCAAACCAGAGTCTCCTGCCTCTCCTTCATTGGCAGGTGGATTCTTTACCACTAAGCCACCTGGGAAGTCAAAGTTCAATGTGAGTCAAGGGTATAACGTGACTCTCAGAGCTCCTAAGGTGAGTTTAGGCTGCATCACTGGAGAGCAGAGTTCAAAACAAGGAGAGCAGGAAGTGATCCTGCTCTCGGCGCTCCTGGACCACACCTGATGTGTTGTGCTTCCTTCTGACACCGCTCTGGGATGAACACTGACAACATCTGAGGGGTGGAAACAGGAAGACAGAGAGTCTGGAAATGATAACAAATGAGAATCATAAAAGAACTAAGGAAGTTTAACCCCAAAGAGGAAAAAGATTTAAGGGGGCATGAAAGTTGTTTTTAAGTGATTTAAGACTGATCTCCTATACAAACTGGAGACTTTTTTTTTTTCTTCTCCAGTTTTAGAAGATAAAGTTAGCTATATGAGAATAAGTAACAGGGAGCTAAATTTCAGTCTGGCCTGAGGAAGAACTTTCTTTTGTAACAGTGAAAAGTGTGCCAAGCTAGAATAATCTGCCTGATGAGGTAATGAGTTCCCTGTCACTGGAGAAATTCAGGCAAAAGCTGGAGGATCACACATGAGGGATGTTGCAGAGAGAATTCTTGTGTTCATCAGAGGATCAGATAAAATGATCTTTAAGGATGCTTTCAACTCACAGATATTCTGAATTTCAGGGTTGTTACTATAATTTACTATATATTACTTATATGAAGATATCTAATTCCTTTTGGTAAAGTGATAAAGCTGCTGAATTTCAGAAATACTTTCCAGTTCTTTTCACATTCAATTTCAATTTCAGATGGAGTACAGTGGAGACAACTGTATAGGTTCAAACTTGGTTCTGTTACTTACTAGCTGTGTGACCTTGGGCAAGTCGCTTCATGTCTCTGAGCCTCAATTTCCTCATCTATGAAATAGAAATAATAATAGTACCTGCTTCATAGGGATGTTATGAGGATTAAATAAATATTTGAGAAGCACTCAGAACACTGCCGCATACAGTATTACAAATGTGTTTGTTAAATTAAAAATAATGTAAAATGGCTGAAAATAAAGAATGAGAATGGTCTCAAATTTAACAAATGGTTCAAGGATGTCCTCCTCCTTTACCAACTCATCACTAGCAGCTCTGGCTGTAAAATAGCCAAGAACCCAGAGGCAGCAAAAAAAAAAAAGGCAAAAATCACACAGGCTCCCCAGCTCTCAAGGGGGAAGCAAAAGCTTCCTGTGATTGGTTTACCGTAACCTCTGAAAAGGGCTGTGTGTTTAATGACACCAGCTTATCCTTTCCTCCCCCACCCCTCCTCTCTCTTCTTGGAGTTGCTAGGAGGCCAGGGCTGTGCTGCATCCTAATAAAGCCGCGTTGGGGGAAGGAGGGGGCCAGAGCTTGTTAGATATACACGGCCTGTCTGCGGGAGCTTAATATCCTTTTACTGGAATAACTATTGTCCCAGCTTCTCAACGAATACCGACCATCATTAATAAAAGGGCTAATAAAAGCATTTATTGCGCTCAGGCAACAGCCTCGCTTTTTCTAGCTCCAGGGCCTTGGCAGAGGCAGCTATTGAGGATAAGAATTGGAAAAGTAAGACTCCCACTGCAACGCAGAGATCAGCCTCTGCCCCAGCCCCAACCCAGCACCCTCCCCCAAGGGCTGGGCAGCCAGAGCAGTGGGAGATTGGGGCATGAAGACAATGAATGCATCACTGAGGCATCAGGCTCCTGTGTCTTTTTTAAATGGTAAACACAGGGTGGTGATGCTTAAAAGAAAAATAGTCCTATTACCAAGTTCTCTCAAGAAGCTTAAAGCACTTCACCTTGCAAGACTGTTATTCCCATTTTACTGAGGGGAAAATAAAGGCACAGAGGGATTAGGGGCTCACTCAGCCATATGCGCTCTGATACCCTTGCCAGAACCAAGACTAGAATATAATGTTCCTGACTTCCAAATCCAGAACCATCGTGAAATTTTTAAAAGGGCGAGACTGTATCTATCTCTGTCCAGCCTCCAATGTGGGGAATCAGTGAATGCTGTGATCATCATCATTGCCTCCCTAAATTATTATTGTTGTTATTATAATAACTAGTGGGTAGAGTTGAGTGGGTGGTAGATACAAGATAATTACTAAGACCCCAGAATTAAAGTGTTGAGTCTCTACTTTTCCACGGCCGCTCAGAGATGAAAATGAAAGCTGTCCTCTAGGGAACTCTGAGAAGAGCCCTAATCTTGAGATAGCATGAATCCGAGAGGGGAAGACAATGGAGAAAGGCCAGGAGAGACTTGGAAGCCAGCCTTGGAGATGCTGGGATTCTTGACTGTGGATGGCACAGGAGGCTGCGAAGGCACAATCCAGCAGGTTCAAATCCTGGTTCTGCCACTCCTTTGCTGTGTGACCATGGAAAAGTTACCTAATCTCTCTGAAGTTCAGTTTCCTCAGCTGTGAAATGGGGAGAATAATCATCCCTAGCCCTAAGTCTGTTGTAAGTAAAGATTACAGGAAAGACTGTGAGAGCTCGAAAACAAAAACCTGAGCCTAGAGCTTGCCAGTGAGGAGGGCCAGAAACTGTGGGGCTGTGTGACTCTCCCGACCTCAGGACAACACTGGGACTTTTCTCAGGACTACCCAGGTTCAGCGGAGAATAACTTTGGCCTTAGTTTCCCCCCTATTTAAGACAGGGCAACAAAATCTCTGCCCTCAGCAACTCCCTGCCCCCCAACCCCCGAGGGCTGTCAGATGGATGGAGGAGAGATACCATCCTTGGGAGGAAAGGTGGGCGTTAATAACAGCACCCTGGATCTCTATTATTATTGTCATTATTCCAGCTCTGTCCAGTAAGCAGCGAGGACCCAGGTGATTCATGGTCTGCACGCTGCAGCCCTGGTCCACTTGTTGCAACTTGCCTGCCTGCCAGGATTCCTCCGCCTGCGAGGCCTCCACCTCTTTCTCAGCTCATACTGGCAGCTCAGGGTCCTCCGTCACCAGATGGGATGGAGGCATGAGGGGGGCATTTGGGAACAGAGCACCCAGCTCAGAAGGGCTGGGACTCCTGCACCAGTGGCCATAGCCCTGCTTCACATCAGCAGCCACAGAGTAAGCCTAGGGTATGGGGCGGGGGGTTGGGGCTGGGAGATTCTGAGTTTCAGATCAACCACTTCTCAAGAGATCTCCCAGTCCCTTCGGAGGATGGCAGGGACCAGGAATGACAGGGATCAGGGAGAAAAGGGTTCAGGCCTGGGTCTGTCCCTGTGGCAGTCCTGCTGGGCGGGGGGGGGGGATGGCAGAGGGTGAGGTAGGGATGATGGTGTGGGGGGCAAGTCCCCATCCACCTCCAGGGGGCCTGCTCTGAATGGCAGAGGCCTGGCATAAGGAACTGCCTGGAAACTGGGTAGCATCAGAGGATGGTTCTTAAATTCTGTAACCCCAAGTATTTGGGTCCTAAGGTTTCAACAACAGCTAGAGCTAAGGAAAGGGAGCTTGGGTGCTTCTGACAGCCATGAAGCACCGCCACCACCACCGCGCCCCCCCACCCCGCCGCCGCCCCGCCTTGCAAGCACTCTATAAATGTGATCTGAACATCTGTGACTCACCCGCACACACCCCTGCAGTTTCGTGGTGAGGACACAGCTAATCATAGCTGGTGTTTGGGGAGGAAGAAGGATTTTGCCAAAAGCTCCATGACAGACTCTCTCCCTCCTTCCCTGGGATGGTGAAGTGGGTATGACTGGCTGCCAGTTTGGCAAGGAGTTTCTGCCTCCCTGAGGACTGGTCCTGCCTGGGACAAGAGCACACCCCCAAAAGAGCCATTTAGGTTGGGGTTGGTTCCCTGGTTTCTGATCAAAGGTCACACCAGAAAGATCAGAACTGGATTTCCTAAGATCTACCGGTGATGTTTGCTTTGGTTTTGTTTGGGCTTGTTTACATTTGAGCTGGAAGGGGCCCAACTATAGGACATATGGCTATATCTGTCACTCTAGATGAGGAAATTGAGGTCTAGTGAGGCTGAAGTGACTTATCCAAAGTTATCTGGAGTCTTTTCATACTGTTCACCTGATGCAAAGAGCTGACTCGCTGGAAAAGACCCTGAGGCTGGGAAGATTGAGGACAGGAGGAGAAGGGGGCGGCAGAGGACGAGATGGTTGGATGGCATCACCAACTCAGTGGATGTGAGTTTGAGCAAACTCCAGGAGATAGTGTAGGACAGGGAAGCCTGGCGTGCTGCAGTCCATGGGGTTGTAAAGAGTTGGACATGACTTAGCGACTGAACAACAATTTAGAGTCTTAGACACAGAACTGCAGCCCTGCCTCCAGATTCAGCGTTCTTTCTATGAACTCTTCTGGGTCCATTTTGAGTCCTGAGAAACAACTGCAACAATGTCAGCCCCCATTCATAGAGCATTTAATATGTGCCAGTTACTAGATTAGGTGGTATGTACACTACATCAGCATTGGAGAAGGAAATGGCAACCCACTCCAGTGTTCTTGCCTGGAGAATCCCAGGGACGGCGGAGCCTGGTGGGCTGCCGTCTATGGGGTCGCACAGAGTTGGACACGACTGAAGCGACCTAGCAGCAGCAGCAGCAGCACACTACATCAGGCTGAGGATATAGATGAGGTGGGACCACATCAGAGAAGTGGCTTGTGTAGATCAATTGTGTTTTCTTTCAGGTCTGAGGCACTGCGTTTCTGTGGCACATTTTCAAATCATCAGCCATTCAGGATGTGCTGCTTTATCAACTGACTGAGCATTTTCTGTATGTCAGTTCTCCACAGAGTCCTGGAAATCCAGAGATAAAATAGGATAGGGTCCCCCACAGCGTACTAGAATCAATAATTTACCAGAGTTAAAGAAAAAGGGTCAGGAACACAGTAAAAAAAAAAAAAATCCTGGGGAGATGGAGGCTTTCTGATACATTTTAGCAGGGTTTTGAAGGGTGAGTAGGAGTTGGCTAGGTGAGGCTAGCTATGAATGGGAGAGATAAAATGCATGCAGAGAAAACAGCAAGCAGAAAAGCTGTAGAGGAAGTATTTTATGTGTTTGGAGACAACAAATAGTTTGAAACAGAGAGTGGAGAGATGGAGGGGATGCTGGGAGACAATGCTACACAGGTGAGTTGAGGCCAGCAATGAGGAAGGTCTAATGCCAGGCTAAGGAGGGCACCAGTATGGAGTTCAAGCTTTGGAGGTATGCTTTGAAAGGACTCTGAGGTTTTCATTGCTAGCTTTTATACATTCATATATGCACACTAAGTGGCTTCAGTTGTGTCTGACTCTTTGCAAGTATGGACCTGTGGACTGTAGTGCACCAGGTTCCCCTGTCCATGGGGATTCTCCAGGCATGAATACTGGAGTGGGTTGCCAAACCCTTCTCCAGGGAATCTCCCTGAACCAGGGATTGAACCTGCATCTCTTACATCTCCTGCGTTGGCAGGCAGGTTCTTTACACTACCATCTGGGAAGCCCCCACGCATATATGCATACATACAAATCAGAGGTAGAATATATATTTGGCCTGTCTCCCCCACCCCACCCCACCCCCACCTCCCTATGGGTCTGGGCACCTGTGAGTGTGTTCATCCACCTGGAGCGCTAATTAGGCCCTCTGGGGAGTCTGACACCGACCGCCAGCTGTGGTCACAACCGCCAGCTCATGGCCTCTGCACAGGAACTTTCTCAGTGCTTCTCTGGTGTTCCCCTCATTACTGGGTGTTAGTGGAGTCTTTACCACATGGCATTCTGCTTGGTCAGGGTTTGTCAGACGGCCCATGCAGTGGGGCACGTGTGGAACCCCCAGCTGGGTGGTGGAACTGTAACAACTCCTTCCCTGTCCCTCGTCTGGCCCCAGCTCCTGGCCCTCCTCAAGTAAAGCTCCACCCCCATCAGAACCGCCACCACCACCAGCTTCCAGCCCAGGTGTTTTCAGCCTTCTTCTCAGAACAGCATGCCTTCCCTGCCTCCTCCTGGCTGTTTTTTCAGCCCACCCTGCCTGGACTAAGGGGCATTCTCAGGTCTTCCAAAGTTGAAAAAAAGAGATCCTCACCACCATATGTATCAAGATCTTCATTTTTAAAATCAAATAATCATCCTAAAGAATGCTTCCTGACAGAGGACAGAAGATGAATTTTGGAGCCTGACAGTCTCAAACCCTGGCTGTGTGACCTTTGGCAAGTCACTTCTCTGAGCTCCAGTTTCCTTATCTGTAAAATGGGGATGTTGGCCCTCACTGCACAGGGATTAAAAGAGATAAACATGCAGGATGCCAATCAAGGAAGGGCTGAGTTCAGCAGAGAGACCCAAGCAGGAAAGGACACATTTCTTTGCTTCCTCTTAGAACAAGTACCTTTAGCTTCTAGGACCTAAAAACCCATAAACCAAACAACATATTCGATTGGGTCTTCTAGCTGTTGCGAGTGACTCAGTAGTGAAATGGGGTAGAGCCCATCCTCCAAACAGCTCCCCAGGCCTCTGCCAATCAGAGGAAGACGTGTCATTCCTGTTCCAGAGAGAACGAAGGGCTCAAGCCAAAGCCTTCCGCCAAGGTCCTCAGAAAGGTGGCTCCTGGACTGACCTCTGCCAGCCCATAAGCTCCACAGTTTCACTGTTGCGCCTGGGCTGCGGGCTGCGGGGCTGGTTGGTGGAGTTGGCTTAGAGAAGGGTATTTTGTATTTGGCTTTTGGAATGACTAATGAATGAGCTGTCTCCACTGCAGGAGAATTATGCCACTTAAGCAAAACCCAGCCGGGCTGGTCGGCTCAGAGATAGCTAATAGGAAATGCCTGTCAGAACACTGACGCTTCAAAGCCAAATATATTCTCACTGTGTTCTCTGTTTGCTAAGTTTACTTTATGCAAAATATAACTCAGCTGAAAATATGTAGATGGCAGAGAGCTCGCGCCTTCCCTCTGGAAGAAAGGGAGACAAGGAGGACGGTGAGGGCAGCTCCCAGTTAACCCTCCTGGTCCTGCCAGGCTGAGGATGAGCCAGGCCCTTGTTTGGCCAAAGAGCACAGACCTTGCCTTGCAAGAAAGTCTGTGCCACTAATGGACCCATAACAACCACAGTCCTCAAAATAGAGGCAGCCCTCCCACACCATGGGAACAGAGGGAGCGTGGGCAACAGAGAACACAAGTGGTCCAAGCCATTTTGTGAAGCTGCAGGGGCCAGCAAGGGCCTGGGAGAGTACCTGTGGTTTTTGTCCTTTGGTGGTTTTACCTGCCCATCCCCTCTCCCCACAGGTGAGACAAAGTCCTCTAAACCAAGAAGTAACAGAGGAAAGTCAGTGACTTCCAGGACCCGGAACTCAGTGGCAGAACCTTGGTTACTGAATTGATGCTGAAACAACGTATCCCATGGGAAGAGCACTGAATGAAGGGTCAGGGTGTTTCTGTTGTGTGATCTTGCAGGAAACACTCATCTCTTTGGGCCTTGGCTTCACTATTTATAAATGGAGAGATTGGACCAGCTCAGCAATTTCTGGGGTCACACTGACCCAACACTGTCTGTTATTTAACAGGATAGAATGCAGGCAGGAGTGTGGAAATAGGACCCACTGCTCAATTCCCTGCCTCTCCTCTCTCAAGAATTGCCAGGGGTCGCCATGAGGAGCTGGGTATAAAGATGGGTGAGTGAGTGAGTAAAAGTTGCTCAGTTGTGTCTGACTCTTTGTGACCCCACGGACAATACAGTCCACGGAATTCTCTAGGCCAGAATACTGGAATGGGTGGCCTTTCCCTTCTCCAGGGGATCTTCCCAACCCAGGGATGAACCCAGGTCTCCCACATTGCAGGCAGATTCTTTACCAGCTGAGACACAAGGGAAGCCCTCACATCCATAAAAGATGGGATCACCTTTAAAGAGACGCCTGAGATTTCTCCATGTCTGAAGTGGGACAGATTCTCCAGGCCACAACCAGGGACATTAGTGTGAGCAGACACCCTGCTGAGGAGGCGCAAAGAGATATGGATTCCTACAGCGTTTGTCCTGGAAATACTTTACCATGTACAGCCACAGTCACCAAGCCCCTTGGCATCAGCTCAGCCCCTCTTCCCAGATAAGGGGTCTGGCCTTCCTTGAGGAGGGCACTTGAGTTTGAGTTTATTCCTTCAGAATCACAGCAAGAGCTGGGCCAAAGAATCCTGGGGCTTCCTAGAAGGACTTGGAGAAAAGGCAGCTTCCACAGTGTTCCAGGCAGGGTGGGACGCAGACAGAAACCAGACCCAGCTTTGCTCTCAAAGAGCTCCTGCTTCATTGCAAGATGGGCACGTAAGGAGGAAACCATGGCTGTGGGAGGGTTCATCACAGGCTGACTTTAAGCCCAATAGAAGCTCAGAAAGGCAGAGGCCCTGGGCAGCCGTTGAATGCCTCTGAGCTTTAGGTCCTCATCTGTAAAATGGGGATAATTATTACCTGCCTTAGAGAACCAGACGAGATGTATCTAAATGCCTAACACACTACTTGGTATGTTTTAATCGTTTGATAAAAGGGAGCTATTACTGTTTATTGCCAAGGCTCAGAGAAGAGCTGCTCTCGGCAGAATGGGTTCCAGGTGAGCAGAGACTCATCCATCCTTTTAGCGCTTGGGGCCAAGCCTGGGGTGTCTGGACCTCCTGGCAGGCTCCTCCCTGGCTGCCAGCCATCACTCCATTTACCCCGGTTTGCCTTTTCTTTGTGTGCAAAGAACATGGGAAAGCCCTGGCTTACAGTCCTCAGAGTTGGCTTCAGAGCCTGGGGGGGC
Organism: Bubalus kerabau; assembly: GCF_029407905.1. Classification (NCBI taxonomy): domain Eukaryota; kingdom Metazoa; phylum Chordata; class Mammalia; order Artiodactyla; family Bovidae; genus Bubalus; species Bubalus kerabau. Next base: position 128,932,245 of record NC_073625.1, read on the forward strand.
CTTCAGTGAGGTCGGGTGAGAGGCGGGAGCCTTCTGTCTTAGGAGGAATCAAGTAGAAGAGCACAACCAGGCACAAAGGGTGCAGGCGTGGAACAGTGGGCTTGGGGAGCTGGGGCATCTCAGTACCTCCACTAAGTCTTGCACATGCACCCCGCCTTTTATTCTTAGTTGAGTGATTGATTCTGCTCAAAGTGGAGTAGAGTCCAAGTCAGGATATGTGGGGGAAAAAAGGCTGGATAATGTCCCATGGAGTGGGGTGAGGGGTGACTGGGCAAGGTTGCAGGGCAGGACCTGGGGCTTGCAGGGACATGCAGAGGCTTCAGAGCAGGCACTCCTCAGGGACAGAAGACAAGGGGTGGGAGTTAGTGCAGATAGACTCAGGCAGCCAGCAAACCGCAGAACAGGGCAGAGCCAGTCAGCAGGTCAGTGGGAGCAGGCAGCCGGCAGGAAGCCTCAGCCACGGGGCCAAGGAGGCCAAGCACAGGGACTGGCCCTAGAGGGTGGGGGTCCCAGGGCCACAGAGAAGAGCTCGTCACTGGTGGAGAGCAGCAGGGGAGCTCTGTGGCCTCCTTAGACAGCCGCCCAGCTGTAGCAGCAGGGTACGGTAGCCTGTCAAGCTCACAGGGCGGTGGCGGGTGGTAGGAATCACACAGGGACCTCCATGCACAGGCAAAGGGGTGGGGGGGCTGTTGAGCTGTGGCGGGAGCTTGACCAAAGCACTGACTTAGCTGCCAGGGTGGCCAGACATGCTAAACACAGCAACCAATGGAGCAGGAGAGCAGAGTTCTGTTCAGGTCAACCCGGAAAGCTGGTCCATCCGGCAGGTGGGGCGGAACAGCAGGAGTCCAGAAGCCAAAAGGTAGTAGTGACCAGGTTCTGGGTGGCTGGACCTCAGCTAGAAGTGGGGTGCAGCAGGGGAGTAGAGGACTGTCAAGGCCTCATTCCCAGACAGAGGGCTCTAGAAAGAGTAGTCAGGAAAATGAACTCTGGACTCTGACACACCTGGTTTGAATCCTAGCTTCCTCCCCTCAGTAGTTCTCGGATGTTGGAGGTGACACTTAATCGCTCAGTTTTCTTATCTATAAGGCAGAGATAATCACCGTCTGCTTCTTAGGTGAAGATTAAATAAGGCCATTTGTGGAGCTTCTGGCATACACAGTTGTTTACAGAAGTGTATCTGTTCTTACTATGATTATTAGCCCCTGAGATTGTCAGGTTCCAGAAAGTGAGAAGGAATTTTGAGGTTTGATGGGTAGGACATGGCAGAGCCTGGCCCCTTTGAGGAAGGGCAGGGAAGACAAAATCACAAAGGCTCCAACCACAGATAAGTCCCTGCTCAAATCCCTCGTCTACTGGTGCCAGCCTGAGACCTTTAGCAAGTGACTTAGTGCCTTCAAGCCTCATTTCCTCCTCTGTAAAATGCACTCACCACTATCTGCCTTTTGAGGCTGCTGTGACGGCTCAGTGAGATAACGCAGAGTGTCCAACCCCATAGTGCTTAGTTAATAGTTACTCTCTAGACGAGCCTGATATGTGAGGGAGCGGACGGAGGAAGGGACCCAGGGGGCATTTGGGAGCCCAGGACTTTCCCCCAGATCTTGGATCTACTGCGGCAGAAATATTAATACTTTTTCCCTGCAGAAACAGAAGCAGCCAGAGCTACAGAAACTCCACAGGTATATACCCTGTAAACACACGTGAAAACTCTGGATTCTACCTGCCTGCACAGGACTGGCTCAGGAGCCAGGTAAGTCATGTCTGGTGGTAGAGGCCAGCAGTGGCTCTGGCTTGGAGGGACCCAAAAAGAACAAGGGAGGGGCTGGCGGCAGAAAGAGATCTTTTTCATCGATTCAGTTAAGTAAATAAGCGCTACTTGTGTACCTTCTGTGGGTTAAGGCCTACAGACACCAAGGTGAACCAGGCAGTTGCGGTCTCCACGCCTCCCAAAGGGAGCATACCAGGGGAAGAAATGACAAGGGAGCTTTAGGAAGATCGCTCAGCAGCTACTTTTGAGAAATGAGGTATGGAGCCTGTGTGAGAGTGCTTGCCAGGGTCTAGGAGAGGGAATGAAAGCCTTTGGACCATCCTGGCAGAAAGAGCATCAGACAGACCTGGCTCTGCCTCTGACCAGCTCCTTGGATCTGGACAAGTTAGCCTTTTTTGGGTCTTCAGTTCTCTCCTCTGTAAGATGAGAAGCATGGTACCTGCCTCACAGGGTTTTGGGTGACTGTTAAATTAGGTGATGCATAGAAATCTTGGCTCTCAGTACCGGTCAATATGTGCGGGCTCTTGTTAATAAGAATGTTAGCAACTAGGTGAATCCAGGTGTCGCACTGAAGGAATGCCAAGACGCAGTGACTGAGTGTGGGAAATATTTTAGTTGACACCCGGGTGATTGTAAGGTGACTGAGTCTCATTTGGGGGTCCAAGTTCCCCTGCTGGGAAAGAAGGTTTGGACTAGGGTGGAGTGGGGAGGCCAGAGCCAGCTGAAAAATTCTGAATTCATGTCAGGCCAGGATTTATGGTTCAGTTTAGGGGGAAAAATACTTGAGTCTGGCCTCTGGGTTAAACATTACCACCTTTATTTTCTCTGAGATTCCCCCAGAGAGCAGGTGGAAGGCATCCCCCAGAGCCAGAGTCAGCACTGGACTCCCCTGGTCTTTGGTTCAGGTCAAATGCGACAAGGATCCTGGACCAAAAGTGTAGTGTGGAGCAAAATGGCTGCTCAGTGAACATCCTTCCTTTCACAGACTGAACAAGACCTCAATAAGCACATTATCTTTTTTTTTTTTTCCTTTTAAGTGGCAGTCCTATTGTGAGTAAGGGGCTTACAGGACAAGGCCCCAGACAGAACAAAGAAAACACTCCCACCAACTCTTTTGCCAGAAATGAGCTGAAATTTTCGGAGAGGTGCATGAGCCAAAATTCTCAGGGAGAAGTCCCAGAAGACTGTCCATCAGGTGAGAAAATGTAGGCAAAATGTAACATGTAAAATGATGAACCAGAAAATCAGCCAGCCAGCCTGCACCCAGCTATGTCTTTTTTTTTTTTTTTTTTTTTTTTTTTTTAATTTTTATTTTATTTTTAAACTTTACATAACTGTATTAGATTTGCCAAATATCAAAATGAATCCGCCACAGGTAAACCAGCTATGTCTTAATGAGGCAAACTCCAAAGAAGCTTTTCCTTTAATCTGGCATTTGAAACGAAATGCTGCTAAGAAGGCCCCCACCTCACCCACCCCACCCTTACATGTTGCCATGACGACCCAAGTTCTTAGGACTTGAAAGAACTACCTCAGCGTTTCCCTCTAAAACAAAAGAAAATTATTCCAGGTTTCTGGGCAGAGAACTCCGAGGAATGGGCCCTGTTACTGGATAGCAGGTTCCTCAGAGTTGCCGAGTGATGAAATATGAGCCTACAGGGACCAGGGCCTTCAGAAAAGCGAGGAAGGAAACGGGGGATGACAGGAACCCAGGGCTCGCCCCAGCTTGTGGAGCCCATGCTCTGCCTCATTGCTGGCTCTCCCCCCTCAGCTGGGCCTCATTTGCCCCTGCAGTGAAGCGCTTTAAAAGAAAACACATCCTGTCTCCATATGGAAAGGGGCAAGGGTTGGAGGGGAGCAGGTCCTGGCTCAGGGGATCCCAGGCAGGCAGCAGAAGATGCCGTCTCGTGCTCTCCAGCTTGATTTGCTCACGGAATAGCCAAGGTGGGGCCAACCTGCTGCATGTCTAAAAAGCCCCTCCAGAGCCCCCCTTGAAAGCTTACAGTCCTGCTAATGAGGGCCAATCTAAGTCTTCTGAATCCAGTAAGCGAAGCCCAAGACGTGACAGCTGGACAGCCAACCTGCTCCCATGAAGTTCCCTCTTGTGCCAGAGCTTCGAGCCAAAAACTGAGGCCTTGACACTTTCCTATCCAATTGCTGATCACATCTTGAGTCTACTTCTTAAAAATTCCTCAAATCCATCCACATCTTCCTCTCTCCATGGCTGTTGTCTTGATTCAGCCCTCACCATCACTAATCTGAAATGGTACTTCCAGGTCAGCTGCATGCCAGGGCTAGAAGGGTTTACAGACACAAATCTAAACTTGTCACTTCCTGCCTAAAATCCTTCAGTGCTCCTCCTGCCTTTAGGATAAATTTTCAAATTCCTCAGGAAGATATGCAAGGTTTTCATGATGGACAGCTCTCAGCCCAGTTTACTCCACACTCCAGCCATAAAGAACACAGTTCCCCCATCTACATGCTTTTCTACACCTACACTTCCCTAACCCAGTGTGCTGGATAAGACCTCCTGACTCACTCTGCATCCTGCTCTGTGCCCCAGAGGCTGCCCTGTATGGATTCCATAAGTAAACTCCGGGACCCAACGGGAAGCACCAGGAGCAACTGTAACACAGGAGGGAGTGAAGCCAGGGTAGTTACTCCCTCCCTGGACAGTCCTATAAGGCTGCCTGCTCCCAGATGGAGGTCCGTTCCTTCTATCGAGGCAGACTCATCTGCAGGACTTTTCTTCTGTGGTACAGAGACCCCCTCCTCATTTCTTCTGGCCTAGGGGCTGCTGCTAGCCTGTGTTTCTGTGATATTTTATAATGTTCCTCCACCCCCTACCCACACTCTTGCAAATAACCCCTCTGTATGTAAAGCCTCCTCAAATTATCTTAACTTAGTGTGCCATCATTCCCTGTTGGGAATACTGCCAATCCAGCCATCCTTTGTCTTTGCTAAATTTCTGTGGAGACAACATCTCCTCCAGGAAGGCTTCCCTCTTCTTCCCAATCTGTGTCAGCTGCCCTGCCCCACCTTGGGCTCACAGACCCTCTGTATAGTCCACTGTTACAGCTCGTTCCATACTTTATTGCAAAAACCAGTCCTCTGTGCACAACTACTAGAGCCCAGGAGCCACAACTACTGAGCCCTTGTGCCACAACTGCTGAAACCCGCATGCCCTAGAGCCTGCGCTCCGCAACAAGAGAAGACAGTGCAATGAGAAGCCTGCACACCACAAGAGAGTAGCCCCAGCTCACCACAACTAGAGAAAAAGCTCTAGCAACAGTGAAGACTCAGCACAGCCAAAAACAAACAAACAAATAAATTATAGATACATAGACAGATAGATATATTCTAAAAAGCCAGTCCTTTGTCCTAAATCTGAGTCTCTGGAGGTTGGGGACCATGTGTTACTGCTCATCCCTGCACCCCAGTATCTGGTACAAAGCTACCCCTCAGAAAATATTTGCTGAATGAAGGAAAGAAGCAGGAGCTCAGAGTAAGACCTGCCAAAGACACACAGGAAACACAGTGCAGCGTCTGTCTGTGGTGCCCACTGAAGGAGCTGGCTTCTCCCAGGCCACCATCAGTCAGATCACAGGCAAGGACTTGAAGAAAAAGCTATTATTTAAAGAACACCCCACAGCCAGGGCCTGAGGCCCACATCAGTGAGTATGGGGAAAGAATGAGGGAGATGCTCTGGTTCATGCGTCAGCAGCTGTGCTTCCTGAGGAAAAAGAATGGCCAGCTTTTCTCACCCCAGGGAAACAATGGAAGTCTCCATCCTTGAGCTGGGAGTCCCATGAACCTGGTGTCAACCACTGGGAGGCTCACACCAACTTCAGTTCCGTTCAGTTCAGTCGCTCAGTCATGTCCAACTCTTTGTGACCCCATGAACTGCAGCACGCCAGGCTTCCCTGTCCATCACCAGCTCCCGGAGTTTACTCAAACTCATGTCCATTGAGTCAGTGATGCCATCCAATCATCTCATCCTCTGTTGTCCCCTTCTCCTCCCGCCTTCAATCTTTCCCAGCATCAGGGTCTTTTCAAATGAATCAGTTCTTCGCATCAGGTGGCCAAAGTATTGGAGTTTCAGCTTCAGCATCAGTCCTTCCAATGAATATTCAGGCCTGATTTCCTTTAGGATGGACTGGTTGGATCTCCTTGCAGTCCAAAGGAATCTCAAGAGTTTCTCCAACACCACAGTTCAAAACACCAACTTACTGAAGTAAATTCCTAAAAATCCAGGGGCTGTTCCAAAGGACCTAGCACCACTCTACCAAATCATTCACTCATTCATTCAACAAAGTTCACTGGCGCTCTGCTCTGTGCAAAGCACTTCCCTTGGATTTGCTCTATTGAAATGTTATCCAAAAGGAAAAAGTCATTTTTTTTCTTTCAGTCTGAGTCTCTGGTGGGTCCTGTATAAGACCTAGCAGGGCCAGAGGATGGGCTTCAGGTAGGAAGACCCCAGGCACCTGGACAAATCATGAGAGATGGCCAGAATACTGACCTGGTATCATAAGTGGCCTCTAGAATCCTGGCTTCCCCTTTCCAGATGTGTGACCTTGGGCAGAGCATCTCATGTTCCTGTGACTCAGCCTCCTCCTGTGCAAAATGGCAGGACCTGGCTCATACAGCTGTTATGAAAATTAGTTAAAACAGAACATCGTCCAGGAGGTTACCAAGAGCACTGCATCCCAGTTCTATCAGACTCAATGCTCCCTTTTTTAGCAAATATTTTGCAAGACCACTTTTACTATTCTGAAATGAAATTCATAGATAATATGACCTACCTATACACATAATTCTTTAAAGAATCAATATACAACCCTAACCATAAGATAAAGAACTAAAAGAAAATAATTTAGAATAAAATAATATGCATTTTAATCTATATATGTTTGGGCATAACTACACAAGAAGATATAAGATAACTGTACCTACTTGCAATGAATATGTTTGAATTTAAGATCAGTAAAACATTATTGACTGCAACATTATGGGTACTTCTTTAAATTTGATGTGCTAAAACAAGATTAAACAAATACTACATATTCATACAGATACATATGAATGCAGCTGAACAGAGGTGTGTTATTTTGGCACTCAAATACAGTGAGGATTTTGCTGTTCATATTGTGGTTCTGAAATGGTGAACAACTCCTGGGAAAAATAAAATACAGTATTCTCTTGATTTATATGATAGTAGCATTCATGAAAAATTCAGTGTATATTAAAACTATGCAAAAAGTACTTTGTGTTTATATTCAAAATGGAATTAGGTTCTAGGCTCAGACCAATATAAACAGATTTTCTACCTGTATGACTGTCGGGTGGGACATTCAAATGTCAAATGTCACATGAAGTGCAGGACAAATCATTGGATAAAACTGCCTCATGTAAGGCAAGAAGTTTGGCCCTCTCTGTCTCCTTTAAGTAGTGCCCCACCAACCAGGGTAATATAAATACACCAGGTATTTCTAAAACGCCTCTAGGGGGCAGCACTGTCTCCATTGAGGATCAGTGGGCCAGAGTTTATGGGGTTACCGAACCCAGAAGGAATGCAGGATTTTGGCCATTCAACCTCCAGGAACACAGACCAGACAGAAAGCATTAGGAAAATCTATCAGCATTTCACACTCAGACTCCAGTGATTTGTTCTGTCCGTCTACATTCTTGTTTTGGGCTTCCTAGGTGGTGCTAGTGGCAAAGAACCCACCTGCCAATGCAAGTAGACGTAAGAGATTCGGGATCGATCCCTGGGCTGGGGAGATCCCCTGGAGGAGGGCAATGCAACCCACTCAAGTATTCTTGCCTGGAGAACCCAATGGACAGAAGGGCCTGGCGGGCTACAGTCCATGGAGTCGCTAAGAGTCAGACACAACTGAAGCGCCTAGGGTAAGGTCATTCCCCCATGCACAAGGAATGAAGTCTCTCTTGAAGAGTATGCAGAAGGAAATCACCATATTAGGCAGAGCTACATTCTCTACCTGGAACTCCAGACTTCCAGGTAGAGAAGAATCCTCAGCAGACGGATTGATCCTTGTACTTTTCTCCTGGAACAACTATTGGGAACTCTTTGAAAAGCACATCATCAGTGGTCTATAAATAACCCTCAGTCTGCCCATCTATGGCTCCATTGTGAATCAACACCAGAGGATTTCACAATGCTGTCTCTCAACTGGACATATCTAAAGAAAAATCATCATCTTTGTGGGTATAAACCGTACCTCTGGCAAAACCAGTCAAGTCATTGAGGTAAGCTGGTGTGCGCCCACCCTTTTCCTTGCTGTATACAGCCTCAATGAATGACCATCAAAACCTTACTTGAATCTGAGTTCTACTCCCCATAAAAAGGAGCAGTCATTTCAATCATCACAGGAAAAGGCAGCTCATGGGATAGGAAGCTGGAATTTAGAGGCTGACACCAGAGAGAAGAGTAACTCATCTCCTTCTTGGCTTCATTATTTTGGTGGATTCACCTGAACTCTCAAGAGGGCAGCTGGACAGGCTTTCTGGGACTGCTGTGATGGTTTTGACTACACAGAGGCAGCCCCACGCTAGGATAAGTGGGCCCTGAGCCCTCATGGTCAAGTCATATCTTGCAAATGAGATTATATGAAGTCATGTTATTCTTCTCTGTTTATTTTTCTTGTTATCCCCAACCTGCCGTAAAGGCTGCTCTGAAGGATCCTGAGTTGTCTCAGTGTATGTGTGTGTGCTGGAGGGTGGGGCCACTGACTAGTGTTGGTGATGAGTGAGAAATCCCAAGGGAAAACTCCAGTCATCTCTCTCCACAGTCTCCCTTCATTGGTAAGCTTGGAGGAGTTTTCATTCATTAGTAAAGGCAGTAACTTTCCCCCCTAGAGTCTGGTGAAACAGGGAGGCCCTAGTCACCAAGTCTCCTTGGTGAGACACCAAGAAGAGAGCCCAAGACCATGCGCCCATAGTTAGGTTATCAAAACTCGAGAATAAGAAGGCTGATCTAGAAGCAAACAGTTATAATGTTGGGACCCATTCTGTTGGCTGTATCTATTTTTCCAGGTAACAAAGTAGGTCCACCAATCATTGGTAGGAGTGAGCCTACCTTTCCGAGAGAGTGGCTCCATCCATGGATAGAAAGGATTCACCAAAGCTGGGAACCAAGCATGGCCTGACATGTATCACCTACATGTGTTTTGAGGGACACAGAAGGAGCCAAGAGAACAAAACAGAAATAACTACAGCTATTTTCTCAAGACTTGCTTCTCATCACCTCTCACACTCCTCAGGAGAGCCCCCAGGGGCACCATTTCCAAATGTCCTGAGGTATGTGACCTCCAGGGTGACAGAGGCCTGGGAACTGGAGCTGCTCTCTCCAGCAAGCCCACAGCCTCCAGAATCTCCCTGACATCTCTGCCATCTGGCCTTCTGTTCTGTAGAGCAACCCCCACAACTTGAGGCACATTTTGGGAGCAAACCAGAGAAGGAGACCACTGAGTGTGAATACCAATCTCAGGAAGCCAGTGCACTCAACCAGTGGTTCCCAGCCCTGCATGCACATTAGAATCACCTGTGGAGCTTCATCACACACCCAGGGCTAGACCCCACTGCCAGAGATTCTGACTTAATTGGCCTGGGGTAGGGCCCAGGCATGGATATGCTTTAAAATCTCCCCAGGTGATTCTAATGTGCAGCCAGGGTTGAGACCCACTATATTATATACAACAGGAGAGGCCCTCAGGCCTTCACTCAGATTCCAGTTACTCCTAATTTATATAGGCTTCTAACAATCCAGTTGTCTGGTTTCCTAGCTGGCATATGATTAAAAACTGCATATGCAGAAGGGGAGAGAAAGGCTGCTAATGAAAAGACACTAAAACCAGCAAGATGTAACAAATGAGCGTCTGAGCACAAGTATAAAGATAGAAAGCCTATAAAAAGCAAACACAGCACTCAACCCCTCCCCTCCCCAGCATAGCCTATTTACAGTAAGGGCCTGAGGCGATCACTAGGTGAAGGAGGGAGGTGGGAGGAGGGCAGGCTTCAGTCTGAGGAAGTATTACTACCCCATTTTATGGATGAAGAAACCAAGACTCAAGGAGGATCACAGATGGGCTCGCTCAAAGTTGCACAAGCCCTGAGTTGCAGTGCTGGGATTTGAAGATCAAATGTGGGTCGGTGCTTAAAAGCCCACGTATGTTGAAAGTGCCATATCTGCCTGTTTAGTATGACTGACATTTCTGATGACTCAACCCTCAGTATCCAGCTATTCAAGACGTTCATTCTAGGAATAGTTATACGCACACACACTCACAAATATATGCTTAACAGTGATGAAAGAACAGGGTATCCATTTGGGAAATAAATAAATAATACAAGTTCTTTCCCAGCTCACACCATTCATCAAAATGAACACCAGATGGATAAAGATGGAAATGAAACCATAAAGGTACTAGAAGAAAATATAAGTGGATATTTTATAATCTTACAATGGGGAAGAACTTTCTAAACATGTCAACAAAAGCAGAAACCATAGAGGAAAAGATTGATAGATTTGACTACATTAAAAATTAAAAACTTCTGTACATCAAAAACTACCATAAATTGAAAAAATATTCAACCTCACTAGTATTCAAAGAAAGGCAAATTAAAACAGCAATGAGAGGTCTTTTTTTTTTTTCCTGATCAGATTGGCAATGATTAAAAAGAATGATAATACAGAGAGTTGGTGAGGGTGAGGGGAAATCAGCGCTCATACATTGTTGGAGGGAGTGTGGAGTGGTACAGTCTTTCTGGAAGGCATTTGGGCAGTATGTATGAAAAAAGCCGAAGAAGACACGTAACTTTTGACCCAGTAATTGTATGTATAAAAGTTTATCCAAAGGAAAGAATGGATCTACTACACACACATGCACATATAAAATGTGTATAAGGGTTTTATTCACTGAGGCACTCTTTGTAATGTTGAAAATTAGAAGCAACCTAGCTGTTTAACAAAATGAATTAGTCAAATAAATTATGCTATATACATAAGACATAATATTTTGTTGCTGCCAAAAATGATGCTGTATAGACATACAGGCCAGTGGAATAGAATAAAGCCCAGAAACAGATTCAAATATATATGAGAATTTGGTATATGATAAATACCAAGTCAGTGAGGGAAAGATAAGATTTTTAATAATGGTGTTTGACTAACTGGAAAAAGACAGATGCTAGAGTAGCATTTCACGTAGTATACCAGGATAAGAGTCAGTTGGTTTAAAGGCACAAAATAAAAACATAAAATCACCAGAAGAATAAAAGAATTCCTTTATAATCTTGGAGTAATGAAGGTCTTTCTAATTGATTCAATAATTCAGAAGTCATAAAATAAAAGACTGATAAATACATCTATATAAAAATCTTTTTAAAAAGTCTGCATGGCAAAAGCACAAAAAGCACACACAAAAAAAGACTAACTAGAAAAAAACTGCAACCTATTTCACAAAGGGTCAATCACTCTCACATAATTTGTTTCTAGATATCAAGGAGATCAATAGCCCAATAGAAAAAAAATGCCCTTTTTCAGAAAAAAGAAATACAGATGGCTTTAAAGAATATAAAAGGATGTTCAATTTCATTATTAATAATGAATGCAAATTATAGTTGCAATGACTTTTCACCTATCAGATTTATACATATCCAAAATACACTTGATTGGGGGAAGTTGTAGGGAAATAGGCACCCTCATACATTGCTGGTAGGAACAGAAAATGATGCACCCCTATAAAGGGCAATATGGCATTTTCTATTAATGTTGCTAATGTATTTACCCATTGACTCAACAATCTCACTCTGAATTTTCCCTGCAAATATATTTGGACACATACAGAAATGATATATGTATGTATTATAACATTACTTGTAATAGTAAAAGATTGGAAATAACCCAAATGTCTGATTATATGGAACTGGTTAGATATTATTGTCTATCTACCCCATAAAATGCCAGGAACTATATACTGATATAAAAAAGTCTCCACTACTTACTATTAAGTTTCTATTTTAAAGCACAGTACCTAATAACTACATAGTGTGCTAACTTCTTTGTAAGAAGGGGCAAGGTATATATAATTGCATTTGCTTGTATTTTCAAAAAGGGGCACTGTAACTATTACAAGTGGGACCTACGGAAAGGAAATCAAGAAACCAGGTGAAGAGGGACATGAGTGCAAGCAAAAATTCTCAATTATTCTTTTTAATACCATTGTGAATTTTGAACTGTGTGAAAGTATTACCTATTTAAAAAAAAAAGTAATTTAATACATAATTGTGCAGATTCACTTGTGTTGACATGAAAAGATTTTCCAAATGGACTTAGTGCATAAATTAGAAATACATACAGAATAATCTAAATTTTGTCTTTCAAAAATCATGTATCTATAAGGTTGTATTCTTATATAATAATTTCCATAATCTTGGGAAACAGGAAAGCTTTAGCCCATAAACAAGTTCATCACATTGTATTTAATTTAAAAAATTCTGCAAACAGCCTAAAATGTAACAACACAGGTATTAAAGGTAGTACGGGATCTGTGAATAGTTTCAATTAGAAATAATTACATAATAGAAAAATGTTTATTACTGTGAGAGATTAACAGTATGTCAAAAAGTATATATAATGTGCATATAAAGCAGCATATACAATATAACTGTTTAATAGAAAAAAAAATACATGTTTAGAAAAACTGGCAGAAGATACATGCCAGGGTATTTGTTAATTGTAGTTATCCCTGCATGTGGAATTATACGTGTTTTGTTTGTTTGTTTGTTTTCGTTTAAATGGTCAAGATTGTCACACTGTTCCATAATAAACAATGCCTTCTAAAATGAGAAGAAAAAAAATAAATAAAGCACTAAGGAATTTTTAATGCTTTTTTAAAAAATACTTCAAGAGTTAAATTCTAAACTACCTTAAAAAGTCACCTACCTGAAAGGAGAGTCTGGCTAAGTAAGGTGGGCTACCTTCATCTGCTGATGATAAGTCTTGGTCCTAGCCGAGGTTCTCACTCTGTCCTTCCTCCCGTTGAGTCTTTCCTGACTACAAGGGTGTCGGCCACCATGCTGGGACCAACAGCACTGCCCACCAGTAAAGGACAGCAAGAAACTGCAAAACCACAAGACCCACCTCTCCTCACTCCCACCCCAGACAATCACTGGTCCAACCACTTGCCTTCTGGTACCTTCCGGCAGCTGAGCTAATAAACCTGCTGGGCTGGAAGGTGGCGGGTGGGCAGTGTTGTGGGTGACATGGCCGGGCAGGAAGATTTTCTGCGAAAGGAAGGCGTGGCTTTCAGGTGGGGCATCTCTCAGGCAGATGCCCTCTGAAGAGGCTTGGGGGAAAAGAGGAGGGGCCTGAGGCCCAGGTAGCCCCCCAGGCCCTTCACCTTTCCTGAGAGTTTACTACAACCATCTTTTACCTGGTCTCCTGCTCTGTCCCTACCTTGTCCAACCTGACTTCCAAGCCCCTGCCACTCTTATTGAAATATATCTTATTATTTTATTCCTGGGATCAAAACATTTTATCTGAAATCAGCACTTCTCAAACTTTTCCGCTAAAGTACACCAACAGCAGACAAAAGAAATACCTTTGGTTCCCCCAGGGGACCTCACAGCCTAAAGCTGCTGCCAGCACACCCAAGCTCTCTTTGAAGTCTTCTGTTTTCTCTTAAAAATTCATGAGAATTTTGCATGCTATTCCGTGATATATCTGAACTTCTCTTAATATGAAGATGTTTAAAATTACTCACCTCAAGGAAAACTGATGCTCCTGAAAGAAATATTGTGTTTATCCAAAGGCTCAAATATCCTCCTTGGAGAAGTACCTATAGCATAAAATCCAAACTCCTGACAGGCGAGGCTCTATAAAATTTGGCCCCCACAAACCCTCCTGCCTTCCTCCTGCACACTGTCCAATTGCACACTGTCCAATCACTGGGCCCCCGGGACTCCTGCCATGTCCTGATTTGCCAGGTTCTTGCCAGTCCCTGCATTTTTGCTCAGGCTCTTCTTTCCTGGGGACGCCACTCTCTACCTGCTGACAACCCACCATTCCTAAAAGCCTTCAGGGAGATTAAATGCCACTTTCCACATTACCTCTCCTCTGATGGTCCTGACAGATGCGAAAGCAGCCTGTGCTTTGGGATCAGAAAGCTGGCGTTTAAGTTGTGACTCCCAACTCTTAACACTGGACAAATTATCTAACTTCTCTGACATCTCTTTTGTAAAATAAGGAACAACTGTGCTTCTTTCACAGGACTGTTCTAGGGAGTAACGAAAATCCAAGCAACAGTGTCATGCCCAGCCTGCACTCCCCTACACTCCTCCAAAACTCCTAGAGCAGTCTTTACACCACTCACGGAAAGAGCAGGTGTTAACGCATGCATGATTTTTCATAATGGCTTATTTTCCCCCAATAGATCAGTGGTTCCCAATGTCCCGAAGAAGTTTCTTGTATTACCCCCATGACCCCATGTCTTGAAAGATTTTGGTTATTAAATCAAACACATTTATGGAAGAGTACCCGCTTTTCTAAGTTCTCTGTCCCATGAAGCTTTCTGAACACTGAGAACTGTTCCCAGCTTCCCCTATCCTGCCGCACTTGAGGGGCTCTGAGCAGGCAGCCACCCACAGAGACCATAAACACCTCAAGACTGCAGCTCCGGCTCCACACTTTCCACAGCACCTTACTCAGCGCCTTGCTCTAAGAACACACCTAGTAACTGCTTGTGGCATAAACAGAAAGTTCCACCCAGATGACAGTGGGGGAGAGTCCTGTCTAAATGAGCCGGGTCAGTGTGCAGAAAGGGGGCATTGTTATGGGAGGCAGGCAGTGCTGGAGGCCACCCTTCTCCCCCGACCCACCCCAAGCAGCAGGCACCCCCAGTTCTACCAGCTGGCCTCCAGCTTCAGTGTGTGAGCCGATTAAAAAGCGCCCTCTCTTCAGTGTCTGGAAACTCCTGCAAGGAAAGTTTGCTGCCCCAAGTTGGCTTTTGACTAGAGTCTTAATAAGAGGCCTCAGCAGGCTGTGGCTGGAGAGACAATGTCACTTAGAGGAGCAGCTTGAAGCGGCAGTTAGGAGAAGAATTATTTTAATGAATACATTTCCTTTCAATTGTATGGGAATATCAAGATCCCATTAGAATAGGGAAGCAATTAGAACTAATAAAGATGAATGCACAGTGCTCAGTGCGTGCGGAATAACAAGCAGCTAACAAAGGGACTCGGAGAGCCCACACTAATCCAAGTGCACTGGCGGCCAGCGGAGGGGAAACAGCTCTGTTCAGCTGCTCAAAGGCCCTGTGTCCCGCGCATTCTGGTCACGGCCAGCAAATGGCGTGAGTTGGGCCTTGGAGTTGGGGGTGGACGGGCCCCCGCCCTGGCCCTGGGGGATAGAGATGGGCTGTTGGCAGCCCCTTGGCGACAGCCATTCAGAATAGGGCCCTGGCTCCCCGCCAGCCTCGCGCCTGCCCCTCGCACTGGGCCTCATTGTGTCCAGGTGGCAAATGCCTTCTTGCCAACTCTCCTTCGAGGTTTAGAGAGCGGGTGGGACAGTGGATGGAGGAGGGAGGGAGGGAGAGGGGGGCCCTTTGCCCCTGCATCTCTCTCCTCCCCTCCGCCGGCCAGGGTCTGTTCCTCCTCTGGGTTGGGTGTTATGTTACAGACACTGGTGGGTCACAGGCAGCCAAACACAGGAGTACTGTTGCTTACACAATTGCTCTTCAAACAGTAACAAACAATTTTCATTACCCAAGTCAGATCGAATCATCTGCCTAGCCATCCTGCTTCAATAGCAGCCACACATACAGGACCCAGGGCTTCACACTCTGCCCACTCTGCTGTGTCAGAACTGGGCTTCATTCTGTCCCTGGCCCAGGGATGTGGGACAAAGCTCTTACTCTGATCCCTTCTTTGAGCCGGATCAGCTGCATGGCTGTCCAAACTGTCAGGAGAAATAGAGAAGACATAAGCACCTATGCAGTTTGAGGCTCACTCAGATCGGGGGTGAGACACTGCTCAGAATCTGTGTGAAGAAGGCACTCAGAGCTTAGAGGACTCTACCGACAAATTTAGAAGGAATCCAACAAGATAACTCTGGCTTCCCACCAAAGCAGTCACTAGCCTTAGATGGAGTGTCAGGACTTGACATTTCTTTATTTAATCTTTTTTGGCCAGACAGTTTTTTCAACCAGGAATGCGTAAGCTCATTCCAAAATGTCTGCATGAGAGGCCAGTCATACTTTTTACTGAGTTTTCTACCACGTCTCTTAAAAAAAAAACAAAAAAAAAAACAAAAACCTGTAACTGTTTAATTTGTTTCTTAATGGTAGAGCATTTTAAAAGTATGTTTACATTTATAACCTTACTTGAACCTCAAAATAACTGTGGGAACTGGCAAAGGCTAAGGTTGTCAGGCCTAAAAATGAGGAAACAGTGGTCCAGAGAGGTTAAGTATGCTGTGCAAGAGTAAATGAATGGGCTGGGACACCAGAAGTCAGGTTTTCTGATCTGGTTCAGTGCTTTGTTCTAGAACACACCTTTTCTACACCCACAGAGTGCCAGACATTTCCAGGATAATTCATCCTGCCGGTCTGCTTTTCCAGTATGACTCCCTAACCCCTTTCCACATACTAAACTGTGCTAAGCACGGTAGGCTTCCAAACACTATAGTCTAGGCTACAAAGAATCATCCTTCAGGAAGCTTTCAATCCAACAGTTCTCAAAGTTTTGTTTTGCCGCCCTCCACCCCCAGCCCCATCAAAGAAGGAGAAATACACATTTCCTCCCTTTTAACAGCTTAAGCAGGAAGGACTGTTTTAAAAGTCTGCCTGCCTTGGCTTCCCTGGGGGTCCAGTGGTTAAGAATGTACCTTGTAGGGGACACTGGTTCGATCCCTGGTATGGGAAGATCTCACATGCTGTGGAGCAACTAAGCCCATGCATCACAACTACTGAGCCCCGCACTGCAACTGCTGAAACCCATGCTCAACAAGAGAAACCACTGCAATGAGAAGGCCACACAAGACAACAAAGGGTAGTCCCCGCTTGCTGCAATCAAAGAAAGCCTCACGCAGCAGTGAAGACCCACCACACACAAAAAATAAATAAGTATTGGGAGAAAAAAATAGCCTGCCGGTCCAGAATAAGGTTGGCACAATCAAAACTGACAACTGATTGTCTAGGCCCCTCTCAGTAAAAAACACTGCAGCATCCAGGGGTTGTTAAGTGGCAAAGCAAAGTCATTCAACTTTCCTATCCCTCATCACTTTCTATACCTGAAGGGTCTGTTCATTTAAAAAATGTTTTCACATGGTGAAATAGTTAATAATACTGTACTGCATATTTGAAAATTGTTAAGAGAATAGATCTTAAAAGTTCTCATCACAAGAAAAAAAATCTTGTAACCATGTATGGTCCCTAGCCTTACCATGGTTATCATTTCACAGTATATATGAACATCGAATCATTGTGTCATACACCTGAAACTAATGCTATCTATCGATTATTCCTCAATGTTAAAACCTTATTTTTATAATTTTATATCTATATTTATATAATTTTATATATTTATAAGGTATAACTTATACACCAAGAGATACACAGATATTAAGGGCAGAGCTTAATAAGTTTTGACAAATGTATTATCTATATCCAAACTAAGATTCAGAATATTTCCATCACCCGCAGAAAGTTCATGCCTATCCCACTCCAGTCAACCCCACTCCAGGCCTCCACCGTTCTCATTTCTGTCACCAAAGATCAGCTGAACCCATCTTGAACATCAGATTAACTGGAATCAAACTGTGTATCTTTTGTGTCTTTCTTCTTTTATTCAATGTCAACCAGACTCATCCATGTTGTTTCAGTAGTTTATTTTTTTTAATAAGTAGGATTATATTATTGATTCAGTTTTCAAAAGCCAGTCATATTACTAATTTGCCCCTCAAAATTCTTTCCATTCAGTGTGTCTCCTGCATGCTCCTTTGCATGCAGCTGCCTCCTCTAACTCTCCTTGGCAAAGCTTGAAGTGAGAAAGATACGTAAGTAGAATATTTTGTCCGCAAGGGTGCCATTTCAGGTAGGAGTGATTCTACCCTCAGGAGAAACTGACAACCAGGCAGTCCAGCATTGTGGTCATGAGTACAGACTTCAGAATAGACAGATCGAGGTTCTCATTTCTAGTCTAGCACTTAGCAGATGGGTGGCTGGGGACAGGTGATTTAACCTCTCAGTGACTGTTTTCCCATTTGCAAAATGAGGATAATAATACCTTCCTAATAGGGATTTGTGAGGACTAAATTATATTGTACATAAAATGTCTGGCATAATAGAAACTAATAATAGCCTCAAGTTAGACTATAATAAACATCCTCCTGCTTCATTCACATACTTTCAGCTTTTCTAAGTCTTAAAGTATAAATGGGTTTTATACTTTACATTTTCAGACTCTTTTAAAAATAAAGAGTTCATGACTACATCTAGAAAACTCTGTCAGATATTTACTTAAAAGAAATGCTATTTCCTCTGGAAAAAAATAAAAGCCTTTCATCATTTATTCAATGACAAGTGCATACTGAGTTCTGATGCTGAGGGGCTCTTCATAAGAGTTAAGGACACAGACCTAGCTTCCAGGATACTTGGTTTTGGAGGGGAATAAAATAAGCACAAAAATAACTATAATACAAAGCAGAGTATGGTCAATAATAATAATAATTAACATCTACAAACAAAACTAGTGGAGGTGATGGCATTGCAGTTGAGCTATTTCAAATCCTAAAAGATGATGCTGTGAAAGTGCTGCACTCAATACGCCAGCAAATTTGGAAAACTCAGCAGTGGCCACAGGACTGGAAAAGGTCAGTTTTCATTCCAATCCCAAAGAAAGTAAATGCCAAAGAATGCTCAAACTACTGCACAATTGCACTCATCTCACACACCAGTAAAGTAATGCTCAAAATTCTCCAGGCTTCAGCAATATGTGAACCGTGAACTTCCAGATGTTCAAGCTCGTTTTAGAAAAGGCAGAGGAACCAGGGATCAAATTGCCAACATCCGCTGGATCATCGAAAAAGCAAGAGAGTTCCAGAAAAACATCTATTTCTGCTTTATTGACTATGCCGAAGCCTTTGACGGTGTAGATCACAATAAACTGTGGAAAATTCTTCAAGAGATGGGAATACCAGACCACCTGACCTGCCTCTTGAGAAACCTGTATACAGGTCAGGAAGCAACAGTTAGAACTGAACATGGAACAACAGACTGGTTCCAAACAGGAAAAGGAGTACGTCAAGGCTGTATATTGTCACCCTGCTTATTTAACTTTTATGCAGAGTACATCATGAGAAATGCTGGGCTGGAGGAAGCACAAACTGGAATCAAGATGAAAACAGTGGCTGACTTTATTTTTCTGGGCTCCAAAATCACTGCAGATGGTGATTGCAGCCATGAAATTAAAAGACGCTTGCTCATTGGAAGGAAAGTTATGACCAACCTAGACAGCATATTAAAAAGCAGAGACATTACTTTGCCAACAAAGGTCTGTCTAGTCAAGGCTATGGTTTTTCCAGTAGTCATGTATGGATGTGAGAGCTGGACTATAAAGAAAGCTGAGCACCAAAGAATTGATGCTTTTGAACTGTGGTGTTGGAGAAGACTCTTGTGAGTCCCTTGGACTTCAAGGAGATCCAACCAGTCCATCCTAAAGGAGATCAGTCCTGGGTGCTCATTGGAGCGACTGATGTTGAAGCTGAAACTCCAGTACTTTGGCCATCTGATGCAAAGAGCTGATTCATTGGAAAAGACTCTGATGCTGGGAGCGATTGGGGGCAGGAGGAGAAGGGGACGACAGAGGATGAGATGGTTGGATGGCATCACCGACACAATGGACATGGGTTTGGGTGGACTCCGGGAATTGGTGATGGACAGGGAGGCCTGGCGTGCTGCAGTTCATGGGGTCACAAAGAGTCGGAGACGACTGAGCGACTGAACTGAACTGAACTGAATATAGTGGTTAAGAGCATAGTCTCTGGAGTCATACTATATGATTGAAATAATGGCTCAGTCATGTGATGTTGGGGAAGTTACTTAACCTCTTTGTGTGTTATTCACTTATAAAATGGGAATAATAATAGCACTCATCTAGCAGGGCTGTTAGAAGAAGTAGATGAGTTAATATATGTACAAAATTAATACATTAGAAAATATGCAATAAATAATAGCTAACACTCATTGAGGGCTTTCTTGTTGGCTCAGTAGTAAAGAAATCACCTGCCAAGGCAGGTTTGATCCCTGGGTCAGGAAGATGCCCTGGAGAAGGAAATGGTAACCCACTCTAGTTTTCTTGCCTGGGAAATTCCATGGACAGAGAAGCCTGGTGGGCTACAGTCAATGGGGTTGCAAAAGAATCAGACACAAGTTAGCGACTAAACAACAATAAAAACCCACTTATTGAACACTATGTGCCAAGCACTGCATTAAATGGTTTCTATGCATTTCTTCACACGATCTCCACAATGTTGTCTCTACTATTATGCCCATTTTACTCACAAGGCAACTGAGGGGCAGGAAGTTTAGGTAATGTGCCCAAGATTACATACCTAGTAAACAGCAAATCCCATAGAAAAGACCTATCCATAAAATGGGGACAGTGATAAAAGTACTTACCTTAATGAGAATTAAACAAATTAATATTTGAATGATGGTTAGAACACAGCCTAGAGCACAATAAGGTCTATGTTAAATACAAATTGCTATGGTGGATCTGAAATGGCAGTAAATAACTAAAGAAGGCTTGAGAGGAGAGAGAGAAGTGGAGCAAGAGGAGGAAAGGGGAGGAAAGGAGAGACGAGGGAGAGACGGGAGGGGAGGAAGGGGGAGGAGAGGGGAGGAATAAAGGGAAGAGGAGCTGGAGAGAGAAAGGGGGTTGGGAGACAGACTGGTAAAGGTCAGAGTAGGGCAGGCAAAAAGAAATAAATAATGGGAGTAATTAAGTCTGATTAGGTTAAAAACAAAACCCCTCCCCTTTCCTCCAGTTAGTTACTATTTCTGCCAGCTGTACCTCGATATATCTTTTATCATCTTCTTTGACTCCTGTAGAATCTGCTATCCTTACCCTCTCGTCATCCATTTTACAATACTTGTGGAGTGCCTCTATGTGCTGGGCACTGTTCTGGGCACTGGAGATATGCCAATGAACAAGACAGGCCACATCTCAGTTCCTATTCTGCACTATAATAATGCCAATACTCCAAGCTGGATTCCCAGCTTTTGGTCAGCCCTTCTCCAATCCATATTCCACAGGGCCACCAGAGAGACTAGATGATACAGATCCGGTTCGGACACTCCCTAGTTTAAATCCCCCCTGTTTAAATATATTTCAATCTCTCGAGCATCGTGTTCAAGGCCTGTCACGAACTGTCCCCCATAGCCTTATCTCCCAGGCTTCACCTCCATGCAGACCGCACTTGTGACACAGAAAATCACTCAAAATCTTAGACAAGCGCACTTAGAAATAAGCACCTGCTGAAGGGATGTGGCTAGAACTCCATCCCTATTTCATCCTTCTAAACTGAAACCTTAGGATAGCCTGGTTGCTCCCGCCTCCAGCCTGTCGACTAAAAAATCAGCCCTGACTCCTCCACAGCCTGGGCATCCTGAGAAGCCTGTGAGCACTCCTATCCCAGCGGGAGCCGGAAGAGGACGGGCTTCGCGCGGCCTCGGGGCCGCCATCTTGGCTGAGTTGGCCGGAAGAAGTCTGGCAAGTCGGCAAACGAGTGCGCACTGAGGCTGCGCGGTGGCGGCGCCGCGGCAACCGTCCCGAACCTTCTGAGGTACAGCCCAGCAGCCGCAAAACCCCGTGTCATCTCTCGTAGTCCTCCTGCAGCCGCCCCAGCCGCTGTCCAACCCCTCCACCGGGGTTTGTGCAGCGGCTCGCACACCCCGCGGCCCGCGTACGCGCTCTGCACCTGCCTACCCGAAAACATGTTGCAGAAACCCGAGAGCGGGGCTCTCTCCATCCCTCAGGCGGAGAGGGAGATGGATGGCAGCCATGACGGTGAGACCCAGGCTCTGACCGCCTCGCAGGAGATGGCCCCGAGCCCCCTCCTGCAGGAGAGGCCCGAGGAGGACCTTGGCGCTGTAAGGGAGGAGGGGGCTACAGAACCCTCTCTCACCCCGAAAGGCGCGAGGGCTTTGGCAGCCAAAACCTTGGCCCGGCGTAGAGCCTGCCGCCGTCTGGATCGGACGGTAGCCGAGTTGGTGCAGTTTCTGCTGTTGAAGGACAGGAAGAAGAGCCCCATCACTCGCTCCGAGATGGTGAAATACGTTATCGGAGACTTAAAGGATCTGTTCCCTGAGATCATCGCAAGGGCCGCAGAGCATCTGCGGTATGTCTTCGGTTTCGAGCTGAAACAGCTTGACCGCAAGCACCACACTTACATCCTGATCAACAAACTAAAACCTATTGAGGATGAGGAGGAGGCTCTGAGAGGAGATGGCCCCAGGTTGGGTCTCTTAATGATGATCTTGGGCCTTATCTACATGAAAGGTAATAGCGCCAGAGAGGCACAGGTCTGGGCGATGCTGCGTCGGTTGGGGGTGCGTCCCTCAAAGTATCACTTCCTCTTTGGGTACCCGAAGAGGCTTATTATGGAAGATTTCGTGCAGCTGAGATACCTCAATTACAGGCGTGTGCCTCACACCAACCCACCGGAATGTGAATTCTCTTGGGGTCCCCGAAGCAACTTGGAAACCAGCAAGATGAAAGTCCTGGGGTTCGTGGCCAAGCTCCATAAGAAAGAACCCCAGCACTGGCCAGTGCAGTACCGTGAGGCCCTGGCAGATGAGGCTGATAGGGCCAGAGCTGGGGCCAGTGTGAGGGCTAGGGCCAGCACCCACCTCTGGTGAGGGCCAGCTAGAGATGGGGGTGGGGGGGATAGAGAAGCTACCGTCTGCATCATAAGTAGACTCCGTGGGGAGAGGGTCTTTATTTCTGTAGCATTTGTGTTCGTGTAACTAGGATTTAGTTTTTGTATCTTGCTCAGTTTTGCTACGTTTAATATACTGTTAAATTGATGTTTATATATGAAATTCGTCTACTTTTTCCTGTAGGCTTTTGTTGTAGATTTTTGCTGGTTTTGTAAAATGAATTGAAAACCTTTATATTTTCTTCTGTAGTCTTGAACAAATTATGCAGCACCAAATGATGTATTTAAATAGTTTGAAGGAACTCAGCAGTATAATGATCTGGTACCAGGGGAAAAAATAGCTGAATGGTATCTAGCTTTCTACCAGTTTTTGTCTATTGTATAAAGAAAAAAGGCTGACATGTAACTCTGCTTAGTTTGTATAGTATCTGGTCGCGGGGGGTGGGCATGCAATAAATTAGAGGTATAACCTGGTACATGTAATAAACATTTGTTAAGCATCTTTTGTGTGATGCACTGTTGGTGGGTATTTGGGAATTAAAGGGCTTCCCACGTGACTCAGGTTAAAGAATCTGCCTGCAATGCAGGAGACCCCGGTTCCATCCCTGGGCTAGGAAGATCCCCTGGAGAAGGGACTGGCAACCCACTTCAGTATTCTTACCTGGAGAATTCCGTAGACAATGGAGCCTGGAGAGCTACAGTCCGTGGGATCCAACAGAGTTGGACATGACTGAGCAACTAATACATGCTGAGCAAGATAAAGGTCCTACTCTTCAGAGCTGGACAGTAAATAAATAAACCAGAAATTACAGTGCAGTGAGTTGAAGGCTGCAGCGGGACACCTAGCCCCACTGGAGTGATTGGGTGAGGCTTACCTGAAATTACCTTTAGTGGGACTTCAGTGTAGGGAAGGTGAAAAGACAGGGTGGGAGGAGACCGGGGGGAGGAGGGGTGGGGGCATGGAGGGGGGTGAGGAAAAGAAGTTGCAATGAGGAGATGGTATTAAAAATGACTACTTAAGATGCTCTTGAGTTACATGGGATGACTTGATAGTTAACAGATCTGGAAAACAGCCGCCTTTGGCCAGTGCACTTGGCCCAGGGCACTTTATTACAGTGCATACATGATGGTGTCTTGGCATTTTGGTCTTCTCCATCTCCCTTCTCTCAGTCTTCATACGTTTTCCCTTCTACCAAAGCCCTCAGGGACCAAGCACTATAACAATTCTGGAACAGTATGTAGGGTGGAGGGTACGTGTGACATCCACTACTGCCAAGAAGTCTTCACGATCTCTCCCTTGGCACCAGGAAGCCCAGCACCTTCATCAGTGTTTCTGCTTGCTGCTTTCCGCTTGCTATCTCCCATTAGGAGAACTGTATACATCTTTCACATTCTTAATACACATGAGTCATCAACAAAAGCAGCTCAAGCCTCTGCAGTGCCCACCACCTTCACTCTGAGGATGAATCCTATAGGATGGGTACATCAAAGAATAAGGAACCTAGATGAGTGGTTACCAAACTAGAGCTGGGTGTAGAAGGATTGAGATGCTGGCCCCTACAGCTGCCATATATAGAAGACCCACTTCCTTCTTTCTTTACTGCCAGTTTTTGTGTGTGTGCACTTTCCATTGACCTGAATAACATATCTGAGTATGTTAAGGTTAGCATGGAATACAAACACTTTGAGATAAAAGCCCAGGGATCCAAAAAATCACAGTGAGACCAAAAGCTGTAAGTTTATGGGTAAAAAAGTTTACTAATGATTATGACTTCTGGACAGTTTATTAATATTAATTCATTAAACAGAAGTACTGAGTGCCCACTATATGCCAAGGACTCTGCTGGGTTCCAAAGATGAAAAAGGGAAAACTGATTTTACCCTCAAGGAATAATAGTGATAATTTCTCACATTTGTATTTTCTCACAGCTGTTGAGAGGTCAGCAGTGTCTGTACCTGAGGGTCTGATTACTTGGTGATTTGCTTACGGTCACTTGACAAAAGATAGCACCAAGACAAGAACCCAAGTCCCTTGCCTCCCAGTGTGTTTCATTCTAGTACATTGTGCCCCATGTCTGGGTTTCGATATATTGTATGTGATTTTATTTATCACAACTGCAAGAATCAAACAAGGCACATGTAATTAACGCCAGTTGTGACTGCAATCCTTATGGGATAAGTAGAATAGAAATACTTCCCATTTCACTGGCAGTAGAGGTGACTTTCAGAGAAGGCAATGGCACCCCAATTCAGTACTCTGTCCTGGCAAATCCCATGGATGGAGGAGCCTGGTAGGCTGCAGTCCATGGGGTCGCTAGGAGTCGGACACGACTGAGCGACTTCACTTTCACTTTTCACTTTCATGCACTGGAGAAAGAAATGGCAACCCACTCCAGTGTTCTTGCCTGGAGAATCCCAGGGATGGGGAAGCCTGGTGGGCTGCCGTCTATGGGGTCGCACAGAGTCGGACACAACTGAAGCGACTTAGCAGCAGCAGAGGTGACTTTGCTGAAAGACAGACGTATAGTTCATGGCAAGACAGGACTAACAACTACCATTTATTAGACATCTGCTACAGGCCAAAAGCATTCCCCTTTCCTTTTCACCACCATATTGCAAAGTTGGGTATTATGAAATACCTTCATTTTACAGATATTAATACTTGCCATTTATTCAATACCTAATATGAGCCAGCTTTTTAATGCTTTACATATGTTTTAATGATTTTTATAACAATCTAACAGGATAGATGCTATCTGTTCCATTTTGAACTGTGCAAACTGAAACTCAGAGAAGCTATAAAGTTCTCATAGATAGCATATGACATAACAAGGGTTGGAACTGAAGCCTGACTGAGTCAAAACCCCACAACTTTTCACTGTTACACATTTCCTTCTTTTTGGAACTCCTTTCAGACTTGGGGACTTATGTTCTTTCTTCCAAACATGGCTGTCTCTCTGGAGATACAAACAAGGATTGTATAACCAAGGTAATTATGACAAGACTGGTCTGTGAGAAGGTAAAAAGGAGGTTAAAATAAAGTTGGAGAGTTATCTGTGGACATTGGTTCCAGCTCTGCCTACCCACAGTGTTCTGAGTGCTGACCACAACGTGTAGAATGTGTAGCTTTACTCAAATTCAGCACGTTTTGTTCTTATAGGCCATGTTTCCTCAATCTTCATTAGTCTGCTCTCTCCATTAAGGCTCAAATTAAGTCTTTGATGCCATGAAACAATCAACTACCATTTGTGAACCTGCAAATAGTCCCAACGTTGCTTCCAGATGGTACAGAGGGCTGGCAGAACTCATACCCTTGCCTCAGGATGAAAGACCTCCCATGTCACAGATGCCATCATCAGCTTCTCTGAAGTACTAAAAGTGTGGCCTCTGGGCCCATGTGTAGAGCAGACCTTGGCCATGGTGAGGGCAAGAGATGAATTCCCCCATGGATTACGGTCACTCACATGAGGGAGAAGGAAGGCCTGGATCCCTGGTCTTCTTTCCCTTCAGGCACAAGCAGAACTAGATCTTCCTGGGTGAAACTGTGTGGGTGGGAGAGCAAAGAGATTTTGTCAGGAGAGTGATAGCAGATGGATTACTTCAGATCATACTTACTCTACCACAACTAGGTAAAAAAGCCAGGAAAGAGAAGTCCCTTGAAAACTGTGAATCAAGTCTTAGACAATGGGAAAGTTTCAGTTCTGCCACAGACTCTGCAGGGATCTTGACATTCAGCGGAGTCAGGACTTTTGACCCACTGGAACTTGGAGAGTGGGTGTTTGGAAATAGGCTCCAGTTGATTACAGCCCCAACATCTAACAGTCACGGAGGGCTCTGGAGGTGGCAGCTCATTCACAGCCCCTGTAAATCAGGCCTCAATTCATAGGCTCAATCACAATTTCCACTTGAGATAATTATGCTCCATGCCTTGGTCATGGTGGCAATTGATGCTTGTGCAAATTAGTCCTCAAATTGTGCAGCCCAGCAGAGATGGCAACAATTACCTCCCAGCAGAAATATAGTGTACTGGCTAAAGAGGTTAGGTGTTCTGAAAAGTGTCCCAATCGGGGCCTTTTAAAAGTCATGACTATGTGACCTTGAACAAGGAATTCCAAATTCTGAGGACTGAAACTCTAGGAAAGATTAGTGGGTGATTAGAGTTAATGGTTAGCTACAATCCACACCCATGACCCATCTTACCAGCTGACTGCAGACCCTGCCCAGTTCCCAGGCTAGTCACCACTGATAACAATAGCAGTCAACAATTATTAAGCCTTATCTATCAGGCATGGTGCTAAGATGATAACCGAGATGATAACCAAATTGGCTCCCTGTCTACTCCAGTACCCTCTCAACAGCCAGTCAAAGGTGAACTGAATGACATTTTTCTTCCTGAAGCAGTT
Source organism: Bubalus kerabau (assembly GCF_029407905.1). Lineage (NCBI taxonomy): Eukaryota > Metazoa > Chordata > Mammalia > Artiodactyla > Bovidae > Bubalus > Bubalus kerabau. The sequence continues at coordinate 128,959,369 of NC_073625.1, forward strand.
CAACAAAGGGAGACTTGGCCTCCTGCTGATCACTCTCCTGGGCATCCTGGCCGTGGTGCTCATCAAGGCGGGACACTACTGACAGACCCCGGCCACCTCCTCATCATCTCTGCTGAATTATTCTTTTGCTAAGTGGCTAACGAACCAGTCATTTTTAAATCGTACCAGAACTTTTAAGAAGATATACAAACACACCATCTTCGCTATTCACCATTAATAAAACTCACCATTTCAATCAAAGCCCCCCACTTACCCGCCCCCCAGCCCCCCAGGACTGAGCATGCTTGCTCAGAGAACCTGTGTCCCTAGAGCTCTAGGCCTGGGTGGGGAGTGCACTGTGTGATCCCACGTTCCCAGAACCTGCTCAGTGACTCCTCCTCTCCAGGGACATGGGGCTTGGCACCCCCACCTTCAGGCAGCACCCCCTGAAGCCTTCCAGAGTCCACCCCACCCAGGTTTCCAGGTCTCAGTCCAGAGAGGTGAGGCAAGATCTCCTAGACCCCTCAGGGTTTGGGGCACTAGAACTGGGTTGTGGGGATCCCTGTCCCTGAACCTGGGACCTGAAGACTGACCTCCAGAAGGTGTTCCTTCTTTTTCACCAGTCTCCATCCTGTCTCGTGCTTGGCTTGTGATGGTCAGTTGTAAGGTCCACATGGGGCAAATCCTCAGGCTCCTGGAAGACAGCTGCCAGGTTGGTGCAAGAATCACCTGTCATTCATAGGCTGTGTGCGTCTTACAAAGCCACTGGCCTGTTTCACTTCTGTTGTGACAGTATTCAAACAATACCCACCCTCGAGCAGGGCCTGCACGTGGCAAGTCAGTGGCTCTTTAGGGATGAATCTTGTTTCTATACCACGAGGCAAGTAAGCATCCTCTTGGCTTTCCTTGTGGCTCAGCTGGTAAAGAATCCGCCTGCAATGCTAGAGACCTGGGTTTGATCCCTGGGTTGGGAAGATACCCTGGAGAAGGGGATAGCTACCCACTCCATTATTCTGGCCTGGAGAATTCTATGGACTGTATAGTCCATGGGGTTGCAAAGAGTCAGACATGACTGAGCAACTTTCACGTTCACTTCACTTCTACACAACAGCCCAATGAGGCAGATTCTGCATTAGCTGTCATTGCAACACTGTAGGCAGACCACAAGGAAGCATAATCCCTTTCATGCTGTCAGTGCACAAGTTAAGTGACTTGCCCAAGGTCATGACATCACTTGTGAGCTGCGAATCCAGAATTTGAACCTGAATTTCCTGGTTCTTGCTGTTAGTCCACCCTGCTGGTCTGCAGAAGGTTCTCAGGGAGCACCCAAGCTCCCTTTGGGAAAATGGGGCTGAGGGAGAAGAAAGAAAACCTCTGGGCCTGCTCCTTTATACCATTACCTAGAGCACCCAGAGTAGAGTCAGTGAGGAACAGGAGGAACAAATTGGCTTCTCTAACTGCAGGGTCACCAGAAGGGACCCAGACTGGGAGGGGAGCCCAAACTGGAGGAATGCCAGCTCTGGGCAGCAGCACTGTGGTTCCCGCAGTGGGGGGCCTGGTGCCCAAGATGCAGAGGGGTGTCAGCACAGGGAGGGACCACCATGAGGCCAGAGAGGGCTCCTACAATGGCACGTCCCTGGCCCCCAAGGCAGACGGATCCACTTTTCACCCCACTCTGCCATGCGCTCCGGTCTGCCTTCAGCTGAGGACCTAATTCTCCAAGCTTTGGTTTCCTCATCTTTCAAACAGAGATGAAGCTGCTGCTGCTAAGTCATTTCAGTCGTGTCCGACTCTGTGCGGCCCCATAGGCTGCAGCCCACCAGGCTTCCCCATCCCTGGGATTCTCCGGGCAAGAACACTAGAGTGGGTTGCCATTTCCTTCTCCAATGCATGAAAGTGAAAGGTGAAAGTGAAGTCGCTCAGTCGTGTCCGACTGTAGCGACCCCATGGACGGCAGCCCACCAGGCTCCTCCATCCATGGGATTTTCCAGGCAAAAGTACTGGAGTGGGGTGCCATTGCCTTCTCCGAGAGATAAAGCTACCTACTTCAAAACACCATGAAGCCTGAAGGAGGGGATTACCAGGCACTTCGCACAAGATCTGCCACATGGGAACTAGTGTTATTATAAACTGTGTTCACTCATTGCAACAAACACTTATCTTCTGTACATACATCCTGGTGGTGAGATTACAGCAGAGAATAACAGACAAAAATCCTTGTCCTCTAGAGCTTGCAGATCAGTATGAGGAGATAGACAATAAGGAAGTATGATACACAGCATGGTGGATGGAAGTCTATGTTGCAGGGAGAAACAAAGCAGGAAAGGGGGTGTGCGATTTTAAATAGCCTGCTCAGGGAAAGCCTCGCCACTGAGACATTTGAGTCAAAACTGAAGGTGAGAAGCAGGAAGCCCACAAGCTGTCTGAGTGGGGGGACCCAGGAGGAAGGGGTGCCAGCAGATGGAACAATGAGTGTGAAGGCCAAGGGTGGAAGCAGGCCAGGCGGTTTCTGAGAAGTAGCTCCTACAAGCAGAGTGAGAGGTGGGGGAGGGCTGAGAAGAAGGAGTGTTCCTTCTCCTCAAGGAGCTGGCACAAGGACCTAAAACAATGAATAAACACAGAGCTGCACCCAAGAGTTACTGTCGGAGCTCAGCAGAGGAAGAAACCACAGCAGCCTGAGGCAGCAGGGCCTTCCGCTGGGCCCTGAAGGGGAAGGAAAGAGAAAATATTCCTTATATGTAGCGTTTGTGTTTCTAATTATAAGTGCTTGTAGTGGAAAATTTGGAGAGTTCCATAAAAATATAAAGAAGAAAATGGATTCTCTAGAACACTGGCACCCAGAGGCAACCACAGTTAACAGGGCAGTACAGTTTTATATCTCTCTCTAGTGTATTTAGTTTTCACCTGCCAAGGGTAGAAATGATTTGTTGCTACTTTAACAAAATGAGTCACGACACTGAGCCCCACTCCATGCAATTTGTCCTCAAATACTTCTGGGTGTTCCTAGTGGGACATCTCAAAGGATGTCACAAGCCCATCTATCCACAGCAGTCACCATGTGGGGCTTATGGAGACCCATGAAAGGAGCCTTTGCCGGAGATGGTCCCTTGGGGGGTCCTCAGCATCCATGGCTGCTGCCTCCTCTGATGGCCACCAGGGTACCAGAGGGATGCTGTGTTCTGTGTGCAGGGGTGGACAGCGTGTCCTTCTCCCCAACTCTGTGTCAAGAAATATCACCTGAGTCCCAAAGCAGCAGTGCCAGGGCCTCTCCAACCTCCTTAGGAAGCCTGCTTGTCTCTGCTTGCAATGTCTTACAAGCAACTCTCCAAACTTCAGCTGAAGATAGTTGCCTCCACCAGGACCAGTTCATGTTCCCTTCCTCCACAACTCTTTTCCTCAAATCTTAGGAAAAAAGGGGAAAAAAGGCAGTCCCTGTCTCCCAAGGCATGTCTGTTTACACTGCTGAACCAGAACAGTGAACATCTGCACTCACGTCGTCGGTGACTACACAGTTTAAGATTGGTGTTGATTTTCCCAAAACAAAGCAAAAGTCTGCCCCAGTGGTAAATTAAATTCTCTGCTGCTGCTGCTGCTGCTAAGTCACATCAGTCGTGTCTGACTCTGTGTGACCCCATAGACAGCAGCCCACCAGGCTCCCCCGTCCCAGGGATTCTCCAGGCAAGAACACTGGAGTGCGTTGCCATTTCCTTCTCCAATGCATGAAAGTGAAAAGTGAAAGTGAAGTTGTGTCTGACTCTTCGTGACCCCATGGACTGCAGCCTACCAGGCTCCTCCATCCATGGGATTTTCCAGGCAAAAGTACTGGAGTGGGTTGCCATTGCCTTCTCCAGATTAAATCCTCTACCTCTATACAAATCACTAGCAATTAGTTCCCTTCCTCCACATTTCCCAGCTTCTTCTCATCATTTTTTTAAAACCATAGGGTGCATCTCAGCCAGGGATGCTGTATACCATGAGAGATGGCTATAATTTAGGTAAAAGGTTGGAATGGAAGAAAGGATTCTAGGCAAGGGAAACCACTCCAGCTAAAGTCAGGTAGGAAGAGTGTGCGGTGTCCTGGGGACCATAAGGGGACCAGTTAGATTGAAGCAGAGTTTGTGGAGGAGAGGAGAGGGCGCTGTGGATGGAGAGAGACAGTGGCTGCAGGAAAACCATGAGCACATGGATGGTGGCTTGGCTGGTCGTGAAGGGGGAGGCTGGAGGCAGGGAGGCCACTCCACGCTAGAGTGGATGGCAGCCTGATGTGGGGAGTGGTGCAGCAGGAACAAGAGTGGGAAGGACAGGCTGGGGGACGAGCTTGAAACGACTGGATAACTGATCAGCTTTGGGAAATGCAACAGAGGGACATGTGAGATATGACTCAGAACTTCAAGCTGTCATGTCTGGAAGAATGCTGGAGTCATTCATTAGAACAGCTGGATGCCCAGGGGGAGCTGGTTTGTGGTCAAGAAAATGGCTATGTCATCAGTTACCCTGAGTCTCAGTTGCTCAGTTGAATATCTGATGGATACTTGGAGCTGGGGCAGAGGAGGGACACTGAGGCTGAAGGTAGACACTCTGAGTCTCTTTGAAGACGTAGCCCAAACCATGGGCTTTCTCCTTGAGAGCGAGTGTAGAGGGAGGAGAGCAGAAACTTGACGGGCTCAAGTTCTTGCTGAAAGCAAGGGTCTTGGCAGTCCCAAGCAGCTTACACAGAAACTCAGTCCTGCCCCCAGAGTGGCCTTCTGGGCCCATTTCCTAATTATATTTCTAATAAATGATCTGGGGGATAAGAAGAAAGTTCAGAGGCAATAGCACGGCCAGGGACTCATGGAAGTGGGAAAACAGAAGCTGCAAGTTGTTGCAAGTTGGTGTCAGTGACAGGGAGGCCAAGAGTCTTTGCGTGCATTACAAATGGAAGTACAAACACACAGTCGCACTGCGGCTGGAAGGGCTCAGGACGGACCTAACCAAGGCTGAAATGGGTCAACTCATGAGCTTCCAGACTTAGCAGCCTTTCTCTCCCAGCTTTATAAAGGACCTTCTGTCCTGGAATGGAACTTTCCAGGCAACAGCATCACCTTTGACCAGATCTGAGATATCTCCACAGGACAGATCCCGAGCGAGGGAGATTCCACTCAGGGAGAACCCACACATTCAGCCTCTCGGACACACAGGGCATGCTGCCCAGACACAAATGCACACTGGGTATATATCAATACACCTACAAATATCTCCTCCAACTCCACAGGAGACATAAAAAAATATCATTTGGCAACTATCATATATCAGGTACTTTGCCTAGAGCTTCCCAAGTATTTTTACATTTAGTCTCACAACAATTATTAGAGAAAGGGATCATTTTCCAATTTTGTAAAAAAAAAAAAACAACCAAGGCTCAGAAAAGTGAAATATTTTGCCCAGGATCACATGCCTAGAAAATGGCAGCTGGTTCCTGACCCAGATCTGCCTGTGCACTCACATGTTATTATTCTTCTTTCTTCAATATGTGTACACAATAGACTCATACACACAAACATATACCCATCCCCTCTGCACACACAAAATCCCCATAGAAAGTAAGCTCCTTGAGGGCAAGGATTGCATTTTGTCCACTGATGTATCCCAGGCATCTGGAACAGTGACTGGGCACATAGTATACACTCAACGAATATTTTAGGGTTGTCATTAAATGAACCGAAAGCATACAGGCATGGAACACTCACCTGTGTGCAGATATGCCTACACACGTACACATGAGCACACTCACTCACCTTCATACACACTTAATACATTAAATCCACTGCCTGAAAGGAGATCCCAAGTGAGGCCCCAGGTCTCAGAAGTGCCCCCACCCCTCACCCCAGGCCTTCTCCATCAGCAGCCTCACTGCTGGTCTCCCCAGACCCCTCCCTGGAGCAGCAACCAGCCCTCCCCACAGCCTCATCACATCCCATCTCCTTCTTTTCTTAGTTCACTCAAAACAAAGAATTTTTTTAAAAGATCTTTACTAAGAGAGAAGGAGAAAAACATTAACAAAAAAAAAAACCAAAAAACCTGTAAGCTCTTGAACAGAGGAGTCGACAGAGCCAGTTTCTTATCCTAAGTCGTGCCCTTGAGTCCAACCACAGCCTGGCATAGCTGGTGAGGCAATCAGCTTGTGGAGATCAGGCCCTGCTTGGCTGCTCTGCCAGCAGTTCAGATGCCCAGCCTGAGGGAGCAGGGAGTTGACACGGCTGCTCAATCTGGGCGATTCTCTCTTCCTCCAGATACGGCTGCTGCTTCTGTCCAGGCACAGACTCTCCTGCCACCCTGGCCTTCAGTTAACTGCAGTTTTACACCCTCTTTTTTTCTGCCATCTGCTGTGCCCTGGGCTTGTAAACCAGGCTGGTCCAACCCAATCGCTTGGTAGAATTGTGTCAATTCTGTGTATAAAACTCCAACCACCTTAATTCCTTCCTGGAGCCTCAAGCCTCTGCCTGGCATGGCTCCTGCTCACCTCTGGGCCTCCATCCACTCCACCCTTTTTTTATCTGTTCTCCAGTGACATTTGCAAAGCAGTTCTGATGGAGGTGCCAGAGCCCAGGGTCCCAAGGGTCTGTTCACTCAGACACCTCAGACACCCCAGAGCAGATCCTGGGCCACTGTATCAACACCACTGGGGTCTCTGGATTAAAAAGTAAATTCCTGAGCCCACCCAAGGCCTGCTGGATCAGAGTCTCTGCAAGTGAGGCCCAGAAGCCAGCACTTTTAACAAGCTTCCCAGGTGACTCTCACACTCCAAAGTCCAAGAAGGACCACCCCAGATTTATTAAATTCCATACATACCCTCATGCATATATAATAATGATAGCTAAAATATTTATTGAGCACTTACAATGTGCCGGGAAGTATTCTCATGTATTAACTCAGTTCACCCTTATAACAAGGCTGAAAAGGAGGCATAGTATCATACCCACTTTATGACTTGCCCAAGTTCACACTGCCTTTTATGGGAAGTCAGGAATCAAACCTAGGCTCTGTGACTTCCAAGCCTGCATGCAACCAGCATATACTCTCTAGCACACACAACTGCACCCACATCGACCACACACAAGACCCCCAACCCCTCAGAACCACTGACAAAAAGGTTCCAACGAAAAAAGATGGAGAGCCAGGGCATTTTCCAAGGTTCCTGGTTTCTCTCTTACCTCAAGTCTGGCATACGCAGATCTGAGCCGAGCGAGCCAGCAGCCACAGCCAGCAGAGCCAGGGAGCTGGTGAGCTGCGGCCCCAGGTCTTTGGCAGCACCCCCAGGCCCTGAGGCTCAGCTCTGCCTGCTGTAGGAAGCGTGCCCACCACGGGCCTCTGCTGCCATGCCCCACGGGCCCTGCCCCCCGGCCTCCACTGCCCAGTGTGGCCTGGCTCCCTGAGACCCAAGCCCCTGACAGGGCCCTCCCTGCAGCTAGAGAGCAGATGTGCGTGCAGCTTTCTCCAAAAGCAAGTCTTCTCAGGAATCCTGCCATGGGGGGAAGGTAGGAGGGTGGGGGAAGGAGTGGAAAAACAACTGAAATACCATAACACAAAAAAGTGATCCAAAGAAAAAGCAGCAACTGAGTATCTGGAAGGAATAAACTGAGGAGGAAAGGCGCAGAGTTGTGCAGCGTGGCCACGAGGCTGCCAACCTTGGCAGACGGGGGCTGGGAGCTGGGGACTGGGCGGCGCCGTCAACTGGCCACAAGGCTGATCTGGCCAGGGGCTGAGGTGCGGGGAGAGCAGAGATTGGGCTGATGTGGGGGCTTGAGAAGGGGATTTCAGCCAGCAGCATCCTCCTTCCCAGGGCTCTGGGCACTGTGTTCTTCAGCCCCCAAGAGCCATCTGGAGGGTCCTTCCCAACATTCTCCACCTGAAGGGTTTGCTTAGGACAGTGGAAAGAACCAGAATGATGCCTGGACTCACACACCCTGATAGTGGGGAGAGAGGGCTTTCTCAGAATAGGGCTGGATGCTCTGACAGTAGAGGAGAAAGATGGGAAGGATTTATTCTGAGGCCACAGAATGCAGGATAAAGTGGTTCTCACCTAGCTCCCTCCTGATGAGCAGTGCGACCGAGGGCAACTCACTTATTAAACACTGAGCCCTAGTCCCCTTGCTGTAAAATAGGCTAACTCAGGCTTTCTGTGTACATCTCAGGGTCAAAAAAGATCCATAGATTAGACAGCCAATCAAAGCTGAGGCTTGAGCACAGAAGCAAGATGGGGCTGTGTCTCAACACGTGGAGCTGAAGGATTGGATTTGAGACCTATTTACTAGCCACATGACCTTGGAGTAGACATTTAACCTCTCTGTGCTCAAAGGAGCCAAAGCCTAGATATATGAAAAGCTTTTGAAAAAAGTTTTACAAGCAGTAGATGCTGTAAGCTCCCACTTCCTCATCATGTTCCAGGTACAGATTGTATGTATACTTTTGTGAGGCAGGTACTACATATTCCCATTTTACAGAGGGAAAAAGAAGGCTCAGGGAAGTTAAGGAACCTCTGAAAACTGACAGGTGCTTAAGTTGAACCAGGTCTGTCTAACTCTGGAGCCCATGGCGTCTCTCCTATTGCAGCCCACAGGGCAGGGATAGGCAATGCCTGGTTGGTAAGCCTAGGAAAGAGGCACAGTCTTAGTAGAGGAGCCTGGCTGAGGATATTGGGCGGCAAGAGCAGGGATTCTGTTCAGGCTCGTCTTATGCAGGAGGCGTGTTGAAGTGTGATGTGCCCAGACCTGGAGGAACAGAAGCCCCCAGTGTCTCATGACAACCTGGAGGCCAGGTGCCCGAGGGTGCAAAGGCGCCATAATCCACCATGAGGGCAACTGCCAGGCAGAGCCTGGGGAACAAAGCAGGGAGCACGAGAGCTGCCAAGTAGGTCAGCAGAGCAGCAAACTGTTGAACGAGATAGGTGTGGAGCTGGGAACAAGCTGGATTGTTAATAGGATAACCACAGATAAAAGGAGGCCCAGACAGGTCATCAGGATGGCTCAGGAATCAACTCCATAGCTGTGCTTGAGGCCTCCTCTTATATAAGAGGCTCTGTGAGGCTATGGGGGATTTTGAGTGGACAGGTTATTGAGACCTGGGGTCAAGTACAGAGAGAAAGCTGGTGGTTGGTCACAGGGTATGGAGTTGAAGAATCAGGTTTGAGATCTACTCACTAGCCATTTGACCCTGGAGTAGACACTTAACTCTGTGCTGAAGAGCCAAGCCTAGATAAGAGCTGAGCAAAGATGGTCTCCCTCCACGTATGCTCACCAGCCCCTGCCCACACCTCACATTTCCCTTCTGTTTCAGCAGTTTTGACCACTCCATTGTAATGACCAGCCAGTGTGTCCATCACCCTATCAGGACTGTCGGTTTCTCAAGGGCACCCCATTGTGGTGCCTGAGACAGGGACTTATAAGTGTTTGAGAAATGAAGGAGGAACCAAGTGAACAAAAATCCATCCTAGGGACATCCTAAAAGCAGGCAGTGGCCGATCTGGGTCTTAAAGGAGTGGATGTATTTAGATAGTATTAGGTTGCCCAAAGAGTTCGTTCGGGATTTTCTGTACCATCTGATGAAAAATCCGAATGAACTTTTTGACCAACCCAATACTTTCTCTTCAAAGAAATCAAAGCTCTTCTTGGTTCCTAATATTTGAGTTAGCCCTCACACAGCACACATACCAGTCCCCAAATGCTAAAAGAATTCTTTCAACAATGTTTATTCATTCCACAAACATTTGCTGAGCTTAAACTCTGCGTCAGGCCGAAAAACAAAGGCTAAGAAGATAGGGTCCTTGTTTTCAAAAGTGCGACTGGGAAGTGGTTGGGAATGGGGTGCAGATAAGCACATGATAATCATGATGACAGAGGATGAGATGGCTGGATGGCATCACTGACTCGATGGACATGAGTCTCAGTGAACTCTGGGAGTTGGTGATGGACAGGGAGGCCTGGCGTGCTGCGATTCATGGGGTCGCAAAGAGTCGGACACGACTGAGTGACTGATCTGATCTGATCTGATCTGAATCATATTCTTTGACTATCTAGAGGATTCTGTGGGAGCCCATTGGAGATATAACCAATTATCCAGGAGGGAGCAAAGAAAGTGTTGCTATGTATGGCTGTGCAGGTCGTGTAGTGCACAAGGCAGGGTGCTCCCTGGAGCTGAGCAATGCAGTTCTTCCTGGCCAGTGGCATCTGAAGTTCTGTTGCCCCATCATCCCAAGCCCCAAACCCTGGTCCATCAACCTGGTCCCAGTGGATTTTTCTCCTCCTCTGGCTCCTCTCTGAGAATTTCTTTGTCTAGCCCTCCAGAGAATTTTTCTTCAGGAAAACTCTCCAGGAGCCCCTGTGATCCCCTTTCTCCTGCCAGCTCCATAAAGCAAGCCGGCTCCTCTCAGAGAATTACAGTTTGGGGAAGTGTGATTCATGGGGAAGGAACTCTTTCCATGGCTTTCTAACCTTTGATGTGACCCCAAAAAACCTGTGGCTAATACAGAATGCTCTAAATCTCACAAAGCTCATAAACACAAGAGCCACACTGCGTTGGGCCATGAACAAGGCCTCTGGCTAGTCAGCTCCTGCCACCAGCTGGAGGAATGTTCCCCTGTTCCCACCCTACACCGACAGCCCTCCCCACCACCCCTCCACCCTCCTGGCAGCTCTTGCAGCAGCCCAAGGCCCCTGTGGCTAGGAGGGGAGGCTTGTTGAGGCCCCCGATGGCCCACCAGTCCATGGCTGGACCCAGAACCTCCAACTCTACTAGGAAAGGCCTCAGTTGCTGAGCAAGGGAGGAAAAAGCCAAAGAAACGGACTCTAAAATCCAGCCTCCCTGATGGGAAGAACAGCTGGGATTAGAAAGATACATGTGAATTTTAGGTGACATGTCTGCAAAAGTAGTGCCCACTGAGATTCCTGGAAGCTTTCTTGCAAAGCAAAGCAACATAAATGAAGTCTGTTTTTCCCATAAAAACAATGTGGGGGTTTTTTTTGGGGGGGGGAGAAGGGGGAGGTTTTTTTTAAAGAGACAAATCTATCAGCCACAAGTTTAATGAACAGGAAGCCATATACCCATTCTCTACATAGTAGATTTCTTTCTAGAGCAGGGTATAGAAGAAGCAGGACAAAATGGGAATGCATCAGATAATGCAAATGAAACGCCTTGCACAGAACGCGCCCTATGGTAAGTGATCAATAAAAGGGTCACTGTTATTTTAATGCTGTATTTTATTATCTGAGCAATTCCTGGGAGAGGCACTGAGAGGAGCAAGAAGAATCAAAGTTTTCAGGAACTCTTCGGAAGCCCTGCTTGACCACCCCTGGTGGGGCCCCAAGACCTCCCAGTGGGGAAACCAACTGACTGTGTGGAGGACGTGTGTGCTCTGCCACTCATGCTGAAAATAGTACCATCGCACGGCTGGCGGCAAAGGTGCAGGGCCAGGCAGTGGCCAAACTAAACTGACGACGAGCTTCGGGACACTTGGTCGGGACTTCCCTTCCTCCTGCCTCCTCCATAGCACACCCACTGCAGCAATTTGGAAGTCTAAAGTTCTTTTTCTTTAACCCCCCAAAGTCTCTTGAAACAAGTTTTTGCCATTGGGTTTAGGGTGGGGGTGGGGATGGACGCTGGGCTGGCTTCCAGCAGCTCTCTGCTGGTCTTGACAAGTCTGCCCCCATGCCGCCCTGTTCTAGCAGGTCGGTGACATGTGGACACTTGACCCAGGCCCAGGACAAGTGGAAAGATTCCTGTCCCTCTGAGCACTGTATGTGTGTGTGTGTGTGGTGGTGGCTGCGGGGGTGGGGGTGGTGGGGGACGGGGGTCTTGCTCCCTGGAAAACCTTTCCAGAGATTTCTTTTCCCCTGAAGGCCAGGGATGCACCAGAAAGGTGAACCTTGTTCTCTTCTCCAAGGCTGGGGCTACACAGTGGGAAGGGATGGGTTGTGTCCCAGTGGGGGCCGTCTAACAGGCCCCCAGCATACAGCCAACTCACTCTCCATGGGACAGAGGCATCTGCTTTCTCAACTTGTTAATTTCATACTCACAACCTGGGGAAAATCACCGCCCCTCCCCCCTGCTTTCCCCACCTCTACTTTAATCAGATTCTCACTTACTTTACTGAACAGAGAACGGAAAGGACCTCCTCTTAGTGTGTGCAGGCACTGAGAACGAATGGAGAAATCCCCAGGGGTCTAGCTATTGAGCTCCTGTTTGCCATATTTCTCTAGAATTTGCAATCAGGAGCCATCACTTCTTACTCACCTGTGGTCATCATTTACTCTTTGGGCCTCAATGGCCTCATTTGTGAAATGGGGATAATAACAATATCATCCCATAAGGCTGTTTGTTGTGAGGAATAAATGAGGTATGAGAAAGGGCTTTGCAAACGCTACAGTGCCACACATAATAATTACAGTGATTAATATTATTATTACAGTGCTGCAAGCACTATAAAAATAGCCATTGTCCCTCAGAAATCTGCCCCTCCTCGAGCCTGTCGATGTTTTCAGGGGAACACCAGGAGAGCCTTCGAGACTAGAGTCTCTGTCTCCTGACCAAACATGCCAGGGGGCACAGCCAGGGCAGGAGGGCCAGACTGAGGCCAGCCCTCTCTCTCCCTACCATCATCCAGCTCTAGCAAGAGGACAGTGATTATACCCCCAAGGAGGAGCGAGGTTCTTTCCCAGGGATTACCTCACTCCTCCAGAGGCGAGCAGACATAAAGAGAGGGAGGAGCAGAGTTGGCTAAGTGGGCAGCCTGGAGTCACATGACTTTCCCAAAGCCAGAGGAGGCAGGGCCAGAGGAGCAGACTAAAAGGGGCTGATCCTTTAGGGTCAAATCCAGGAACTACCCCCTACCCACCCCCTGCCCCAGCCCCAGGCTGAAAATGGGCCAGGGAGACCAAAGCTCTCTGGCTCCCATAGTAACTGCTCTTGTTTGCTGAGCCTGTCTCCGTGTTTTCCATCCATTTTCTCTCAATTGACCCTAATCACAGCCCTGCCACACAGGGGTTATTAGCCCCTTTTTCACAAGAGGCTCTGACCGGATGTCATTTTCCCAACGTTGCTCATCTACTTAGCGGCAAAGCTGGATGAGATCTGAACCAGGACCCGTTTGAGTCCATGGCTCAGAACCACTCTACCCACTGCCTGCCTGTCTGGTCAGCCCAAAGCGGCAGGGTGGGCTGAGTTTGGCTAGCCTCAGGGTGGGGTCCCCAGCCACTCCAGGGAGAGGAGAAAGCCTACCAGGAGAGGGGAAATGGTTTACTCTTAGTAACTCCACTTCTGGACACCTGCCAAGCCTGTACACCCCAGACTAAGCCACAGGGCTGCCCTGCCCCTGTGCCCAGCTGGGACGAGTGTCAAAAGTGACCTGCTCCAGCATTTGGCCCCAAACCTAGGGGAGGCACTGGGGAGCCCCAGAAGGAGGTCTTCTTACTTCACTTCCTGCTCACTGCAGAGCAACAGGGGCCTGATGATGGAGGACAAGAACCCAGCTCCTGAAGCAGGTGGGAGTGAGGACAGGCAGCCCTCTAGTCTTCCACCCCCAAACTGGCTGTGGGGGAAGATGCCTGAGTCCTCACCCCAGGGCAGGGGCTGGCCAGCTTTCCCCTCTTTTCTTGCCATCTCAGGAAGGGGTGATTGATGGTGAGATAGCCTGGACTGAGGCAGAGAACAAAGGAGTACCGATTAAATCCTACGGTTTTTGTTGGGATGGATCACCCCAAAGGAATTCTTTCTACTTATTGTAAAAGTCATACAGACGTATTTCAGAAGATTTGGCAAATACAAGAAAAAGAATTATCTATAATTTTACCACCATAACACAACCAATGGCAACATTCTTGTGTCATTCCTTCCCAGGTCTCCCACCCCTTTTTTATTAAAAATTTTTTTTAAACTGTGCTTATGCCATTTTCAGAAGTGATTTCCCCCATCACTTGTCGTGACATAAAATCACCTTCCCGTATCACTGTGCAGTTGGCCTGTCCTCCTTTGGGACAACTGTAGGGGAGTCCACTGTGTGGGTCAAAGTAAAGCTTCCACCCCCTGATGTAAGAATGTTCATATTTGAAGTCTTAACCAAAGTAGACAATTTGAATCACATTTAGTCAACCTTTGATAGACTGCCTGTTTTGCAGAGAATAAGATGATACGGACTCAGAGCTGGCCCCAGAAAATCCAAGAAGCCCTTGGTTGCAGCAGGTTGGGGAGGGGGTCTGTGAGAGAGGAGGCACAGCTGGGCTGAGGTTGGGGCACCTGCCACCACTTCAGAGCCACACAAATCAGGCCCTTTGCCATCCTGGCCCTGCAGAGCCTGGGTTCTCAACACTGCTTCTAGGCCAGAGAGTTGCCAGGAGAAACTGATTATAGAAGAATGTTAGATTGGAAAGTGAGGAGCCTCTGCCATGTGCCTGCTGTCCCTTCCATAGCCTTCCGGCACTTGCTAGGGGCCTGCCTGGGGGAGGGCGGCCCTGAGAACGCTGGCCCACGGCTGGACGGCAGCCTAGTTCCTAGGTGGGCCTCCGGCCCATCAGCCTGCCCAGGGATGCTCTCCAACAGGTCCTTTGAAGTTTATTAGGTATTTATCAAAGGGCCTACTGAATGCATTGGGCTTCCCCAGTGGCTCAGTGGGTAAAGAATCCGCCTACAATGCAGGAGACACAGGATATGTGAGTTTGAGCCCTGGACCAGAAGGATCCCCTGAAGAAGGAAATGGCAATCCACTCCAGTATTCTTGCCTGAAAAATCCCATGGATAGAGGAGCCTGGTGAGATACAGTCCATAGGGTTTCAAAGAGTTGGACACAACTGAGCACAGCACACAACACAAATGAATGCATTGTTTGAGTCCCTCCGCAAACAAGAAGAAACCTTCCCTGCCTCTGGAAGCTTATAGCTAGTTACTGAAGAATTCAACACAAAGGCTGTGTAGTCTCATGGTCAATGGCTTGCACTCCAGAGTCAGACTTGGCTGGGTTGAGTACTTCCCCCTGCCTCCCCTCCACTTATTGAACAAGTAAGTTACTTTAACCTTTCTAAGCCCCTGCTTCCTCATCTGCAGAATGGGGTTAATCTAATTTACTTGCAGAGCTGTGGGAAGGATTAGAGAGAATATATGTAAAGTGCCAGGCATTTGGTAGGTTTTCAGAAACGTTGGTTATAATTAAAGTAGCACAAAACACATGTAAAGTAATAAAAGGACACCACGTAAAGCAAGGAGGTCAGAGGATTGAGCAGGGAAGGAGCAAATAGCTCTTCTAAAGCCAGGGGCTTCTCAACCCTGGCTAGGCAGAAGAACCACCTGGGCAGCTTTGAAAGTATGCTAATGCCCAGGTCCCACCAAGCAATTAAACCAGAAAGGGACCCCAGGCCTAGGAACATTTTATAAAACACTTCCCAGGTGAATCTGGGTGCATCCCAAATGGAGACCCAGTGATTGAGAAGGTGTTTTGAAAATGTGATCTGGAAAGGAAACAACATGTGTTATGTTACCTCGTACACACTAAGCAGTCTCACAACTGTTAACTCATCTGAGTTCTTGTGATGATCACCTGAAGCAGGTACTTTTAAGCCTATTTGAAACCAAAGGAAGCAGAGATTTAGGAAGGTCATTGAAATTCACCCACCCCCAGCCCATGCTCTAGAGCTGCATCATCCAGGAGAAACAGAGTGTGAGCCATGAATGGGGACCAGAGGTACAATTTCAGATTTTCTAGGAGCCATGTTAAAAAGTTAAAAAGAAACAGGTGAAATTAATTTTTTAAATATATTTGATTTGACCCAATATAGCCATATGCTCTATTGCAATGTGTTATCAATATAAAAATTATTCACAAAATATTTCATATTACTCTTTTCACACTGAGTCAGCAAGATCTGGTGTATATTTTGCACTCAGAGCACATCTCAATTCGGACTGGCCACAAGTGCTGAATTCAGACGGGTCACATATGGCTGTGACTGTGGCGTTGGACTGGCTACAGGGACCGTTGGCCTGGAATCCGACCAAGCAGGTAATAAGAGGAGGTGGGGGGCTGAGGAATTTCAGAATTAGCCCAGAGGTTCTTAAATGAGAGAGGGATCTGGAGCTCAGACTGCACTCGGATGGCTGGGGAGTCTATAGGTCTCCACAAGCCTGAACAAGAAGTCCAAATGGACAGTCACATGCGAAAGAATGAAGCTGGACCTCGATCTTATCCTATACACAGACGTCAGCTCAGAATGGATTAAAGGCTTAAACATAAGACCCGAGTCCTTATACCTCCTAGAAGAAAATGTATAGGAAAGGCTCCTTGATATTGTTTCTCGGCAATTATTTTTTGCATTTGACTCCAAAAGGACAGGCAACAAAGGCGAAAATAAACAAGTGGGACTAAAACAAAGTATAAAGTTTCTGCATAGCAGAAGAAACAATGAACAGGGCTTCCCCAGTGGCTGAACAGTAAAAAATCCACCTGCCAATTCAGGAGACATGGGTTCAATCCCTGATGCAGGAAGATCCCATGTGCTGTGAAGCAACTAAGCCCATGCACCACAGCTACTGAATCGGTGCTTTAGATCCTGGGAGCTGCCAACTACTGAAGCCCACATGCCCCAGAGCCCACGCTCTACAAAAAGAGAAGCCGCTGCAGTGAGAAGCCTGCACACAACTAGAGAGCAGACCCCACTCACCAAAGCTAAAGAAAAGCCCAAGCAGCAACAGAGACCCAGCTCAGCCAAAAAGAAATGTAATTATTAAAAAAAAAAAAAGAAACAACGAACAAAATGAAAAGGCAACATATGGAATCTGAGAGAATATTTGCAAACCATGTATCAAAAAATGAGTTAATATCCAATACATAGGAACTCTTACAACTCAATAGCAAATAATAATAATAACTCTATTAAAAATGGGCAAAGGACCTGAATAGAGATTTTTCTGAAAACTCACAAATGGCCAACAGATATTTGCAAGGATACTCAACATCATTAATCATCAGGGAAATGCAAATGACAACCATAGTGAGCTAATATCCCATACCTGTTAGGATGTGTGCATGGTGTGTGCTAAGTTGCTTCAGTGGTGTCCGACTCTTTGTGACGCTGTGGACTATAGCCCATCAGGCTCCTATGTCCATGCAATTCTCCAGGCAAGAATACGGGAGTAGGTTGCTGTGCCCTCCTCCAGGGGATCTTCCCTACCCAGGGATCGAACCCGAGTGTCTTATGTCTCCTGCATTGGCAGGCAGGTTCTTTACCACTAATACAACCTAGGAAGCCCACCTGTTAGGATGTCTGTTATCAAAAATATAAGAAATAACAATGTTGGCAAGGATGCAGAGAAAAGAGAACCCTTGTACACTTGGTGGGAATACACATTGGTGCAGCCCTTATGGAAAACAGTATTAGGTGCCTCCAAAAACTAAAACTAGATCATTCAATCCAACATTCTCACCCTGGGTATATATTCAAAGGAAATGAAATCACTATGAAATAGCTGCACTCCCAGGTTCATAGCAGCATTATTCACAATAGCCAAGATAGGGGAACAACCTAGTGTCTGTTGGTGACTAAATGGATAAAGAAGATTCTTATATTTATGCAATGGCCTTAAAAAAGAAGGAAATCCAACCATCTGCAAGAACATGAATGAAACTGGAGTGCATTTATGCAAAGAGAAAAAAGTCAGAGAAAGAGAAATATTTTATGGTAAAACAGGTGGAATCTAAAAAAAAAAATCAAACTCATAGAGAATAGAATGGGAGTTGCTGAGGGCTGGGAGATGAGAGGAAAAGGGGAGATACTGGTCAAAGGGTACAGACTTTCATAAGACGAAAAAGTTCTGAGGACTATAGCCTAGAGACTATAGTGAATAGTACTGTATCGTATACTTGAAATTTGATAAGAAATCTTAAATACTATCACCAAAAAAAAAGGTAACTATGTGAGGTGATAACTGTAGTTAATTAGCTGTGGTAATCATTTCATAATGTATATGTTTATCAAATCATCACACTGTACACTTTATATAATGTTATTTGTCAATTACGCCTTAGTAAAGCTGGGAAGGGGGTTGGAAATCCAAAGATGATGAGGGGCCAGTGAGAGGATGAAGAAGGAAACCTCAGCAGGCAACCAGCCCCATAGTAGGACTGGGAGCCTTGGCACCTCCCTTCACCTCGGCTGGAGGAGATCCCCCGTCTAGGGGCTGAAAGTGTGAATTTACCGAGCTGGGAGAAAGCTGTTTTACGGTTCCTTTGGCTCCTTACTCACGGAAGCAGACTCACACCAGAACCCTCCCCTCCGGCTCCCCCCACCAGCCCTGCAGCCCATAAAGGGTAATGGAGCTGAAGTTAAAATAGTCACATGAAACCCACCTCATTTGAAAGGGCACCTGCTTTAAAGGCCAAATTTCCTGAGCCCAGGTTTATACATTAAGCTACAGAAAGACCTAATTAATTCAGAGCAACCCCACTAACTCTAAATTTGGGATACGTTCTGCCTCAGGCGGGTCTGAAGTCTTTCCTTTTACACTATCTATGAAGAAACGGTTTGCTAAGCAAATAAATAGTGCAGGCCAGATTACAGAGACAGGTCTGGCTTACTTAAAACTGTTTTTAAGAACTTTAAAAATCACTTTAGCAGCCCCATTTGCAGGAAGTTAATGAGATCATTACAGCTGGTCCTTATCTATTTATTTCAACATTTCAGTTTTCCAAGCACCTTCAGACACACCTTTGGATGTGACCTTTCAGGTAGAGATGCTGTTATGTTTTAGTCTCCAGCAACTAACTTAAAGCCTGACACACAGTAGGTATCCAGGTACTTAACAGTCACTAAATGAATGGAGACGGGCATGGCAAATAATAGTCGCATATTATAGGTGAGAGAAAGGAGGCTCAGAATTGTTTATAAGGTATCTCAGGGGATCCCTCCAGCTGAACCAGCCTATGGTTCATAAGTGGTGAAGCTGGGGTTCAGACCATTCCTCACTTTATGGGATCTTTCTGTTCTATTCTACTATTACCAGAACTGCTGCTTGACAACAGTTTATTAGCTAGGTTTCAGGAACAGTTTTTTTGTTGTTGCTCAGTCCCTAAGTTATGTCTGACTCTTTGTGACCCCATGGACTGCAGTAAGCCAGGTTCCTCTGTCCTCCACTATCTCCCAGAGTTTGCTCAAATTCATGTCCATGAATTTGACAGTCAGTGATGTCATCCAACCATCTCGTCCTCTGTTGCCCCCTTCTCCTCCTACCTTCAGTCTTTCCCAGCATCAGGGTCTTTTCCAATGAGTCAACTCTTCATATCAGGTGGCCAAAACATTGGCCACACTTGCTCCTTAGAAGGAAAGTCAGTTCTTAGGAGCAACGAAAGCCACTTTTTTTTTTTTCTTATAGGCTTCTCCCCAGGTAAAGGGGTGGTAAGTTCTGGAACCTCAGCCTCCCCGCTAACAAGCCACAGTTCCCTTCTCTGAAGAGCATGGGAGGCCTTTCTGAGTTGGCCTGACTCTGACACTCAGCATGCATGCCTGTTGGGATGTCAGGGGGCAAGCCTAGGTGAGTGTCCTCCCTGGGAGGAAAAGGCTGGAGGAATTGGGGACTGATTGTTCCACATTCCTGTGGGCCTGGATCCTCTCGGGATTGCTTCCCAAGGCACTGGCCTTCCCAGAAAGGATGGTCTCTGTCCTCTGGGTCTCCCCTTCCCCGGATTGGTGGGGGCTCAGCGCGTGGGGGTGGGGGGGGTGGTCGGGGGATGGTCGCTTCTCTCCCTGCCCATTGTTCTGGAGGCTCTGCTGGCTTGGAACACTGCACAGGGAAAATTCCCTGACCGTGAGATCTGCAGGCTGCAGGGTCCCGGGGGAAGGCCAGGCCTGGGGCTCTTTCGTGCTACAGCTGGAAAGAGGGGTTGGGTTTCAGCGAGCCGGGCTGGGGGAAAGCGACTTGCCTTCCCGGTGGTGAGGGAGCCGGCCTTGTGAGCCAGCAGCGCCGACAGCTTCCTGTCGAGAGCTGGGGGCCCACGTGACCGCTCCCCACTTGGAGGATTAGGGGGTGAAAGGCCCAAGGTGGCAGGAGAGCAGGAGGGGCACCCAGGCGCTATCTGGGGGTGCAGGAGGCAGAGCACTAGATCCTTTCTTGCTAAATGAATTCGGCTGGCTCCTGGCTCCTTGTCACACGGTCCAGCGAGCCGCCTCTGTCTGGGGGGTTATGGGGAGGCGGGGGTGGTGAGCCTCGGCACTGGCTGGGGCCAGGGCTGTTTGTTTAAAGTCCCCTCCCCCCAACCTGGCCACACACAGCCCCTCAGTGCCTGCCTGACAGGGAGGGAATGCGGTAGCCCCAGACCTGCTCGGTGAGAAGGAGACGGCTCGGCTGTGACAGGGAACAGACGGGCCTGCGGGCGGCTGGGCTGAGGGCAGTGCACAGTCTCTGCCTCCTGGGCCTCCTCCCCAACTGGTCCCTCAAGGCTAAGTGCAGCTGCCGCCAGGCAACCAGGCCTCCCACTGAAGCCATCAGCTCTGAAGAGGCCCCCAATATCAGGCCTTGTCTAGAGATGCCCTGTTCTGTTCAACAAGCATTATTGAGTACCTACAGTATATACCAGGTGGTGCTAGTGGTAAAGAACCCACCTGTCAATGTAGAAGACGTAAGAGACATGGGTTTGATCCCTGGGTCGGGAAGATCCTCTGGAGGAGGGCACGGCAACCCATTCCAGTGTTCTTGCCCAGAGAATCCCATGGACGGAGGAGCCTGACGGGCTACAGTCCATAGGGTCAGAAAGAGTCAGCCACAACTGACTTAGTATGCATGCACGGTCTACAGAGAGGCAGGAAGGTGACAGACCGAGATGACAAGGTTTGAGAGTGATAGGTGACAGTGAGTCCCAGAGGAGGGTACCCAGGTTAGCCTTGGGGCTCAGAGGCTGGGGAGGCCAGCAGGGAGGGCAGGGCAGGTCAGAAGGCATGCCCCGAGGACCTAGTTCAGACATGGGTTTCTGAGACCAGTCTCAGATCCCACCTGAGATGGATCCCCTCTTCCTCTCACCCCTGCCCTGCCACCACTGCCCAAGGGGTGGCCTTGAACCCATAGGCCTGTGGGAGGTAGAGAGACTAGTAGGTGGCTTCTCGGCACAGCCCTCCTCAGTCAGGTTTTCCGGGGCAGCTGGGCTCCCTCTCCCTCATGAACACTCCCTGTGAAGGAGGCATTGGGTGGCAGAGAGAGAGAAGGGGCCACCAGCCAGCCCACCACTACCGTCCAACGGAAGACCAACAGCCCCGGGCCAAAACCCTATGCCACCTGACACCTGACCAGGATCTGAGTGTGCACTGTTCCACATCACCTTGGAACGCTGGAGTCTCAGCCGCCTTCTCTTTGGAATTTCTGGTGCAGCTCTCTCTGCCCTGTAGGTGATTTTTGTTCCAAGCTCCATGTCTATTGTTTACACAGCTCAGAGTTCCGTGGAGTTAGAACAACATGCTTTCCTTCCCACTGAAGGTGCTATGAAAAACAGCCAGTCTGGGGGCGTGGGCGGGCAGAAGGGCCATGTGGACTGTCAGGCACCTTGTTCTGATGGGCTCCTCCACCAAGGATGCTCTCCCCAGAGCTGGCTCAGCCTGAAGACCCTGGGTGTTCCTGGAAGTGTGGCCTGGGACTCTGAGGGAGCTGGGGTTCTGGAACTCTTGCTGGGAATTCTGGCTCTAAGAATGGAGCTGTCCCTTCATGGAGACCCACAGGCCTGGAATACCTCCCAAAGAGGGGATGATGGAAATGTACCCATCTTCAACCCAGTTACCAGCTGCCACCTTAGCTGAGGGCCCCAGGAAGAGACAGGAAGCTGGTACTTCCATGTCCAGCAGGCCAGATGCTGGGAGAGGATGGGAGGGGAGAAGAGTGATGGGAGAGGAGGAAAAAGCTGTCCAGTCATTTTGAGGAAGATCTGAACACTCCTCCCTGCTTCTAACCAGCACATTCTGCCTCTGGGGATTCTCCCCAGCACCCTGCTTTTCCCTCTCCACTGGACAGATCTCCCTGCTTCTCTCTTGCTTGTTTTAAGAACTGACTAGAAGCAGTGGGCAGCGGTTTGGAGGCTTGAGGACTCTGATGATTATTCCTCAGGTCTTCTCTTGGATGTCCCCTGAGACCCTGGTTCAAAGCTCCCCACCCACCAACAAACCTCATTCCTGCCTCTCTCCTTGTGACCCCTTCTCTCCACCCTCCCCCTGACTTCTTCTCTGTCCTACAGCCCTGTCCCTCCAGCATGTCCTGCCTTTGGGTCTCTGAGTCTTCTCCACTCACACTGTGCATATTGCATATCCCTGTTCATCAGTTAACAAGCACCAGGGCAAGTCATTCACTTCCCTGGGCCTCTGTTTCCCTGTTTCTAAGATGATGAGAGCAGCAAGTGGGGGTGGGGAGCCATATGGCCTGGAGAGTCCCTACAAGCCCTTCAACCCTAAGATCCAAAGCACCTTCGTGGTGCCTGGGCAGATATTATATGAAAAAAAAAATGACCCCCAGTGTGTGCACTGGACCCCTGACCCCTCCAGCCCAGGCCAGCCCAGGGCTGGGGAGCAATCCCTTCAGATTCAAGAGACCACAGGTCAGATGACAGGATGGGCACAGCCATGTGGAGGGGACATCCCAATGGGAAGGGGACAGGAGCAGGGCGAGATGAACCTTCTCTACCCTCTCCCTTGACTAGTTCAGACACTCTTGAGTGCTGAAAAATTCCCCAGTGGTTCTGTACCAAGAATCCCCCAGCAGAGCAACTTAGTGTCTGGGGTTACAGAGACTTTGTTACTGCAGCAAAGCATACTACAAGCCATTTGCCGGTTTAATTTAATTATTTATGATAACACTTCAGAGTAAAAACTACACTTGTCAAAATAAAGGGGACTTTGTGCTGCAATGACCCAAATTTTATTGTTGCATTACTTAATGCACCGAAACCTGGTAATCGGCACCAGATCTCCCCGCAACTTGGGCAAATCAGCACCGTGTGCGGAGGACTGCGATGGATTATTGCTTCCTGCGGGAGTTATTTTAAACGAATTCTAACAAAAAGGCATTTCGAGTCCATTCTCTCACCCTAGTCAAACCACCTCCTTTCCCCCCAGAGGAGTGTTTCTGACACATTTGACTGTTGCTGTGTGCCCTTACAGAGAAGGCAATGGCACCCCACTCCAGTACTTTTGCCTAGAAAATCCCATGGACGGAGGAGCCTGGTAGGCTGCAGTCCATGGGGTTGCTAGAGTCGGACATGACTGAGTGACTTCACTTTCACTTTTCACTTTCATGCATTGGAGAAGGAAATGGCAACCCACTCCAGTGTTCTTGCCTGGAGAATCCCAGGGACGGGAAGCCTGGTGGGCTGCCGTCTATGGGGTCGCACAGAGTCGGACGCGACTGAAGCGACTTAGCAGCAGCAGCAGCAGCAGCAGCAGTGTGCCCTTAACCTGCCTCCCTCTCCTGCACAGGCCATCCACTAGCCGAGCCTTAAACCCATCTGCACAGCAGAATCTGCTAACGGAAGCTTAAAAAGATTTCAGATTCCTCGGACCATGCCAGAGAACCCCCACTGAGCCTCAATGTCACCTCCTCTATGTCAACATCCAGCCCCTCTGGGAATTTCCTCCTCTGTGGCCCACTTTGCTTGTCTCCTGACAGCTTCTGCTCCTCGACTGTAAGTTTCTTGAGAGCAGGGTCTTTATCTTTGGTGAGAGTTATACAGACCCAGTCCAGAGCACTAACTCCCGTTGTCACCCAGCATGGGACCCCTCTCCCTCCCACCCTCCCCCATGCCTTAGACCCACATTCTTCCTTTGGCAAAATTGGCCTTTTGAGGACAAGACCTTTTGAGGACAGAGCTTCCTGATTACACTGTGATAGAAATGACAGTTCCTGAAATCCAGTTGAATCAGATCTCTGGGAATGGGGTCTGTGCGTTAGGATTTCTTAAGTGCTCCTCCGGTGACCCCAGTGCACAGCCAGGGTTGAGAACCATTCATCCAATGAACTGGCCTAGTCTATGTTGGAGGGACCAAGGCCAAGGGTGCAGCCAAGATGCTGAGCTTCTGAGACCCTGCTTTCCATGAAGCCCCTGCTTCTCCACTTCTCTGCGAGGCTTATTTTCTCTCTCAGGTCCCCTCCAAAGGCGTCCAGGGCCTGCTGTCCTTGAGGACCCCACTCTATCCCTACTCTAAGAACAGTACCTAGAGCTGCCTGGCCCCCTGATGGGTCTTCCCCCAATGCCCAGAGGCAGAGGGGCAGGCGGTGGCAGGTGAGGCTGGGACCTTCCATTCAGGGGCTTTCACCACAGTCGATTGGGATTGTTTGTCTTAAACAAACAGGGGTTGTTCCAGGAAGGCGTTTGTCTGCATGGGGCAGCAGCGCCATTCATCATGGTGGCTCTGGTGCTGGGGGCAAGAAATCAGCCTTCCAGAGCCCTGGCCCACGGGGAGGGTCTTTGGGCTGCTCCCCCCAGGACCAGCCTGGAGAAGATGTCAGGAAAGCTAATGAGCAACAAGACAGCTGCAGCTTGTTAAAGAGCGCCTGGAGCCCATTGTAACTGAGACCTTTAAATATACATCATAGTCAAATAAACAGCATCCTCCCGCCCAACAGTCAGTCCCTCCAGTGCCAGGCTAGTCCAGCCCAGCCCACCCAGTTCCTCCCTCTCCTCCATGCCATCCTCCTTGCCTGACTGGAAATGACTTGATTACAACTGGGAGAGATGGGTGCAGCTAGGCTCTCTGACCACCCCCTTCCACTTCCCTCTATATAGAAAGAGCTATAGCTCCATCCTAGCTCCTATCACCCCGTTGAGGTCCCCGTGGGTTTTGGACAAGCAAGATGTGACTACAGACCCCTATCCCTCCTATCAGAAACTTCTGGAGTTACTGAAAGCTAACCTGGAATACCTGGTCCATGGCTCTCTGATCCAATTCTTCCTTCAAAACCCACCTTGCCTGACTTACCTTGGCAGAGGTAGTTACCTGCTTTTTGCTCTGACTGAATGTATGGTTCACACCTCTGGGGCAATCTAAGCCCAGGTGAGGCTAGGAAGTCTATGTCCTCCCCCATACTGAGCTCCTTGAGAGTGGGGACCAGTTTTTATTCAGGTCTGAATTGTCAGAGATTCAGTGTGTGACACCCAGGAGACATCAGTAAGTGTGTGCAGAATTGACTCCCGTGAATGGCTCATCCTCTCATTCATGTGCTCATCAATCCGTCAGGTCATGTTAGGTACCCACTGCGATACATGGTAAGTGGGCTCTGCATGAAGTGAACCATTGCCCTATAGTAAAGGATGCTAGCAGAGGGGGGCCCAGGTGGGAGGTCACTGGGCTGTTCTCAGGACAGTGTTTGTTGGAGAGCTCCCAACATCTACTCCACCTCATCACAGGGTACGATGCAACACACTACATTGTACTTCACCACAAATACCATAGAAACGCAGTGTCTGGTACTGAAGCTCCATACCACCCTGCTGCGATTGGCCGAGGCAATCCTGTATCTAACCCACTGGAGGTGGGGAAGGAACCAAGAGGGAGAAGAGAGACTTGGGACCAAGCAAACAGATCAGGTCTCTAAATACCCCCAGGTAGAAGCTTGGGCCAACCCAATCGTGCTAACCCCACTGACATGGGCCTGGTGGCAAACATAAGGTTCGGTGCAGACATTCTAAACAAGTGGTATGTGCATGTGTGTGTGTGTGTAAAGTGACAGCTGCTGAACATCCATTGGTTTTGACAGGCATTGTAGTAGGTGCTTTTATATATTAAGGCATTCAATCTTTATAAATTCCTGGGGGTGGGAGATGGTCTAATTGAGTTTATTTTATAGAGAAAGAAACTTGAGATTTATCCAGGGTCACATAGCTTATAAATTGTAGAGTTAAGAGTTGGGATTTGAACTCTGGTCCCCCAACCCCAAATTATTACCGTAAGTCACATATTATTTCCATTATTTAGTAATTAAGTCATATCTGACTCTTTTGCATCCCCATGGACTGTAGCCCACCAGGGCCCTCTCTCCATGGGATTTCCCAGGCAAGAATACTGGAGTAGGTTGCCATATCCTTCTCCAGGGGATCTTTCTGCCCTAGGGATCAAGCCCGTGTCTCCTACATTGACAGGTAGATTCTTTGCTTCTGAGCTACCAGGAAAGCCCAAGTCACATATAGGCAAAAGATAGTGATCTTGTCTGACAGTGGAGAAAGCAGCACATCCCAGGTGCAGTGAGCATGTCAGATAACCTCTAGATACAATTAGTTGTCAGCATCCTGCCCTAGGGTTGATCCAGAAGCAGTCAACACTGACCATATAGCTCTGAGTACCAGGTTAAGACAGAGAGGCATCTCTGCCTGAGGGTACCTGGTATTATCAGCCAGTTCCTCCAGACCTTGAGCAGACTAAGCACCTAACATATATTTGCTTTTCTACAATGCCTTCATCCCCAGCCCAGGCAGGCCCCCCCCTCCAGCCTGGACCCTAGACCAGCCACTTCAACATGGTCCTCCCCATGTCTCTGTCCCCTGGACCTGCTCTGGATGTGAGTGCCAATGCCCACCACAATTACTCCTGCCATATTTTCATCCCTGCTTCCTGGTGGCAGAGCCCTGCAGAAACAGTACACACAGGGTTTAGGCTTATCCTGTCCAATCAATTGCCCTTGCTCTCTTCCGTCTGCCCCCTTAACCCTGGCAACACTGGATACTTAAAGGCTGTCTTCTACAGCTCAGGAAACTCTACAGGGTCTGGCATGGCACCTGGTATAAAAAGCCAGTGGGTACATTTAGGTATGTTGTTTACAATTCAGAGGCACTCAGCCGAGTGGCCAGCAGGGGTGGGAACCCCTGCTCCTCCAGAGGTGCTGTCTGTTTACTCAGCCTGCACCCCTGAGGCTATGTCTGCCCGGGAAAGGGGAGACGTTTTTCCTCTACTTGGCATGAACGTGTTGCTGGTGAAGTCTTCCCTCATGGAACAATTGAATGAATGAAAAATTCCAACCTGCTCTCCAAATCTTAGCCATAGCAGGGAATGACTGCCCACTCCAGTATTCTTCCATGGACAGAGGAACCTGGCAGGCTACAGTCCATGGGGTCACAGAGAGTCAGACACAACTGAATGACTAACACTTTCACTTTACTTTCTCCTTCTGGGTGTCTGACCTGACTCCACACTCTACTCCATCATACTTCTGTTTGTCTCCCCCTCCGCTTGCTGTGTACTCTGAACAGAAAGTGCTCTTTCCACTTTTCCTAAATTATCCCCATTGGAAGGACACCCAGGCCTCCCCAGTTCTGCTTCCCAGGAATCTGTCTTCCCCCTTCTTTCCTACTTCTTCCCCTTCTTCTCCCCCTCTCCTTTTGTATTCTTTTTATTCATTTCTAATGTTTTAAAATTGTGGTAAGTTACACATAACATTTTCCATTTCTGTGTATATTTCAGTGGCACGAAGCAAATTCGCGTTGTTTTGCAAGCATCACCACCATCCATCTCCAGAACATTTTTCTTTTTCCAAAACTGAAACTTGAATTCTGTAGCCATTAAACAATAACAATCCCCCCACCTCCCCCAACCCCTGGGCCCCTGGCAACCACCATCCTACTTCCTGTCTCCGTCTGACTACTCCAAGTACCTCACGTGAGTGGAATCGCACTGTATGTTTTCTTTTATGACTAGCTTATTTCACTCAGCGTGCTATCTTCAAGGTTCATCCATGTTGTGATATCTGTCAGAACTCCCTTCCTTTTTAAGGCTGAATAGTATTCCATTGTGTCTATATACAACATTTTGTTTGTCTGTTCATCTGTCAGTGGACTCTTGATTTGCTTCCATCTTTTGTCTATTATAAATGATGCTGCTATGAACATGGATGTCCCTACTTCTCAGCATCCTCTTTATCTTCCCCTTCATTTGTTCATCCTCTCTGACAGGAAACCTACACAGTATTCAGCAGCCACAAAGAGTGGATTTTCTAAGACAATCCCGGTTTCATACCATTTTTTCTATTGTCCCCCAAAGCTGCAGAAAAGTCCCAAAAATTCCAGTAAATTTTCTCCTTCTGTGTCTTAAGCCCAGAAGAGACACAGAAGTCTTTTCTAAGATCTTGATTTTTTTTAATACAGGAAATTTCATTACTTTTAAACACCTCCCCCACTCCCCGCCGCCCATTAAATAAAAACAAACATCTTTGCAGGTCCCCGCTGCCTCCAGGTACCATCTCTATCCTTCCATTTTCTGCCAAACCTCTCTGAGTGTTGCGCACACTTCTTCCGCCTCCTCACCCCCTGCCACGTTCTTAATGCCCTGCAATCTGGCTTGGCCGTACAACTCTACCGAACCTGCCCTTGCCAAGGTCACCAATGACTTCTAAACAAGTTTCGATTGTTCTATTTCTTGATTATTGAATAAATGCTTCATTGTAGAAAAATTGGCAAGTGCAGAGTAGTGCGTAGGAGCAGAAAAAGGATCACCCATATATAATCACACCCTTTCCAAGTTGACCACTGGGAGCATTTTGGCATTCTTCCTTCCAGTCTTTTTTCCTTATTCCAATAATTTTGTAGTTTTTTTTTTTTTACCACCTCACCTTTCCCCATCCCTGTGGCACATATTTACCTCTTAAAGCTCCTGCCTTCTTGTCTGGTTTCTGCTCCAATCATTCCACCCATGTCCTGTTTGAGCCACTCTCCCACTGAATCTTGCTGGGATTTACATGGAGGCTGAGTTGCTGTTTCCCTAGGGGTGCCAGGACCCTCTCTGAGAGCCAAGGCACATTATTATCAGAAGTCAGAAACAGAGGTCAGGTAAAGCCCAAAGTGAGGTACCTGCACCCCTTCTCTGCCCGATATACTCCCATCATGCCCCAAATCCTCATTCAGTTGTCATCTCCCCTGTGAGGACTCTCCTGACTCCCCCTGGCAGGCTTGATCACTGTACACTCTGATCTTCCCTATTTCCCCTCAGGAACTGTCCATCCTTCTGTTGCAGAAGTAACCACCTTGACTTACAATGATCTGTTTACTGACTGTATCCTTCTCTAGACCAGCAGCTCCTTAAGAGCAGGGATCTCCATTATTGATCCTTGTATTTCCTGAATCCAGTGGAAAGCCCACTGACTGGTTCTTTTTCTTTTTGGCTGTGCTGCACAGCAGACGGAATCTTAGTTCCCCTGATCAGGATTTGAACCCGCACACCCTGCAGTGAAATGGTGGAGTCTTAACCACTGGACCACCAGGGAAGTCCCCCCACTGGCCAGTTCTGAGGCCCCTAGAGGGGAACTGACTTGCCCAAGGTCATACAGATACCCATAGACTGAGGCCACAAAAACCCCAGGCCTGTGGGACCCCTGATCCTGAGTTCTTTCTGCAGCACTGTGGTGGAACCCACGATTATGCAGCTTTAAGAGGAAGGGCTGTGGTGTGCTTGCCAGCAAACCCCAGGCTTTCCAACATGAAAGAGCAATGTGGGACCAGAGCCGCTTTCCTGCCTGAGGCTGTGTGTGTGTGTGTGCGCGTGGGGCAGGAAGGGGTGGTCCTCGCTGCTGTATCACCCAATTCACCAAGAGAAACCTTTCTCACTGAAGCTTCCAGGCTTGGAGCTCCATAATCCCCACTCTGAAATTTCAGCCAGGAAGCCCTTCCTTAAATGTAAATCAATCTCTCTCCTCCAACTATTGAGCCAAACAAACAGAAAAGGCCCAGAGCCCTACCTGCTACACAGGATGCAGAGAGTTCAGAGAGGAGTGCATACATGATTAGCAGAAGTGAGAGGAGTTGTAGAAGGAGAGCCACCCAAGCTCAGGCCTGAAGGATGGGTAGGACTTGACGTGGGAAGTAGTTTTTAATGACGGTAGGAAACCAATGCATAGAGGGTAAGAAGCCAATGTGTAGAGGCAAGCCATTGCGGGCCCCTGGGAAAGAGTTAATCAGCCCACAGCCTCCTGGGGTCACCCTCCTGTGCCCTACGGATGCTCCCAGGATGGCCCCCGATCATGGTCCCAAACGTCCCTCTCAAACTGCACTG
The DNA here is from genome assembly GCF_029407905.1 of Bubalus kerabau. Lineage (NCBI taxonomy): Eukaryota > Metazoa > Chordata > Mammalia > Artiodactyla > Bovidae > Bubalus > Bubalus kerabau. The sequence continues at coordinate 128,989,359 of NC_073625.1, forward strand.
AGAGAGCAGTTCCAAGAACCCCCATGTAACTGCTACATGGGCCCTGGGATGATGGATGGACTGTGGGCCTTGAAGACAGGGCAATCCAAGCTTGAAATCCTGCTTCTGTGACCACGAACATGTCAGGCAAAATCTCTGAGTCTCAGTTTCCTCAGCTGTGAGACAAGGATTATAACATCTATTGCAGGAAACTGTTGGAAGGATTATATGCAGTAATCTTGAGCATGCAGTAGCTGCTCAATAAGTGGCACACAGCATCTACCACATTATTATTACTATTTTAATAACTCTAATTTCACACATCAACAGCCCTGGGGAAACAAGCCCATCATCCGAGACGTTCATCAGATTTCCCTTCCCACATTTTTGTCACTTCTGTTTTTGCTTTGATGAGATGGAATCAGAAGAACTGGGTCCTTGTCCCATTTGGTCATTTCAACTCAGTGTCTCCACATGTAACATAGGAATAGGAACTCACACCCCAGGGCCCCAGTCAAGGTTCTGTAAGTCCTTGCCCTCCTTACCAGCCTCCTAGAGCCCAGTGTGGGGCCCAGAGCCGGGCTTCAGGTCAGAGTTGCTGGGTGGTGGGGTGGAGTGGGGTGGAGGCCAGGCCCAGAGCTAAATGCATAAATAACCAGCCATCCCGGTCTCGCTTCAAAAGTCCTGGTCTCCAAGCCTTTAATCACGGAGCTGCTCTTCCCTGGCCACCCTCCAGAGACGGCCCGCCTACTTCCCATGCAGAGGCGCACAGGGAGGGAGCCCTGGGTCTCGGCAGCCTGCCTGCTTTGCATGGCATGCTGCTAATAGATCCCAGGAACCCAGGGGGCTGCCTCACAGTCGACTCACCCCATACCCCCGGCATGGCACCCCATACCCTACCTCAGAGGCTTGGCTCTGAGCTCCTTTTTCTGACCAGGGTTACCCTTCAGCCCTGCCAGTTTGGAAAATGGGTTTGCCAGGATAGCGTCCTCCTCTCCATGGTGACCACCTTGTATGAACTAAAGCACATAGCATTGCACCCCCACACCCCACAAGGCCTGAGAGATCCACGTATCCCCACGGGACTGTGGAAACCTAATATTAGACAGAGAGCAGTCTCAGAAAATCCAGGACATGTGTTTGCCATGTTGATCACCAGCCCCCCTCACTGTAGACAAACCTCTCTTCAGGCAAGGCAGAGTATTCCTTCGGGACCAGGAGTGAGAAGTATGTTGGGGCTGGGAGTGGGGAGAGGGGATTGCATATGAAATCACATTTGGCAACTTGAGTCATATTTTTAATGCACTAATGGAGTTGGCTTCTTGAAGAAAGGAATCAGTGATTCTTTTTCTATGGGAATGAATTCACATGGGAAAGAGTTCCAATAGAAGGGGCTATTTTTAGATTTGGGTATACTGGATTTGCTTAAATGGAGGCACACCGGTGCACAGTTTGTAACCCTTTCGTTTGAGGTGTCCCTCCCTGTGTATCCCTGCTGTTGGATTCATCTGCCAGCTCTGTCATTTGCACCCCCACACCCCACAGAGACAAGGCGCAGAGTGGCCTGGGGGAGAGACAGGCCCTGGACATTGGCACCACCTGGACCTGGGTTTGAACCTCTGCTCTAGTTCTTCCCAGCCAGGTAACCTTACACACCTTATGGGCTGATTTGCCGCTGATGTGGGACAGATGGAAAGGCAATATTCTTCCCCAATAGATCAGGTAGGAGGATTAAATCAGGTCATGTTCATAAGTCACTGAGCATTTGCCGGAACACAGGACAGACAAGGCCAGGAGACCCCCTCCGCACCCCCAGCACTGTGCCTTCAGAAATTCCTAAAAAATAACATCTGCCAACTTAGGCAGCACATCTGCCTGCCCCCCAGCACACCGCCAGCCCTCGCCAACCTGAGCACATCCTGCCTCTGTAAATCATCTTCCCCAGATGAGCCCCCCTTCTGAGTTCTGAGCTCCAGCAGACAATGAAGCAAGATTAGAGCAGACCAAGGTACCTTCACAAGGACCCCCGCTGATCCTTGCCTCCCAGCACCCAGGTGTAGCCAGACCACAGCACTCTCAGAAGTCACAGAATCCTAGAATCCTAGGGCTAGGTGGGTCCTTAGAGGCCTTGGGCCTTTAGTTCCCTGTGGTATGTATGGGAAAACTGAGGCTGGGCGCTGCCTCACTTCCTCATGGTCTAACAGCTGGTAAGGGGCAGAAGCAGCACAAGAGCTGGACTCTTAGGAGAAGCAGACTGTCCCCTCTCCCCTACATGCCCCTGGAGGGTACAGGTCTGGCCACCCTGGAAGCCTGCATTCCACCTGGGCAAAGACTGTGTCCCTCATCTGTCCACACCCAGAGATCTAAGTGGTGTTGGCGGATAGCTGACAAAAGGTTTAGGAAGCATGCTGGAAGCCTCCTGGTTTTCTGTCTTTGTCTTTGGGAGGGACTGTGGTGTTGTTGAGAAAGAATGTGGCCTTAAAGCCCAGGGTACTGTAAATGCAGCAACTCACATGTACAAGGTAACCAGCATGGTGCTGGACTCACAGCAAATGCTAGAAAATGGAGGCCATGATCTGGAATATTAGTCCTGATTCTGCTGCTGTGTGACCTTGGGCAAGTCAACAAACCTCTCAGAACCTCAGTTTTCTGGAGAACAGGAACAATAACATGCCCCTAGTTGACCTGCCAGGTGCTTCCCTGGTTGCTCAGTGGTAAAGAATCCACCTGCCAAGCAGGAGACTCAGGTTTGATCCCTGGGTTGAAAAGATCCCCTGGAGAAGGAAAGAGCAACCCACTCCAGGATTCTTGCCTGGAAAATCCCAGGGACAGAGGAGCCAGGCGGATTACTGCAGCCCACAACGCTCCTCTGTCCTTGGGATTCTCCAGGCAAGAATCCTGGAATGGATTCCATTCCCTTCTCCAGGAAATCTTCCCAACCCAGGGATCGAACCCAGGTCTCCTGCATTGGCAAGTAGATTCTTTACTGTCTGAGCCACCAGGGAAGCCTCATTGCAGTCCATGGGCTGCAAAAGAGTCAGCCATGAATTAGCGACTAAACAATAGTTGACTTGCCAGGGGATTCAGTTCTCCCAGGGATGTCGCAGGCCTTCACAGAGGAGGTAACGCTTGCGAGATGAAGTGAGCTTCCCACAAGTTCAAGGATGAGGTGGGAATTCCAGGTTGAGGGAACCACAAAACAACAGTGATTCAACAAGGAAACTATGGGATGGAGAAAGAGGGCCCTCAGTGTGGCCACTAACACTGAAGGCCTGAAGCTCCTGTGTGCATACAACCAGCCCTCACTCCCCTACTGTCTCCTGAGGACTGGGAGGCCTCTGACAAGCCCCAACATTTACAGTCCTAGTGGTGTTTACACTATTCCTACAGATGAAGGTCGATTGCCTCAAAGTCACAAAGGTTGAGAGAAGTTGGGTTAAGCCCCACTGTGTCTGGTGCCTGGCATGTCTGTGAGTTACAGGTCCAGGCTTCCAGGGGGCTGTGCCTCAGTTGGGAATCTTCAGGCTCCACAACCCCCTGCAGGGCCCACTGTCCCTCAGCCCTGACTTGGTGGAGACCCGACCCTTCCTGGTCTCAGGCCCTGCAGCAGAGGGCAGAGGGAAGGCCCTAATTCCTTCAGGCTTCAGGGAGCTCAGATCTGATCCTGACAGACTCAACACCCAAATATAGGTTGTTTCTTTCTGCTCCATCCTCCATGGAGAGAGAGGTCAGAGCAGAAAGAGGCTGGTACACTTATATATATATATATAAGTCTTAGTAGTGGCATGTGGGAATGTGGTATCTAGTTCCCTGACCAGGGATCAAACCCCAGTGCCCTGCATTGGGAGTGCAGAGTTTTAAACACAAGACCACCAGGGAAGTCCCAAGCCTGGTACATTCTTGCAGGTCCAATATGGCAGAATGGGAATGAAGGGGTAGACTGGGATGTGGGCCTCTGAGGCATCCGGGGTGGGGTGTGTTACAAGATGAGCAGCTGGCCCTGGGCTGTGGGTGCTGACAGAGCAGAGAAGCTGTCCTTCCCCTCGGGTTTGGGCAGATGAGTGCGTGAGGGACAGCAGCAGGTCCAAGCCGAGTGGCCTGATGGGGCTCTAGGCCTCTTTAGCCACCATGGAGGCCCCGGAAATACCAGGGCCGGGAGGGGCCACAGGGGGACAGAGGCCTAACCTCCTATCTCTTAGGTCTCCACCAGACCATCCCCCACACCCTGGCCACGCTGGCTGTCTCTCCTGGGCACCCTTTTCTGCCATCAGACCCCTTTTTCTCCCCAGTCAGGGTCCTACCAGGCTCCAACACCACACTCAGAAAGACCTTGTATGTTTTTCAAATTAATGCAATTAAGAGCATTAAAGTTTGCGAACGATAGAGTTTTTCATTTTCCTTTTATTTGATTAGAGAAATTCCCACTGCACAGTTCCCCCAAATGAAACCCAGACCCGAGGCCCATTGTTCCGGGGGCTTCCATGAGAATGTGTTACCTTTCAATCTCACACACTAATGTGTTTAGCGTTACAGTCCCCCCCGGGCGGCTGCAGGAAGGATCTGGAGCCTTGATTAAAGCGGCCTTTGCTGGGCAGGAATGTGGGCTCCTCCACCCGGGAGTCACAGAGGGGCTGGGTGTTCGCTCACAGAGCCTCTGCTCACAAGTCAGGCTGGCCGACCGGGGACTGGGCTCGCGGGCACTTGTGCCTGGCTGTAATTAGGCATTTTTCCCTCTGTCTTCCCTTTCCTCTCAGACCCCCTGCACCTCTAGCCACAACAACTCACATGTGACAACACACACACACCCGTGTCTCCTCTCCTCTCTCCCATCTTCAGTCCCCTGGCTGCTGCTGTCCTTGGTCAGCTCCATTCAGAGGCAGCACTCAGATCACAGTAATCACACTGCTTCTCCCTTAGTCAGGCCCCAAGCTCCAAGGTGCAGAGCAGAATTAGAGCCAAACGGGAAAAATTGATTAGAGGAATACGTAAGGAAGGCCTGGGAGAGGGAGGAGGGAGGTCATAACCCCTGTTAAAAAATTCTACGAGTGCCAAATTTAAACAGGATGTTAAGTCTACACCCCTCCTACCCCAAATCACCAAAGGCTCAGTGCTGGGAGGCCCAGGTTCCTTCCTCTTCCAACTGGGGCTGCTGGTCCCTCCTGGCCCCAGAACAGCATGGCTAGGCCGTCTGGGTTCTGCCAGTGCCCCGGGTCAGGAAGCCCTGGGGCTTCCAGCCGCTTGTATCCCACAGACCTTCAACAGCACAAGCCAGGGGCCTAGGAGATCGCCAGGACCTGGCCCCAAATCGGCAAAACTAAAAAGCCATCCAGTTTGTGAGCTAGAATCCGAACTAAAAATAAGCTAGTCGACTCTCAGAGGCCCGGCTCCTGCTGCTCCTGGGTCCCAAGGAGCTGGGGAAGGGCTTGGGAGAGAAACACGATCCATCTTCACCCCCACTCCAAAGCTGCATTCCCAGATGCCTCAGAGTCATTCCACAAACATCCATGGAGGCCCAGCCTCACAGAACAGAGCAGGCACTGAGGGCTGGAGTCAGAGAGGAGCACTCCAGTCCCCCAGAATAGTTAAAGAAGTCAGGGATGGGGAAGTAGGGGGGGTGTTAAGCACCTATGGCTGTCCTGGTGACCACATGCTCCACGCGAGATTAGTCCCCCCAGACCCCAGCAGGGACCAACCCATACTTGCAGATAGAAAACCATCCCCCCCCAACCGCCCCCCCCACCACCACCACCGCCGGCTCCCCACCGACCCTGTGGAGCTAAGAGCTCAGGCCTAACCAGACTGAGCCTTTGCTTGCATCTCTCTTCAAGCCTCTGCAGAGCTCCACACCTGGTTGTCCCTCTGTGCAAATCCCGGGCCATTTAGACATGCTTTCTAAGAAGGTTGCTCTGTGGTGAGTGGAATCAAGGAGGCTGATGCCTACTGGGGGCAAGGGAAGATGGAGACTGAATTAAAGCTATGGGTGTGGGACAGGGATAGGGGGAACTGGAGGGATGATTCAGCCAGTTCAGAACCAGGTCCCCTGCCTCCCCTCTGGGCTGCTGCCTCATTTATTCTACTCGGTCCCAAGGGAGGAAAATTCCCCCACCTGGGCTGGAAAAGCTGTGGGGGGCGGGGCGGGGCAGGGGTGGGGGACTGATTTGCAAGGCTAAGTGAGGGGAGTTCACTGTCCTTTTGTTCATGCAGACACTCACTCAGGCAATACTTGGCCGATGAGATAAATCCACCTACACCTTTAAACTGTACCTCCCCACGCAGGTCTAACCCTTGGATGGGTCCCAGGGTTCTGCCACAAACATCTGCTCAGGCCAACAGCCCCCAGGGAGCAGATACATAACGAGAGCTGCATTTGGATGAAGGAGGAGGTGGAGAAGGCAATGTGAGGAAATCAGGATTGCAGTGGAAACTGCTCAGGAATTTGGCTTCATGTCTAAGTTGATTCTTCCTAGACAATCACCTTAATGTGGGTATCTCTCAGTTACCCATGCTGCAGGGTAGGACGGGGAGGGAGTGGAAGATACCAAAGGTGAATAATCCAGAGACTATTTCTGATTATTCCTGTTGGACTTTGCCAGTTGGCTTTTTTCCCCCCTGTTTAGAAACTTGCTTCCCTAAGCAGGATTTTCTTTGACTATTTTTCAAATTTTCCTCATGATTTCCAACCACGAACAATCCTTTCCCAAGATGACCGGGCTTGGTTTTATCCTGAGCGCCATTCAAACCACAAAGACAGAAAGCAGGGGGTAGGGATGGGGATTAACTGAGATGGTACTGGGGCAAGGCTTCCTTACTGAGGGGTCAGAATTTGCTGTGGACAAGCCCCTAGGTGAGGAAATTGCCAGAGGAGATTCCAGGCTGTGGGACCATCGCCTCTCACCCCATCAGTGCCCATACTCCACGGTAAGACCCTGAAAGGACATGGCCACAGAACATGCTAAGGCCTTAGGTGGTACGAAGAGGAGAGAACTCAAATCATATGGGATTGAGGCGAGGGGTAGTGGCCCTGGTGAAAGCCCGACTCCCAAGGAAGGTGGGGAGGAGGACCCAGATTACAATTTCCAAGGAGTTATGGAAACCTCAGTCTAATCTAAACCAGCACCCACATTCCTGTAGCACTGCCAGCCAAAGCCTCAGAACCATACCGAACCACTCAGGAGCTATGCCCACATCATGGAGTCCAGGGTGGCACCAGCAGAGGGTGGGGACAGGCCAGCTTCTCTGTTTTGGGCACACAGCTCCCCCCTCCTCATTTAACTCAGTCTAAAAGGCACAGCAGCAAGGATTCTTCTCTGAGTTTAAATTTTTATGGAAATGAATCAATTTATCTCAGAACACAAGGAGGGGAGGCAGAGGGATGGGTGATGAATTCCCTTTCCTTAATGCAGATGGACTAAATCCCCTTTGCTTCCTACTGTAAAAAAAAAAACCCAGACATCCAAAAGCTGCTGCCTTTCACACTGTTGGATGCCAGCTGATAACTCAGAAAGCTGCTGATAAATCCTGAGGCTAGGTTGCTCTCAGCTCCTCTGCCTGACCCCAGGAGAGCTGCCTCAGTCACCCCTTGTGTTTACAGAGGGGCTCAAGAAGGCCCAGAGCAGGGCTGGAGGGCTGCCTGACTTCCAGGAATGTGATTGCCTTGAACTGGAGGCCCAGAACTCTTTGAGCCAAAAGCTCATGTCCTCACAAACGCTTTCACAAGTATCATCTGACTAGTTTGTTGCTAAAGTTGCAGACCAGGCCTGATATGGTCAACATTGGCCCACGGATGGGTCAGCCATGCACTCTGCCTGCAAACCCTAGCCTTGTGTTCAGCCAGAATCTGAGTGTTGACTGCCTGAGCGCTTACTCTGGGCCAGGATTTCGCCTGCACTCCCTCACAAGCACTCCTGAGAGGAGGTATCAGCCTTAGGCCCATTTTTCAGATTGTAGAACTGAGGCTCCAAGAGTTTAAGTAACCTCTTTTAGGTTGGTGGTGTAGTTGCTAAGTCCTGCCTGATTCTTGTGACCCCATGGACTGCAGCCTGCCAGGCGTCTCTGACCATGGGATTCTCCAGGCAAGACTGGAGTGGGTTAACATTTCCTTCTCCATCTTTTAAGTTACACAGCCAATAAGTGGCAGAAACAGGTTTTGAATTCACATATCTGATTTCTGAGCCTGAGCTCTTTATTTCTAAGTTAGGCAAAGCCTGATTTGGGTTCTGGTACAACTTACCAGGCTTTCCTGCTCCACTCCTTATATGGACATTATAGTTCAGCCCCATAAATGAACCTTGTTTTTTCTGTCTCCTCTACTTGGCATGTCCCTCGCACTGACCCCCAACTATGACCTTCCACACTGACTCAGTGTATCATAAAAGACTCCCCTCTTCTGGGTCCCCTTGGCACTTGTTTACCTTAGTGGTTCTCCAAGTGTATCTCCAGACCAGCAGCATCAGCATCTGATCCCACCTCATACCTGCTGAATCAGAAATTCTGGGCATGGGGCCCAGCATTCTGTTTTAACAAGCCCTCCAGGTGATTCTGCTGCACACTCAAGTTTGATAAGCATTGGGCTGCCTCTTGCTTCTTCAGACCCCATCAGTTCTTGGCAATGATTAAGGGAAAGGTTAGCTTTTGTTGTGATTGTTGACGCCTGAGCCCTCCTCGTCAGGTTTAGCTGCTAATGATGAACGGCGGGAAGCTCTTTTTGGCCTTCACTGTTGCTTTCCACTCCACAACTTGGCCTCTTGTTCCAGAATAGCCCACAAAAGTAACCATTGCCACTTGGACTTTATCACCCCTATCTTCAGAACCAGCTTCAACAGCCTCAGCGACTGCCTCCCCACCTCAGGGGAGAGCTGGGCTGCAGGCTGTCCACGACAATCACCTGGGGCCATCAGTGTGCCGGCCTCAAAGGACCTCTCCAGGTTCTGTTGAACGGCTACTTGGCTGCCTCCTGGCTTCTTCTTTGAGGTGTCTCACCGCAGCTCACAGACCAGCACTTGTTTAGGGGGCTAACCTCCCAAACCCATTTGTCCTGGAGATGAAACTCCATTTTCACTGATGAAATCTCCATCTCTGATTATATTAATAGAATCAATATTATCTATTTCTCCCTTTAATTCTGTGAATTTTTGCTTCGTGTGTTTGAATTACTGTTATATGTTGCATACACATAAATACATAGGAGTATTTTCCCTTCCTGATGAGTCAACCCTTCTACCATTATAAAATGTCCCCCTTTATCTCTGGTAATACCTTTTGTCTTGAAGTCTATTTTATCTGGTGAGATAGTCTCTCCAGCTTTTGAATGTTTATAATTTTTCACCCATTATTTAAAACTTATCTGTGACTTTAAAATACTTCTCTTGCACACTGCAAATAGTTACATCTTTTTTACAAAAAAAATCTATTCTGACAATCTCTGCCTTTTAATTGCAATGTTTAGCCCATTAACATTTAATGTAATTATTGATATGGTTGACTTTAGTTTCATTTGCCCCCTCTGTTTTCTATTTCTTAGTTCCTCCTTCCCTGCCTTCTTTTGGATTTTTAGAATTCCATATAAATATATCTATTGGATTTGTAGCTATACTTCTTTGCATTAATTTTTTAATGATTGCCCCAGGGATTACAACATACATCCTTAACTTTTCACGGTCCACTTAGAGTTACTATTTCAAGTAAAATGTAGAAACCTCACAACCACGGAGGTTTATTACCTCTTACCCCCATTCCTTACGCTACAGTTATCATATGTATTTCATCTACATATATTATAAAACCCACAAGACAATGTTATAATTTTGCTTCAAACAGTCATGTGAATTTTAGAGCAATTAAGAGGGCTTATTGCCAAAGGGAACCCCCAAATTAAGGGAAGCCTTTCTTAGGAAGCTGATTCAGCTCACTGTTGTAAAAGGCAACCTGGGTCTTGCAACCTGGATTCCTTCACTCTCTTCTAGCTAAAGGTGAATTCCGGGTCCATAGGGAAGAACCTTTTTTTTTACTTTTTACTTTATATTGGAGTATAGAAGATTAACAATGTTGTGATAGTTTCAGGTGGACAGCAGAAGGACAACTGATTCATTCTTTAAGAGCCTCACTGAGCCTCCTGAGATTCAATCATCAGAACCAAGTCCTTTACACTGTTTCCATGGGGTCCTTGGCATTCAGACATGAAAAGCCAGAATTCCCAGAGTGGATGTAGAGATTAAGTCTCACCAGTGTCCTGCTTTCCTCTCCCTCTCTCATAAGAGGCACTTTCTCTCATGTTATTACTACTTTTTTTTTTTTTTCTTCACCTCTCCTTCTATGTTATAAATTCTGAAGGTAAAAGATCTGGTCTTATGCATAGTAGGTACTCAGACAACCTTGCTGAATAAGCAAATAAAACCCAAATGCATTTCCTGACAGCTCTGGAGACAGTTGGGCACAGAAGGGAAAGTGTGCCAGGAAGAAAAGGAGGTCCACGTGTGTCTGCCCCTGGAATGGTGGGAAATCATTTCCAGGGGCAGGGGGTATAGCCAAAAACATCACTGCGGATTGATGAGGGGATCACAGAGAGCCTGAGGTTGACTCTGATGAAATGTAAACGTGGGAGTTGAGAATGTGAAGGCTGCAAAGTGGGACGGGGGAAGCTACCAGACCAGGATGTGTGGGTGGGACCAGGATTTTTAGCACGCTCACGTGTACCTGGAGGAAGTGTGTGCTGGGCCACCCAGAGCTGCTGACACTGCAGCCTGGAGGGTTGGAGCTTTTTAGAGAAACCATTAGTCTAGTGACAGGGAGAAGAATGAAAAAGCCGCCAGGGCCGAGGTAAGCACAGGGCTGGTCCACAAGGCTGCGGGCCACACCATCAGGGAGGCAAATGGAGATCATTCATCTGGGTACTTCCAGGAGACCCTGGCGGGTCAGGGTTCAAAAGGGTGGAACTGAAGCTGGTCGGAAATGCTCTGTCCTGCTAAGGGGCCTGAGAGTGTGGTTTAACAGAAGCCTCAGGAGGAAGACGGGTGTCCTGGCAGGACAGGGTGTCCCAGGGGTCAGGTTAAAGGAGGAGCGATGGCTGGAAGGAGGTGAAACTGGGAGTGCCTCTGAGTCATGCCCTCAGTCTGCGCCAAGCTAAGTGAATAACATGAGACCTGCAATACCTAATTTCATATGAAATGCGATAATCGAGTAATGGGGCAGATTTTTGCATGTGGCTTGTAGAAAAGCTGAAGAGGAGGAGAGATGGAGCAGGGACAAGCCGCAGCACGTTTCAGCCCATACATAAGAGCCAGTTAGCCAGTCTGCCAGGCACTGCCAGCTGGAGTGAATGAAATGCCTGTTGTTTCAGGGCAGGGGGAAAATGAGTGACCGTTATTTAGATTAAGGAATTTATATCCAACATGGTGTGAGGTTAAACAAATTGGTGAGTGAGACTTGACCTGTTATAATAACCTTAAGCGCTTGGGGCCTACCCCAGGAAGGAGGAGAGGGCAAGAGTGCTCATGAAAGCCTACTGTGTGCACAGCCCCGTGGCAAGCTGGCCCCAGGGGAGGGCGACACTAGAACTCCCTGAAAGCCTCGGGGCCTCGAGAGTTTTAGGTTGCTAGAGTTTTCCTATTTCACGGCACAGAATGGCTGACTCTTCAATACATTCAACTCCCTTCCAACACCAAGTGGTGAGCATGATTACAAAAAGACAGTGTGAGGCCTTGCATTAGGTTTCTGGGGATTCAGTCCAAGGAGAACGTGAGCCCCAACACCAGACCCTCCCCTCAGAAGGAAATGTCTGAGTATTGAAAATGCGGTGCTATTTCCAGTCCAGGCTAGCTGGAGCTTCCCTTGCGTGTATCCAAGATGACGGCCACTTCTAGTTGATTAAGGGTCTGGACAAACCGGATCCTAGAAGAAGTCAAAGAAGATTCAGTAACTCCCAAAGGCCTTCTCCAGTGGGGAATCAAAGGCCACTGCCCCACACTTTCCTCTCCCATGATTATCTCCCAGCCCATCAACACAATGAATCTGTTCTTGACTGGATTACTATCCAATTCTGTACAGTGACCCTGCTTTGCTGCCAATCTGGGAGACAGCATGGCTTCTCCCACGTCTTTATAGATTGGCTTGCTCACCCCTGTAGGGGGAATTCTGACCTCAGCAAGGTTCCCGGGGCAGGTTCAATCGGTCAGGATGTCCCTTTCTGGGCTCTACAATATGAGTGGTTCTGCCCGGACACTGGGAGTTTAGGCAGATCCATTACCGCTGAAGTTCTTAAGTGGGGTCTTTAAAAGAAAGAAATTCCTGAATTCCTGGTAAATAGCCAAATCACAGAAAGAGTTGACTACAACCTAATGCTTACAACTAAAGTAAGCATTTTGCCTAATTACAGGTGTAAGGCATGGTTGTCTTTCTGGTTCTAGCGGCCCATCCCTGCTCCTCCAGGCAGAGGTAGGTGAGCCTTATGCTGCCTCTGGACTTCAATCATCCCTCTTTGTTGTCAGTTTCTGTCTTCTTCATCTGCATGTGTCACCAGTTGCCTGGAGACCCCATTTCTATTTTCTTTTTCTGTTTTTAGTTCCTGACCAGGGATCGAACCTGGCCCACGGCAGTGAAAGCGCCAAGTCCTGACCACTGGACCGCCAGGGAATTCCCATCATATCTATTTTCTTGATACCTGGTGATTATATTGCAATGCTTGGCTGCAGGATTGGCACAGCATTCATGAGAGCTTTTCTGCTGCCAATTCTCAGCGTGCTTCTCACCACCACCACCACCCACCCCCCACCATCTCTCATCACATCACCCTTTGCTGGCTGGTACTTCTGCTCCCTTTGGTCACTATGCTGGCTGGCTTTACTCCCCTGAGCTCCAGCAGCCAGCATCTCCCAGCGTCCACTGTCAAGGTTCCAGGCAAAGTCAGCCCTCTTCAGGTCCAGGCTGCCTTACTGCCCTCGCCTGTGCCAACTCTGACAGCCAGGACATCACTGCACAAAACCTCTTTGTAATGTAGCCCTTTGGCTAAGCTTGGTGGTCAAGGGTGACCGTTGGTATTTTGACACCTGAATACTTATTTGGACACGTGCAGACTTATTTTTTGTTGTCATTATACACTGGTCCGTAATGAGGTACACACACAGTTGTATACCTCAGTTGCTTTCTGATTTGTCTATTGGTAAAAACAAAAAGTTCCTTCAGCCCAGCATTATTACAATGACCGTCATAATCTTTCTTGTAAGTACGATCATTAGTATTTTAACAGTTAACCAAATATTAATATATTTTGTTTACTAATTAGAATGATTAATAATGATTCATTACTAAAATAGTATCATCAGTCTGGGCCCTCAGCTCGACTCCCTGAGGGTTTTGCCCAGCTCTTACAAGTGGCATCTGTGACAACTGGTCACACATGAAAATCTGACCCCTGAAGTGGCTAGGGCCTTGTGTTTCTTGTCTGGCAATGAATGTTCACACTGTGCCCAGTGCCCACTGCTTCCTGTGTCTCCTCCCTTTGTTTCTCCTGATGCCACATGCCCATCACAAGCTTCTGCATGGGCATGTCACACCGGTGCAGGTCAGAGAGTGACCCCTGAAGAACAAATAGGGGAAAGTGGGCCCTCTAGGGGGGCTCCCACATCAGCAGATCTACTGAACCATGCCTGAATGCAGGGCGCTGGCTCTGATGCTCACCTCCCCCCTGAGAGGTACTAGGGGTAGATCCCCTATTTTATAAACATGGAAACTGAGGCCTACAGAGCCTCCAGCCACACAGGTTGATAGCACCAGATGGAAACCTGGGTCTTCGTTCCCTCCTGCCAGAGGTTTCCTGTGCTTTGTTTTCCCAAATAGAAGGGTGAAACTCACTCTTTCTCTGTCTCACTCTTCTCTCTCTTTTTCTTCCTCTTTGTCTCTGGTGTTTCTGGGGAGATGTATGGCTGGATCCCGATTGCTGTGAGGAGTGGGAGAGGCAAAACTCACCCCAGCTAAGCGGTTTGGGGCACCAAGACAGGAACTCCCTTTGCTTTCCAGAGGCTGCTAATGGGAGTGGGGTGGAGTTTAGCTGGAAGAGCGGATGGAATCTCTTGCAAAACCCTAATAAATCTGCGGGCCCAGCTGTTCCTCATCTGATGATCCTGAAGGGAAAGTGTGAAATAGTAGAGATGCTGATGGGCCTGGGGGGGGCCCCTTCAAAGCCAACCCGGTTTTCCCAAAGACCCCAGAGCAGGGGTGGGAAGTATCCGGAAACGTCTGAAGGGTGTTTGTGAGAGTTGGGAGGCCTGGGCCCCCAGAGGCCAGATGCACACATGGAGCGTGCCTGGGAATGCCCTAGTCCTGGGGCCTCTGGAAAGTGGGCCACTCACCCCATCCCAGAGCGCACGAACCTTGCTGGCAATTAGGCAGCCCTGGGTTTGAATCCCAGCTCCACAGTTTGGGGGCTGTGTGGGCCTGAGTGAGATATTTAACCTCTCTGAACTTTGTTTCTGTCACCTGTAAAATGAGGATAATAATCCTCCCTGCGGGCTTGGGGGGTGCAGGGCGGGGAGTAAATGTGCTAATGTATGTAAAGCTCCTGGCATGTGATAGGTGCTCCTTCTCTTTCCTTCTTTCTCACTTCCCCTGCCCTAGGGAGTCAGAAGGGGCCAGGTGGTGCTCACCCAGAGACCAAGCCCAGGGATCAAGACCCCCATCTCCACCCAACCCATACTGCACCCCACGCCCCCTCCCCCTGGCACTCACAGCTGGTATGGATGGGATGGGGCCTTGCAGAACACTGTTCCCACTTCCCTTGTCCCTCCAGCCCCTACAGGAGTCAGGCCCCAGAGGCTAGGGTGGGGTTGCAGGGCCACTGCCCCTCCTGACCTTGACTGTTCTTGGCCAGCAGGAGCTGGACCAGAGGTTTCTAGAGTGGGCACTGCTGCCCCCAAGGCAAAGGACACCCTCTCCATGGCTGAGGACTCTGGCCCGAGTTGAAAAGCCTTTAACTGAGCTCTGGCATCTCCATTCCCCGAGAGCATAGTCGTCAATCCTCTCGGCAGACAGGCCGGCCACGAGCCCAGTTTCAGAGAGCAGGCCTGGGCTGGCCCAGGCCCAGAGGACCCAGGAGGATCTGCTGCCGATCGGCCGCGAGGACACCAGCCTCAGAGCACCCCAGCGACTTGAGCTCACAGAGGCCAGGCCAGAACTCTGCCAGTCCAGAGGGTGGAAGCCCAGCATTCTCAGGACCTAGAACCCACCCGAAAGACTGAGGGCAGGAGGAGACAGGAGCAAAAGAGGGTGAGATGGTTGGATGGCATCACCAGCTCAATGGACATGAATTTGAGCCAACTCCGGGAGATGGTGGAAGACAGGGAAGCCTGGCGTGCTGCAGTCCATGGGGTTGCAAAGAGCTGAACGTGACTGAGCAACTGAACAACAAAAGCATGCCCTGGACTGGAGTCAGACAGCCCTGGGTTCGAGAACTTGGTCAGCTGGGGAACCTCTGACGAGCCCTGGACCCCTCTGCACAGGGCCTCTGGTCTGTAAGATGCTAACAGCTCCCTGCAGGCTTGTGAAGGTTGCTAAAACCATCCTCCCAAGCCTGCAGCATGGGCTCCGGGCATGTTAATCTCCTTCCCGCATTTCTTTTCTGCTTTTTCCTCTCATAGATTTTTCTCTTTCCTTATCTCTTTGATCTTTCTTCACCTCTAAATCTCTTCTCAGCACTTTTCTCAGTCCCTCAGGCTGCTTTCTTTTCTCCTTTCCACAAGTCAGACCACAGAGGCAGGGAGGCTGGAAGGAAAGCCTCATACCTGAGACCATGGAGGCCCGGTGCTCACAGGCCTGAGGGTGCTGGCCTTCGCTGGGCTCCCAGCTCCAGAGCAGATCCTGATACTCACCTCAGCTCCTCTTATGCTTTCCCTCTTGGAGGCTTCTTCCTGGCCAAGAACAGGAGAGACAGGAGAAAGCAGGACGAGACAGGGAACAGAGGTGGTAGTCCCCCACAGCCACCCCTCAGCCTGGCAAACAGACAGCAGAGGCTACAGGAAATAAACACGACACTAGTTAAGTAATGGAGTAATGGGGTGCTTCGGTGCAACTGCTCCCCTCCCTGTGACTCCCCTCCACATCCCAGTGCAGAAAGAAGTCCTTCCTCAGATCTAACTTATACCTTCCTGCTGCACTTCCTTTTGGTCCATGTGGATAATGCTGCGCTCATCACCCCTCTAACGGGCACCTCCTCACTAGGCCTTCTCCTCAATTCCGTTCAGCTCAGGGGCCTTAGGGAGGGAAAGCAAACTTTAAGAGGATGTTTAAAGTTTGGCTTCTCGTCACCACATCTCAGCTGAGTCCATAAAATCGCCCTATAAAGCCCACTGGCCAGCCAGCTGCCCTCAGCCTCAGGGGCCTCCCTGTTTCATGATTGGTCCCAATTCAGACACCAGCTGGATGTAGGAACTTGCTGGCTTTTATGAAGAGATGTTAACAAGAAGCATCTCTTCCCTGCTGTCTTGTTCCCAGAAACTCCACTCCTTCCCTCACTCGTGGTGTTGTTTTCCGTCAGTCATTGTTTGCCAAGCGCCTCCTGGAGCCAGGCTCTGGGCTGGGCCCTGGGGTGGGGGTGGTCACAGGTAAGAGCTGGCACAGGGGGTGGCCTCGGAAGGGCTGGCCCCACAGGAGTGAACACCTGGGCGCACCTCAGCAGTAGCTGCAGTAGCTGGATCACACTGCACTCTCAGTGTTTGTAAACTGCACGGTAATTGTGAAACAGTGTTGGAAAAACAAACAATTACAGAGCAGCCTGATAAGAGCTGCCAGGAGGTGTGCTCAGAGATCCGGGAAGCAGGACTCCTGTTCCGCTTAGGATCAGGGAAGTCTTCCCGGCAGAGGCGCCCTATGCATCATTGCCTGAAGGATGCTTAAAAGTTTTCAAAGCAGGCAAGATGGGCCGGTGGAGGAAGGGGTAGCAAAGTTCTGGGCTCTCCTTTGCTAATGGACCAGGAATGAGGGGTGGGGACCAGGGGCCAAAGTGAAAACTGTTAGCTGCTTAGTCGTATCCGACTCTGTGATCCCAGACTCCTCTGTCCATGGACTTCTCCAGGCAAGAATACTGGAGTGGGTTGCTATTCCCTTTTCCAGGGGATCTTCCCGACCCAGGGTTGACCCCTGGTCTCCTGCATTGCAGGAAGATTCTTTACCATCTAAGCCACCAGGGAAGCCTGACCAGGAGTGAGGGGTGGGGTCCAGGGCCCGGGATCCTGGCAAAAAGCCATAGGAGCAACAGAGGATAAGTCTCTCCAGGGCTCAGTGTCTCTATCTGAGAAATGGATTTAGTGTTGGTGAGTTAAAAGACAACCCAGAAGTAATAATAGCGGCCATGTGTACAGTCTTTCAACATCTCTAGCTACTTTTATAAGCATTACCTCCCATGAGCTTCACAATAACCCTTCAAGGTAGGCAGGGCAGGTAATTTAATATCCATTCTGCAGATGAAGAAACTGAGACATAGTCCGTAACTGCAGACACTGGACTCGCAAGTGCTCACAAATGGCACGTGTGAAGCTTGTATTTAATGCTAGAGTTCTTGCCCCAGGACAGCTCAGAGGTGCTTACGGAAGTGCTGAAGGCAAGCAATGGGAGGGAAAGGCAGGGGAAATGAAGGTTCCCTCTCAGCAGCACCATACTCCCACAGGGTGCCGCCCGATATGGAGATGAGGACCAGAGACGGGTGACGGGACATAGGTCTCAGGGAGAGCCTCAGACTCAGGGGAAGAAAAAGGAAGGCCCCCTGCAAAGTAGACCTGCCTGGAGAAGGGTCCCAGGCAGAAGCCCATTCACAGGGCTCTCTTGACAGAGAGGGGTATTTGGGGAGGAGGGAGATTGAGGGTCAGCCGTGACCCCTCCAGAGCGGCCATTGTCCGTAGGTCAGGGTATTGGGTGACTAGGCACCCCCTCCCGGCTTGCCCCTAGGGGAAGGTGCTTTCGTCCCCTCCCGTGTCCCCTAACAGTGAACTGCGAGGCGCAGAGGGAACAGATACACTCAGGTGTGCAGCATCACGTGTCCTGAACACAGTCAGGCAGTCACAGACAAGCAACAGCCCTAAGTAATACCTGCTCATACCTGCTCACCCAGACTCCAACACCCAGGCCCCCACTCCCACCCTAAATGCCCCAGGATCCTCTCACATACACCCAAACCCACAATCAGTCCCCCACCACCACCCATAAGAGCCCACTGACACTCCTTCACAAATAGGAACAAGGCAGCGACTTCCCTGGTGGTCTAGTGGCTAAGACTCCAGGGTCGCAATGCAGGGGGCTTAGGTTGAGAGAACTAGATCCCTGATCAGAGAACTAGATCCCACATGCCACAACTAAAGATCCTGCATGCTAGGGCAGCCAAATAAATAAATATTTATTTTTAAGTATGAAGAATGATTTAGAGTTTACAGGCACAACACCCCCAGATCCACCTGAGTCCAAAGTCATTCATGCACTGGAGTACGTAAACATGTATGGAAACAAAGTTGGGACACGCAGCCCAGCAGGCCTGAGATAAGGGACCCAGAGAGCTCTGGAGTCTGAGGCGAGGTGCCCAGCAAGGGTCCCCAGCCTGGCTTCCCTCAAGCTTGTCATTCTCTTCCCCACCCCTCCACTCACTGGACTCTCACCTCCGGCAGATAAGAGCCAACCCCACTGGGAACAGCTCTCCAGCCCTATCTCCAGTCCCCTCCCCTTACAGCTGCTCAGATACTCATCAGGGTTCCAGGGGCACATTAGAGGCTCTGTTAACACCCCCACCCCACCCCGCTATCCTATACCACCATGCAGTGGGACTGGATGTGGGGTTAGGAATGGCTACCTGGACCCAAGGTCTCTCCTGTTGGGTAGGGGTGGGGGGTAGTGCCATGTGAAGCAGGAAACACTCCCACAGGGCCTCCCTCCCCAGGCTTGGGACCCCTAGACTTCCCTCTGTAAAGAAGGGGGAGCTGCTGAGGGAAGGGGCTCTAGCCCCAGTGGGAAGACGAAGGGGTCTGCTGGCCATGGTCTCTGTCTCTTCACACACACTCACTCACACACACCCCTGCATGCACACCTCCCCCACTCTAATTAGAATGGTTGCTCCAGCACCAGGGGAAAGGCCGTGATTTATGAATGGGAGTTGGTGTAGAGAGATTTCAGCACCATCTGCTTGGGAGCAAACAGGAAGAGCTTCAATGTGCTGCAGACCTGGGGGAGGGAGCCAGTTGGTGGAACAGGCTTATAAAAGCCATTCCTAATGGCCACAGGTGCTCTTCCCCACCCCCAGCCCCCAGGGAGACCCCCAGCCTCTGCCAGGAGCCCCCCCATGGCACACACTCCTCTCGCCAACGCCACGCTGCCTGGTGGTGGAGTGGTGGAGGAAAGAGCCTGGACCATCCAGCAGACCTGAGTACAAATACCTACAACTGTTTACAACTGGGCTTTAGTTTGTTGGTCTATAAAATGAGGCTGGTGGCAATAAATATTTACCACATTCCTGGTAAGACAAATCATCTTAACCCCATTTTACAGATAAGAACACTGAGGCTGTGGAGGTTCAGAGACTGTCCCAAGTTTGTCCTAATGAGCTACAGGACAACTTGAACCTGTGTCAGCAAAGGTTACTGCCCTGAACCATTTTTCTTCACACTGTTCTCCAACATAAGAAAGTTTAGGGGATTAAGTGAGATAAACACTTCAAGTGCCTGGCATATGTTGTTATTTACTCACTAAGTCATGTCTGACTCTTTGTGACACCATGGACTGTAGCCGGCCAGGCTCCTCTGTTCATTGGATTGTCCAGGCAAGAATTCTGGAGAGGGTAGTCCCAGCCCAAGGATTGAACCCACCTCTCCTGCATTGGCGGGCAGATTCTTTACTACTGAGCCACCAGGGAAGCCCACCTGGCATATGACGGTGTTCAATATGCGATAGTTTTCTTTCTGGGAACCTCGCTTTGGAAGTCAAAAGATCCAAAGATGGGGTGGGGCGAGGGGGGCGGTGGTGGTGAGAGAGAGATTATTACTAGCACTTGGTGCCTTGAGCAAGAGCAGCCTGGCAAGTCCTGAGGAGTTTAGAGTTATAAACTATAAGTCACCTACCAAAAAAAAAAGAGAACTTTTTTGGTGACATGCTCACTTGACATATACCTCACAGTGATGAGTTTTGATGATAAGCAGGGCTCATAAATGACTGTCACTTGTATGATCATCAAGTGGCAAGTCTGAGTTCACTTGGGCCCTTTTAATTTTGTTAGTCTCCGATGTGCTCAACTTTATTTCCCCAATGGTGGTTCTCAACTAGAAGAAAACTTCAGAACTAGCTGAAATTTCTAAATATCCAGAATTCCTGACCCCTCCTCCAACCTTCCTCCCACCCCACCCCACCCCAACATCTGCTACATCAAGATCCTTGGGCATGGCCTCTGTCACCTTGCCAGGTTCTCCAGGTAGTCTCAGGGCAATTCCCACCCCATCTCCCTGGAGATCCACTGGCCTTCATTTTGCAAGTCCTATCCCTTCGGATATAGAAATCAATTGGAATTCATGGACAGTATGACCAGGATGCAGCTCCTCCTCACAAAGACTGTGTCTTATTTGTCCCCATGGTCACTTCAGAGACCTTATCTACACACCCTTAGCAACCAGCTTTAAGACTGGTGAAAACAAATGCCAAATGAAAGGACCAAGAATCTTGCTATCAAATTGCTATTGAGAAGGGGAGCTCAGAAAAGAGGTGACACCTCCTTGGCTAGGCCTTGAAGGATTTTGGTAGTGGGTGAGGGGGATGAGGTACCTCAGACAAGTGAGTCACCATGCTATGGGAGACCGTCATGTATAGCATCTCTTCATATTGGCTCAATGTTCCTTATGGGAGTCAAGGGTAGAAAAGCTCTGTGTGACCCAGAGGGATGGGGGGAGAGAGAGAAGGCCAGAGGATGATATGGTTTGCCCCAGAACAGCCCCACACTTTCACTAGCCCAAGCTGCAGTCCAGGCCTCCAGGCCAGGATATACAAGGTCCACGGTCTATGATACGGGCCACAGTCCATTCAAGATGTAAAGTCCAGGACTTCCCTGGTGGTCCAGTGGTTAAGAATCTGCCTGCCACCACAGGGGACATGGGTTTGATCAATGGTTCAGGAAGATTCTACAAGCCTCGGGGCAACTAAACCCATGCACCACGACTACTGAGCCCGGGCTCTAGAGCCTGAGCTCTGCAACAAGAGAAGTCACTGCAATGAAAAGTCCACAAATCACAACTAGAAAAGCCCTTGCGAAGCCACAAAGACCCTGCACAGTCAAATAGATAATTTTTTTTTAAGAGGTAAAGTCCTATCCTGTGATGCTTGAGGGAGAAAAGCAAGTACTATCAGGGTTGTGCATACTCAAGGGTTAAGTGCAGTCTTTCAGGTTCAAAGGACAATGAAGGCCCAGATGAAAGGGATGGGGTGAGCCTGCAGGAGGTGGCTTCTGGCCAAGCTGGGGAGTCAGTATTCTCCCACCTCCCTCTGCCACCTCAGTCCATCCATTATATTTTCTCTCACACTCGAAATCAGACCTCCAGCTTCCCACAACCCGGCCAGGATAACCCTGACCCAACCTGGCCAATATCACCTACCCATCCAGAGGTCCCCATCATCTTGTGTGGACTTGGGCAGCTGGTTCACAGTCTTCTGCATCTCAACATCCTGGGCAACCTGAACGTCCACATGGACATCCTCACGCCCTCACTTGCAGGCTCCTCTGTTTCCTCACCTCCATCGACTTTCTCTCCACCTCAGCCACCCTCATACTGCCTGGTACAGCTCCTATAAAATTTAAAATTCCAGTTTTCCCCTCTCGGGGCACAACTTTTTTCTTTTCCCTCTATAAAACTTGGTCTCCTTTCACAGAGATTTCTCCAGTTCTCCCATCCTGTCTTGCTCATTCAGCTATAGGCTGGAGTGCCAGCTTCGGCCAAGGCACCCTGCCAGCTGTCAGCTCCTTCCTGACTCGATTTCCTCCCCCATCGACCTGGCCGGGATTGGCCACATCATTCATTCTCGCTGGCATACTGGATTCCCACATCCCCTCGCCTTGCCTTTCTCAGCCCTGGAGGATTCCAGTCATCTGCTTTCCCCATCAGGATTCCCAGGCTACAAGAAGGCATAGGAAAATCACCCAACCGTGCAGCCTGGTGCCACTCCGGATTTATGGTCCCTGACGTCAGCCTGGCCCTCGGGCCACCAGGCCCCTGGTGGTCAGCTCCCATTCTAAACCTTTGCCACCCTTTCAGCTCCCGGCCTGCCCCGTCCCTCATGTATAATTGACAGAGAAAACAGAGATCCTCAGACCAGAACGCCCCCAACTTCTCTCTACTCCGCCTCCCTGCTTATCACAGACCCGACCCTGCCTATTTCCAATACCCAGTCTTCATTCCACAGACCACCCAGTCCCTGTGAGCTTCCTCCCAGACGCAGTGGCACCGAAGCCCTCTCTTAAGTTTCTAATCGGCCCTCCTCTTTCCTTTCACTTACCTCTTCTCTGCCCAGTGTGTCCGTTTGGTCCCCAGGGCTCCATCGACGACTTCTTTCAGTCTTGCCCTGCTCCTACACCCCACACGTTCTCATCTAACCGATAGCTTCTTGTTCCAATAACTCTGATACCTGTGGCTCTTTGTCCCCACCTGTCCTGATGTCCTGGATGTTTGTCTGTCCGTCCCATAGGCAACACCAAAGCAGCATGTCCCCAACTGGGCCTCTTAGTTCCTCCCCGCAAACTCTTCCTCAGTCTCTGGATGTTCAGTTAGAGTCACCATCCACTTAAGCCAGAGACCTGGAAGTCTCCTCAGCTCTCTGCAGCTCCCATCTCCGCCCCCACCGCCAGATCCTCTGTTCTGTCTCTGAGACGGTTCCCAAGTCTACCCTATCCCTTCCATCCCTCAGATGCTCTCTTATTTCTAGTCCTTACTGTCATTTGCAATTGGCTCTAACTGGTCTCCATTCCTCTCTCACTGCTCCCAGCTCCTGACTCTCTTCTACTTTTGTATTTAAGCCAGGCTTCCTTCAAAGGCCTCAGCTCTACAAGTCCCAGCCACTCTCTGCTCTCTCTCTCTCTCCTTTCTGCTTTTCTCCCTGACACCCCCACCCACCTGGGAGCTGCTTATTTCCCCCTGCCAGTGCATCTGCTGATCTTTATGTCTAGAATGCCCTCCCTCCTTTCTCCTTGGCTGGGAAACTTCATCCTCCAGAAGCTAAATCAGAGATCACCTCCCAGATAGCCCAGCCCCTCAGGAAGAACTCACCGTGCTCTTGGCGCTCTTCTGCTGCACTCAGTTTGCCCAGTCTACACTATCTGTTGGTTCTGGTTTGGTTCTGTTGGTTCTGGTCTTCATGACCAATGCCTGCCATGAACATTCCTGTCCATGAATCCACTCTTGGGGTGTGCATATCTTTGACATGACTACTGATGGGCTGCTTCCAAAGATGTATCTGAGAACTCCTGTTTCACATCTTCACCAACACTTTTTTTTTAAATTTTTTAATTGGAGGATAATTGCTCCAAATTTAAGAAGCCAACAATATTGCGTTGGCTTCTGCCATATAACACCGTGAATCAGTCTTGGGTATACATATGTCACCCCCATCTTGATCCTCTCTCCCCACCCCCTACTCCATCCCACCCATCTGTGTTGTCAGAGAACACTGGTTTGAGCTCCCTTTACCTATACAGCAGCTTCCCACTGGCTGTGTTTTACACATGGTAGGACATGACTGAAGCAACTTAGCGTAGCAGCAGTGTATATACATCAATGCTACTCTCTCAATTCGTCCCACCCTCTTCTTCCCCTGCTGTGTCCAGAGTCTGTTCTCTATGTCTGCATCTCTATTCCTGCCCTTCAAATAGGTTCATCAGTACCATTTTTCTATATTCCATATATGTGCATTAATATGTGAAATTGATTTTTCTCTTTCTGACTTACTTTACTCTGTATAACACCTATTTGTATCAGATTTTTATATTGTTGCTAATCTTTTTGAGTACTGTAGTGAAGTCTCATGAGGAGTTTCCTTGGTTACTAATCAGATCGTGCACATTGTCATATATTTTGGCCATTTGGATTTCCAAGTGTTCAGCTCTTTGGTTCAATTTGTCCGTTGGGTTGCACAATCATTTATAGGAGTTCTTCACATAGTCAAGAGATGAAGCTCTTCTTGGTTGTACGTGCTGCAATCTTTTTCCCACTCTGACTTTCCTTTTCACCTTTTCTTTTTTTCTGCAACATGTAGGATCTTACTTGCACGTGGGATCTTAGTTCCCCCACCAGGGCTTAAACCCATGCCACCTGCCAAGGAAATGCCGTCTTAACCACTGGACCATCAAGGAAGTCCCCCTTTTTACCCTCTCAGTGATGTCTTTGGAAGGACAAGTCTTCTGGATTTTAACATACTCAAATTTATTCATCTTTTCCTTTATGGTTGGTGTTACTTTTTGTGTATTGTTTAAAAAAACCTGCCCTACCCTGAGATCGTGGAGCTATTTTTCTACATTGTCTTACAAAAGCTTTATTGTTTTTCTTTTCACAGTTAGGTCCACGCTCTACCTGGAATACCACAGCACTTAGCACCGATTTCTACAGCACCGCTAACCCCATCTGTTTATGTGTCTGTCTCCAGCCAAACAAAGACGTTCTGTAGGGCAAAGTACAAGTGTACGTTTTAAATCTTTGTGCTCAGACGTTCTAGCACATTGTCTGGTGCACGGGAGCCACTCTATAACCGCCCTTGAGTGTGTGCATAGCCAAGTCCAGGCACAGCTGCTTTCAGGTAGAAAGGTGCTGTCCTCTGGGGGCCCCACCTCCCCTGACTCCCAGCCTCCCCTCAGTAAGCTAATGTTCTTGCCGATGATGGCTCAGTGGGTCAAGAACCCACCTGCAGCGCAGGAGATGCAGGTTTCATCCCTGGGCCAGGAAGAGTCCTTGGAGCAGGGCAAGGCAATCCACTCCAGTGTTCTTGCCTGGAGAATCCCGTGGATAGAGGAGCCTGGTGAGCAACAGTCCATGGGGTGGCAAAGAATCGTACACGACTGAGCATGCATATTGGCTACCGGCTTGTCCCAAGCAAGTCCCAAGCACCTACTGTGTGTAGGCTTTGGACACAGTGCTAGGGACGAAGAGCTAAGGATTGTGAAGTCTCAGCCTTCAAAGAGCTCACTGATTGGCCCCCAGTTTCTTGACACTGGCCTGAGGCCCACACGCTGATGTGGGAATCCAGACAGACTCAGATTCCAATCCCAGCTCTACCATCTGCACGACCTTGGGCAGCTAACTTCCATGTACTGGGTTTCAGCTTTCTACTCGGTTAAAGGAGAACAGTAGGTAACTTACTGATTTATTGTGAAGGCTGAATGAGACAGTAAATACAAAATTGCCAAGCAGGGCTTGGCCACACAGTGGGTGTCCAAAGACTGCTGAGTAAAGACAGAACGAAGGACCAAGTAAGGGAGCACAGGGGCCAGAAGGCGGGGAGCTGGGTGGGGCGGCAGCCGCAGGCCAGCAGCTGCCCGCGGGGCTGTGGCCGGCCTTCCTTGCTGTCATAGTAACTGCTGTCAGCAAACGTCTCCAGACAGGAATCCCCTTCAGGGCTCCCTTCCCCAGCCCACTGCATTTGTTGACTCAAAACCTCTCCACTGCCAATTTAGCCTGCAGTAAGGAAGGGAGTGGGGAGGGGGAGAGGTGTAGGAGGGGGTGGAACTGTACAGAAAGGGGTCTTTGTCTGAGCCCTCTGTGGCATTTCAGATTTCGGTGGAGGATTGTTTTTTTTAACCTCCTAAGGAGTTGAGTGGGCTGCAGTTGCAATAGGAGGTATCTGAATTAGACAGCAGGAAGGACTTCCAGTGGGCTCTCATTGTTGGGTGGTGGAATGATGGAAAGGGTTGCCAAGGCCCTGGGAAAACCCGCCTAGGGTTTGGGCACAGATTCAGAGCATCGTCCCAGTGAGGGGCTCTGAGGGGCTCCTCTCCCTGCTGAGCTGACAGCTCGTGAAGCCTCTCTGGACCCTTCTAGGCCATCTGTCATTCTCTGGTTTGGGGTCCCTCTCCTGGGGCTCCTGGGGATCAGCTCTGGATCCTGAAGTGACCGAGACCTGACCCAGGCTCTCCCCTGACCCCACAGAGCCCTTCCACCCAGCCTACTTTCTGGCTGTCCCTCCACCCCCAGCTCACAGCCAAGAAGAGGAGCCCAGCAGACAGGCCCTGACCTCCTCCTACCACCCTTATCGCAGGCCTGCCCTGGCCCCTCCCAGAATCAGGCTTGAGTCTTGCCTGTCTCTTCAGGTGGCCTCATGGCTTCCTCCTTGCTCCTGCATGCATGTATTAATGGCCCTTCCCTCAGGCATCTTGGACTCACAAATGTGTCTTTCTCCTGATATTTGCCCCCCACCCACTTCCTGTCCTCTCTGCCTCCCTCCCTTTTTGTCTCTCTGTTTGTCTGTCTCTGACTCTCTTTCTATGACCCCATTTCTCTCTTCGAATCTGTCTGCCTCTCTTGTGCTGTCTGCCTCTCTGTCCCTCTTCTATCACTGTGTCTCTCTCTCACTCCCGGAGGCCTCTCAGTGTCTGTCTCTGGTTCTCTCCTGAGGCTCTCTCAGCCCTTCCTGCTCTGAGCCTCTCTCTCCTGCATGCTCACAGGCCAGTGTCAGAGCCAGAGGCTACCCAGTGGCCCCTGCCTCCGACACCACTGCTGGGGACAGGCTCTGCCCACAGCCACCAGGCGAGCACAGGCCTTGCCTTGTGTCCCCAGCCCTGCTCCTGAGCCCGAGTCCCAGGGGGTTGCAGCCAACCCTCACCCAGCACCTGCTGAGACCTTTTTCCCATCTCCCCACCCCCCACTTTTCTCCCAGACTCAAACTTGCCCCCTGAAGTCCTTGAGTGCTGACTGTGAGCCCAGCACCACTCAGAGCTCCCCAGGGCCCCCTGGCAGGAACTCTACCCCGCACCCTGCAGGAGCTCACAGGCCAGCAGGGTGACCCCACACCCACACGTGGAAAGCAGTGTGGACAACACGGGGCAGAAAAGTCTGGGGCCAACCATAGGCCACAGGATGGAAAATCCCAAAGGAAGGGAGAGGTGAGGCTACAGATGGAGAGGGCACGAGATGACGCTCAGATGAAAGGACCTGAACTGGCAAAGGCCTCGAGGGAGAAATAATTAAGGGACCTTGAGGGGCAATGGTTTAAGGGCTAAAATTAAGGCTTGTGTAAGTGCTGGAGAGAGAAAGAAGATGAAAGCTAGCCATGTGATGGTAGGTGAGGGGAGACAGATATTTTCAAAGCAGATGATGACATCTGAGTTGGATTCTCATTCACCCAAGGTGACGAGGAGGGACAAGTCTCCGCGGGCTGAGGAACCAGCATGTGCCGAGACAGAAGGCACGGGCTGGCCCGCATACTGGGGCGGAAGGAGCTGGCTCCAGATGGTGCAATGGATGGTGCAAGGGACCTGCTGTGCCACCCTCGGACTCTCTGCCCCTCCTGTGGGCTGCCAGGGAAGGGCTGGGAGCAGGAGAGTGACGTCGTCAGAGCTTATTGATTTTTACTTTTTATTAAATCACCAGCAGCTGTTTGGAGGATGGACTGGCAGGAGAGGAGACTGAGGGTTAGGAGACCTGCAAAGACCTGGCAAGAGCGTAGGACAGGCCAGTCAGGGCTGTGGTGCGACGGTGGGCACCAGAGGATGCTCGGTGGGTACGGGGCGGCACCTTCTGCCCACCATCCAGAAAGGGAAGGAGTAGTGTGACCTCTAAAGTTTCCAGCCTTGGAAACACAGGGAAGAAGGAGACATTTAGAGAATAAGACCAAACGTTGAGGGTGTGTCTGTGGGACCTCCTAGGGGTAGGACGCCCTCCCCCCAGCTCTTGGCAGGTGTGAAGGCCTGAAGGCCCGGAGCCGGCAGCCCTGGGGTTAAGCAGAAGCTGAGCTGGGTCTCATCTATTTATGGCTGGTTGCCGCCCCCAAAGCAAGAAAGGGGGAAGAAATGACTCAGGAGAGACACTGCCTGGTGTTCCCTCATGAGTCCTGCTTCCTTGGTGTCTTCTCACCCACACCTCCTACTGTGCCTGCACCCTACATACACACAGAGACACACACACACACCCTGAACTGGATCAGCAATGGCGCCAAATGTTTCAGGCTAACCAACAAGTATTTTCAAATGCAAATTCCCTCCCTTCCACCAGGTCCCCCACACAACTGCTCTCTGAGCAGCTGGAGGCAGAGTCGGGGGGGTGGTGCAGCAAAAATAAATCCCATTTTCTGCTCCTTTTCAGTACTGGGCTGCAATCCCCTACTGCCGCCCCGCCCTCTCCACAGATGGGGGATTAGCTGGGCCTCAGGTTCGGCTCTGTCTCGAGGGGAGGGTGACGGGCAGGGCAGGGACTGAGTTGGGGGGGTCGTGGTGGAAGGCTTCAGTGACAGGGCTAAGAATAACAGCTTCCATCAGGCCTGACACCCTCTCCCACTTGCCATCGCTCAAGTTGTTCCGGGTGTGCAGGAGACAGACAGACAGATACAGCGTGTCTGCATGGGGCTATGTGTATTTATGCATGAGACAAAGACTGAAGCTGGGGTGGGGGGTCAGGGGGAGCTGACAGGAGAATGGCGTGGATGTGATGGGGAGAGGCTGGAGACAGAGCAGCCCTGTGTGACAGTGAGGCGGTGAGGGAGAGAGGAGAGACCAGGGGAGACTACGTTCCATGTGCTTGAGAGAAAGAGAGAGAGAGAGAGAGAGAGAGTGTGTGTGTGTGTGTGTGTGTTAGAGGTTGTAGGGGGGACATACTGTGGTGAGAGAGGCTGCTGATGTGTGGGAGAGAAGCCCAGACAGGCGGTGGGGGCGGGGGGCGCTGGGCCCAAGCGCGCGGTCATCGTCAGGCCGCACCTTAGTGGCCTGGGTGGGGCTGCAGAGGGCTTGGCACGAGGCCTCACTCTCCCTGGGGCCACCAGGCCCTCTCCCTTCAGAGGGACAACTGCAGAGGGAGCGTGCGTGCGTACAGGGGTGTGTCTGAGGGTGTGGAGTCTGTGCATTGCATGTAAAGGTGTGTCACATGTTAGTGTCTGTGCAGCTGTATATCCGCATATGACAGTGTGTGTTAGAATGTGTGTCTCTGGGCATAAGTGTGTATGGTCTACTTTTGGCTGTATGTATGGTCTGTTTATGAGTCTGTGAACGAATATGTCTGTGAGTGAGCATGTATATATGTGTGCCAGAATGCATCTGTGTGAGTGTGTGTCTATGTGATTGTTTCTCTGTGTGTCTGTGTGTGTGTCTATATGAGTGTGTCTGTGTGTCTGAGTGTGTGTCTGTGTCTCTGTGAGTGTCTGTGTCTGCACATCTGAATGTGTGTGTCTGTGTAAGTGTGTTTGTGTGAGTCTGTATATGTGTGTCTGTGTGAGTGTGTGTCTGTATATGTGTGTCTGTGTGAGTGTGTGTAGACAGATGATGGGATCCATAGGCCCTCAGCCTGCCCTGCTGCCCTTGTTGCCTCCAGCTCCCAGCAGATGTTAAGGGAATCCTGCATGTCGGTCTTTAAATGTCTCCAAGTTTCCGTGTGGAGTGAACTAAAGATCAGGCTGGGTCGGTGGGGGGTAAGAGGCTGTGGCATTCCTCACCCTGCCTAGGAAGGGGCAGGAAGGACCAGCACTGGTATTCACCTTATCACGATGCTTACGCCCATTCACCTCCACCCCAGCTGGCAGTTGGCAGGGCAGCGATGCCTCAGTTTACCAAAAGTACATGTTGGGGGAGGGGGACATCTAATCTGAATTTCTGTATATGAATCCCAAATGCCATGAGAGGTGCTCAGAACAGACTAACGGTGCATTCCTTGTCAGGCTGGCACTTCACGTGGCATGTGGCACCCCAGCCCAGTCCCGGCAGCTGTCTGAGCCCCAGACCTTGACTTTAACAGCTGGGAGGGTCCATGTGGCACAGGTACCCATCCATCTAGCACATCACCTAGAGGGGTTCTTTAATTCAGAACTTTATGAAGCCAACGAAATGGTTCATTGAAAATGACTAAACTCAACCTTGGAAAGAAAATCATAAACATTTTACTACCTAGCTAAGCCAAGCATGATTGCATATGGAAACTATGGACGCTACTCAGCGGGATTTTGATATTAATTTCCAATTTCCTCTTCACCGAGGAACTGATGAAAACCCAGTCTCTGCTGCTCTCCAGGCTAGAATCAACATCTTCGTTCACTGTCCATCCCAACTCTGCTGCTTCTCACCCCAACTCTTTGTCACTGGCCCCCCCTCCCCCCCAGTACCACACTGGCTACACCAGAGTTTTGCCTTGACCATCAGTTTCCAAGATACATACGCTCAGAGTCCATTTAAGTGCAACTTCTGTCGGTTGTATCAAGGAGAGCTGCCTCTACTCTCTGATCAGGCGAGGCCTGCTGTCTCCGGGGAGGGCCTCCCTCCACGGGCACCATGCTGGTCCTCCATTCTGCATCCTGTTCCCGGCGCCATATGTCTGCTTGTTCTGGCCTGTCCCTCCTACTCCACACTGGGGCATCACCTTCTGCCCCAGTGGGATAAAGGGAACTGAGTATTATCCCCTGCTTTGAGCAGGAAGCCGAGAACAGCTTCCCCCATCAGGCAGGTACAAGACACCTCAAGGCTTCCTGCATTGTACCTTTGCTATCCCTGCTGGCAGAAGGAGCTGTCACTCCATGTGCAATGTCATGGCGATGCCACTTAACCCCCACATTGCATGGAACAAGTAGCTTCAAGTGGGAAATAACTCTGGGGAGGGGCCCAGAACAGAGCTTGGAGACAGGCACAACTCAGTTTGACTCTCATCCCTGGCCCCATGTGACTGGGCAAGTCAGTTATTCTCTCTGTAACTAGGGTACATTCATAGGGTTCTCACAGGTATGAGAATGTAAATGAAATCATGTATTCATTCAGAAAGCTGTGGTACCCAGTAGGCATTCTGTAAATGATACTTATCACTATTAAGCACTCCATGGACCGAGGGGATCTTGAAGAACATCCAACCTTTCTGCATCAGTCAACTGGGAAGCTACATAAAAATGCAGATCCCGGGGCCCAGGGCCTTTGCCTCAGTGGGCCAGGCCTCAGGGCCTGCATCTGCCCCAGATTCAGAGTGCCAGGCAGTCTGTGGAAAAGGCTGGGCTATTCCAGCCTCCCACTCTACTTGCATTTCAGAGCTCCCGTGGCCCCAATGTGCGCCGGCTCCAGGGGTCACCTTGCCAGGTGAGGCCCCAATTGAGTCTGACATTGTCTTCACCTGAGAGCACCCTGGCGGCCACTTTGGTTTTGATCACAGGCAGCCCGGCACAGGGCAGCCATGGCCTATTCACCTGAACTGCCGGCCTGCGGCCCAGATGCTAACAACACAGGTACGTACTTACAGATTTCCCAGGAACAACAGAGATAATTTGTCTGCTGCATGGTTTGTTAGGAGAGAAACTGGGCTCTGGTGACTGCGTGGCTTGTAGACTAGGCCCATGGCCTTTCACTTCATCCTGCTCTTGCCTGCTGGTTCTCCCAGCCATGCCGATTAGAAGCGGGAGAAATTAAGATCTCCCCCTCGCTGCCCACCCGCCACAGGCTGCAGGAGGTGAGGCGAGGGATGGGGGCCCAGCTGCAAGGCTAGGCAAGGCTGAGGACATCCACAGAGTGGGGGTACCGGCCACCTAGCCTGGCACATGTGGAGACAGGGCGGACAGTGGGCAGGAAGCAGGGTGTCTCTCTGCATCTCCATCTCCCCTAGGGTCACGCCGAGCACTGAGGCCATTGTGACATGCAGTGTCAATAAGCCACCTGAGCAAGCAGGGGAGGGATGAGGGGGTTCATAAGCAAGGGCTGTGAGAGCTGGAGACGGAGCTTCCTGGGGTTCCACATGGAGTGGCAAGAGGGTGAGACACCCTGATGTTGGTCTTGACTGTTACAGGGTGTGAGAGAGTGTCCTATCCAGCTAAGAACAGGGTCTCGCCAGGACCCTGGGCCTGAACAGATTTATGTAAGAAAGGCAATGTAGATTTGGCAGAGCCAGTCTCCCTAACGGCAATGTGAGTGGTCCCTGATCAATCAGGCTTTGGGGCTGAAAGGGCCTCTCTCCTTGCTTCCTTCTGCCTGGGGGGATGAGAAGAGGGGGATAATCACTATGATTATTATGAACGTCGGTATCCCTTATACTTTTGTGTGTAGTAATGGTACTAACAGTTACCATTTATCAGTGGCCTACTGTCTGTGCGCCAGACAATGAAATAGGTGCTCTGTGTATTTGATCAGGTCTATAAGAGAGGCCGTGAGGTCCAGATTACAGATGAGGAAACTGACACTCATTCCCTTGACCAAGGCCACATAGTAAGATGCAGAACAAGGATTTGCGCCCAGGGCCCCACGTTGTTCCCTGGGCGCAGTTGACAAGCTGTCCCTCAAGGGGCTCCTCCCATCGTTGCTCCTTTACCACAGAAGCAGGATGCAGGCCTTGCCTACCCAGGCATGTTATTTTCTGAGAGCCTTATGCCTGGGGCAGTCTGGGGGGATGAGCTGTGTCCCCTAAGAAAAGTGTGAGCAGACCTACAGGGGATTCCAACCTTATTTTGGACCAGTGGAAACTCCATCAGGATAACCTTGCTGCACACCCTGGGCCACCCACCCCTCCCTCCATTCCCTCCCCCGGCCCTCTCCCTCTGTCCAGTAAGTTGCAGGCAACTTTGAAGGTAGATGGAAACTGTCCATGAGGGGATGGGAACCTAGTCTCCCCCTAGTGCAGAGGCCAGCCTGGCGTGGGTGATCACACAGGTGAGTCTGCAGTGGGGCTGGAACAGGAGCTGCTTGGCTGGCAAGTTGTGTGTGTGGTGGGGGGTGGGGAGCGGGGAGCTGGGTAGGGGGTGCAGTTGATGAGTAAAATGACAATGCCACCCCTTTGATCACCTGCTCTCTGATCCCTGGATTTGCTCACACTGCATCCATTTACATCTTTTCATTCCAGTTTCACTAATCATCATCTCTTTTCATTCCCTTTAAAATTTGTTGAAAAGCTGCTAGTTTGGAAGAATTTGTTCAAAGCAAGGAACTTCTGCCCACAGTCATCCCTTCCATCTCTCCACTTCTACCCTTGGGCCTAAGACTTCACTGCCTCAGCTGTTGAGTAGACTTCTCTTGACATCATTAATGTGCCCAAGATGCCCTGTTTGCACATATTTGTGTGCCTTCCAATTAAAATGATTCATTAAACCTCCGGTGGAGTTCGTTTTTATTCCGCAATAAGAACACTCAAATAAATACATTCAGCCATGGAAAGAATCCTTTGAGCAAGCCCATGTCCTAATTTTGGTTTGGGGAATCTAGTCCTGAAGTTGTCATCTGGGAATGTGCTGAAGAGACTGGGGGCCAGTTTTGCAAGGGAGCTGAGCAGGCCGACCTGACTCTGGCTACTTGGAGTGGGGCTGAGCAGCTTGGCTCTGTCCGGCCCTGGGGACAGCACGGCAGCTCCTGAGGATTCCGCAGGCCCTGCAGCCCTGTGGCCTAGAAGCAGGGGCTCCCTCTCTCCTTTGGGAGATTGTTGTGGAATGTAGTTAACACCAGCCTCAGCAAACACCACACTCCGCACACCGTGATGCTGCCTGGGGACAACCCGCAGCTATAGTTTCCATCCTGAGTGACTGGGAAGTAGCATGTGTCACTCCCAACCGGGGGTCTCCACAGAGGAGGCCAAGTGGCTACTGGATGCACCTGGATGGGGCTCACACCCAGTCTGTTCCGGGCTCTGTGACCTGATGATTTGGGGGTCCTTGCTGCCCCTCTGAGTTGCAGTTGTTTTCCAATGGAAGACATCTCTCAGAAACCTACCATGCTACCCAATTCGTATTTCTAAATCTTGCCAGCAATCCCACTCATTCCTGTTTTACAGACAAGGAGATTGTTGCTCAGAGAGATTCACTGACTTGACCAAGAGCACATGACTGGTAAGGGAGAGTGTCCAGAAACAAATCTAGGACCCATGACTTGGGATTCTCCTGAGACCTCAAAGGCAGCCAATGATCAATGTACCCTGAACCCAAGGTCCTTGCTGCTCCTGAGAAAACAGACAGGGTTTAGGGACTATAGGAGCTGGGCTTAGACTTTGAGGTCAGCTAGGAGTACAGAGCCTAGAGAAAGAAATGGCAACCCACTCCAGTATTCTTGCCTGGAGAATCCCAAGGACAGAGGAGCCTGGTGGGCTACAGTCCATGAGGTCACAGGATACAGACCCGGCTTAGTGACTAAAACCATCCCCAACCAGGGATTAAACCCAAGTCCCCTGCATTCGAAGGCAGATTCTTAACCACTGGACAACAGGGAAGTCTTCTCAATTAGTTTTAGATGGTCATCTTCTAAGCCTATTAGGTAGAAAGTGCAGCCAAACCAAAGGGAAAAACCAAACCACACTCTACCTTTGGACCCTGAGTTTCTAATGCTACACTGTAGACACAATGCCAATATTTTTTTTTAAGTTAATCCTGTCCACAGCCCTTTAAGAAAGCTTTATTATCTACATTTTATATTTAGATTAGGATACCAAAGGACAAACATTTTAAATAACTAGTTCGAGATTGTAAAGCTGACTATGTAAAACTGCTACGTAAATCTGTAACTGTGTAATCTACCATAGAATTCTACGTTGTGGTCATATTGTGGCCTTCGAGGGATAAATCACAGAAGTCTGTACTGGTCAATGCTCCTTCACACATGCTGCTTCCTGGAATTGGGACCCCCATCCCACTCCTACACCTCTCGTATTTGCCTAACAAAGCCTTCAGTGTATTCTGGAACTATACTTTTTTAGAAGCAATTTGGCAACATGTTTCAAGGGCCATAAAAATGTTCATAAATTTTGACCCAGTATTTCCACTTCTAAGAATGCATTTGTTCCAAGGAAATAACCCAAAAGGGGGGAGAAAAACCCTATACGCTCAAGGATGTTCATTACAGCTTTAAAAATAAGAAACAACCTAAAAATCCAACAATAGGGGAACGGGTAATTAAATCGTGGTCTACTCAATGACGTATCGCACAACCATTAACAGTAGTAATGTGAAAAAGGGCTATGATATAATACTATATTAAAACAACAAAATATATAATCAAACACATTATTAGATTGCATACTTGTGTTAGACTTCTCAGGTTGTCATAACAAAATACTATAGACAGGGTGGCTTAAACAACTGAAGTTTATCCCTCACAGATCAAGGTGCCAGCAGGGTCCACATGAGGGCTCTCTTTGGGTTGCAGATAGCTGACCTCTCATTGTGCTCTTGCATGATCTTAGTGCGTACACAAAGAGAATGTACTCCAGTGGCTCAATCTTCTCATTAGAGCACTGATCCCACCATGAGAGCCCCACCTTCACAACCTCATCTAAACCCGCTGCTGCTGCTGCTGCTGCTGCTAAGTCGCTTCAGTCGTGTCTGATTATCTTCCAAAGGCCTCTATCTCCAGATATTATGACATTCAGTTAGCACTTCAACGTAAGAATTTTGGTAGAACACAATTCAGTTCATAGCAATATTTAAATATATATGTGCCTTGAGGAAAAGACTTGAAGGGAATTTGCAAAAGTTATTGGCTTAGGGTGATGGATTATGCAGGTGGTTTGTCCCTGTTATCCAAATTTTCTGTAATGGTGTTATGCGATTTTCAACAGAATTTGGGGTGAGATTAGAATAAAAATGATCCATCTTTCAAGACTCAACTCAAATGCCACCTCCTCTAGGAAGCCTTCCTTGGTTTTTCCAACCACATCTTTTCTGAAGTTCTTATTTTACTGGACCATGTGCTCTTCTGGAGCTAAGGCCATGAGCAATTCTCCTTTGTTCCTGAATGACAGGCAAGTGTCACAGATCGAGAACTGACGAGGAGCCCAGTGCAGTAGAGGTGATGAACACTGGGGGATGTGTGCGGTCAGGACTCAGGGATGCGATCTAAGCAACAGGTCCAGGGCACCAGCAGACGCAGGGCTTGGAAAGTAGGGGCATAAATTGCTGGCCATTGAGTAAGAGCTGGTCTTTCTAGTTATTTTCAATGTGTTGTTGTTATTATATAGGTAATACATGCATACACACTCACTATAAAAGAAACTTAAATAGCTCAGTTAAAGCCCTCCTTGGCTCCTACACAGGCCCACTCCCCTCCCTAGGGACTGTCAGTTTGATAGGTATACTTTCAGAATATTCTTCCTCATGCACATAATTTCGAAGTCTGCATCCCTGTTTATAAAAATAAAGCCAGATTATCCTGTGACTTGCTTCTCTCTGGTAATGAGACCTTGTCACTTGAGGATGCAGAGGTCTACCTCATTTGTTTGAGCCTCAGAAAACCTTTGGGCTTCCCAGGTGGCGCTAGTGGTAAAGAACCCACCTGTCAATGCAGGAGACATAAGAGATGCAGGTTCGATCCCTGGGTCATGAAGATCCCCTGGACGAGGCATGGCAACCCGCTCCAGTGTTCTTGCCTGGAGAATCCCATGGACAGAGGAGCCTGGAAAGCTACAGTCCATAGGGTTGCAAAGAGTCAGAAACAACTGAAGCGACTTAGCATGCACACACCCAGAAAACCATTACTGATGTGGACATTCAAAAATGTGTTTAGCCATTTGTCTACTAATGGCCCCTTGGGTTGTGTCTGATTGTCCCATTTCCGCTGCTGTCACCAACGCTCACTGTGGTCGAGCTTTGTGCACTTGGAGCATTTCTCCAGCCAGAGATGTGGACTCACTGTGGTGGACAGTCTGGGCCCTTCGCTTTCCACAAGCACTGCCAGATCAAGTTCTACAAACACCACAACACACTCCATTCTCGCCAACAGTGGAAAAGGTGTTTGTGCCCTTAAATTGCTGCCAACAGTAGCTATCATGAATCTTTTTAAAATTTTACAAATCTGATGAGTAAAAAATGTTAGCTTGGTGTTATATGGCTTGCATTATTTTGCTGACTAGCAAGGCTGAGCTGTCTTCATTGTTATCAGCCATCTGCAGTTCTGAACTATTACTCGATTTTTCTTTTGAGTGGTTTATCTTTTACTTACTATTTGTAGCCATTCGTTATATATCCTGAATACTAATCCTTTCCGTTTGCATATGTTGCAGATAACTTCTTCCAGACTGTCACTTGTCTTTTAACAGTATTTATGGTGTCCTTTTTTTCTTTTAGATTTAAATGTAATCAAATTTAGCAATCTTTTCCTTTATGGTTTCTGTGTTTTATGTCTTGCTAAAGAAAGCCTTTCCTCCCCCAAGGTTATAAACAAATTCTCCTGTATTTTCTTTTAATAGTTTCATAGTTTTGTTATTTATTTATTTTTTTTTTTTACACATAGCTCTCTAATCCATCTGGAATGTATTTTGTAAATGGTGTGAAGCAGGAATCAACTTTGTTTTTTCACAAGGAGAGCCAATTGTCTCTACACTATTTTTTTTGAAGAGTTCATCCTTTCCATACTGTTTCTACTGAAATCCTCTTTCTTCAAGAATCCTCTTTAAACTCCCTGTTCTGTGACCTTGATCCATTCATTCGTCCTGTCCCGTGCCAGCACACCGCCATTTTAATTAGCACAGCTTGGCGGTGTTTTGTTATCTGATAGGCAAGTCGTCCCTCATCATTCTTCTTCAAATATTTCTTGGCAATTCAGACATAGTTACTCTTCCAGCTTAGCATTAGAATTGGCTTGTTAAATTTTACACACACACACACACACACACACACACACATATCTTGTTGTCGTTTTGATTGGCATTATGTTGAATTTATAGAATTCTTTGGTCAAAACTAACATCTTCACTGTATCAAGTATTCTAACCCAAGCGGCTCTGTGTATTTACCTAGGGCTTCTCCTGTGTCTCAGGCCTGACTCTGAAGCCAACTCCCCTGCTTACCAGCTCTAGGGTGATCTAGGGTGGGGCTCAGCCTCTCGGAGCCCTGGTTTCTCTGTCATTTTTGATGTAGGAATAGCATGTCCTGTCCCAGAGCTGATGGAACAAATATGTGGAAGCCCTGGATGCTGAGCTCCTAGAAGGCAGGCCTTAGCCTCACTTAATCTGCCGACCCAGGACAGTCAGCTCTCTGGCGAAAGAGCGGAGTGCAGTGCTTTCATTTAGAGAGATTCAGGGGGTTGGCCCATCACTGTGTTAGGTATTTTGCATGTATTATCTCATTTGCCCTCAAAACAAGCCAGTGAGGTACCTTCTATCATTTCCTTTCTATAGCTGAGAAAAATGAGACTCAGGGACCTGTCTGTACTCGGATGCAGGGCTCTAATGAGCCACAACCCACACCCTCTGTCCTGCTTAGTTTGGGAGCCAGGGCGGGCCTCTCTTGCTCATAAAGCTAAAGCTTCTAGACGATCTGCTGCTCTCCTGTCTGAGGTCTAATGAGCCTAGGCAGACCTGGCCCCAAAATATCCACTTGAGCATTCAACACTCAGCACAAGGTCTAGCACATACTAGGAGCTTGTTGAATCAGATTAGAACCAAGTCCAAACATCACACTATGAATGCCCCAGATAGTACAGAAAGTGTTAGACAAGCTCAGAGGAAGAAAGGGGCTCTGTGGACTGGGGAAATCATGGAAGGCTTCCAGGTGGTGGTGAGACATGGAGAGGATTTAGACAAACATAACAGAGCATTCCAGAAGCAGAGTTAGCAGGGCCAAGCAGGTGAACCAATTGGCTGGATAAGCAGTGAGTTTGAACAGAGAAAGGCATTTCTCCACGACCAAGAGCTTGGCTGAGCTGGGCAGCATCTCCAGGCTGGAGCAAGGCTGGAAGGCTGGAAGGTCTGGTATCTTCTAGACCCTTCTAGCTTAGCTCCCCACAATGTCCTAAGGTTAAACTTTACTTTTTACGAGCAGCCTGTTGCCATGGCACCAAAACACACAGACCAGCCATGGGAAGTTGGCTGGGAGGGGCAGGAAGGGGCTGCTTTCCTCATGCCCTCTGCCTGCCCCACACCGCGTCCTGACCCTATCTCTTCACTCTGACTTTGTCTCCCCACTCCGTGCATAGCATGTAGATGTGTGGGCACTTGGGCATGAGCTGTATGCCCTTAGGTGAGTGCCTCAGCTTCTCTGATCTCAGGAGATAATAATTTCCAGGTATGCACATATTCTCTGGGGGAGTCTACCTTGCTCCCATTAGAATAGTGGCATAGCCACAGTTAAGACCTTCACACACTCTGAAAGGAAAAGGGAAGAGAACAACAGTGCGGGCCAGGTGTTCTGTACACAGGAAGCCAGATCGACTTTGGGGGTTTAACAAACCAAAGCACATTGGTTCAGGTCCTCTGAGAAGCCATACCCCAAATGGGATTAGATTTGCAAGAGAGTTATTTGCCAAAGCATCTGTGAGAGAAAAAGGAAGCGAACCAGAACTGTCAGACGGTGTTGTGGGTCTGAGCCCTGTGAGGGACAGAGGGAAGGATGGAGCTGGGATGGGTACAGTCTCAGACAGCAGTGTAGTTTTTTTTATTGGTAATATTATTTATTAATATTTACTTATTTATTTGGCTGCACCAGGTCTTAGTTTGGAGAAGGAAATGGCAACCCATTCCAGTGTTCTTGCCAGGAGAATCCCAGGGACGGCAGAGCCTGGTGGGCTGCCGTCTATGGGGTTGCACAGAGTCGGACACGACTGAAGCGACTTAGCAGCAGCAGCAGCAGCAGGTCTTAGCTACAGGGATCTTTAGCTGTGGCCAGTGGGATCTAGTTCCCTGATCAGGGATTGAACCCAGGCCCCCTGCATTGGGAGTGTAGAGTCTTAGCCACTAGACCATCAGGAAAGTCTCTGAAGTGTAGTTCTTAGGAGGGTTCAGCCAAGCCAATAGGAAGTTTGTGAGCTAAAGAGAACTCTCAGGAATAGGCTTGTCTTAGTAACCCTGTTGTGCTCAGTGTTGGGCAGAGGGAGCAGCCCTCAGGAAGTGAGTCCCCAGCAACAACGCACAGCAGCTGGGGCCCTGGGTCAGTCACACTCCCCACAGTAGGAGATCTAATCAGTGCATTTTCACAGCCACCACCCAAAGCAACGTGGAACTACCACCTACTTCATAGCCCAAGGAAGTCTAGGGTTTGAGGTAAAGACAATGAGTTTGGGCAGAGTTCACTGTGAGGCCCCTTTGCTTACTATGTGATGCCAATTAGGTTTCTCACTAGCTTGATTTTCAACTTTTCCCAAAAAATAAGGTAACAACACTTTTCTTGGGTTGCTACAAAGATAATCTAGGACCCAAAACCCTCCCTCCCCAGCTCCAGTCAGGGGAAAACTAGATGGAACTGACTGGCTGCGAGTCTCGGTCAGAAGTCCAGAGAAGGAGAAACATGGAGAGAAAAGAAAGTCACCCTGAGGCCCACTCAAGGTAGACTAGACGCGGCACAGTCACTTGAGGGGGAAAGCACAGACTGTTCTGCACCGTCTAGACGTGAAGTGCTTCATAATCTCATAAAAAATGTATAGGTTCTACAATTATCTCCAAAAGTTTGTGGATAAAAAGTTTATTCACAAAATTTATCCATTAAGAATGTCTTTAGTTGCAGAAAACCCAACTAATTGTGTCTTAAGGGAATTCCCTGGCAGTCCAGTGGTTAGGACTTGCTGCTTTTACTGCTATGGCCCAGGTTCAATCCCCGGTCCAGAACTAAGATTACCCCCAGGCCATTATTTATTTAATAATAAATAATTTTGTCTTAAGCAGTAAAGTCATTGAATTACCTCACACAATAAGAAGTTTGAAAGTAGAGAGATCTGGGGTTAGTTTAATGCCAGTTGCTGGATCCCTGTCTCTGTTGTCTTGGCCTTTGCCTTGTGGTCACAAGATGGATGCCATATCTCCAAACATCACACCCTCATACAAAAGTGTCCCAAAGAAGAAAGAGGAATATATAAAGTGGGTATTTACCTCTCATTTTTTTCTTTTCAGGGAGAAAAACCTTTCCCAGAAGCCCCCTGAAATTAGTCCTTTAAGTCTCATTGGCCAGAACTAGACCACTCCCCAACCAGTCACTGCCAGAATGATCTCTGGACACATAGATGCTTGAAAAAGACCAAGATCTGTTAGCAAAACAGACTGAAGGAATGTCTCTTGAGAAGGCAACAAGAGCATCTTCTGTAGGAAAAATTTCTGGGAAGAGAATGAATCTTTCCATATTTCTGAGCATAGCTAAGGAGTTACACAAGCCCATAAATACATACAATGTAATGGGAACAATGATAAATAATGTACAAGACACAGGAATCAGGCTAAGAAAGACGTGTATTCAATCAATGAAGGGTGGGGACTCAGGGGTGACTAGAATAGTGGACATAGTCCATTATAGTGGAGATGACAGACTCTTTGTCCTGGGGGTGGGAACAGGTCAGAGAAACCGTCACAGAATCTACGTCTGAACAGAGTGCTGCCAGATGAGTAGGAGTTCACAGCTAAACTGTTTTGGAGATGAGCAGACTCACCCACGAAGAGCTATGTTTGTGCAGGTGAACAAACGGTTTAGTATTCTGAAAGGCTAAGGTCAAAGGATGGGCAGTATTGGAGAGGAGGTCAGATCATGCAGGGGCCAGGAATTGGATAATGGGTAGCTGTTGAAAAGTTGTAAGCAGGAGACTCAATTAAATAAGTGTTCACTTTTAAATGATTACAACATGGAAAGAATTTCAAAAACATGTTGCCAAGCAAAAGAGTACAAACTATATGATTTCACTGATGTGAAGTTCTATAGAATAGGCAGAACTAATCTACGATGAACAGCATCAGAGCAGTACTTCCCCAGGGGATCAGAGATTGACCGAAATGGATTACGAGGAACATTAAGGGATGATGGAAAACATCTATCTCTTCACTGGAGTGGTGGTTATGTTTATTAAATGCAATATGTTTATTAAAATTGTAATATTTTATTAAAATTTGTCAGATTGCATACTTAAAATATGTGCTTTCACTATACGCAAACTGTATCTCAAATTTTTACAAAGTATTGGTAAGAAGTATCCTGATGGGTGGACTATGGGAGAATCTGAAGGCGGGGAACCAGTGAGAATGCTGCAGGCACAGTCTAGGAGGAGCATCCCACAGCCTGACCTGGGGCAGGTGTGGAAACAGAGGAGGGATGGGGCTGAAGAAGGGACAAGGCTGGCTTTGGGAAGGAAGGTGAGAGAAAGAGAAGACTCAAGATGACTTCTGGCTGGGGTGAATGACATGGGTCACTGAGACAGGAACTCTGAGAGGAGGTACGAGTTGGGAGGAAGGAGAAATGAGCTCAGATGTGGAAACACTGAGTTTGTGATGGAGATGTTTCTTGGGCTATTGAACATGTGGATCTAGATTTCAGGAGAGGGAAAGATGGGCCAGAGAGAGCTTAGTCCTCAAAATATGGAACTAGATGGGTCATCCAAAAGGAACAAACCGAGTGAGAAGAGGTGGGCAGAGGCAGGAGGGGAGAGGGCCCTGGAGGGTTTCAACAACTAAGTGCTGGTCAGAAGAAAGGCACCTGCTCAGGAAATTAGGAAGGAAAGATAAGACGAGAGAAGAGCCAGGATGTAGGGTGTCCTCACAGGGGACAGAGGAAGGAAAGAGGGCAAGAAGGGGAAAGTGGGGACTTCGCTGATGGTCCAGTGTTGGAGACTCTGTGCTTCCACTTCAGGCAGCATGGGTTCCATCCCTGGTCAAGGAACCGAGATCCCGCATGCCATGCAGTGTGGCCAAAAATAAATTAATGAATGAATAAAAACTAGCCAAAAAGAAAAAAATGAGAAAATTCTGAACAGAAAATATTAAAAAGAAGAAGAAAGGATCATGGAGTTCCTACTGTTAGAGACATTAGGAAAGGGAAGGGTTGAGGCCCCAAGCCTCCTGCCAGGGGTGCAGGGATACAGAGAAGCCAGGCTGGATGGAGAAAGTCTTCACTGTGAAGGCAAGTTTAGAGATGATAACACATGCCTGGGAGCGCTGGGGCCTCTTGGAGAGGTCTTGAAAAAGGCCTTGGCAGGGCTGCCTGGAC
Source organism: Bubalus kerabau (assembly GCF_029407905.1). Classification (NCBI taxonomy): domain Eukaryota; kingdom Metazoa; phylum Chordata; class Mammalia; order Artiodactyla; family Bovidae; genus Bubalus; species Bubalus kerabau. Next base: position 129,032,355 of record NC_073625.1, read on the forward strand.
ATGATCCCACCAGACCAGAGGAGGGTTGGGGAAACCACAGGCTTCATGGAGTCTGGGGGTTCAGCTTGTCCCACGTAGCCCTCTCTGCCCGGAATGCCCTACAACCCTCTTCCTGGCAAATACCTGCCTAACTTTGAACACCCTCAGATATGGCTTTCTTGGAGAAGCCTCCCCTAGCACAGAGGCAGAGCACATCACACACACACTATTGTCTTCATGCCTTGCAACTGCCACCTTCTATGTCATTAACCTGATTTCAAGTCTGTGTACCTTACCAACTGGTGTGTTCCTCCAGGCCATTATCAACCTGACTGTCAGGAAGACTCACCCACCCTGTGAGCCCACAGCTGGCAGGGCCCCAAACAAAGAGATTTTAGAGGAAATGAAGGCGTCCAAGAACAAGCAAATGGGTCTGTGCATGAAGAGATCCCCACACAATAACCAAACACTCCAGTGAGGACTCCCCCTCAGTCCAGTGTGGGCACCAGTGACCAGACCCAGGTGCTAGTTGCCTCCCCAGGCGTCACCCCAGTATGTGTCCTGGGGACCAGGTGCCAACTAGGTTTGACAGTCACACACTAAAAGCCCTGGAGAAGGAAGGGTTTTGAGAAAGGGGACCACCACCTGAGAGAAAGGAAGAAAAGCAGGAACTTAAACAAGATTCCGAAATTGGCCTTTCTGAAAGCTTTCTGCACCAAGCTTTGAGAACCAAGATGAAAAGCACAAAAACTGAATTTAAGAATGAAAAGCACCCTCTAAGGAGAAGGGGCCATTTCCACATAAGGCAACAAAATTAGGAGAAGAGAATGAAACTCTTCTGATGCATAAAACAGCTCAAAGGGACCCAGAGATTACTCATTAGTTATGCAGAAAGCTTCTCAGAGAACTAAAATGACTACGGCCGTGCCAAAGAAAGTGGAAATCAGGCCAGGTTACAAAGGAGGGGTACATACAAAAAAATAACAAAAGGCTGTGGAGATAAAATCAGAAGAGTCGTTCAGAAAAAGAAATGAGATATAACTTGTACAAGGCAGCAAAAGAATGAGAAAAACATTTTCTAACTCTAACAGGCCAACAAAATGGGATAAGGGGATTGCTGGCTCATTTTGAGTTGGGGAGAGAAAGCCTATAAGCAATGACACTAAAAATGCAGAGGCTTTTAATTTTTTCTTAGCTTAAAAAGGTCAGCTGTGATCTAAAAGCTAAAAGAGGCACCGCATGGGATCATGAGAAGGCAGAAAGCCAAGGGGGGAATGAGGGAAGAACTTGTGTATTCACATCCACGGTCCTGATGACTTACATGCTTAGGTACTTAAAGAATTGGCCCAAGGTGGAATCAGATCACTAGCTCTCACTCTAAGGGGATTTATGGGGAACTGGTGAGGGGCCTGGAGACAAGAGGGAGACCCGGGCAGCCTGTTCCTGCCTCTCTTTAAACCTGGGGGAAAGCAGATGCCTCTGCAAGTGCTGGGCCCATCAACCAAGCTGCTATAATAGAAAACTACTGGGACACGTCGTCAAAAAATCAATCTGCAAACACTAGGTCATAAGGAATTAGGTAATAACCAGCACTGCTTTCCAAAGAACACATTTTGTCAGAGTAATCCAATTTCCTTCCAGGACAGAATGATGGGCCTGGTAAATCAGGAACGGCAAGAGACACATAATCTTCCTTAACTTAAAGAGCACGGCATTTAATTTCACCTTCCATGAGAAGTCTCAAAGGAAAAACTGGGGAAATGGGGTCTATGGTTGGCCTTTCCAAGGTTGGCCAAACGGAAAGAAGTTGAAGGGTTAACCCAAATAGCAGTTCTTTATGGTCTAAGTAGAAGGCAATGGCACCCCACTCCAGTACTCTTGCCTGGAAAATCCCATGGACGGAGGAGCGTGGTAGGCTCCAGTCCAGGAGGTCGCTAAGAGTTGGACACGACTGAGCGACTTCACTTTTTCACTTTTATGCATTGGAGAAAGAAATGGCAACCCACTCCAGTGTTCTTGCCTGGAGAACCCCAGGGACGGGGGAGCCTGGTGGGCTGCCGTCTATGGGGTCGCACAGAGTCGGACACGACTGAAGCGACTTAGCAGCAGCAGCAGCAGCAGTGCGGATGGCTGAAAATGGGCAGAGGTAGGCATGGGTGGGGTAACTGCATTGGTGGTAACAAGTAACAGAAGAGTTAGGAGAGATGAGAGAGGCGGTGAAGACGGTACTAGTGACAAGGGCGGTGATGTTAGTGGAGCTGAGGACGGCAACTGTGGAGAAACGGCCAGTGATGATGGAAGTGGAGCTGGAGGTCCTGGCTGAAATGACGCTGACACGGATAACAGTGGCGCAGGTGGAGCTGGTGCTGAGAGTGGAGATGATGGTAAGCAGTGATGGAGATGTTGCTGAGGTGAATGTGAAGGTGTCTGTGGTTATGGGGATGAATACGGGCGTGGTGGCTGTGGTGGAGATGGAAACAGTGATAATGCTGGAGACGGGAGTAGCGGAGGCACAGGCGGCGGTGGAGATGCTAGTGGTGATGGCGGGGGTGATACTAGCAGAGGGGGTGATGGCAGACGCGATGTGGCCACCACAGTTGACGTGGAGATAATAGTGATAAGACTGACAGAGATACTGACACCGGCGGGTGTAGAGGGGGTGAAGATAGAGGTGGTGGAGACAGAGGAGATGGTGGTGGTGGAGATGGAGGAGACTGTGCTGATGCTGGAGATGGAGGCAGTGGTGGCATGGCGGTCATAGGCTAGACCTGGTAAATCTGGGTTTCACAACTGTCCCTTGTGATGGACACCCTCAATAGTGTGTTCTTTCCTCATCTTTCCTGAGAGAAGTGAGCACAGACTTTGGGTCGTTTGAGGCCCATCCTGATTCTGACCACCTCAGCATTGCCCTGTTAGTCTTGGGGCTAACAAACCGCTTCTCTGTCCAGATAGACTGGACGGCAGCAGACCCCAAGAAGTCTGTGGGATGGGAGGGTTTCCTCCAGCCCAAAAGGGGTAGGCATGGCCTGAGAGCCCTCCCTGGCCAAGGAGAGGGAAAAGCTCCCAGGGCCAAGTGGAGAGACCGGCTGTCTGCGCCCTATTGACTGAAGGCTATTCCCAGCTTGGGAAGTTTTGCAAGCTGGGGTCTGGGAAGGCCTTTTGCGGGTTCTGGTTTTTACACCTATTTCCAGCCTGAATGACTGCAGCCCATGGACTAGGGTTTCAGAAGGGTGAACTAAAAGACTTCCCTCCACCTTGGTTTCCGCCAGGATGTGGCTGTTTTGTTGAGTGGAAATAAAATTAAAATGCCCCCCAGGTGTACGGGCCAGTGTGTCTCGGAAGCCCTGAGGGTGGGAGAGAGGTGGGTCGTTGGAGCCTCTGGCAGGCTTCATGGGGTGTGTGGTAGACAAGGGGGCTGCCAGCGTGGGCTGGACTCCCTGAAAACATTCTTGAGACTGGGAACTCAGCTTCAGATTGAAAAATTCTTGCTCAGTTCCTTGCTATCTGCACAGTCCAACTGGCTGTGTGATTGGGGGGAGGTTCTTGAACCCATTTGGGCCTCATGATGTTGCCTTGTGCCCTAGAGAGTTGGATGAGATGATCTCTGAGATCTTGTCCCCTAAACCTGCTTCACACCCCAGCAATGTCCACAAGCCCATCCAACCCAGCCCTTTTCACTCATCCTCTCTGCCCATAGGGCCAGGGCCCTTACCCACTGGTCCTGACCAAAGGTCCAGCTCAAAGCCAGTTTACCTACAAAGACCACCTAAGCTGGGCAAGAGGAAGCAACTTCTTCATCTGCTAGATCCCCATGGCCTTTGTCTACCCTTTGAATTGAACTATCAGACAGGAGGGGGCCAGACTCTGCCTTCACCAGTTTGCCTGGACCTCACAGACTTGAACATCATTCACATCCTATCCTTCTTGGCAACCAGCACATGCCTGGCAGAGAGAATGCTAGAAAAGTGGTGAAGAGTGTGTGAATTTTATACCTGGAGGAACCAAGGCCCCAAGTAGTTAAGTAATCAAGACTAGAACCCAGATCTCTGGGCTCCCAGTGCATCGGCAGATATGGTCCAGGGCTGGAAGACCTGTCATAACAGAGCTTCCACCTGTCTAATCTTTGCTTCTTCTTCTTGCTGTTTAGTCACTAAGTTGTGTCCAAATCTCTGTGACCCCACGGACTATAGCCTGCCAGGCTTCTCTGTCCATGGGATTTTCCAGGCAAGAATACTGGAGTGGGTTGCCATTTCCTCCTCCAGGGGATCTTCCTGACCCAGGGATTGAACCTGTGTCTCCTGCATTGGCAGGTGGATTCTTAGTCTTCCAAATGCGTATGAACATACCTCTCAATAGGAATTCTCATAGATCCCGTCTATGAGCTCCCAGCAGTTCACAGACCCTGTTTGCGCCATCCCAACTTAAGGAACAGAAGTCCTAGACCATAAAAATGTTTAACTGCAAAGAGTTCTATCTTTATAACTGCTAAATTATTTTCATATATTAATGAAGTTTAAATCCAAATTTAAAAAACATTCAGAGAACTTAGGGATTCTGAGAATCATTCACAGGAAGGTGTGAATGACTGACATGTCCTTTTTACTGTGTTGCTAGGTCCCAGGATAATCTGCATTTTCAAACATACCCTTGGAAAGGACAATGCGTTAACTTATCAGGGAGCCCCATAAGGTGAAGTGACTGTCTTTGGGTCAACCAAGATGGTGAGAGGCTCTAGATAGCCTTCAAAATAAGCTCCATCCAAGGATACCAGCTCATGCTGTGCTTAAGTTGGGGGTAGATATGTGTGTGTGTGTGTGTGTGTGTGTGTGTGTGTGTGTGTGCTAAGAGGAGAATGTAGGGGAGAAGAGGTTCCAGGGAAAGGATGACTTCCCTAGATTCCTCTTCTAAACAACCACTCTGCTTCCCAGTCAGTCCCGTTGACAAGGGAGGGATTGGCAGACAGCCCCTTTGCCTGCCCTACCCACATACACACATACATATAGCTTCTCCCTTCTGGCTGCACTCACATGCAGAGATGAGGCAAAAATTTCACTCCCTCTAGAACAGCAGGAGCCTGGAAAAGTGCCTGGTTCTGAGAGTCACTGAGTAACCTTGGACACGTAACAACTCTGTACCTCTCTTTCTCCATCTAAACGACTTGTTTTTTTTGTTTTTGTTTTTGTTTTTTTTGAGCCCAGGCCCCAGCATTTGAAGTGCCGAGTCCTAACCATTGGACCAACAGGGAACGCCCCCTTTCTATGTCTATAATGAAAGAGAATTTGGATTAGATGGTTTCAGAGGTCCCTTCTAGTCCTGACCACTCTGTGCTGCGTCATTTCTCCTCTCCTTATGTCATGAAGGTCCTGTGGTGACATGGAAGAGGCTGGGGCTTCAGATTCATATGCAAATTCTTCAGATTCAGTGCAAATTCTGACTCTCGTTCTTTTTTAGCTGGGTGATCTTAGCCAAGGTACTCAGCTTCTCTGAACTTCACTTTTCTCATCTTTAGATTAAGAATAACACCTTCTTTTACATAGACTTGTTGTAAGTATTAGAGACAAAAATATAGTGTTCTTGGTTTACTCTCAGTTGCTGCTGCTGCTGCTGTTGCTTCAATCATGTTCGACTCTGTGAGACCCCATAGACAGCAGCCCACCAGGCTCCCCCGTCCCTGGGATTCTCCAGGCAAGAACACTGGAGTGGGTTGCCATTTCCTTCTCCAATGCATGAAAGTGAAAAGTGAAAGTGAAGTCGCTCAGTCGTGTCTGACTCTTAGCGACCTCATGGACTGCAGCCTACCAGGCTCCTCTGTCCATGGGATTTTCCAGGCAAGAGTACTGGAGAGGGGTGTCATTGCCTTCTCCGTACTCTTAGTTAATGGTAGTTATTATTATTATACTGACTGAGGAAGGCTGTGAAAAGCCATGTGTATAATGGCTGGAAGCTTGGCCTCTGAAGCCCCATAACCTGAGTCTGAATTATAGCTTAGCCACTTTTGAGCATCACAACCTTGGGTAAACAACTTAACTCTATGCCTCCATGTCTTCATCTCTAAAATGGGGATAATAATTATACCTATCTCATAGAATTATTGCAGGAAAAAATCATTCAATAAATGGAAACACAAGTCAGTGTCATATAATTAGTACTCAAAAATATCAACTATGTTATGAATACCCTAGGGATAGGAATGTACATAGGTGTATATGTCTGGGGTGGAGGGGTGGTCCCACCATTCCCCACCTCCTCCCACCCCCACTTTGGCTAAGTCAAGAATCTGAAGTCCTATTCTCTTTCCATCATTCACCTCTTCAGCCTATGGACCTCCCAGTTTCCATTGAGCACTCAGAACCTGGTGACCCTCATCTTCCCTGGCTCCTTCAGGAAGCTGAACTCATTCCTGGGCCTTCCCTGAAACCTGCCTTCCTCTGCCCGTGCAGCCTATTAGCTTGTTCCTGTAGCCTGGGCCCTGGTAGCCAGCCCTCAGGCTTCCTAGGTGCCCCAGTGGTAAAGAATATACCTGCAATGCAGGAGATGCAGGCTTGATCCCTAGGTCAGGAAGAAACCCTGGAGGAAGGAAATGGCAACCACTCCAGTATTCTTGCCTGGGAAATCCCATGGACAGAGGAGCTTAGTGGACTACAGTGCATGGGGTCGCAACGAGTCGACATGACTGAACGACTAAACAACACCAAGCCAGCCCTCACTCAGTGCTCAGTAGGCATCTGATCCACCCGGAGTACAGGAACGTGCTCAGAGAAAGGAGCTGAGCTGCCTCCCTCATCTAGGTCCTGATAGCATTCACTGACGTTAAGCTCTTCTTCAGCGCTGCCCTACGTCTCTGCAACTCATTCTTGAGTTTGTCTTCAGGTTTTCACAAACAATGCCTCCTTCAGCTAAGGGCCTCTGACTGAGCTGCAGAGAGTCAGGGAAACAGACATGAAAACAAAAGTGAAAGACTCTATTTTGCTCATTAGATTGGCAAATATGTATATATATATATTATATGATACTCAGTGGCAAGCCTGTGAAAGAATGGGGACGCTCATACTTTGATGGAGAGACTGTAAATTGATACAGCCTCTTTGGAGGGATGTTTAGTACTATTCATAAGAACTTAAAACAAGCATATACCTGATCCACTGATGCCACTTCTAGGAATCTATCCTGTGGAAAAAACTCTTTCTGCTCAAAGATATTCTTACAAAGATGGCTGTGCACTAAAGCACTCTGACTGCAAAACTGTGGAAACAATAGAAACGTTCAATGGTAAGAAAAAAGTAAGTAAACCGAATAACCATACAAAGGAGGAGTACACAACTTTAAAACAGGTGTATATACGGAAATACTAAGATAAAATGGCATTTTGCAGAAAAATATACATGGTTCAGTCTCATGTGGGGGAAAAAAAGCCCACTCTTTCCCCTTCCCCACCCCACCCCCCTCCCCCCATCTCAGCGGGGTGGAAGTTTCCTGCAAGTTCAGCCGGGCTCAGGACAGACCGCACGAGTCGAAAGCCCAGCCCTTCCTTCCAGCCAAATGGGTCAGTGCCCCAGGATGGCCACACCTGGGGAAGGAAGGACCGCCGAGGCCTCAGGGTCAGAACTCCTGCCCAGTGGAGCAAAATGGAAGCAGCTTCCGGTCTGAGGCAGAAAGACCAGGGTTCAAATCAGGCCTTCATCTCTTACCAGCTATGTGACCCTGGGCAAAGATCCTCATCACTCTCAGCCTCCATTTCCCCATCTATAAAAGGGGATTAATAACACCTACTGCTCTGTGTGGTAGGGAATTAAATGAAACAATGAATAGAAGGACATAAGGCGATCTCAGGAAACGCCAGTGCTCTCCTCTCACCTCAAAGATTTACTTTGCTTTCAAATCCTTGTACTCTAACCTCAGCAGCATCCTTGCTCATCAGCCCTTCCACCCTGCCCACTCTACTCCCAATTCTGTCTCCAAGGTAAATTCTTCCCGTGTCCACGCTTACTCCTCACTAGATGACCACATTGAGGCCTCCTCCACCGCTGAGCTGAGTAAGGCCAATGAAGCGTGTTCCCTGCAGGTCAAACAGCCTCTCCTCCTCCCACCACCTACCACTCCAAAGTGTCTCCAGTTCCTTCCCACTTGTGGTCTAGCTCCCACCCTTCCACCTGCTTCAGGACATGACCCCATCAGTCAACTCCCCTTTCTCTCCTTGGCATCTTCAATCCATCTCTCCCTTCCACCCCAACCTTATATTTAAGCTCCAGCGGGTCCTACCATAAAACACCCACTTCTCCTCCCTCCTGCCCAGCCCCCTCTCCCATCTTCTTTTACCACCGACCCTCCTCCTTCTGACCTGCTGCCATCAATCCGGGGACCCTTGTTGAGTTTCCTTCCCCGGGGCCCGTCACTTTGACTTGTGGGCACGTTTGACAAGTGGCTAACAGTGGGGACAGTCAGCCACAGGCCCTTGGAAATACGTCTCTGGTTTTTATGACTCTGGATGCTCTGCAACGCCCAAGATTCTGCCCTCTGCCATGTACCTCACACGTCCCGAAACTCGTCCCCTCTCCAGCCTCCACAGCAATCTGAGGGCTGGACTTGTTGCTGAGAGTGACCACCCTGGGAAGAAACTTGACCCGTGTCCCTTTTTTCAGAAAAGAAAACTGAAGCCCAATAGCATCTTCAAGTAACTTCCCCGAGGCCACTCAGCCGGGTGAGTAGAGCCTTGGAGCCTTTTATCATGGAATCAAGTGCTTCCGGAATTTTCCTCTCTCCGGAACTCCTTCCCTTCTACACTACCCACTTTCTCCGCCCTAGAAAAGCTTAGCCAGGTGCATATTAGCATAAAAACGTCTCTAATTAGACTCTATTTCCGCCTGAGGGGGTCAGACCCGGCAGCCTGGGTCCCAGCCTCTGGCCCGCGCACCACAACTCCATCCTCCCCTGGGTTGGGAAGCCAGAGTACCTGCCCCGAGAAGGGGCGGGAAGCGTCCACTGGGGCCGGGCCTCTGCCCCACCCTGGCCCCCACCTCCGGCCCTTCGCCCCTCGCCGCCCGGCGCATTCAGCGCGCGCCTCCCGAGCCGGGGACGGCTTGATTGACCTTGGCAAGAGGCAGCCAGGCCCTCCAAGGCCCCAGCCCCTCGCGGCCGCCCCGGCGCCGCGGCTCCAGTTTCTTTTACCGCCAGCTCTGTTTCTCGCCCAGCCGGGGCCCGGGGGAGGGGTGCTGAGAGGAGCCCCGTCCGACCCCCGGCAGCAGCGCTCCGCTGCCGGAGACGAGATCTGATGAGAATGTCTTCCTGCAAATTAAGCCTTCTCGGGACTCTCCATCCGGTGCCGGCAGCGAGCCCGGCGCGCGGGCAGCCAGTCCAGCGTCGGCGGCGGGGCTCAACACTCTTCCCAGCGTCTCCCCCTCCCCCCTGCACCCAGGGCCCGGCGGCTCCGGGTCGGAGGGTGGAGCCCACCTACCAGTGCTTCCCAGAAAGAGTGCCAGCACTGCCCCTCTGCCCCGCGCGGCCTGCCCAAAGTGTCCCCTCACCTTTCCTTCTTCTGCCGGTGGGGAGACCTCCTCCTGGGCTCTAGAGAATAGACCCCTGGGATCCAGTCTAGTTTCTACTCCGAGATAGCAGTGGTACTTAGAAAATTGCTTCTCTGTCTCCCCGGGTGTAAAAGATGCTAACAGTACCCTTTTTGGTTGGTTCTCGTGGAGATTCATGATCCTGTGGGCGAGGCACCCTGCTCTGCATCCAGGATTCTGTAAGCCGAGGGTCCTACCCAGAGTCAACCCTAGAGCTCAGGAACTCCTCCCACCCGGGTGTTTGCAAACGCTAACCACCTGAGCTCGTCCCTGAAAGGGATCTGAAGTCTTCTCTCTTATATAGAGGAGTCAGCAAGGGGTGCGAGAGTTTCAAGTGTATTTGTAAAAGGAAGTAGAATTCCTGGAAAATGTTATTCTCTTGGAAAAACCATAGACTGCAAGCTTTTCTCCAAGAAAATAAAAAGCTAATGTCCTAAAGAAAGAACTTTGCCTTGCACTGACTATAGGCAGTTTTATAGGCAAAAAATTTCATTATTGTTTAATAATAATTATTATCCCCATTTTACAGGTGAGGGAACTGAGGCTCAAGTGATTCACCCAGGATTACAGATTTGTTTAAACAATGGAGTTCCAAGTTGAATCTAGCCTAATTCCAAACCTTATTCTCTTCTTTGCTACCCTACTGCTGTCTCTGGACAGGACTCTTTTGTGCTATTTTTAGTTTCCGCACTTACCACTTTTTTTCCTTAGTGTTGGTGAATTATTTTAAAAGATTCCTGCTTGTTTTAACTGTTCTGAAGGAACACAAAGAGGAAAGTGTGTGTCTGCACTTGCATCTGAATTCAAAATACCAACTCTGTTGGGGGTGTTGGGGTTGGGTGGCAGTGAGCAAGTGGCAGGGAGGGTGAGATTCCAGAAGCTGGAGTGGCCAGGCATCTTGGGAAGCCCCTAGGGACTCCCTCTGGCTCTAACCAAGAAGAGCTAGTGCCTTAAAAAACGGTCCTCCCACACTCCCCACACCCGGGATCCAGGTAAGTCAGCAAGCGCCCAGCCCTAGGCCTGCGCAGCTCTGCAGTGGGGAAAGATGCTTGGCCCAGAGCGGGCCCAGCACCAGGCCAGCTCCCCTCAGGAGTGTCTGCCTGGTAGCCAGGGCAGGACGCACCTCTTGGAGGACAGAGAGGCATTCAGCGATTGAGACAGGGACAGACAAAGGTGGGGAGGAAGCAGCAGAATAAGAGGGAGACAGGAACCCAGAGGGGAACAAGGGAGCTATTCAGAGTTAGAAAGAGTGGGAAAGCCGCTGGGGGGAGAGAGAAAAGACAGAGAAAGAGGGGCGAAAAGAGAGACAACCAGGCAAGGGGGTGGTGGACACGAAAAGGGAGAGAGAGTGGAGGAGTGAGGAAATGGGCAGAAGCGGCAAAGCACGGAGATTCGATGAGGCCGGAGGAAGAAGGCGGAGGCAGAGACCAGAGCTGCGAGTGGGAAGAGAAGAGAGCCAGCGGCGACGAGGGCTGCAGGGTGGTGGGCGGGACCATGCGCTAAGCCTTTTCTTTCTCTTTTTTTGGGGTGGGCGGCGGATCTCCGCCGAGATAACCCAGCCAAGCCCCCTGCCCCGCGTCCCAGCGAGGGGCCGCAGCTGTATAAATACCAGGGGTGGGGGAGCGGGGCTGCTGCAGAGGGGTCAGCGACACCGGAGAAGGCTTTGCTGTCATTAGCTAATTGAGCCCCAGATGTTAAGAAAAGGTTACGTCCTCCTCCGGAGAGTTTTTCTTTTTAAACACTTTACTCCGATTCCCCGGCCAAAATGGCCGGGAGGCGCCGCGGCCCTTACCCACCCGGTCCCCAGCCCCCTCCCCTCGTCCCGCCCCCCCAGGGCCCCAGCACCCTCCTACCCCAGAGCTCCCGGAAGCCGCCCGCCGCGGCCGCTGCCCCTGTAATCCCAGTGGCCTGCCCGGAGGCGCGGCAGGCAGGAGCGGGGACCACCGGCGGCGGAGCCAGCCCCTAGCCCGGGCCGCCGACTGGGAGGTCAGCCCGGAGGGAGGGCGGCGGCGAGGAGTGGGGGACCCCGGGGAGAGGGGCTCTCAGGCTCTTAATCCCCCTGAAGGTTGCAGATCAAAGACGCTAGCACGGAGGCAGAGGCGGTGCGGGTGGGGGTTGGGGGGCCGGCTCTGGCCGCAGCCTACCCTCCTGAGCTGCAGGCTGGGGCTCCCCGGCCCCGGACCCCAGGCTGCCAGCCCAGGGGGAGGGGGCTCAGCCTGCGGAGTGAGGTCCGCAGGCCCACTGGAAAGTCGCCCCAGCGCTCACATATGCCTTCAAGAAACTTCCCCCTCCCCAGGGGCTGAGGAAAGGATGTGTGAGCCTTCCACACCCCCACCCCCGAGAACAAAACTTCAGAATACCAGTCACTTGACATGTATTCTTGTTTAATCTCACAGCAATCCAATGGGGTTGTAGAAATTGTTATTATTATTGGTTCATAAATGAGGAAACAGGCTTCTGAAAAGTTACAGCTAATTGCGCAAGGACCCACACGACTAGAAAGTCGCAGCGCTGGAATGAACTCCACAGGGTTCAAGGCCCTGCCCTAGCCCTCACTATATTCTTTCAGCCAGGTTACCCTTCCCTCTTCTCCCCCATCCTCTTCCTCTGTCCTCCTGGGCTCCTACCATCCGCCAGCAATGGAGCCACCCACCTGTGGCCTTGGCAAGGAGGGCGGGGTTGGGGAACAGCCTGGTGCCAAGGGCGCGGCCAACGTGGCAACAGCTCCAGGCTAAATGTGCGGGATGGGGCTGGGCAGGCATGTGCCTGGGTTGAATCTGAGCTGAAAGAATGTTCCTGTTGCCCCTGCCCCAGAGGTGGGGCTCCCTGCTCAGAATAGAACCAAGCAAGTTAGAGCTGGAAGGGGCCTTCAAGATGATCTGATCCAACCCTCCTGTTTGACAGATGCAGCTGAGACCAGAGGTGGTGTGTCCTCCCCAAGATCACATGGCTTGTTGGTGGCAGAGCAAGAATGAGAGTCCAGGAATTGCCCTTCACGGAGTGCCTCCTTGGTGTCGCACACTGCAATACGTCTGTACACACGATCTTCAGCAACACGTATAGTGGAGATTATCACCTCCCTTCTGGAGATGGGGAAGCTAAGGGTGCTCGAGGTCTCCCATCTAGAACTTGCCAGAGCTGGTTTTGAACTCAGATCTTCCTAAAAACTTCCCCTTCCACACTCCCAGAATATTGGGGCTAAGGAGTGGGGATTGAGGGCTAAAGAGGGTGTTATGAGCTCAACATTTCTAGGGACACAGGGGAATGGGACACAGGCTGGGAAAAGTCCCTTCCTGTGACTTTAGTCTTGATTGGCACTCCATACCTCCCTGAGTGGCCCAAATACTGAGGTCCTTCAAGAATTCCCTTTTGAGTGTCTGTGGAAGGGGGGGAAACTTTGGCTGGTGGCCTTTCTGGGTTCTGAGGGTCTGGAGATGTAAGACAGGCTTGTATCCACAGATTCCCCCTGATTTCCTGCCCTGGGAGGAGGGGGGCAGGGGACACAGTTTGAGTACAGGCAAGTGATGATGCCCTAGAGTTTAGCCACCACATGCCAGAGCCACACCTGGCTTCTCAAGGGCCAATAATGCCATCCCACCCAGCTCCATAGACGGACTCCAAAGCTTCATCCTCATACCTCTCTCCCTTCCTAGCCTCCTTCCGTGGCCTGCCTTACCTATTCTTAGCTTTCCACTGCCTCCAATTCACTCATTCGTCCATAAATATCTTCATAAAAATTTGTCAAGTGTGGACTATGTGCTAGCATTGTGCCGGGCACTGGGGCGACAGCAGAAAGCAGACTACCCTTTGGAGCTTGCAGTCTAGCCGGAAGACAGAATTAACCAAAGAGACATGTAAATAAATTTAAAATTACAAATTGGTGTTAGGAAGGAAAGTACAGGGTGTTTTGAGAAGTTATAACAATAAGAGGTCTATTTGTATGGGAAGATTATTGAGACAATAGAAACTCAATGTACAGGGTGTTTTGAGAAGTTATAACAATAAGAGGTCTATTTGTATGGGAAGATTATTGAGACAATAGAAACTCAATGATTATTACTAAAAATTATCCAAACAGGAGGGCTAAGGTAGTATCATGCCCCCAGAGCACCTGCAGTCCTAGGGTGGGTCTCCAGTCCTCCCCCAGCAATGACTACCCAGTCTGTCCCTGAGGGCCCAGCTAATGTGGGCGGAAGTGGAATGATTACACAGTGGTCCCAATACTGAGTGTCCCCTCTGCCGCCAAGCTTACACTGAGGGGGTGCCCAGTCCAGAGGTGAGGGGGTGAGGCAGCTGGGGGCAGGGGTGGGCTAGGTCTGGACAAGGGGACAGTGTGCCCAGCTGATGGGCGTGTAAGCTTCTGGCATCACTCCAGGGAAAAGTCCCTGCACTACCTTCTAACCTGGTTCCAAATAGGAAAAGGAGTACGTCAAGGCTGTATATTGTCACTCTGCTTATTTAACTTATATGCAGAGTACATCATGAGAAACACTGGGCTGAATGAAGCACAAGCTGGAATCAAGATTGCTGGGAGAAATATCAATAACCTCAGATATGCAGATGACACCACCTTTATGGCAGAAAGCGAAGAACTAAAGAGCCTTTTGGTGAAAGAGGAGAGTGAAAAAGTTGGCTTAAAGCTCAACATTCAGAAAACTATGGTCATGGCATCTGGTCCCATAACTTCATGGAAAATAGATGGGGAAACTGGAAACAGTGGCAGACTTTATTTTGGGGGGCTCCAAAATCACTGCAGATGGTGATTGCAGCCATGAAATTAAAAGCCACTTACTCCTTGGAAGGAAAGTTATGACCAACCTAGACAGCATATTAAAAAGCAGAGACATTACTTTGCCAACAAAGGTACATCTAGTCAAAGCTATGGTTTTTCCAGTAGTCAGTATGGATGTGAGAGTTGGACTATAAAGAAAGCTGAGTGCCGAAGAATTGATGCTTTTGAACTGTGGTGTTGAAGAAGACTCCTGAGAGTCCCTTGGACTGCAAGGAGATCCAACCAGTCCATCCTAAAGGAAATCAGTCCTGAGTGTTCATTGGAAGGACTGATGTTGAGGCTGAAACTCCAATACTTTGGCCACCTGATGTTGAGAGCTGACTCATTGGAAAAGACCCTGATGCTGGGAAAGATTGAGGGCAGGAGGAGAAGGGGACGACAGAGGATGAGATGGTTGGATGGCATCACCGACTCAATGTACATGAGTTTGGGTGGACTCTGGGAGTTGGTGATGGACAGGGAGCCCTGGTGTGCTGTGGTCCATGAGGTCGCAAAGAGTTGGACACGACTGAGCGACTGAACTGAACTGAACCTTCTAACCAGGTCCTGCCTACACACGTCCTGCATATACACTTACGCTTGTGCACTCTTGCACTCTCCCTGACACTTTAGGGACAGGCTGGACCAGCCTGTGAAAAGTATGGTAGAGTGGGATGGGCCTTGCCTTCAGGTCAGACAGCCTTGGTATCAAACCAAACTTCAGCAGGTTCCTGACCAAGTGATCTTCAGGCAAGTCTCTTGGGACCCTTGAGCCTCCTGTCCCCTCTTTGTTCCAGGAGAAAACAAGAGCCTAGACATGTATTGGAAGCTCAAAGCCGTGCTTGAGCTCATGCATGGAAAGCACTGAATATAGTGCCTGGCCCCATGGTTCACCATTAATAAATAACAACTGTCACTCTGATTATATAACATGATGATTAATATATAATGGTAATAAAAGAAACCTCACTCCTGCCCCCTGGGCTCCCACCTGGTTCCCTGAGCCTCTCTGGGAGGTCACTCCCATGGTTGACCTCTTGTGAGAAGGAGTTTTACAAGTCTGTGAAAGTCATCTCGACAACCCCAGAACCTCTTGAAGTCAAGGCCAGACTCACCTGAGGTGCTCAGCATTGACTGGGGCAGTGGAGGGGGGTGCTGGGGGGCGCTGGGGAGAGGTGGTGAAGCAGTCTGGGAGACGCCCATGTGTGCACCTCCTGGCTCTGAACTCTAGGCTCCTGAGCACAAGGTGGGCTGTCCCACCATACTGGGTAGCCCTGACCCCACTCTTCATTCTTCACAGGCTGGAGGGTCAGGTTGGAAAGTCTGGCCCGCTTGAACCTCCAGCCAGCCGGGCAGAGTCACAGCCGCAGCCACCGTAGCTGCTTCAGCGGCTGCAGGGCGCACTGCACACCTGGAACCCATTAGGCCCGGCCAGGAGCTGGTTCCCTTTCTGCATAAATTGAGTGAAGGGTTTGTTTTGACTACTTTAAATGGTACAGATTTTAGGGCCTGAGAATTGGAAGCCCTCAGTGCTCTGATGGACAAACAGACCATGAGACAGAGGGCTGAGGCAGTGGGAAGCGAGTCCAATCTGGTTCTGGTTCCTTGTCACTGTCTTCAATCAGCTGAGATTCCAGTAAGGATACAGCCACACTCTATGGATGGGTGTGATGCTTGCTCAGGTGTCTTATCTCCCCAGCAACCTCCAAAGTAGCATAAGCGGCCCTGACTTGTAGATGAGGAGGGGCAGTGAATTGCCCAAGGTCACTGGGCCAGTAAGTGACAGGCCTGGATTCCATACCAAGCTTCTCTGACGCCAAGACCAGTGGAGGTCTTTCCAAGGACCACCAAGATTGCCATGGGGGTGGGGTGGAGCTCTGGGTAGGTGTCAGGAACTCCAGACACATAGAACTACAGTTGCTCAGACCCTCAGCCCAGCCAGAGGACAGGAGTCTGGACCTCTGCACTGGCCTTCTTCTCCCAAGTCACCAACTCCTGACCTCAACTGCCCCAGGCAATGGTGCCCCCCAGGTCAGGGTCAGGTTGACCTTGGCGGGAGAGAGAGTCTGTGGGCCCTGGGCTGCTGCCAACGCCTCACGAAATGAAAGGGAACCTTGTCCAGACCCACACAAGGCCCATTCTCTGAGCATCTCGCGCCAGCCCAGCCCCCATGGACCAAGACCTGATCCCTCTTCGCCAACTATTCATAGACTCGTGGAAGAGCATCCGTTGCCAGGGGCAGAGCCCTTAGAAGTCCCCAGGCCCAGCCCATAAAGTTTGCATTTAGGGAAACTGAGGCCCCGGGAAAAGGACTTCCTCATTAGTTAGTGGTGAGCAAAGACTCAAACCCTGTCCCTTACTTCCCAGGCCTAAACATTTTCCGCAGGATCTAGGCCTCACCCTAAACAAGCAGCCTGCCTTATCTCCCTCCCTCACAGAGGCATCCCAGCTGTGCTCCCCAACCCCTCTTCACTTCCACAGAGGGACCAGCCTTGAAGGCTTGTCAGACGCTCCATTTCTAATTTCTCAATCATCTCAACCACCCAACTTGGAAGGGGCTACCTTGTGAGTTGCCCAGTCCTTGGGAATGGTCAAGCAGAGCCTGGTTGCCTGCTTGTTATGCAGGTTGCAGAGTGGGGACCCTGCTGTCTGAAAAATGGTCTCTCGAGACATTTCTAGCTGAGCTGGCTAGACTCCTTAAAGCTCAGGGGCAACTCATGTGAAGATGAGGCCTCTTAAGGGCAGCGGCCCCAGCAGGCCAAAGTGCTCCCACAGCATGCCTGTACTAACCCCATCCTCCAGCGGAGAAGACAGATTTGTCAAGGTTCTCTCTGAGAGCCTGTAAGCCAGCTCCTCACCTCCAGGCTTCCTTCACCATGGAGAGTCCACACCTTCAGATATCAGAGGTCTGGTCCCTACAAGAGCCATTCAGTGAAGTCCAGGCCTTCTTAGGCCTCTGATTCCATCATGGTTCTCCTATCTTGGGGCGTGGACCCTTGGGGCTGAATTAGGGTATGAAATCCCAGAGGAAGGCAGGGCCTCCTGGGAAAGGGGAACCCCTTCCCCTTCCAGTTCTCCCCAAGCTGAGCCCTTGGCTTGGCCCAGTCTAGTGTGTCTGTTCAGACTCAAGAGTAGAGACCTGGAGTGGCCTGGACCATTGTCTCCCCACTCCCTAACCATCCAAAAACACACTTTGTGGGTTTCCCTTGATGAAAGGGTCTTGCCACCTGGAGAAGAAGGTGAGCCTGGGAGTGAGGAGGGGAGCTGAGGGTAGAAGACAGGTTGGCCAAAGTGATTTTCCTGGGGAATAATCATATAATATAGTTGCAAAGAAAATACTACTTTCTAAGATATAAACATACTGCTGTCCCTCGGCATTCTCACAGAGGCACATACTGTACGTCAAAAGTCAGCCCGTTTTGCTGGTTGCAATGTCTCCATGTACCATATCAGGGATCTAGTTGAACCGGGTAAGGCCTAGGTCCAGTTGGGACTGGAGGGCAGCCCAAAGAGATCCCCAGGGGCTCTGACAGTAACCAGAGGGGGGACTTCCCTGGTGGTCCAGTGGCTCAGAAACTGCATTCCCCAAGCAGGGGGCCCAGGTTCAATCCCTGGTCAGGGAACTAGATCCCACATGCCGCAACTAAGAGTTCACATGCTGCAACTAAACACCCAGTGCAGTCAAATAAATATTTTAAAAAAACACAGGGATCTGAATGGGGATGGAGTAAGGACCAGAAACAGGATATTGAGAGGAGTACCTAGAGAGGAAGGACTGAGAAAATGGCATTGTTTCTTTGCAGGAATAGGTCAGTGACCAGCAGGACTAAAGCTTAGGACAGCAGCTGATGCTCAAGGGCACGCGCTTGGCTGCACCATGCTGGCGGCATCATCCTGCCAGAGCCGAGACCTTTGGTGATGGCCCATGAGGCACAGCCCTGAGTCCCTGTGTCCTGAGTGCAGCAACGGGTCAGGAGGGCACCAGCCAAGCCAGGATGGTGGGAGGAGAAGCACAGAAATCTCAGGAGTCCTTGGAAATACTGAGGGGGGCAGGTTGCAAGGGTTTCTGTGTCACAGGTTTGGAGCTGGGGCCACTTGATAGTTATCCTTGGAAGGCTAAAACTTGCAGACACTCAAGAGGTGGACACAAAATAAACAACAGCCTTTAACGAAGAAGCTGCCATCCCAAGCACTTAACATGCATTGTTTCACTCACTGGTGTAACGGCCCCCACCAGGGAGGCATTATTAGGCCCATCTGACAGATACAGAAACTGAGGCTCTGAGAGGTTATGTGTCCAGCCCAAGATCACAGCTATCAAACAGCAGCACCTTGACTATTGTCTATTGTCGTGCCAGCTCCTGAGCAATATTCTTTGCTCCACACAACAGTACCGAGAAGAGCTGGGGTGCAGTGTCAGGGCTTGGCAGAGTGGAGCCAGACCACTTCCCACGCCCATCACACACTCTCTCACATCTGAGGAGACTGAGGGGTCTGGAGAGGTCAAACGCTTGTCTGAAATCACACCGTTCCTCGGGAGCTGAACCAGGCCAGAACTCAAGGCAATAAAAATGTTCTGAATAGCTGACCAGAGGGAAACCCCCATACCCATCAATCTGTCACAGCCACCCTGGTTCAGCTCCTGTACTTGTAACTTGTTTTCTCAGACTCCCTCCTTCACACACACACACACACACACACACACACACACACCTGTTGTTTTGAGGGGCCTGAGGCAGGGCCTCTGAGCAGGATGCTACCCCTCATTTCGGCCTTTTCTCCTTCACAGCCCCTCAGATGGCTTGCACCGCCCCACTCTCTGCCCCAGCCCCCAAAGGACCCTGGGTCTCTGGTTTTTGTCAGGCCTGAGAGCTGATGGGATTGATTTATGAGAGGAGCCCCTGCCCCCACCTCACCCTGAGCCCCTTGTCCTCCTCCCCCCTTCTCCTCCTCTTCCTCTTCCAACTCCTCCTCCCCTGCCTGACTGCCTGCTCAGTTTTCCACCGAGTCAGGATTTCCCTGGGGTGGGGGGCTCCAAGCCAAGAACAACACAAGACCGGTTCCCCCACCTCCCCTGCCCCTCCCATCCCCCTCCAGCTCACACACCCGCCACAGCAGCCCCCTTAGTCGAGAGGAGGGGTTGAGAAGAGAGGTCCGGGCCCAGCCTGATTCCCCAAAGGAGGAGCCAGAAGCCGAGGCCTCTCCCATCCTGAGCCATGACTCCCTAGCCCCGTCCTCCCCAGTTCCCTCAGAAGTACCTTTCTTCAAGGACTCCTGTTGGAGAGGTCATGGAGGAGGACTCTGGGAGTGTGCACTGGGCTGAGGGGGAAACAGGAGAGCTTGCTGAGATGGGGGGGTACCCACACTCTGAGGGGGCAGGTCAGTGAAGACCCCCAGAATCTACACTGAGGGCAAAACAGGAAGGCATCCGGTGCCTCTTGTTGGCTCTGGGAGGGGGCGGGCAGGGCAGAGAGGCCTCCAAGACCCCCACACTGGAGGTGATGGGGAGCAAGGTCTCTAGAAGGTGAGTGGGCTCAGGTAGGAATGGGGACAGGGATCCCCATCAGTCTCTGGTTCCCTCTCCACAGCTTGGGACTTGAGTCACAGGGAGGAAGGAGATAGGGACAGAAAGTTCAACAAAAGCAGAGGCCAGCCTGATGGGGGTAGTGTCAGAGGAGCAGCCAGCAGACAGACCCCAGGGTGGGGATCAGGCTAGCGGAGGGTCAGGGCAGAAAGGGGGCCAGATCAGGGCTTGAGTCCAAGTCCTCCTTCCATCCCATTCTCAGACTTGATTTTGGCCCTTGACTCTGGACCAGGAGGTATGGGAGTTGGGGGTTGAGGAACCTTGCTTCCTCCTGGAGAAGGGGTCCAGACACCCAGACCTCTCCCGAGAAGAGCGCTCCCTGCGGGACAGGAAACTAGCGCTGGAAGAGCAACCTACTGTCCCGCCAGCCAGCCTCTCCCTCCCTCAGCCCGTCCTCTAGCCGCTCCCCTACCCCGCCCGCATCAGATGAGGCCTTCATGCCTCTCCAGGCAGCGTGAACCCGGGTGACCCCTCAAAGGTTACCTCTTTCACACAGCAGCTCTTTGATGGGTCTCTGAAGGCCTTGGTTTTTCCTGACTGTGTGCCCCCGCCTGGCCCCGCAGTGAACCCCCCATTGCCCACCCCTCCCCTTCTTTCCGACCCATGCCTGGTCCTGGCTCTGACTGGGGAGGAAAGGCCCTTCCCCAGACCTCCCAGGGCAGCTCTGCTCTGTGAGGGGCACCCCCAAGACACCTCCCCAGTTAGGACAAGGAATGAGAATCTGTTTTTTAAGTCACACCTCAAAGCCTTAAGCAATCCACTCCTTTGCGCCGGGCTGAGGGCTCAGCCAAGTTCATCCGTGTACCCTCAGGCTTAGAACAGAGCAGGAGGAAACAGAAATTTTGAATGAATACTTGGTAAGACGGGGAGTCACAGGGGCTCCTCTGCTTCAGAAGTAGAACAGGAGCAGGGACGGGGCAGGGAGGCGGCAGAGGCACAGCTGTGCAGTGCTCGAGAGTGGCAATGGTGGCCTAGCCCTGTCCCCTTCAGGAAAGGCGCAGGGGTGGCTGGGGCACCTGGCTTCTCCCCCCTGTGTCACAGCAAGCCGCCCAGGGGACGGCGGCCCCTTCTCCCCATCACAGCTCAGGCCTGGGCTCCTCCTGGGAACACACATCCAAATCCTGTCCAGCCCCTCCCCCCTCATTCGGGGCCCAACCTCCTCCCCTCCCCTGGTAACCCCCCCTTCCCCTCAGGCCAAATCTGGCCAATTTGTTCTGAGACAGGGTTCTGGTTTCATAGCCTCATTTGAATGATTTCCAACCAGAATTCCTGCCTCCTCCTTTGCAAAGCTCTGCCCTCCCCTCCCCCAGTCTCCCTTCTGCCTAAGCGGCTGGCTCAGCCAAGGCCTGTGTGGAAGAAGTAATGAACCCCCCCACACACTGACCCCTGAACCCTAACACCCCTTCTCTGGGCACTCCCAGCCTCCACACAACTTGTGGCCCCCAGAAGGAGGGTGGTCGCTCAGACCTCTGCCTCAGGCCTGAGAATGTGGGCGCTGGGGCTCTGCCAGCTGTCCTTCCTGGGGCCTGGTTCACCCCACCTGTGCTGGGAGCAGAGGATGTTCTAGAGCTGAGCCCAGAGCCCAGCCCTGCCCTCAGTAGAACTTAGCTGCCAAACTAGATGCAAATCTCCATCTTACTAGCCATCCCTGCCTGCCTCAAACACATTCTCTAGTCCCCTGGAGCAGAAAAGCTCTATGTTTCGGGTAGTGCAGCAGGGGTATCAAGAGGAAGCTGGCCCTGTGCACAGCTAGCCTTGTGAAAAAAATCATAGGCAGCCCCCCCAGGGTGCTGGTTCATGCTTCCTAACTGTCCTCACCAGCAGAAAGGTCAGGCGGAGAACCGGTTCAACTCCCACCATTCCCAAGACTTTGCTTTGGCCCAGAGTCAGACCCCCACAGCGTAGAAGGTTTCTTCCTCCAGGCCCTATACACAGAAGGTAGGCAGAAAAGGTTTTCTTCCTTTGTTTATAAAAAAAGGAGTTTGAGGCCCAGAAATATTTAGTAATGTGTCTAAGATCACAGCAGGACTTGAGCCCTGGCCACCGCCGAGGCTGAGTTGCCCACCACCCTGCACTGCTGGGTCTGGGTCAGCCTGGAGGCCACTCTTCAGCCCAGGACACCTGGCCCTCATAGGGGCTGCTGATCAGCCATCTGCAAACCCCTATCCTGGGAGATGATCCTGGAGATGGGTCCAACAATCTGTTCTGCAGTTCAGGTGTGTCATTTCCTGAGCCCTCGGGTGGGGGCTGGTTTGGGTACGGCCCTGTTGGCACTGATTCAGCATCTTCATTTTGCATATGCAGAACTAGGCTCCTAGCACAGAGAGGCATGTCAAGCCACAGCCCTGGTGCTAAGCCAAACAGAAAAACACTCCAGTATTCCCTGTGCCGCTGGAGCCTCCTGCCTCCTCTCCCAACCCCTGTTTCAAGGGCCCCTTTCTAAGTACCGCTCTTGTCAACTGTCAGGTACCCCAGGGTTCAAATTCAGGCTCTAACCTTCAGTGGGCATGTGACCTTGGGTGAGTTACTTCCCTGAGACTGTAAAATGGGGTAATAACGTGTTCTTCATAACCTCATAGGGTTGCGGTGGGTGTGAAAATACATCAAGTCTAGCACAAGATGTAATCATTCGCTTTTCCTCCCTTCATATATTCTGCCCAGTACAAGCCTAGTTTAGGAGGAGAAAGTGCCCCCAGCTGAGTCAAGTTCAGCTATTCAATATGAGAGCTCTCTGTGAAACCCAAGGTAAGACGCCCAGCCTCTGTTCTTCCACCTGAAAACATGTCAACCTGGTGGAGATGAGACAAGAGAGGGGAAAGGAAGAACAGTGGGAAAGGAAAAAGGTATAAATCTCAGTTTCTCGCTTCCTTTGATCAACATGCTCCCCACACACTCACAGGCTGTGGGAGAAGGCCCATTCCTGGATCGGAGGGGGAATCCTCTCCCCTTCCTTCTTCCCCAGGCCATTCTAGGGCCCCCATGACTCATCCTCCACAACAAGCAGCTCTTTTTCATTCAGCATGGAGCAGGGTGCCCTGCCTGCCTGGCGCCTGGCCCAGAGAGGGAGGCTCGGGGTCTGTGGGGCTGGTCTGGCTTCCTCAGGGGTTCCATGGCTGGATCCACTCCCACCTGTACCCCGATGCCACTGCTCAAGCCTTGAAGATTCCCAAGGAACTGAGCTAGTGGGGGCAGAAAGCAGGAGAAGGCTTCACCAGGAGGTTCCCATGACGCTATGCTGGTTCTCCGAGGCCACGGGGACCTTATACCCATGACATCAATTATCCCCCCAAACCTATACTTCTTCCTAAACAGACACAGAGCAGGGAGTCCTTAGCTTATCTTCCCCAGAAAAACTGAAACCATCACACATTATTACTTCTAGGAAGCATCTGTTACTGTGTGCTACACATTTTTTTTGCATCATCTTGTTTCATTTTCTCAGCGACCATGTGAAGCGGCTGCCATTAATTCCCCTGTGGTAAAGCTAAGGACTTCTAATTGAATGTCTTCAGAGATGGAGCCTGCCTCATTTCTTCTAGCTTGCCTGACCTGACTGCTATTCTGAAAACGCCTTCTCTACTTAAGAATAGATGTGGCTGTCCTGCCAGCCCCAGAGAACACTCCTTTCTCCCTAACACTGTGCCCCTAACACCTTCTGAGATGCCTGTTGGTTTCCCACTTTAATCTCAGCCTTCCATCCTGGCATCTGCTTGGGTCCTGGGGCCCTGGGTTAGGCCTATTAAAGAGACCACACAGGGGATGGAGCGGGGAGCACCCATCACCCCCATCCTCCCCCTCAACCACCACTCGCCTTCTTTCTAGGCTGGTTATTTGGAAGGTGCTTTCCCTGGACATCAAGGCAGAAGACCAGGAAAGGAATCAGGATTGCTGGAATGCATTCCAGGATGTCTCTGTACTGGGGGCTGTGGGGAGGTGTTTAGGACCAAACTTTGGTGCTTGGCTGTGGGTTTGCAGAGGGTGGGTAAGGACAAGATATACTCCATACACCAATGTGGAAGAAATGGCTAAGAGAAGTCATAGCTACATAGAGGGAAAAGGATAAAGGCTATAATTTGTGGGTTTTCTTATTCTCTTTTATAGCCCCAAATATAAGAATTCATTCCTTTATCCAGCCAACCATCTAAACATCCACTCATCCATCCAACCATCCAATCATCCAGCCATCTAATCATCTAATTATCTGTCCATTCATGTATCCTTTCATCCATAGGCCCATTGTCTTATCCATTCATGCTACCATTAATCCATCTTTCCATTCATCCATTCATTTATCTACTCATCCATCCATTCACCCATTCATCTGCCTAACAATCTTCTCATCTATGCTTTTGTATCCATTCATCTTTCCATTTCTCCTTCTATCCTTCTATCCACTCACCAACTCACCTATTTTTTCATCTCTTCACAGTCATTTATCCGTCCATCCATCCATGCATTCTCTCATCCATACACCTGCTGCCTATCCTTTCATTCATCCTACTATTAATCCATCCATATATCCATTTATCCATTCACCTACCTGTCATCCATTTATTCAACAATTCATTCATACAGACATTCACTTATCTATCCATCTATCCATCCTGCCACTTATTTTTTCCTTTACTCATTGATTCATTAATCCATAATTCATCCACTTGTTTCATGTATGTGTGTATATATATGTACTACATATTTTACTCCATCCACCGAAACATTTATCTATTCATTCATTTATATAGAAATAAATTAAATAACCTAATAATGTTCTTAGCACAGTGCCTGGCACAGTAAGCATTCAGTAATGGCAATCAAGAGTAGCTGATTTTATTACAAGATTTTATTTGAGAAGCAGAATAGTGTGGGAGTAAAATGCATCAACTTTGGACTTAGACTACCTGGATTCACATCTTAACTCTTACTTCCACTTGATCTCGAACAAGTTATTTAACTTTTCTTAGTCAAGTTTTCACATGTGTAATATGGAAATGGCAAGAGTACATTTCCATTGAGAGTTGGAAATGTTAAGTTGTCCTGAAGATTAAATGAATTACTAAATGTAGAGCACTTAGAAAGGTGCCTGGCACATAGTAAGCCTTCAACATACTACTCGGAGAAGGCACTGGTGACCCACTCCAGTGCTCTTGCCTGGAAAACCCCATGGACGGAGGAGCGTGGCAGGCTGCAGTTCATGGGGTCGAGTCAGACACGACTGAGCGACTTCACTTTCACTTTTCACTTTCATGCATTGGAGAAGGAAATGGCAACCCACTCCAGTGTTCTTGCCTAGAGAATCCCAGGGACGGAGGAGCCTGGTGGGCTGCCATCTATGGGATCGCACAGAGTCGGACATGACTGATGCGACTTAGCAGCAGCAGCAACATACTACTATAATCATTCTTCCATCCTTCAGGCATTAATGAGCTTCTATCTTGTGCCAGACCCATGTATATCTTCCTGGGAAATATGCGTTGTAAGGATGTGTTGCCTCCTTCAAGGAGCCCACATCCAGGGAGAAAAGACAAACAGATAATTCATGTGATAAGAGCTCTCAGAGAGGCATGAAGGATGCCTAGGAACAGTGAGGGGGCATTCCCCACATACCCACCTCAACCTCTCTTCTCTTCTCTGTACAACTCTCTTGGGCAATCCTGCCCACGATCTGAACTTCATCCCTGGACTCCACGCTGTGCCTGGTACTCCAATTCAGACCTCTCTCCTGAGCTCCAGATCCATATATTCAATGGCTTACTGGGCACCTTCTTTGAAAGCTTCAACCTGAGCCCATTGTTCTCCTTCTCATATCCTGTTCTTCTTCCTGTACTCCTAAATCCATAAATGGTACCAAAGGATGCCTGATTGCCCAGTCCTCAGAATCTCCCAGGCTCAGACATCTACTGTATCTCCCTTTCCACACCCAATCAGTCACTAAGCATGTTGCTACTTACCTTTGCACCTATCCCTCACACCTATCTTCTCCTCATCATCTCTGCAGCACCTCCTCACCCCATCTCCATCCAGGACTTACTATCCTCCACCTAGACTGTGGCCTCCTCCCCTGTCTACCTGCTACCATCTCTGTGTCCTCCAATACATCCCACACTGGCCTCACTTCACTTCCCAGACACTGTGCTCATGACGTCATTCTCCCCTTCAAAATCCATCAGTGACACCTGGAATATCCCTATATCACTCTGTCACTTGCCTTTATATTCCCCTGCTGGAGGCTTCTTGAAGGCAGCACACTTATCTCCATTGCCTGCAACTCAGTGCCTGGCAAGAATGCATTATTTTAGTCAAGTAGGAGGTAAGAAGGGAAGAAGGTGCAAGTGTGGGCTCAAGTAGCATAGAAAAGTCTACACAGCTGCTGCAGAGGGAATTTTATTGGAAATGAGCAAAACAAGAAAAACGTTGCTCAGAAAGATCACGGTGGGATTGTTTGGGAGTGGGAATAGTCCAGGTTGGGCTGGGAGAGAAGTTTACACCAGGAGGCCCCCAAGTGGGGAGAAGGGGTTTGGGGACCAAAGATTTTGAAACTAGGCAGAACAGGAGGAAGTGGTGGGAGCCCAGGGTATCAGACTTGCAGTCTGGAGGAGATGGCTAAGTGATATAACCAGGATCATAGAGTACTCCAGTGTGCTGTACTAAGTGGAGGCCAAGTAGGAAGGAGGAGGAGGTCACTGCAGGTGAGAGGTCAGCATCTGGGTGTGAAAGCCAAGAGGCTGGAGCCAAGAAGAGTCTGGTTGGCCAGGTACCAAGACTGAGAAGAAGCCTAACTGTGAACCTGAGGCTCAGAAAGGTCAAGGGAGGTGAGGTTGGGAGGAAGGTGGGACAAGGGAAGAGTGCAGTGGTGACTTCAAAAGTAGGTGGAGAGGATGTGGGAGGACCATGCCCGGGAGCGGTGCTGGGGTGGAAGGAGTGGTAGGCTTGTGGGAATCAGGGGCTTCAGGGGACAGCAGCCTCCTGTACACCCCCCACGGTCCCGCAGACACACCCTTCCTGGTCCCCTCAGGCAAATGCCACCTCTTTCATTCACATGCCCCAAGTTCAATGCCCAGGGAAGGGAGAGGGGTTCAGGCAGGGTTGTCTCCTGCCTTTCTCCTTCTTCCTGTCAGGCCAAGACAAAGTGGGGAAGGGGGTCTTCCCCAGCCCCCAATAGTCAGGGTCAGGGCAGCCACCTCGGGGCTGATGTCACAGCAGGCCTCCAGCCAGATCTCGAGTCTGTTTTCATTCCTGCTCCATGAGACAGGAATAATTAATGAGAAACAGAGAGGGGCAGGGAGGCAAAGTGGAGGGACAGAGCTGCTTGCCTGTCAGACCTGCCCCCCAAGGTGGAACCCTATCCCACTCTTGGACTGTACTCCTGACAAGGGCCTTCAGCACCTGGGGGCCTAGCTCTCCTCCTCTTTCTTTCCCTCCCTTCTCTGAAGAAGGAACACTGAGGCAGCCTTTGTCCACAAGTGCAGACCCCCCTCCAGGGTAGGGTCAAGGGGAAAGAGTGTCACTCTAAAGTGGTCCAAGTGCGTTTCTAGGTTCCCTCAGGCCCCCTTCCAAGGGATCTTGATGTAGTGGGAAGAACACAGAATCGTGGATGGGTTAAGTCTGATTCAGATCCAGGCTTTGCCATTGACTGGCTCTGCGACTTCACCCAAGCCACATCATCTCTCCTGTAGAATGGGGATAGAAGACAACAGGTGCTCAGAAATGCTGCAGACAGATGTGCTATGTGTAGCAGGGAACAGGCAGAGCAGAGGGCTACAGAAGTAGGAGAGGATAGGATGCTTGAGTTGTAGACCTGCTGGAACCACATGCCCAAGACTAGCCAGCCCTCTGGGCTGTGAGAAATGGATGGCCTGATGGAGGAGGAATCATGGCAAAGGGGAAGTCTTTGTCAGTGTCATCTTTCCATGACCCTGTTCCTTCCTCATCCTGACTTGGAATGGCCTCTGTGCCCTGCTCTTACCTAGCCTGGGACCTTTGTATATACTGCTCTCTGCTCCCCTCTTGCTAACTGCAAACAGCCTTCAAGGCTTAATTCAAGCCTGGGTCCCTTCCTCCAGCCCTGGGTGCTTACATAGCTGTAGTACTTACGCACCACATTGTATTAGTTGGTTTATATATCAGTGTCCCCCTGTGAGCTGTGTCCCCCACACCTTAAGGGAGTGGGAGCTGTAACCAGTTCATCCCCACACCCTCAGCTCCATACACTCGGGCTGGCATATGGAAGGGACCAGTGAAGGTATGTTGAATAAATGAAGTGAGGCAGGGACAGAGTGAATGAAGATATACTCAGAGTCAGATACCAAAAGGCTAAATAAAGGGACCTGGAGAGTCATGAGGGCCCCGGCTTCCTCTGCGGGGCATTAGAGGACGTTCGACTTTGCACTAGACTAGTTCAGGTCACTAGAGCTGGAATTTGATCCTGTACCAGTAACATTTACCTTGACTTGTAATTATATACATTTTTTTTTTGCATTATTATTTGAAGAGCATCTATACCCCTATTAGACTAAGCTCTTTGAAGCAGCATCTGTCTTTGTTCTTGTTCATCACAGTATCTTAGTGCCCAGCACAGTGCTTGACACACAACAAATATCCAGTAAATGTTTGAAGAATGAATGAATATTGGAGGGCAAGAATCCCCTCCCCACCCCAGACACACCCAGGATCAGTGCACTAAGAGGTCACATGCAGAAACCACGGTCCCTCAGCCACTTGCTACATTCTCTACCCCTTAGTGAGCTTCAGCACCCTCACTCTCATTCCTTTCCAACCACTCGGGCCCCAGTAGAACTATCCCAGGAAGTGGGCCAGCCTGGGCTAAGCCTGCAGCAAAATGCCAATCATTCCCATGGCCAGAATGGGGTTGGTGGATTTCCCCACCCCCTGCCTTAGTTTACTGGATCCCAGCTATGCACCAAGCACTACACGGCATTTTCCTATCTGTTCTTATATTTTATTCAAACGTCATACTAATAAAAATAGTAGCTGACATTTTTGAGTACTTACTATGATCCTGGCACACACTTTACATGTATTAACTGATTTCATGTTTGCAACAATCTTATGAGGTAGAAATGATCACTACACCTTTTTATAGATGAGGACATGGAGGCACAGAGAAGTCAACCTGTCCAAGGTCAAAGAGCAAAAAGCTGGGCTCTGACCCCAGGTCTGCCTGTACTCTAAATCTGCAGCTGCCCTGCCCCAGGTGCCCCAGATCTCCAGATTCGAATTCAGGGTCTGGCCACCCAGGCTTAGATCTAATAGTTCCTTGTCCAGGACCCTCTCCCTGGGGCCACTGTGGAGGAGGGGGATACTGTGGGG
This sequence comes from Bubalus kerabau, assembly GCF_029407905.1. Lineage (NCBI taxonomy): Eukaryota > Metazoa > Chordata > Mammalia > Artiodactyla > Bovidae > Bubalus > Bubalus kerabau. Next base: position 129,061,576 of record NC_073625.1, read on the forward strand.
GGCTGAGTACAGCCTAGAGTAGCTTACTGTCTTTACCTGTCCCTACTCTCTGCACTCAGGCACAGAGAGGGGCATGACATGGGTCATTTGGGGCTGCAACTGCCTCTCTGGGGCAGATGGGATGAGGGAGGTGAGGGGAAGCAGCCCCAACTCTAGGCTCAACACTCTCCCCCACCCCAGCCCTCTGGCTTCCCTTTTCAAGCACTAGCTTGGGAGATCAAATGTTCTGCCCCCAGGAGTGTGTAATTAAGGAAGACTCTAACCAGATCAAGACCTCACTACATCTCATTCCTTCCCTGCCCCCAGGAAAGCCAGACTCCTCCTGAGTATCCTCATACTTCCTTTGCCCTAACCACACCCCATCCCTCTACATCACTGCTCAAGGACTGAGAACACTTCTCAGACCCCAGTGAGACACAGGTTGTTAGTAGGGTTATGAGGCCCAGGTAGGAATGCACTGGGGGGAGGAGCCTTCAATGAAGGGGATGGCTTTTGTTCTCCCTTCTTTGCATCCCTTCCCCCACCTCTTCTCTACCGTGGGAAGCTCTTAGGGTGTGTGGGCTGGGAGGTGGGGCCAGGCAGAGTATTGTAAGGGGACGTACGAACACGGGTAAGGACGTGACTTGGGGACATGGTGTGCTTGCAGAGGAATAACAAATCCGGACACAAGTGAAGGGAGGTATGTGTCCCGTGCTGCACAAGGCACATTCAACAGAGTACTTTATGCCCCCTTGAAATCTTCGTCCTGGAGCGCACCCACCAAGTGCCCCCTCACTGTGCGGCTCCCAGACCCCACCCCTCCCTCGGCGTTCAAAGCCCACGGTCCCGCCCTCTCTGCCTACCCACTGCGGCGATGCCCTACCTCTTCGGGCCGAGCCCCCATCCCAGAGTCCCGCTAAAATTATTAGAGTGAAGGAATAAGTGAAGGGGTCACTCCAGGAGACGCGGGCCATGGACCTTCCCCCATCCCGGGGCCTCAAGAGTAGGAAGGGGACACTTGAGCAGGAGCTTGGAACACCCCCTCCCCTTTATCTGAGCTCTCAGCCCGGGAATGCGGCGCAGGACAGGATGCGCAGGACGCCACTCAACACCGCCTCCCCTCCTCACCTCGCGCCGATGACAGCGGCGGCGCCTGGGTCCCCCACCTCGTCCCCTCTAGCCCCCGCCCTCGGCAGAGTTCCCAGCTAGGGAAGAGAGGAGGGCTCTGTCCCAACGGGTCCCGGATCCCCGATGCTTCCCGTCCCACCTCCCCGCCCCCACCGCCCGGGGCCTGAGCCTCGCGGGGCGCTTTTCCCCCGGGCAGCCTCTGCAGCGCCGCTGGGCTCCGTGGGGGGAATACTAAGGAGCCGCGCTACGGGTGCAGCCCCAGCGCGGGAGCGCGCGGCGAGGGACGGAGCGGCCCCTGCCCCTCTCCCTGTCAGGCTTTGGGCTCGCGGGTCGAATGCCTCAACCTCCGCCTTGGACCAACTCTACTCTCGCCGGCCTGGTCTGCCTTCCGGGGTCTGGCCCCCTGCACCTGAAATAGCCTCCCGTTGCCTCCAGCCCTTCAGCATCGCCAAACCCTAGCTACCGCCCACACTTAGAATTCCCCTACGGAGCTCTGCCCTGCCTGGAAAGAAGTGCGGGACTGCTCCGTGTGAACCAGGAGATCCACAAGGCTTTGCCTACACTCCCTACCGGGTACAGCCAGACTCTAATTTGGGATCGACAGGTTCCTTGGAAACCTGTTCCATGCGCCACAAAGGTTTACTGCCCAAGGTTCCCTCCTTCTGAAACTGGGAAAGTCACTGCATATGCACCCCCCCCCTCCCCCGCCACAACACACACACGTTTCTGCATCTAAGGGGCCTCTGAGTCCCCATTCCCACTCCACCCCCTTTTTCCTTTGACATTTATTTTCAGAAGCTGTTTTCCTAACCCTCTCCCTGGTTCTGGTTATTTATCCTCTGAACCTTTCGAGTGTGCAGGCAGTCTCAGGGTGGGAATCCCAGCCTCAGGCCTCACTTACTGGCTCAGCGACTTTGGGCAAGTTACTTAACCTCTCCCCTTCCTCCTCTGTAAAAAAGAGATAAAAATACTTCCTTCCCTGGCTCAGTTGTTGTGAGATTAAATAAGACCCATGTATAAATGGAGCATTTTAGCCCAGTGCCAGCAATATGGGAATTGTTCAGTAAAGAGTAGCCTTACTTCTCCACTGACACTTGCTGAAAAGGACTGCCCTCTGCATCTGAACACCAGTGGGGTCCCATCCTCTTTGTCCTGGGCCCTGTGACCCTGGGGGCTGATCAACGCCCTCTACCCTCAGCTCCTTCTAGACAGTGAGTGTGAAAGGACTCAGTCTATGAAACACCATCCAGAAGCAAGTGTCTGCCCAGACAGCCCCTGGAACAGGAATGGCTGGGCCTTAGAAGGAAGGAGCTCTGAGGGAGTTTGCTCTATACTGTTATCACCCCACTTCCAAGAAGTTAGGTGCAACAAGGCTGAAACACAAAAAGGAAGTTGAGCCTGGGGAAGCCTGGATTTGGCCTCCCAATGACTCCTGGGAATTCTGAAGGGCCAGGGCTGAGGGGCCATGAATTTGGGAGGTGGAATGAGGAGGGGCAAGAGAATCATCTTATTGCCTTTATTCCGCTGACGGCCCAACTGGCCCCACGTCAGGGCACAGGGCCAAGCCTTTACACACTCACCCATGCTCTCTGTGCAGGCCAGTGCATGCACACATACGCTCACACACACTCACACACACACACACACACATCCGACCTCTGGCTCTGAGAGTCAGTCTCTGGGGGGCAAGGGGCTGCTCCTCAGCTGGCCCCTGCTTGCCCTTTTATGACAGCACCAAGGGCGGGGGTGGGGCAGGGCCCTCAGCCCCCAGAACAAGTCCCTGTGCAAACTGGAGGTGCCAGCTGGCTTCCGGCGGGGGGCTTACGTTTCCCCATTCCCAGGGTTCCCTCCTCCAGTTCCTGAGGGAGGGACTGCTCTCTGCCTACCTGGGGGGCCAGACCCCTGCCAGGGCTGGGCCCTGGAACCCAGGCTTATTCCCCACCTGACCATGCCAGGACCTCCAGCACTGATGAACAGCCAAGTCTGAGGTGGTGGGGATCCCCCCACCGGCGAGCAGGAAGGCCTGGGCCCCGAGGGGCTGGGGAGGGGTCGTCACCCCCTCTCCTAATCCATCTTCAATATGAAGAGGTTTGGGGCACACTTCCTGGGGAGGGAGCACAGGCCTGGGGGAGAAGTCCCAGCTTGGGCCTTTCCCAGTCTTCCATCTTCTGGGCCACAGCCTAAGGCTGGGCATCCAAAAGTCCAAAGTCCAGTCGGCTGGTCGGAGTTCCTGCACAGTCCTTGGTGGAGCACGCACCCAGTGGGAGTCGGGTGTCAGACCTGCACAGGCAGCGTCTGGTTCATCTGCAGCCGCATGTCCTGGATACTGCTGAGGATCTTCTTCTGGTGGCCCGCCAAGGTGACCCCAATCCGGAGCAGGTCTCTGCAGAGGGGCCAAGGGCAGCGTCAGTGCCTCCCCTCCTGCCCACCACCCGGGCCCAGCTCAGAGTCCCCAGCCCCAGCCCTCCAAAGGTGAGGCACACTCACTCTGCAGTCATCTGGGCCACCAGGTCAAAGGATGCAAACCCCGCGCTGACAAAGCTCTCCTTGTACCGCCCCATCTTGATGGCGTCTAGCCAGTCACCAACTGTCGTGAAGGTGGTGTAGTCGGGGACCGTGCGGTCCAGGAGGGGTTGTGACATGCTGTGGGAAGAAGAGGGGAACTGATGAGTCCTGATGTCGGGGGAAGCAGGGTAGGGCTGCTGGCTCTGGAGCAGAGGCTGAGGTACTGACCCAGACTGGGCACTGGCGATGACCTTAAGGCTGGCGGCATTACGAATGAGCTTGTCCAGGGTGTTGACGATCTGGGAGAATTTGGGCCTGAGGTTCCGGTCCCGCACCCAGCAGTCCAGCATGAGCTGGTGCAGTGCTGTGGGGCAGTCCATGGGTGGGGGCAGCCGGTAATCCTGCTCCACAGCATTGATGACCTGAGCCAAGAGCCAGGAACCCTGGAGTGAGCCACCACTCGGCTCCCCAGCAGCTCCCACCCACCCGAGCACTCTGGCAGGTCCAACTCACATCCTGGTTGCTCATGTCCCAGTAGGGTCGCTCGCCGTAGCTCATGACCTCCCACATGACGATGCCATAGCTCCAGACGTCACTAGCAGAGGTGAACTTCCGATAGGCTATGGCCTCTGGGGCAGTCCAGCGGATGGGGATCTTCCCGCCCTGGTGAGGGGGGCACACGCCCTTCACCCTATGTCTTGGGGCTGGTCCCCAGCCCCGAGCCCCTGCCTGGTTGGCCCCGCCCCCAGTCTCCCTCCCAGCTGCTTCCTGTACCAGGGAGCTGGTGTAGGTGGGATCAGAGGGGTCATCCTCCAAGAAGCGGGAGAGGCCGAAGTCTGAGACTTTGCAGACCAGGTTGCTGTTGACAAGGATGTTGCGGGCAGCCAGGTCTCGATGCACGTAGTTCATCTCAGACAGGTACTTCATGCCGGCAGCAATGCCTCGCAACATGCCCACCAGCTGGATGACCGTGAACTGTCCATCGTTGAGCTGGAGACAGTGAGGAGGCTCAGGAGGCAGCCCATCCCCTATAGCCCGGCCCTGGCTCTGTCCAGGACCTGCCTGCCTGCTCGCCTTCCCAGGTCCTTCAAGACCACGCCTCGTCTACCCCCTCTGACCATATCCACCGTGCACTGAGTGTAAGGAGCTGCCCTCCTGTGTGGCCAGCATCTGTATATATCACCTGATGAACCCCTGTGAATACCCAAAGAGCTCTTCCACTTCTATTTTACAACCAAGGCAACTGAGACTCAGAGAGGTTAAGTAAAGCCTGAGGTCACACAGGCAGCAGGGGGCAGTCAGGGTGAGAACTCTGGTCTTCCTGGCTCTGAAGGTCCAGCTCTCTCCCTGCACTGTGCCACCTCAGCAAATATTTGGGCTTGTATAGGGTCTAACTTGTGGGAGCAGGTGGTTTACCTAACCTAGCTGTCTTAGGGAGTGGAAGGGGGTTCTTACCCGAAGGAAGGAGTCCAGGGCGCAGTTCTCCATGAATTCCGTGAGGATCATGACTGGCCGACTTTTGGTGACCACGCCCTCCAGCCGGATTATGTTGGGGTGGTCAAACTGACCCATGATGGAGGCCTCGCTGAGGAAGTCCCGCCGCTGCCTCTCTGTGTAACCCACCTTCAGGGTCTTGATGGCCACAAACACCTCCCGGCGGCCGGGCTGTTTCAGCCGACCCCGGCACACTTCTCCAAACTCCCCTGCACAGCACAGGGCACAGGTACTAAGCTATTTCTGTACCTAACTGGCCTCCACCCTCCCCCAGGGGTAACCCTCAGCCTCTCCTCCCCACTGTGTGCCCCAACAGACTCACCAGCTCCAATCACCTCCTCAATCTTGACACAGGACACATCAATCTCCTTAGCAAATTCCCGCACAGCCTCATTAGGGTCTTCATAGGTAAAGGGGTCAATATAAACCTTCATTCCAGGAGCAACTAGAGGAAGAAAAGGTGGGCATGAGAGGGAGCCAGATCCTTGGGCTGAGGACAGTGAGGGAACTCTGCCACCCGGATCCTGCCCCAGTCTTCCTCCCTATCCCCCACCCCCATAGGAGCACATTCCCAACCTCCCTGCTAAGCCTGCTCTGTATTCCTTTCTGAAGAAGCTAGAGCTCCCCCGTTCCCACCCTACCACTGTCCCCTTGGTGAGAACTAGCAACCATAAAGGCTAGACACCTAGTAGTCTTCTCCTTCCTCCCTCATCTCTCATCACGTCAAAGCCTGTTTCAGACCCATCCCTCCCCTCATTCCCTCAGCCCCTGACCTTGCCAGGCCATCAACACCCAGACTACTGCAACAGCCGCCCAGCTGGGCTCTCTGCCTCTGGACTTTTCTCACCTATCCAGCCTGCATACCTGTCTTCCTACAACAATGCTTTCATTGTATTGCTCCCCAGCTTGAGAGCCTTTCAGATTACCTATGGTGCAGTCAAGTCCAAACTCCTCTGCCTGCCTTTCACGACCCTCCAAGGACTGGCCGCAACTACCCGGCCTGGCTTCCCAGCAGCTGTCAAACCAGTCTTCTCACTGCCCCCACAGTTGGGCACTCTCTCCACCCCACCCACTACCTTCCAAAGGTTCCTCTAGCCCAGAATGCTCCCCCTTCCACCTCTCTGCTACCGCTACTGCTGCTAAGTCACTTCAGTCGTGTCTGACTCTGTGCGACCCCATAGACGGCAGCCCACCAGGCTCCCACGTCCCTGGGATTCTCCAGGCAAGAACACTGGAGTGGGCTGCCATTTCCTTCTCCAATGCATGAAAGTGAAAAGTGAAAGTGAAGTCGCTCAGTCGTGTCTGACTCTTAGCGACCCCATCAACTGCAGTCTACCAGGGTCCTCCATCCATGGGATTTTCCAGGCAAGAGTACTGGAGTGGGGTGCCACTGCCTTTTCCTTCCACCTCTCTAAACCCCGCTAAATCTCACCTGGCTCAGCTCAGCCCAAGGCTACCTCCTCCAGGAAGCCTTCCTCTCTTCTGAATGCTCACTGCCCTCTGTAGCAGGAACCCCCGACTTAACTCTGAATTGTTTTCTCATTGTTTCCTGTGTGTACGTATGTTGCCTTTCTCACAAGACTAACTACCCCTGAGGACAGGGGTCACATCTCACTCATCTCTGGGGCTAGCAAGAGTGAAGTAGGGGCTCAGGAAATGGCACTTAATTGGAAGCAGGACAGGGCAGCCAGGGGAGAAGTTAAGGGAATGAAGTCCCAGCCAGGGAAGAGGGTATCCCCAAGCCCTGCAGGGACCAAGGGAGCTTTGGGAGGTGGAAATGAATAGACAGACTCACTGTATTGCTGTAGCTTCTCCGTATACTCTGAATCAGAGCTGTGCCGCTGCTTCCTAGGGGGAAGGGGAGAGGGGAGGCCTGAGACAAGTCCAAGCTCCCTCCGTTCAGTGAACCCTTGGGCTCATAGGAGGGGCAGAGTGCACAGGGGACGGCCCAGTGCCTGGTCTCATAGTCAGTGGTTACAGCTGCCTCTGGGTCTGTGGCAAGGGGCTCAGTGGTCTTGATCCCAGAGGGAATTTGGGGACAGGGAGGGCATAGAATGAAGACATGGGTGTGGATTGGAAAGGGCCTCTCCAGCAATGACACCCTGGGCCTAGGAAGGCTGTGGTTCCAGGTCTGATGTGGGTGATGGTCACCTATACGCTGAGAGGGCTCAAGGGCACTAAAGGAATGCTCCAGTGGGCCCCTGAGCCCATCAGTACCTGAGGCAGACGACAGCAATGACCACCACAGCCACCACGAAGACCAGCCCAGCCGTGGCTGAGCCCACGATGAGGGGGAGTTGCTCCTGGAGCTGCTGGGCACCGGAGCCTAGAGACGAGGGGGAGGCACAGGTGAGTGGAGGGGTGGCAAGCGTGGGCGGGGCGGGGACAGGTGTGGGGGGACATGTACCTCTCTCGCTTGTGGTCTCAAACTCAGCTGGGTGGCTGTATTGCCCATAGCCAGCTACCGTGCGGGCTCGGACCTGGACCACATAGCGGGCATCGGGCCGCAGCCCATCCAGCTGCACGGAGTTCTTCTGGCTGGTCACGGTGGAGGCGATGCCCTCACTCTGCAACACCAGGAGGACACTGAGTCTCAGTGGGTCCTGACGTCCCTTGGCCCCTGCCCACCCTCCTCAGTACCCAAAGCTTCCCTCCCAGGGGCCCCCAACACTATCTGGGGTGATCTTCTTGCCCCAGGGCTTCTTCCTGCCCTGTGAGGCTCTGACCTTCTCAAAGTACTTCATCTCGTAGTCCAGGATGACTCCATTGGGCCGCTCTGGGGGTGCCCAGGACAGGGTCAGGCTGCTCCCGGAGCTGCTGTGCAGGCGTAGTGTCGGCACTTCGGAGGGGGCTAGGGAAGGGGTGGGGCTCAGCACGGGCTTCTCGGGCTCTGGCATCCTCCCCAAGGACCCAGGTCCCAGGGGCCCCCCGGTGGTCCATGGGCAGGCCCCAGACAACTCCGCTCTGGGTGGGGGAAGATGAACCAGGCCCTACCCTCCCATGTGCCCTCCTCACCAGCCTGGTTGGTGGTGATATTCACAGCCGCGTAGCGGGGGGGCAGAGGGCTCTTGCCCGAGACGCCATTGACCGCCTGCACCTCGAAGGTGTAGCGCGTGTGGGCCAGCAGGTGGCTGACGTGCACCCGGCGCTCGGTCAGGCCCAGCTGCCGAGGCACAAACTCCACGTTGTCATCACAGCGTGAGCAGGTCATGGTCCCGGGGCCCCCGTGGCACTTCTTGCAGATGACATTGTAGAGGAGGTCGTCCCGGCCACCCAGGTCCCGGGGCTCACTCCACTCAAGGATCAGTGAGGTCTCATTCACATTAGAGATCACACCCCGGGGCGGAGATGGCACCGCTGTGGGGAAGATGAGGGGGAGAGCAGTGAGCTGGGGTCCGGGGACCACCCTCTGCCCAGAGCGCCTGTGTTCTCCAAGCTGCTTCCTACCTCTGCTTTTGTCTTTGCTTTCATATGCAGAATACCCTTCCTATGCCTCTTTACACTCCTATTTGGCCTTTAAGGCTCAACTTGAGAGGTCACCTCCTCTTGGAAACCTTCCTTGATTCCTCCTCTTCCCATCCTCTGTACTCCCGTAACCATTTCTGGGCATCCCTCCAGCCTTGCATTTAGCACATTATACGGTTGTTATCTATTTCCACATCTGTTTCTCCCACCAGGTTGCAAGTTCCTAGGACAGTTGACTGCATCATTCCTGGCGCCTGGCAATGCCTGGCACCAAAGGCCAAAGTAGAGAAAAAGCAGAATACCAGGCTGCCCCAGGGATGTGAGGCCCCCTCTCTGGTTAGAGCTGGACCAAAAGAATAGCAGTCCTAGACAGAAGAAGCAGCAGTAGACTGGAGGGTCCTAGACAGTTCCTGATACCCAGCTAGGAGCTAGCAGATGCTTATTAAGTATTGGTGGAGGGCTAAGCCTTTCAGTTCACCTGGATTCTGGCTCAGGGGCTGGTCACTTCCTACCTGCGCTGTGGTTGAGCACAACATCTAACCCCCACCCTGAGCCTCAGTGTCCCCATCTGCAAAGTGGAGATATTCATAGAGACTGTTTAGGCATCCCCAGCCTGGCCTGCAGAGGGAAGGCCTGGAATAGAGAACATGAAGACGCGCCACCACTCACTGGTACAGGCACTGTCTGCGGAGTCGGAGTCTGCGCGGTAGAAGTTGTTATGGCAGGTGCAGATGCCAGCAGCTGGTGAAGTGGTGCGGCTATTGGGTGGACAGGGGAGGCAGGGCCCTTCTCCCTGCTTTGCCTTGTAGCTCCCGGGGGGACAGGCTGTGGGGGAGAAGAGGATGGAAGTCTCAGCTCCCTTCCCTGCAGACACAACCCTCCACACCTCCATGGGAATCTGGCCCTTCCCCAGCACAGGTCTTGGCCCCTCCACCTCCCAGACTGTGCAGGCCATGCTAGTATTGCCTAACTCTGACTGCAGCTACAAAAGGCCCTTCTGCCTCGTGGAAACCCCATGTCAGCGGATTCCTCCCCACCCCTCCCCCACCCGCACCCCTGGGGCCTCATAGAAGAAGACGTCAGCTCCATCACCTGGACAGCCTGGACTTGTCGAGACAGGGAAGAGAGAGGGAGGAGGAGGAGGGGGATGGGAAGAGACCACTAGCAGGCTGGCAGCACCCTCTACTCTGCTGGGATGCCCCCACCCCTCCCTGAAACTCAAGGACAATTACTCCTGAAGAGCCTCAAGAACACTCCAGAACAACCAGCGGTGGGGACTCTGAGGACTCTGAGTTTCACGGCCCACCTCTCTCCCCGCCCACCAGGAGCAGGGCAGCAGCTCCTTTCTGCCCTGGGGCAGGGGTGAGGGCTGAGAAGGGGTGAGAAAAGGAGAGAAAGAAACCAGGCAGGAAGGCTGAGGTCACCTGGAGTTCAGAGGCCTCAAAGTGTCCACGAGGGGAACCCCAATCCCAAGAGGGAGCCCAGAGCTCGGTGCCTGAACACCTGGCACCTCTATCTGGACTTGGGTTTCTGGAGATCCCCTATATCTATGATGGCCATATGATTTATTACTCAAACTGGACTGTTTTGAGAGTGAAAGGGGTCACAAGTAATAATCACGATAGCTTGATGGGCGTAAACCAGGGCTGACCTGGACACACTAACACATATGGTCACCCTGTCCATACACAATTGCTTTCTAGAAGGTTATCCTGAGTGTGGGATGCCCGGAGTTGGGGCTATGCCTTCTCTGGGGTTTAATCTCCCCTGACTAAGGTGATATTCCATCCAAGCTCTTTTGAGCCAGTGGGAGAGGGGGCAGGGGCCAGGCCAGCCTGGTTGCCATGGGAACCAGCATGCATTTCCTGCCAGGGACCTGCAGAGTGTTAGCCCCTCTTCAGGCTGTCAGGCTCATCACCCCCACCCCCTTTCTCCACTTAGGAGGAGGAAGTCTGGGGGCAGGTTCCCATAGTGAAGTGGAGAGGCGCCGGGCAAGGCACTGTTCACCTTCCCATGACAGCACAGACATGAAGTCTCACAGCCAGGTTGGGCCACCAGCCCCCCACACCGGGGGCTGTGCTAAGAGCTGGCTCCCACCCTTTGGCGCTTCAGGCTGCAAGCCCCAGGAGGGCAGACAAGGCCCTCAGCACCTTGACACGCATGGAACAGCAGCTGAATGAGGCTGTGGTCCCAGTGCCCACATTCCCCACCATGAGACCTGGAGAGCAGAACCTCTCTGAGCCTCCTTATTGGCTAAACAGAGGAGGTAACTGGAATCTACCATACAAGACTGTGTGAGGCTCAGATGAGAGAACCTCTCGTGAATGGGGGTTATAGCTGGAAAGTCTAGTACTCTGTGAGGTCTTATGAGTCTTGGCAAGCTACCAGAGGCAGGCCCCTACCCTCCTTGTATGCCTGCGTCTGCATGTGCTCAGCTGCTCAGTCGTATCTGACTCTTTGCGACTCCGTGGACTGTAGCCCTCCAGGCTCCTCTGTCCATGGGATTTCCCCAGCAAGAATACTGGAGTGAGTTGGCATTTCCAAGGGATCTTCCCAACCCAGGGATTGAACCCACATCTTCTGCATTGGCAGGTGGATACTTTACTACTGTGCCACCTGGGAAACCTGCTCTTGTGTATGAATCAAGGACAAAACAATCCCTGTCCCCTTCATCCCAGGACTCCTGCAAGTCACAGCAGACACTTACATGGTGCTCTGCTTCCCCATGTGCTGGGCACTGTTCCAAGGGCACCCATGCATTGACTCAGTTCAGCCCCATTACAGCTCCATGAAGGAATCACCACTAATGCCCCCATTTTGCACATAATAAGGAAACCAGGGTTCAGAGTTCAGTGACTTGCCCAAGGTCTCACAGGTGGTAAGTGGCAGAGTCAGAACTCAGGAGTTCAGAGACTGGGCCTCTGATCTCTGCACTATAAATGTAGGGTCTTAAGATGCAGACGAGATCCCCAGGTTAAAGGGCCAAGCATAGGTGCCTGGAGCTCCAAGGCCCACCTAATATTTCCAGGTGACACATACACTTGGGCCTGGACAAGCGGGCATCTCTGCTGGCCTCACGAGGCTCTGGGCATGTTCTCCAGGTGCCTCTTTGTCAAGGATTCCCCATGGTTTCCTTCCTCTCTCTTTAGTTTCATTATTTCTCTTACGATCCTGGTGTCTCTCCTCATTTTCTCTCATCTCCCTTCTTGTCCAACATTTTTGGCACCTGATCCCCCTCTTCCCTTTCCTCCCTCTGCCCCAGATCTGGCAGGCAAGAAAGTGGTGGTTAGGGGGCAGTGGGCAGTGGTGGCCCAGGCCTGTCCTCCATCCCCTCCCCTAGGCCAGTCCTCACTCACGGCGGCACTGGGACTCCTTGGCGGCTGGCTCGTGGCCGGTGGCACAGGTACAGGCGCCCACAGGCACCATCCACTCCCCATCACCGTTGCAGTAGAGCTTGAGGGGCACAGACACCTCCACGGCGTTGGCGATGCAGGTGCCGGGGGCGATGACCAGTGAGGTGGGCTCAGCCCCAGTTAGGGTCTCAGGGAAGAGTGCAAAGCCTGCGGTGGTGGACGCACACTTCTTGTAGAATGCGCGCACGGAGATGAGTGACATGCAGGCGCCCTGGTCCTGGAAGGCCAAGTAGAAGCCAGCCTTGGAGAGCGGCCCAAAGCTGCGCACCTTGGTGTTGACACGGCCAGCATCGAGCCGGGAGAAGCTCTCATCGGGTGCGATGGTGTCCACCTTCACATAGGGGTTCTCCATCCAGAAGGGGGAGGAGGCTGAGGCCACGTCACTGTCAGCCTCATAGTAGAAGAGGTTGAAGGTCTCCTTGCAGGAGCCAGGGATGTTGGGAATGCTATTGCAGTCCCGCACAGTGAACTTGAGCTCCACGTAGACCCGCTGCACATCTCGCCGCCAGATGAACCCTGTGCGAAGCCAGTTGTTCTGGCTGGACTCCCGCACATTACACACCTGGTACGTACGGATGGGGTTCATGGCTTCATCATAGCCGCTCACCTCTTCCCACTGTGCAAGTGAGAAAGACGGACAGTGAGACCAGCATTTGCCGGGTGTTGATCACAAGCCCAGATCTGACCTGTTATATTTACTTCACAGAGATGCTTCCGTGGTGCCGTGGCTGAGCATATAGACTAGTGGGCTCCAGTCTCAGTTCTCTGTTTGCTGTGTGACTACAGGTAAGTCATTTAACCTCCCTGGCCTCCCTTTCCCCATCTGGAACATGGTAAGAATAAAGATATTTAAAGAATAAATGACTTTAACTGAATAAAGCACTTAGAATGGGGCACCTGATAAGTACTTTGTAATTATCAGCTATATTACTTATTATCGTTATGCCTCAGTTTCATTGTCTATAAAATGGGACTGATTGAAAGTAAATGAGGCTGTGAGGAATTAAATAGGTCCAATAAGCACTGATTACTACTATTACCATCACATTTAACCTTCACAGTTCCTTGGAAGACACATCTGTTGTTCCCACTCCAGAGAAGAGGAAGCCAAGACTCATAAAGGCAGGGACTTGCCCAAGGTCACAGAATCAGGTCTGGTGACTTGAGGGTCTGTAACATCACCCAAACCCAGACTAAGTGTTCCAGAACTTAGTACAGTTGTGAAGGCCATCGAGGGAGGTCAGTTAGAACACTTTAGAGATGTCAAGGGCTATAGGAATGTAACATTCAAGAAACGGAGGCCCAGAAAGGTAAAACTGTCTTGCTCAAAGTCACAGCAAGTCAGAGATCTGGAACCAAAGCTTCCTTGTTCCCAAGCCAGTGCTCTTCCCAAGGACCCAGGAAGGAGGGAGATGACAGACATGCAAAGGGCTGCCAGGTAGAAAGGGATGGGAGCAGGTTGAAGACAGGCTGAGGGGCGGGCAGAGGGAGAATGGGACAAAGATGGTGTGTATGTGGGAGGAAGGACAGAGGCAGGCTGAAGGGTCAGAGAGGAAAGCATTTTCAGAGATGGACCAGCAGGTAAGGGGGAAGGTGACAGGTGCAGACAATGCGGATGCCACAGGTGGGGAAACTGACAAGTAGGGCACAGAGGCAGCCCTGCTGAGGCAAAGGGGCTAACTGGCAAGCAGCACTCAGGAGAAATGGAGAGAAGGTCTTACCCCACTTTCTGGATGAGAGGTCCATGCCAACTCAGATGTCACCCATTTTGTATCCATGAGGGTCTCTGTGGAAGCAACAAGAAAAAAAAGGCCAGGGGCCAAGCTTAGGATAAGGAGAAAGAGGAGGTTGCCCAGGAAAGTCCAGGATGCCAGACATCAGTTCCCACCAGGTACTCCCAGGTTCCCAAAGCTCTCAGCTCCCCAGGCCCAGAGGAGACCCTGCAGCCACTCCCAGAGATGTCACAGCCTCAAAGATGTCTTGTCGGGCCAGCTGGGAGTGGGTGTTAGTTGCTGACCCCAGGTCTGGGTTAATGAGGCAGGATCCAGGGCCGGTTCACACACCTACAGGCTCTGCTAATCTCCACACAAAGGGGCTGGCAGGGCCTTTATCCTGGAACAAAGGGCCGTGTGCTTCAGACCCTGTTGCCCAGGCCTCCCCTGACTCCATTCCCAACACAAAGGCGCAGCCCCACACACGCCCAGGGGAATGGGAGAACAGTCACAGGCCAGAGCCCACACCCACCCAGCCTCCTACACAACCACTTCTAGCGGACAGGACAGGAATGCTCTTTGAGAAGGGGGTGAGGACCACCAAGGCCCAGTCAGCTCCTCTAGAGCTAGTTCAGTTGTTCCTGCACTCCTTGGATAAAAGTACTGTTGGTGTATCCCTTTTACAGATGAGAAAACTGATGCCTGGATACAGTATGTGAAAAAAGTAAAAGTATTAGTCGCTCAGTTGTGCCTGACTCTGCCATCCCACGGACTGTAGCCCACCCAGCTCCTCTGTCCATGGGATTCTCCAAGCAAGAATACTGGAGTGGGTAGCTATTCCCTTTTCCAGGTGTTCTTCTCAACCCAGGGATCGAACTCAGGTCTCCTAGAGTTCGATAGCAGGCAGATTCTATACAGTCTAAGCCACCAGGGAAGCCCAAGTACAATATATATAGGACCTAAGAAAGCTGAGCGCCGAAGAATTGATGCTTTTGAACTGTGGTGTTGGAGAAGACTCTAGAGAGTCCCTTGGACTACAAGGAGATCCAACCAGTCCATTCTAAAGATCAGCCCTGGGTGTTCTTTGGAAGGAATGATGCTAAAGCTGAAACTCCAGTATTTTGGCCACCTCATGTGAAGAGTTGACTCACTGGAAAAGACTCTGATGCTGGGAGGGATTGGGGGCAGGAGGAGAAGGGGAAGACAGAGGATGAGATGGCTGGATGGCATCACCGACTTGATGGACGTGAGTTTGAGTAAATTCCGGGAGTTGGTGATGGACAGGGAGGCCTGGCGTGCTGCGATTCATGGGGTCGCAAAGAGTCGGAGACAACTGAGCGACTGAACTGAACTGAAGGTAAAACTGCTAGAAATTGAGGTGAAAAGTTTCGAAACGTGTCTCAAATTCAAGTCTGACTCCACAACCAATCTCTTAACCAGGGTACTATGACTGCAATACGCCCTTCTGTAAAGGGAAAACAGAAAGCCTGGAAAGCTCCTGTGTATACTTTGTCTCAACCAGGCTGTCACCTCCTCCAAGAAGCCTACCCTGAACCCCCAAGTCAGTGTTAGATGCCTTCCTCTGTGTATCCAGGGTCAGGGGCTTTGTTGCAGCACCAATCCCATTCTAAGCTTCGGGGTTTTTGTCTGTTTCCTTTTGCTTGGCCATGCTGCTGCTGCTGCTAAGTCGCTTCAGTCGTGTCCGACTCCATAGACGGTAGCCCACCAGGCTCCCCCGTCCCTGGGATTCTCCAGGCAAGAACACTGGAGTGGGTTGCCATTTCCTTCTCCAATGCATGAAAGTGAGAAGTGAAAGTGAAGTTGCTCAGTCGTGTCCGACTCTTAGCGACCCCATGGACTGCAGCCCACCAGGCTCCTCCATCCATGGGATTTTCCAGGCAAGAGTACTGGAGTGGGGTGCCATTGCCTTCTCCGTGCTTGGCCATAGGATGGGTCTATTAATGCTTCTGACATAAACTTGCTCCCCTAGGAACTGGATCTGGGTTCTGGCTTAATAACTCTTTTCTCAGCAGTGTAACCCCAACATTACACCTAGGAGTGGGAAAGAGGTCCTGAGTCTTTTCTCATAGTCTGGAAGACAGCCAGTGGTTCTCCCCTCAACTCCAAGCTGGAATGGGGCAGGATTGCCCCAGAAGTCCTGGGGGCCTCAACATCAACAGTGGGGGCAGGCTGGAGGTACTTGGAGAAGGGAAAGACCCAAACCCTACAGACTCCCGGCTTATGGTCTTCGCTAGTTTCCTGCAGTCTGGCTCTGAGCTGGGGATGGTGGAAGAGGCAGCTGTGGGCCCAGGCCCTCACGTGAGGCAAGGGGGCCCGCCAGCAGCAGCCATTCACTTGGGAAGCGTGGCTCCCTCCTCCTTCCTGCAGCAGCAGCTGGCCCCTGGAGGCCGGGCTGAGGGGTGAGCCATCCCAGCTTCGTCGTCGGTGGCCTGACAGGCCCCTCTGGCAGACAGACAGACAGACACCACGTTCAGCGCGGGGGTGGAGGGGTCGGGGAGAGAAGAGGGGGTGGGCTGAAGCAGGGGCCCAGAGACAGGCAGAGAGGGGTTGGAGCGGGTGGATGGTGGGCGGCACCCAAGCTGGAGGGATGTGCTGGGCGTCGGGCTAGGACCAGACAGCCCAGACAGCCGGGATGGCCGGCGGTGGACTACAAAAGACAGCGAGATGGAGAGACAAGGAGGCCCAAGGAGACAGACACGGAGAGGGAGTTGCCAAGTAGCCTCTTCCACAGCCAGCAGCCCAGAGTGCTGCGGTCCCTGGGAGCCCCTGCGAGCCGCGAGCCAAGTGCACCCCCTCCCCCCAGCCAGTCCGCCCGCTGGTCTGCCCGCTGCCCGCTGCCCGCCGCCCGCCACCGAGCCGGCCAGGGCTCCCACCGCTCCCTCGAGCTGCCTCCCTCCTCCCTCTCCCTCACTTCCTTCTGCTCAGCCTGTGCCAAACCCATCTGGAACTGTTTAAACCCAAATATTCAGCCCCCTCCCCCCTCCAAGCCAGATTCCTCCACAGTTTAAAACAAGCCCTGCGCTGGCTCTGAGAGGCGGGAGGGAGGGGGCGCTGGGGAGGGGGGCGGGGGGAGGTTGGTGAGGGGAGGCTCTTCATTTCTGTTTAATTTCTGGGGAGCGAGAGAGGGAGGGGGCGGGGGGATCGGCCCTTGGCCATCGCTCAGCCTTGGCCATCGCTCAATCTCGGCACATTTTTCCCATTAATGAGGAGAGGACTTAGATTTCGAGTCATGTGTGCCTGAGGAAGGGCTCGGTCACCCTGGTGGGGAGGGGCTTGCTCTCTGGGGGAGGGGAAGGGCTTACTCCCTTCTGCAGGAGGGAGACCCTGAGGTGCCCGTGTCCCAGCCTCAGGAAGAAGGTGGGGCGGGGGTTGGGGGGGCGGTGAATCTATCTGTCTGTGGTGTTGAAGGGGAGAGACTCACCTCTCCAGAGCCCACCTTTCCTATGTGTAGGGTGTGTGTGTGTGTTAGTACACACTTGCTGGAGTAAAGGATATAGGTACAGGGGATAAGGACAAAAGAGGAATGAAGGCGCGGTCTCCAAACTCCCCAGCTGCCCACCTCATGCCCACCCCCTTCTGTCCCACCATGGCTGCTGGAGGGAAACCAGAGGGCGGTGGACACTTGCAGATACAGGCTCTGTTGGGCAGGGAACCCCACCACCACCCCCGCCCCCGCAAGAAAGCAGAGGAAGTGGCCACCAGTCCTTTCTGGAACTCTCTGGGACTGGGGCTTCAATGCTCAGAAGGAAAGCAGCACCCCTTTCAGGTTTCACGGGGCCAACGGGAATGGCCACGTGGCAGCAGCTGTGTGGCTCTCGCTTGTGCACACAGAGGCACACACTTCACCAAGTTCTCAGTGGCTGGGCTCCTTCCCACCACTGGGGCTAAAGAGCGACCAGTCCCACATATGGTGGACAAAAACACACAAAGCCACAGCCACCCGCAGACACACACGCTTTCACACACAGTCTGCCTTTCACAGACACACGGATGCATCTGGTCCAAACAGATCAGTCTTCCTGAGACATCCATATACAATGAATCTTTCCTACACACAGATTCGGCATGCCTTAGGCAAAGACTCAGTCTCTCAGCCTTCATATGTGCGGATTTCCTGAGACATATGCATCCGCGAGGGCGTGTGCAGCCAACAGTGCGTTCTCCCTACACACCCAGCCGCACGCTATTGCCAACCACACGTCACAGTCTTAAGTGTAGTCAAGTGCAAACACAAACACCAGTTTGCCTGTACAGATGCCATGACATGCTCTTACACAGTCACACACAACTAGCATCAGCTGCACACGCGCAGATGCCCACTTGCACTGAAACATTCCACAGGAGCGTGCAGACATAGTATACGTATCAATATCTAGAGGTGGCGTAAAGCCTCAGAGTTGCATTCTCGATGCACATGCCACACACACACATTCTGCAAGCCTGTTCTTTCTGAGATGAGTTTTCAAGCAAAATGGAGAAGAGTTGGGAGAGGGCACTCTTCTGCTGAGAAAGCAGAGAGACTGGGGCAGCCTTGACCAGAGTCACAGGGAAGGAACAAGCCCCAGACTGGCTTCCTGTGGCCCTGGCCCAGGCAGGAGCTGTCACAGGTCACGAGGCTGGGGTTGGGGCAGGGGCATGAAGATGCTTCTGGGTGTGGCAGGGTGCAGCCTCCCCAGGTATAGCCCTTCCCCAAGCAGCAGGCCACTTCCCTGCTAGCACAATGGTACCATCCCCAGCTCTGGGGCTGTGGTAGGGTGGGGGTGCTAGGATGAAGGCAGGTAGCCTCAGGAGCTTCGGGCAACACGTCCACGCGTAAGTTGGGGGCCCAGGAGGAAAACATCATCGGCAACCAGCATGTGTCTGAGGGTCTCATTGGGCCATACTGGTGTGTGTGTGGGGGGGAGCCTGGCACCTGCCCTAGTGAAGGGCCAGGGGCACATGACTTTATGGAGCTACTAAATCCCACAGCATCCCCAAGCCCCAAGTCACACAAAGCACCCCACCCTGTGAGCAGGTGTGCCAGTGAGACCCAGAGAATAAGAAACAATCTAGAGAACAGGAGCAAGAAACAACCAGCCCAAACTCCAGACCACAGACTGTGAGGCGACAGGAAAGGTCACACTCCTGGACTGGGCCAACAGAGTGTGCAGGGGCAGGAGGACAGAGACACAGGGTCTGAGCAAGGAGGCACACCCTGGGACCCTGCCTGCAAAGACAGGGGGAAGTCTCCTCCAGAGTCGGTCCCCCTCTTCCACCTGGGATCCCTACCTCAGCCAATCCACCTGAGTGATCTGTCCTGTCTTCCCCCCTCCCGCCCCTCCCCTGTGTCTCAGCGTGTGCACATGCATGTACCAACCTGCACACCCAGGGTGGTCAGCCCAAGGAGGAAGGGATCTAAGCAGACCCTGCCACAGGACCTGGAGGACCTCCTCTCCCTCCCCCTGCCACGGCCCCAAGGCCCTCAGGTCTGGGTCAGAGGGGAGGGGAGCATCTCAGAACAGGGAACACATTTTGTTTTTCATTCTTCCCCTCAGATCACGGGGATTTATAATTAAATAAACCTGAGAGGGAGGAGAAGGGCGGAGGAAGCAAGGGGCAGGAGCCCAAATGCCTCAGTGCTCATCCATGGCCCCCACCCTGCAATGCAAGAGACCCGGGTTCGATCCTTGGGTTGGGACGATCCCCTGGACTGAGGAGCCTGGTGGGCTATACAGCCCATGGGGTTGCAAAGAGTCGGACACGACTAAAGCGACGGACACTAAGAGGACTAATGGCCCCCACCCCAGTTGAGGCCCTGCCAGCCAGCCAGAAGGCTGATGCACAGCTCGCCTTTAAAGGCTTCCCTGGGATCCTGGCCACAGCCGGTCTGACCAGGAGTCTAAGGGCAGAGAGGCAACAGGAGACCGGGTGCCAGGGCCAGCCCTCGGGGCAGGGGGCCTCTCCCACTCCATCAGGTGCCCAGCTGTACCCAGTCTCCCTCCCCACCACCCCCAGCTGCCCAATCCCGACAAACCAGTTTGACTCAGCACAACAGGCAGGGCTACAATTTTCAAACTATGCAGGCCTGGTGATTCAGCCTCTTCATGCTGTTTAATTAGTGGAAGGCTGGGTGGCAGAGGCCTTGCCCATGGCAGCTTTTGGCTAGCTCGCTGCCGCTGAGGCCACAGTGGTGGCGGCGGTGGCAGTTCTGGTTAATGGGAAGACGGTGATGGGCAAGCTGGTTCCCTCGAGTACCTGCCACTGTCTCTCGTCGCAGCTCTGAGGTGCCAGCTCAAGACAGACGGGTGGGGGGCACCAGAGGCCACTCAAACACATGGGAAAGCCACAGAAACCCCAGCCCACTGTCACTTTTCAGCTGCCACCTCCTCAGTGGTCACTGCCGCTGAGAAAGAGATGGACTCACACACGCCTCTCTCCCCAGGGAGCCTGCCACTGCAGCAACAGAGCTTGCCTGGGAGAAGGCCGACCAGCCCCACCTCTTATATCTGGTAACTGTTTCTCTTTTCTCCAAAGCGTCTCTTCCTAGCAGGGACCTCCCCATCCTATCTGAGGTAGAAGGACCCTGTGGTCTGGACATCCATCCCACGCCCCGTTCCTAGTCCGCTCACCTACTGGACTCCGCTCATGATCCCCAAGGGGAGAATGATCTTGGCTTGGGGGACTGGGGAGCATGATACAAAAGAAGAGTGAGCAACCAGGTGGCCCTGTTTCCCCATGACTGAGGGTAAATTCGAGGGCAATTTGTGTGCGTGTTGGGGGCGGGAGAATCAATCAGAGGGCAAGGAAAGGTGTTTCTTTAACCAAGGAGGACAAGCAAGAACCCTGGCTCTATCTTCATGGAAAACTGAAATATTTGGAGGCAGAACCTTTGTGAACCCCAAGTGTGTAGATGGAAGAGCAACTAGGTGCTAGTTGGCATCTAACCAATGAGACCATGAGGGACAGCACCCACAGCTCAAGAACCTGGCCTAAATATAACGACCCCAGAGGCCAAGGGCAAACCAAATACTAGCAAAATCAAAGGGAAGGCTGGAGTAAAGGGGTGAGATCCTCCACCCATAAAGCTTGGGGATGCTGAAGAGCTCTTTGGTGCTGGGTGTCCCACCTAGCCCTGCCCTCTGGCCTAGCCCAGGACCCCCAAATCTACCCATCCCCCATTCAAGTTCCTGAATAAGGATGGGGTACAGGCAGGAGTCAAGGTCAAGTCTCTCCCTACCCCATCCTTTCCCTCCCAAAGCTGGAGAGAAATGGAGGTTGGGGGAGGAGGGGGATAGCAACTTCCCCAGACCAACTTCTCCGTGCCCCATCATTGCTTCCTCTAAGCTCCCTCCTGCAGAGCAAGTGTACACACCAGTTTCACTTTCTGGAGCTCCCCAAGGAGCAGACCCTAGGGTAATAATAATAACAACAGTTAATCCTTGAATAACAATAGCTATGTGCTAAGCACTTGACACACATGAAGGATTCAATCTTCATAACACCCCCTAGGAGGTGGGTTCCACTACTATCCCATGTCACAGTAACGGGGGCAGGAGGGTGGGTAGGGGGACCACTGGGCTGGGGTCAGCGCCTGTGGCATCATCTCTCTTCTTTCTTTCATTCTCACACTAACTGAAAACCCTAAATTCTGATATATGGCAAACGTGAAGGAATTCATGAAAGCCACACTCGGGAGGCACTGTCACCTTCTTAGGAGCGCCCCACACTGGCCTGGCCTCCCAGCTACCACCCACGCAGTCAGGGAAGAGCCCCAGACCCCACTTCACAGCTGAGGGAGGAAGGGGCAGAGGAGGGGCCACAGCCCCACTGCCCTCTCTTTCCTGGGCTGCTGCAGCTCACCAGGCTTCTGCCTCCTAGTCTGCCCCTCACGTCCTGGGCCTGGAAACCCGGATGCCAGCTCCCAGCTAGGGCCTGCCAGCTAGGGTCTAAAGGGACCAGCAGATTGTGAGGAGTGAACAGGAGAAATCAAGGAAGGGAAAGAGGAAGAAGGGACACAGGGAGGGAAGAAGGAAGGAAGAGGGTGAACCTTTGCAGGTAGCCCTTGCTCACCTGACCCAAACCACCCCGCTTCGCCCCACTCTCAGCATCAGCACCCACCGCAGCCCACAACAAGGGCTCTGGGGCCTGGCACACACAGCCCCGTAAGCGCGTGTGCCGGTGTCGCCTCTCCTAGGCTAAGACACAGACCTGAGAACTCCAGCAGGCTCACACCCTTGAGGCGATCAACAACAAAGCTCCACACTGGTTTCTCACGCCTGTGATCCTATCACACACATGTGGGTGAGTGTGCGCCAAGTGTGGGTGCGACCTCGGTGTGTCTGTCTGGATTTGCATGTGTCCACCCGTGTGAATCAGTCTGTCAGCACCAATGGGCTCAGAGATAAAAGACGATGGGGATTCAGAAGAATGTTTTTTTTTTTTTCCTCCTGGAGAAAATGAAAAAGCACCAGAAGATGCATTACTCTCGTAACTCTGTTTTTTTTCCTTCCAACCTTCAAGTTTACCGACTGTGAACATGCGAACAAACCAAGTCACACAGAATTCATGTTTTTGTTCTTAAACTAAGAAAGTGACTAGATCGGTTAAAGATACCGAATAGAAGTACTGCCTGTCATCTCAGTTTCCCCCAGTCTGTGGTGTCCTTCCCTCCACATTCAGGAAGGGTTTTATTCCCTCATTTAATGGCTCCAAAAATTTTAGAAAACCGTGTGTGTATGTATGTGTATCTGTCTGTCTGTCTATTGTTTGCCCAGTGTCAGTGCCTCTGTCCCCGCAGGCTTGTGTCAAGTGGATGTATGTGAGCTCTCCCACGGGGGCCAAAACCACTTAGGCTGTTCATCCAGGCACAGTCCTGTGGAAGTTGCAGCAACCCTTCCCCCCCAGCAGCCCTCTCTGCAGGTTTCACACAACCCACGGAGAAGCCTGGCCTTTTCCACTGGGTAATGGGTAAGGCATCAGCTCTAGCGCTACCTGAGTCAAACCCCACAACCTCTGGAGTTCGGTGGAGACCTCAGCACTGGGGGTGGGTGTCCTGCAAGAAGGCAGAGGGGGAGCGCCAGAGCAGTGTGCAACGGCGGTGCACACAGCACCTTGTGGGTAGTTGGCGCTCGGTAAACCGTCAACAATAACAGGCTCCCGCCTCACCATCCCCGCAGCCATCCCCTGACAAAGCGGAGTGCACGCACTCACACTCTCACGGTTAACTCCAAGAGGTTCCTCGCCGACGCGGCCCCTCAACCTGGGGAGCCCAGCAGCAGCCTCAGAGCCCCGGCCTTGCCTGGTGGGGGTCGCGCACACTTCCCTGCAACCAGGAGGTGCGGAGGGCCCCGCTCCTCTGTCCTGAGTGCCTGGCACTCCTACAGAAGCTCACCGCCGGGCCATGACTTTTCAGGGACGCTCACCCAGGTCGAGCTGCCTGCGGTCCCACAACCGGCAGACAGCCGGCAGCTGGAACCTACGAGGTGGCGCCCAAGGCGTCCCTGCCACCCCAGCTCCAGCCTCTGGAGAGGGTGCGGGTGGCCGAGCCTCCTCCGAAGTAAGCCTGGACCGCATCGGACCGACACCGCGGACCCACCCCTGGCCCCTGCTCGGGCGACCCCGGACACCTTAACCCTTGGACGTACTCCCCCGACGCCGCTTACCTTCCAGCGCCCGGCAGCCGGCGGGCAGCAGCAGGGGCAGCAGCAGCAACGGAGAGAGCAGCGGCAGGAGCCCCGGCGGCAGCGGCGGCGGCGGCGGGCGGGCTCGGGCCATGGCCGGGGCTGGCTCCGGGAGCCGAGCCGGGCCGCGCCGGGCCGCGCCGGCGGGGCTGCGGGCACCCGCAGGAGGATCCGCTCGGCGGGCGCGAGAAGGCTCGCGCACGGTCCCAGGAGATCCAGGCAAGGAGAGGGTGCAATCCAGGCAGGCGGCTCCGGGACCCAGGCGGTGCCCTGAGCCGGGCGATCCTGGGGTAAGCAGGCAGGTCGGTCCTGGGGGAATCTGGACGGACCGGTCCAGGAGGATCCCGGGCGCTTGGAAAGCTCGGAGCCAGAGAACTCGGGGAGGCGGGTCGGGGCGGGAGGGAGCGAGTGGTGGTAGTTCGGTGTGCACAGTAATCCAGCGGTCTCCTGCGGGCCCGACTCGGATCTGAGACTCCGGGTGCGCGCGCCGTCCGGGGTCCGAGCTGGGTTCTTGCTGCGCCGCTCACGTACTCACTTCTGCTGTCCCCAGCGCTGGCGCGGCCGCTCTGGACGAGAGGGGCGGGGCTGTCCGCCTGCCTGTCATCGCGGAGGCCCCGCCCCTAGCCACCCGCCGCCCACTCACAGACCGCCAGGCGCGCTGGTTCGGCCTCAACAGCACTACGCCGGAGTTTAGTTGGCAGCGGTTCCATCACGCCCACCCTCAGGTTCTCCGAGGCCTGGGGTGGGCAGGGCCAAGGAAAAGATGAATTAGATTGGGCGGAGCGATATTGTCCATCAGAGGGAGAAGCCCGCCTCCTGTCCCCAGTGGTGATCAGTAACCGAACCTGAGTCCGAAGTGCCATTCACGTAAAACGAGCCGGGGGCGCCCCCGTGTGGTCTGTGCGTGCCTGAGGCCGCCCCCATGTGGCTGTCTTTACAGGCACGTCCGGACCCAAGCTAATCGCGGCTTACGCACTACCAGGTGGGCGTCCTCCGCGACACATCCTGTGACCAGGACCTTCTCACTTGTTTATTCATTCATTCATTCGTGTATTTCATCATTCTTTGAGCCAAAGACTGACTAGAGTTTTCTGGCGATACAGCAATGGATAAGACAGAGGTTTGTGTTCTCTGGGAGCTAACATAGCGGTGGAGGCAGGCATGAAGTCATCACCGCAGAGTGTAACAGTTATTATTATGGAGGAAGGACAGAGTTGCTGGAGCACATGTGAGAGGCACGGCTACGTCTGGCCCTGAGGAAATGACATTCAAGTGGAAATATGAAAGATGAATAGTAGGCGAAGAATATGTGTTTGGGGACCGAGGCGGGCAGTTTCAAGCAAAGCAAACACGCTTTGTATGAAGTCCCAGGGGCAAGAGAAACTGATATTCATTGGAGGAAATGGAAAGAAGTTCAGAGTATCTTAAATGCAGAGTTGGAGGCTGAGGGGAGCCAAAAGGAAGCTTGGGAGTAGGTGGAAGCAGAGGAATTTTTTTTTTTTTTTTTTTTTTTTTGGACTCAGAAGGCCTTCCTAAGAGCTAGGGTCTGAAGCAGGGGCATTACTTTATCAGATTAACATGGCTTCTCTGGGAAGGACTGAATGAGAAGAGGCAAGGGTTGGAATCAGGGAGGTCAGTGAGGAAGCTGTGCAGTGGTCAGGCAGAGGAAGATGGTGGCTTGGACCAGAGTGGTGGCTGTGGGGATGGAGAGAAGTAGGTAGGTCTAAGATATTTTAGGACACAGAGCTCAGGGGAATTGTGATTGGGTGGTTGAGAAGCTTGGGGTAGATAGAGACATTAACAAGAATCCCCAAGTTTCTGAATTGGGCAAATAGACTCCTACCCCATTTGTTCAACAAACGTTTGTAAAGTGCAAAAAACACTCTGAAAAAAATCAGTCAAGTTTATTAAGATGTAAATGTTGTTATCGGAGAAGGCAATGGCACCCCACTCCAGTACTCTTGCCTGGAAAATCCCATGGACAGAGGAGCCTGGAAGGCTGCAGTCCATGGGGTCGCTGAGGGTCAGACATGACTGAGCGACTTCACTTTCCCTTTTCACTTTCATGCATTGGAGGAGGAAATGGCAACCCACTCCAGTGTTCTTGCCTGGAGAATCCCAGGGACAGGGGAGTCTGGTGGGCTGCCGTCTATGGGGTTGCACAGAGTCAGACACTACTGAAGTGACTTAGCAGCAGCAGATGTTATTATAGCCCCATTTTACAAACAAAACTGACATCTAGAAAGGCTTAGTGACTTGCCCCAAGTCACAGTGCTCATAAGTAGCAGGGTGGGATTTGAATCAGAGTGTATAGCTCTTTTTTTTTTTTTTTTTTTAAGGATTATATAGCTTTCAGACTCACTCATTCTACTTCATCAGACACCTTAGGATCACTTAGGTGCCTGCTAAAAACTCAGAATTCTGAGCCACCCATCCACCTTGGATGTTGGGACTCAGAATTTCTGGGGGTATGGAGGCCAACAGTCTGCATTTCAAATAAGCATTCCAGGTGATTCTGATGCACTCTAAAGTCCAAGAGTCACTATCACCATGCAGCCTCTCACTGTCCTTACTGAAGAAACATCTGTCCCTCTGAACCTCCCCCAGATACCATGAGATTTCTCAGGACAGAGAGTAAGAGATCAGATTCTGAGCTGCCTCAGAAGCAAGATGGTCACACTTAATCCTTTGACCATGAAGTATCCTAGATCCAGTCCTAAAAGTTCCATTAGTGTAAACGAGGTCATGGATCCAGTGCTCAGGGACATTGCTCTAGAGAGGTTAGTCCTACTGGCCAGAGGCATGTGAGGGTACATGGGGCTGGAGTGGGAGTGAGGGGCGGGGAAGATGCCATAAGATTCCCAGATTTCACCCCTTCAATCTGTTCTCAAGCCCCAGAGACTCCCAGAAACATCGTTCAGGGTTCTAGGTCACAGAAGGGATCTTGGAGATCACCTTGTGCAACTCTCCCATTGCAGAGCTGGAAGCCTGAGGCCCAGAGCCAGGAGGGCTGGCCCCAGAGTCCCCTCTGCCCTGGGGTGCTGGTTGCAGCAGGACAGGGTAACATTTCGGCAGGTGGCCCGGCAGCAACGCCTCCCAGCTGAAGTCCTGCTCGTAAGGCGGATCTGTGAGGCCGGCAGTCCTGTTTGCTCAGCATCTGTGCCAGGGTAGGCCTCGCCCTGGACAAACACAGCCTGCCTGGCGGCGGGCACCAGGTTTCTTTGTTCTCGGGCCTGATAGCAGAGGCTGCAGGGCCAGCAGGTAACGGAGGGCCCGTCCTCACCGGATGTTGGCACTATGGTTCCCACGGGAATGGCTCCTGATCAAGAGGCCGACAGGCTGGAGGGCACCTGAGTACTGGCCACAGCAACCTTGGGCAGGAAGGTGACCACCTGGCAACAGAACAGACGTGAGCAGAGGGCAGGTGGAGGGACAGGAACTGAGACAGGCCAGATAAGGAGGGCTTTCATCTCTGCAGGGCTAAGTGAGCAGACGGTCTTCACTCTCTTATCTTTTCAGGCTGATGAAGTATCAAGGAGCCCAGGAGCAGGCTCCTCTCCAGCTTTTGATTTGGAGTGAAGGGAGAACGTCCAGACTGAGGTCAAGATGCCTCTCTCTGGGCCAAACATTCTTTGCCGGTTTGTTTCTAGGAGGGAGATTAATGTAGAAGCAAAACCTTGGACTTTGGCATCAGAGGGAGCTAAGTCTAAATCCTAGCTCAGTCATTTACCAGCTGGGGGACTTATGATAAGAAGCTGAACCTTTCTGAGTCCAAGCATCAATGGGAATGAAGGTGGGACAATGATCATACCGCCCTCACAGGGCTATGATGATGCTCTGGCCACAGGGCCGGGAGCACTGCAAATATCTAATAAATGCAGGTGCCATATAATAATTAACACTCATGCCCCAGAACCAATCTGGACACACGGTCAGTTTTGGGATAATTATAATAGAAGAATGTATGCAAATTGAATTGGGGCTGGGACCAGCTCCAGATTCTCTTTTTAAAAAATAATAAATGTGTGTTCCTCGGTTTGTGGTTTGGAGATGGTGGTGAGAAAGACAAAACTAGGAGAAGAGGGCTTTGGGGAAATAAGTGATGGGGGATGAGTGCTTTTTGGGCTTCAGTTAAGAACTAGTATAGAGGCAGAGAGTCCAGCGAGCAGGGCAAGAAGTGATGGTGACAGGGCTGGCTTTGTATAGCATGGTAGTCTGAGCAGTGGGATGGGTGGTCATTTATAGGAAGAGAAGTAAAAACTTGAGGAGGGGCAATTTGGTTGGGGCAGGAAGTGGGAACAGGGACTGAGGATGTCATTTTGGACTGGCTAGGCTTGGGAGGCCTGTCAGCATTCAGATGGGCTCATGGAGCTGACAACTGACACCACTCCCACCTCCTTCGCTGACCGTCTCCATTGCCACCTAGGCAGCCCCAGATCTAATCTTTCTCTGTCACTTGTAGGCACCACCTCAGGACCTTTGCACTGGCTGTTCCCTCTGCACACCATCACTGTCTCTCCCATTGCACTATTTTATTAGTTGAGGTTATATTACATAGTCATTTGTCTATGTATGCATTGTCTGTCTCCCTTTCTAAAACGTTAGCTTCCTGAGAGCAAGGGCTTGTCTTATTTTCCACTGAATCTGCAGTATAAGGACCACTGACCTGCATGAAGTAGCAATTTACTGAATCAATCAGTAAGAAGGGCAAATATATGGGATTCCTACTGCCGCTTCCTCCTCCCAAGCCTATGGCAGACGTTGCTCATCAACTATGGGCTCTTTCCTCAATGCGATGCTGCAGACAGCCCTTGTCCTTGTCAATCTCTGACTGTTGGCATAGGAAGTTCCACCAACCTGCCATCCCTGTAGTAGACAAAGGTCCTCTGCTGGCTACCATGTGATCATGTGTGAGTCTTTTAAAACTCCTTGGGGGGCTTCCCTCGTGATCCAGTGGCTAAGACCTCGAGCCCCCCATGCAGGGGGCCAGGGTTCAATCCCTGATCGGGGAATTAGATCCCACATGTTGCAACAGTGTTCACATGCAGATCCCGAGTGCCGCAACCAAGACCCAGTGCAGCCAAATACATAAACATTTTTAAAACGTAAATAAAGCTCCACGGGCTTCAGTTTCCTCATCTGATGTCTCATCCGAGAGGTAGGGGAGACTCTCCACTCTTCCTTTATGAGCAGGGCTTCCTGTCAAGAACTGTGGTCACCTGCAGACATTATTGAGTCACAATCACTCCTGCACTTTTCTCACTCTCTGCTTCCTCCGTTTTCTCACCAGCCCCAGAAGGCAAGCCTAGAAATAACCTTTGACACCTGGCCCAACAACACCCTCATGTTCGGATGAGGAAACTGATCTCAGAGAAGAAAAGTCAATGGAGCCAGAAACCTAACAAAGCTTAGTTGTCCACACACAATGCTCTGGCAACAGCCATTCCTCTCCTCTGATCCCCGCAGGGCCGGGCACTGGCTGCCATCAGCACCTCCTCTCCGGGATGGGAGCCGGGGCCGCAGCTTCCTTTATTCTCGGGCTCATTCCCAAGCCCCAGGAGGCGGGCAGCCTGGCTTCCATCCAGGCCCTGGGCAGTTGGCGGAGGAAAAGGATGCCCTGTGGATTCCTGGCTCCTTCCCCCACTTCCGAGCTGCCCATTCAAGGAGGCGAGAAAGGTACAGGCCTCTTCCTCCACAGTTGCTTTCGGAAATTGGAAATTGCCTCGGGGTGTTTGGACCAGGGTGAAGTTCTCAGCTGTTCCAAAGCCAATTAACGCCCTGTTGGCAGCTTCTGGCCTTCATCTTCTTCCGATCCAACCTGGATCATCCCCTCTGCTTTCTTGAAGCTGTTCTACAGCCCGTATCTTCTCTGACAACAGCTCAGTTCTGGCTTCCCTTGAGGAAGGGTGGAGGAGGAAATAGAGGAGTATTGATTAAATCTCTCTGTGATCTTAAGTGGAGGTGCTTTAAACATCTCCCAGAGAGGGGGATGCCTCAGTTGCCGCTGAGCCTGCCTGCGCAGAGCTCCTGTTTGCAAACTGTCTTTTCTTGTGGAGACACTGCACTTCCTTTTTCTAGGAGCTATTTGGGGAAACACTAATGTTTGCAGGAACAGAGAGCCAGCTCCCCGCTCAGGAGGACAGTGAGGACCCAGAGGGATCCAAAAGTGCTAATTAAAGACCAATACCCATAGCCATTTGGGGAAAGTTAAAAAATGGAAAAGACTGAGGCTTTCATGTTTAATTAGGAAGGAAGAAATATCAGGGACTAAGGATGATTTTTTTTTTTTGGCTGCACCTTATGGCTTGCAGGATCTTAGTTCTCAGACCAGAGATGGAAACCCGCGCCCCCTGCAGTGGAAGTGCAGAGTCCTAACCACTGGACTGCCAGGGAATTCCCTAAGGGTGACTTTTAGGAAGACAGATTTTGACTTGATATTTATCATTTCAGCCATTTATTGAATAGCTACTGCATGCCAGGTGTGAGGGAACAACTGTGATCAGGTCCCCTGACCTCAGGGAGGTCACGGTCAGAGGGGGAAGGCAGGTGTCCAGGAAACACAGGACAAGCCCAGGACAGTAGGGGGCCCAGGCACAGACATGCACCCAGCCCACCTGGTCAAGAACACCATGATGGGAGTGAGGGAAGTTTTCCTAAGGAGGCAGACATGGAGCTGAGACAGGGCTGAGGCCTGGCGAATAAGAGAAGCTGGCCAGGAGAGAGTGACAGACAAGAAGGCTGAGCAGCAGGCGTTCTCAGCTTCGACACATTGGAATCACCTGGGCAGTTTTTAAAAATGAAGGCTGCTCATGTCTAGGGATCTCAGAGGGGGGCAGGGCCTGGCACTGTTGTGTCTTAAAAGCTCCCCAGAAGGGGGATTTAGGGGAGAATGGATCCATGTATATGCATGGCTGATACCCTTTGCTGTTCACCCGAAATTATCACAACATTGTTAATGGGCTGTACCCCAATACAAAATAAAAGTTCAATAAATAAATAAAAAGTTGAGCCTAATGTTGAAGGGAGGTCGGGAGAAACACCAGATCATAAAGTAGGTGTTGGGGGTGGTGACAGTCCAGGAGTCACTGGTGGGTCAGCAGTGGCCACATTGCAGAGGACTTCAGCAGCCATGTGAAGGAGGTTGGAGTTCTCCCCAAGGAAGATAGGAAGTCCCCATAGGTTTTAAGGTTTCAAGGAGAGAAGTCTATCAGTTACATTTGCTTTACAAAATAATGCCTTTGCGTCTTGCATTTCCCCTCCTCTTCCCTTCACCTCCACCTGATGTGAAAGGATCCCTAGAGAGGCCCACTCGGGACCACCAGGGTCAATGGTACACCCCCCACCCCCCCACCACCAGGGGCTCTCCTTTCCTCTGCAGAGCTCAAGCCCTCGCCAGGCCCTGCCTTGAGTCTCTGGGTAGTGCAAGTCCTCTGTACCTGCCTCGGGGGGCGGTGGGGGGGGTGGTCACTGGAATCCCCAGCTCCTTCTCCCTGCTTGTCCCCGCTCCCCAGTATCTGCCCTGATACTGGCTCTGGCCAGTTTCATCCAGTGCCAGCCCAGCTGAAAATGGCCCCTGACCTGCCTGAGTTCTGTGGTCACTGGACAGGGGAGGCATTTGCTTCTCCGTTTGCCAAAGCTACCGCTCTGGGGTCAAACCCAATAGCTTCTTCCTTCTGGGAATGTGTATTGTCAGGCCTGTCTAGGTCCCTGCTGCTACTCTCAGAGTCCCCAGGGCACCTCTTGCTCCCAGCTGGAGGAGAACAGTACAGCGGTGAAAAAACAGGGCTTCAGAGTCCGTCAGACTTGGCTTACGAACCTGACTCCACCTCTCCTCAGCACTGTGACCTGAGCAAGTTGCTTCCTCTCTCTGAATCTCCACTTCCATATTCCTAAAATAATAACACCGACCTCCTAGGACAGTTGGGAACTTTAAATGGGATAAACATGTAAAAGCCTGAATGGAATACCAAGCCCACAATAAGTCATCAATAAATGGTAGGGTCATTTACTACTATTAGTCAATGCTAATTATTATTGCTAGTGCTGGACGCTCTGCTAAATGAAAAAAAGTTGTAGAATAAGAAGACAGGACACTCAGCTTGTAGAGTTACTTTGAACGCAGAACACAGGCAGTCTGAGAGACTTTTATCAGAGCTGGAGGCTACTCATGGGCCAAGGAAATGCTACCTACCTAATCGGCCCTTTGGACCTTTGGACTCCTGCTCCGTTCTTGATATTTATACCGCTACTTGCTGGTAGACCGACAGGGGCCTTTCAAAAATGCGTCAGGATGAAGCCTGGGACTGTTGTAATGTCAGCGTTGTCTGGCACGGTGTGCGGACTGTGCACACAAGAGCACTGCCCAGGATTTGCATTGCATTCAGAGCTCCGAGACTGATGCATCTCTGTCTCCTGTCTCCCCGTGGACAGAGCATCATAAACAGCTGTGATTGGAGGCCAGAAGCCTGCTCTGGTCTGTCCAGATCTGCCTTCCTTCTTTCCCTGATTAAATGAGGTGAAGGGTCCAGTAGGTGGCCAAGCCTTGCCCTCCCATCAGCCTTCCTTTCCATAAAGTTCCCAAGGCACTGAGGATAAAAATAAGTGAGAAACCAAGGTTCCTCTTTATTATTAATATTAGCTGAGCGAGTGTATGAGAGATCCCAAAGCTGGTGTCTCTCTGAGCCGATGGAGCACCTCCTCAGCCTCACAGCCCAGACCAGGGCCTTATCAGGGGCACTGGCCCAAATGCAGAGCCCTCCCAGGGACCCTTGTGTAGAAAAACAGGAGAGGAGAAGACACCAGCTCCCAAGATAGCCTGGCTGTCCATGGATTCAGGGGCACAGGTGAAGGAAGGGGGAGAAGGGCCAGAGGAATGTGAGTGAGTTTTAATACATGAAACCCGGTCCCCATCTGAGCCTTAGAAACTAACCACGTAAATAGACATCCCTGGAAGAGGGCAGGGAGTGTCTCCACCTCCTACAAGGATACCCCAGGGAGACAAGCATGGCTCCTGCCTGCATGGAACCTCAGGTCTAGCAGGGCAAGTATTTACTGACCTGATTAAGTTGCTATAATGTGGTAAGTGCTGCAGCGTCACAAAGCGCACTCGGCAGGCCAGACCAGGCTCTGCTCAGGAAATGCTCTGAACATAAGGACTGACTTACAGACTGGGTGAGGCACGGTGGGGAGAGGGGGCGGGGCAGAAAGAACCGCACTGGTGGACAGTAATGAATGAGAGCCCTTCCCTGATGTTTTCTCATGAAATCCAGTCCCTGGGAAGTATTCTGAATGGCCCCTAAATGCTGCAATCCCCAGGCTTGCCTTTGGGAGTCTCATGCTACCTGGTGCCCTCGGGGGACACCAGCTATGCCAGCGGCTCTTTCCCACACTCAGACCCCATCTCCACGGGCTCCCCATCTCCTCTTGGGGTGTACTTCAGGCATCTCAACTCCAACATGTCCAAAATTAGACTCATCTCCCTTTCACCCTCAACCCCCTACCTCCTCCTCTGGGTTCTGCTCCAGGAAGGACAGTGCCGTCCACCAGGTGCCCACACAGGACACCTGAGCGGCTGCACAGACTTCTCTTCTTCCTTTTTTCCTTCATCCCATTCATTATCAACTGTGACAAGTCTTAGCTCCTTAACATTCCTCTTCCTGCTCTCCAGTCATTCATGTCCTCCCGTCCATCTTAACTCTTGCCTTGATGTAAGTTAGTCCTTCCTCTCTGGCCTGTTTGATTGTGATTCCCTTCTAACTGGTCCACAAACTCTCCACCACTATGTTATCCTGTTAAATTACTGTTTCTGATCAAGCGAGGTATTCCCCCCACCCACGTCCCCCATCCATGGTATAGAGATTAAGAGTGTGGGCTCTGCAGCCAAGAAGTTTGGGTTTAGGTTCTGTCACTCACCATCACTGTGACCTTGAGCAAGCCATTTAACCTCTCTAAGCCTAGAAGGTGGAGATAATAACAGCATCCAGACGGTACATGGCTGCTGTTTTTGTCCACCCCCAATACACCACCTGGGCTTCCCAGGTGGCTCAGTGGTAAAGAACTTACCTGCCAATGCAGGAGACATAAGAGACACGGGTTTGATCCCTGGGTCAGGAAGATCCCCTGGAGGAGGGCAGAGCAATCCACTCCAGTCTTGCCTGTAAAATTCCATGGACAGAGGAGCCTGGCAGGCTACATACAGTCCATGGGGTTGCAAAGAGTAGGACCTGACTGAGCACACACTCATGCAATACATTGCCCTCCTTCTCACCCTTCCTTTTGGGTGACCTCCCCTTCCTCAACTCCACAAGGCAAGGTTGCCAATCACAGAACCTGATCCCCCATCACAGACATGGGCATCGGCCCAGGTCAGGTCAGTCAGAGCCTTGTTCTAGGTATTGGAGTCCTGAGAGAAGTTGCTGGGACAGAAGGTAGCTGATGCTGAGCCCGTGGAGCAGCACCCTCTAGAGTCCACATACAGCCACTGCAGGCCCTGGTTCCATTCCAGCTAAGTCGCTTCAGTCATGTCGGACTCTGTGCGACCCCATAGACGGCAGCCCACCAGGCTGCCCCGTCCCTGGGATTCTCTAGGCAAGAATACTGGAGTGGGTTGCCATTTCTTTCTCCAATGCATGAGAGTGAAAAGTCAAAGTGAAGTCTCTCAGTCGTGTCCGACTCTTAGCAACCCCATGGACTGCAGCCTACCAGGCTCCTCCGTCCATGGGATTTTCCAGGCAAGAGTACTGGAGTGGGCTGCCATTAAGCGGGGCTGTCCATGGTTTCCTTCTGCTTGGTGAACTGACTCTCCGATTCTCTCTCTCTTTCCACCCTCGCAT
This sequence comes from Bubalus kerabau, assembly GCF_029407905.1. Lineage (NCBI taxonomy): Eukaryota > Metazoa > Chordata > Mammalia > Artiodactyla > Bovidae > Bubalus > Bubalus kerabau. Next base: position 129,095,784 of record NC_073625.1, read on the forward strand.
TTCCTCTCTCCTGTTTTTTTTTTTTTTTTTTCCTTGAGTAAGGACCTGTTTCTGACTCTAAGGCCTAAAATCTACAGCATAGCACTGTTGCCAGAACGAAATGGGGCTGTGCTGTCAAGCCCAGTTCTGAGAATGTTGGCTGTTGGGAAGTTGGCCCCACTCCAGTCATCCTGGAATCAAAGCCTGCTAGGAGGTGAGACTCAGTGGAGACCACTCAGTGGACATAGCCATCAAATAGGTGGCCAGCCATGGGAAGGCAGGGGATGTGTCGGGCTTGCTGACCACTGAGCCCCACCCCCACCAGGCCTGCACGGTGTCTGGTATTGAGCAGGTCCTCACTTAACATCCATTCACTGTTGACTGATGTCCAGAACCTGCAGGTATAACAACTTGTTGCGCTTGCAGAGGGGATGTCCTTGTAAAACTTGGCCGGGCCTAAGCTCCTTGGCTGTGATTATTAGAGGCTCCCAGAGTCCTCTAGCTCTGAATCTCTCTTCCTAGGAATTCCTCAAGCTTCAGTGCTATGCTCTGGATGTCCATTAACTCTGTCTTTTCAGGACTACCTCAATCCCCTCACTTTGGGGAGCTGTCTCTCCCCAGTGCAACCATAGGTTTCTAGTGGGCTTTCCAGTCAGAGGGCCACCCCCCCAACCCCCACCATGGCCCCAGGCGTGGTTGAGGGACTATGGGAAGCCCATGGAGCTGCCTTCTTTTCCCAGAGCAGAAATGCTAAGAATTAGGGCTTGCTGGTGACCATCCTCCCCGAACATGGAAACAGTCTGTCTGCACAACAGAAACTGAGACAGACAAAAATGAGGAAGGCAAAAAAGAGACATGACCTATCATTTGAGTTCCTCTATCCAGTCAGCTTCCGGGATCAACCCCTCTAGGTGCAGGATTGACTCGTTTCTTCATTCAGGAAACTTGTACTAAGCGCCTAGTGCATAAAGGGGAATGCAGAACTAAATGAGATCCTGTCACTGTCCTTGGGGGAATAATTCTGCTGTGTTAGGCATGTGTGTGTGTGTGTCTACAGTCATCATGGATCATGGGGGAGGCACAATTGCAAGAGGGCACACTATTATCTGGGCCTAGGTGGGGGTGGGGCGGTTCAACAAAGACTTCATGGAGGTGGTAACCCCAGAGGCGTCTGGAAACGCCACTGGTAGGAGTTATCCTCAGTGGGTCTATTCTTTAAAGTAAGAGACTCAGCTGCTGAGGCGGCTCAGTTGGAAATCCCACGTGGATAAGCCTTTGTCACATGAGCATGCTGCTAAGCTGGTGGCCTGTGCTTGGGAGGTGGCCCAATGCTGGAAGAGAACCCCTGAATGCTGGTGCCCTGAGCTGTCTCCCACCACAGGTCACCTATTGTGCCCTGTCATTTCCTCCGGAAGCTTTAATGCTGGAAAGCCGCCCTGACCTACCTTTTCAGGTTGATCAGATGGCCCAATTATCCATCTAGGATCCCAGATTGTCTGGAAGTGAATGGACAGGAGTGAGGGGGCCGTCTAGAAACGAAAGCGCCAGGGGGAGTCCAGCCATCCACAAGCTGTTAGCTGGAGCCGGCTGCCCACAAAGGATCTCTTTGTAATTCCAGGAGGTGGTGTCACAAGAGCTTGGCCACAACTCACGAAGCACATCCAGGAACCGTTTTTGTGAACGGGCTGGCAGGGAGTGCTGTCTGGTGGCCTGGAACAGATTCCGATCTTGAGGAGCCTGGGAGGGGGAGGGCCTGCCAGGCTGCCCGGCACCACCTGCCCCTGAGCTGGCCGTCCCATGGGCAGTGACTGGGAAGCAAGGCCAGGCCTCCTCGGTGAACACACCAGACCTTCTCAGGGGAAGGGGCTGTGGTCAGCTGTCTGAAAGTTTCTGAGGGCTTGTACCTCCATCTTCAATCTTGTTTTTGCAGCAACAGTGGGGGCTCTGGCCCCAGGATTCACAGCCCCCAGGCTCTAAAGTCCTCCATCATCTCTGCATCAATCCCAGCAGAGCATCAAGAATCAGAACACTTTGGATAGGAAATTGATCTGAATTGTTGCTCTTATAGCTAGGGTGACCGTGTAATTTATCTTTCCAAGCTAAGCACTTTGAAGAGTCAAAGACGATGCTATTAATACTTTTGCTGGGACAACTGGCATGAACTAGGATCATGCCAGGCAAACCCAGAAGATTGAGCTCCCTGTTTATTCCCTCAAACACAAGGTCGAGACAAAAAGATGGTGCCTTGAAGCAGATTGCTGGTGGAGATGGCCAACAGGCACGTCCAAGTTCCCAGCACACTCCACGTCTCTCACTCCATGTTTCTTAACAGGATGTTCTTCCTGAATTAATAACGGCACAGCTTGCCTTAGCGACCTCCATCCAGACTTTGCTGAGGACTTAACAGCCAAGAACTTGGTCTAGATGCATTCCCTGTGTAACTGTTCTGTTGTTTTTATCACAAAAGGCTATTCAGCCCAGAATAGGAAGGTAAGCTGGTACATGTGAAATCTGGCTCCACCAAATGTGGGGGAGGGCATAGGGCACATAGCTGGCACATAGACTACAGGAATTGAAGAGCACAGTGCCCTGAGCCCAGGAGCTCCACTCCTACATGTACACCCACCCTTGTGAAACTCTCCTATGCCTGCACAGGGTCACCCACACAGAAATGTCTGTGGTAGCATTGTCTATAATAGCGGAAAACTGAGAGCAACCTAAGGGGCCATCAACAGAATCATGACTTTTAAAAGGTGACTATAAAAACAATAGAAAAAATGGGCAGAGGATCTGAGTAGACATTTTTCCAAAGAAGACATACAGATGGCCACAGGCACATGAAAAGGCTCACAGCCATTTGCAACAACGTGGACGGACTTGGAGGGTAATATGCTAACTAAAATAAGACAGAGAAAGACAAATACTGTGTGATCTTGCCAACATGTGGAATCTAAAAAATAAAGTAATGAATATAACAAGAAAGAAACAGAGGGGTACATTAGGAGTAGGGGATTAAGAACTATAAACTATGATGTATAAAAGAAGCTGCAAAGATATATTGTACAGCACAGAGGATATAGCCAGTATTTTGTAACAATGATAAATGCTGTATAACCTTTAAAAATTGTGAATCACTATGTTGTACACCTGAAACATATATAATATTGTACATCAAGTATACCTCAATAAAACAATGTTTAACACACTATGTACAGGGTGCACTAAAGTGAAGCTCAATAAAATGAAGTATGCCTGTACCTTTAAAAGAAAGAAAAGGTTCAACATCACTAATCACTGGGCAAATGCAAATCAACATGGTAATGATAAACCACTTCACACCTGTTGGAATGGCAATTATGAAGAAAAACAAGAGATAAAAATGCTGGTGTGGAGAAAAATGTAAATTAGTGCAGCCACTGTGGAAAACAGTGTGGTGATACCTCAAAAAATGAAGATGAGAACTACATAGAGAACTACCATACGACCCAGCAAATCATGTCATTCTGGGTATTTATCCAAAAGAAATGAAATAAAACTCAAAAAGATATCTGTATCCCCGTGTTCGTGGCAGCATTATTTTCAATACCCAAGACACGAAAACAAGCTAAGTGTCCACCAACAGACCGATGGATAAAGACAATGTGGCGAATATACACGATGGAGTGGTATTCAGCCACAAGGAAGAAGGAGATTCTCCCGTTTGTGACAACATGGATAGACCTTAAGGACATTATACTAAGTGAAATGTCAGACAGAAAAAGACAAATACTGTGTGACCTCGCTCATATGGAGAATCTTATAAAAAAAAAAAAAAACAGAATTCATAAATACAGAAAACAGATTGTGGTTGCCAGAGTAAGGAGATGAGGGGTTGGCAAAGTGGGTGAAAGTGGTCAAAGGAGACAAACTTCAAGTTATAAGGTAAGTCCTGGAGATGTAACATACAGTATGATGATGACAGCTAACCAGACTGAATTACATATTTGAAAGCTGCCATAAGAGTAGGTATTAAAGGTTTTCATCAGGAGTTCCTGGGTGGTCCCATGGTTAAGAATCTGCCTGCCAATGCAGGGCATATGGGTTCAATCCCTGATCCGGGAAGATCTCGCATGCCTCTGAGCAACTAAGCCCGAGCACCACAGCTACTGGGCCCGCGTGCCCTCAAGCTTGTGCTCCGCAAGAGAAGCCACTGCAATGAGACGCCCGCACTGCAATTAGAGAGCAGCCCCTGCTCGCTGCAACTAGAGAAAACCCAAGTGCCGCCACGAAGACCCAGCACAGCCAAAACATTAATTAATTAATTAATTTTTTAAAGTTTTCGTAAGAAGAACATCTGTAACTCTGTGTAGTGATGGATGTTACTTGGACTTATTGTGGTGAGCATTTCACAATACAGACATACATCAAATCATTGTCATACGCCTGCCACTAATACAATGTTATATGTCAATTATATCTCAAATTTCAAAATACATAAGTAAAGATTTTTAGGACTTCCCTGGTGGTACAGTGGATAGAACTCTGCTTGTCAGTGAAGGGGACAGGGCTTCGATCCCCGGTCTGGGAAGATTCCACATGTGGCGAAGCAACAAAGCCCGTGCACCAGAACTACGTAGCCTGTGCCCTGCAACAAGAGAAACCACCGCAACGAGAAGCCCAGCACCGCAATGAAGACTAGCCCTTGCTCCCCACAGCTAGAGAAAATCTAGGCACGGCAACGAAGACTCAGTGCAACTAAAAAAAAAAAAATTTAAGTGATGATAAAACGTAATTTACAGATACATGTATCAACATGGATAAATGTCAAGAACTATTTTGAGAAGAAGACACCAACAGCAAGAGGTTTTCATTGCTCTGACACTGTAAATGGTTCAAAACATGCAGTAGAATACCATATGCTATTTATGAATTTTTGCGCGTGTGGTAAAGTTATACAAAGATGCATGAAAATGATAAACACCAAATTCAGGAGAATGGCTGTAGAGGAGAGAGTTAAGGAGTTCAGTTGGGGACTACAGAGGCTTCAACTGTGTCTATGATATTTTATTTCTTAAGCTGGATAGAGAGTAAGGCAGATTCCTTCTACGCTTTTGTCTGAGACAGGTCTGCATTCTAATTCAGTCCAAGACTTAACTTCGGGTGTCTTAGACAAACCACTTAACCCGGTGCACCCATTTCTTTCTCTGTAATGGATACACGTGGTACCCACGTCACCGAGTGGTGGTGAAAATCCTTCCATAATGTTTTTGGGTTCTTTTAAGATTTTTTTGACATGGACCATTTTTAAAGTCTTTATTGAATTTGTTACAATATTGTTTTTGTTTTATGCTTTGGTGTTTTGGCCGCAAGGCATGTGGGATCTTAGCTTCCCAAGCAGGGATTGAACCCACACCCTGTGCATTGGAAGGCAAAGTCTTGACCACTGGACCACCAGGGAAGTTCCCTTCCATAATGTTTTGCAAGGATTTACTGTGTTGCCTGGGCTTCCCAGGTGGTGCTAGTGGTAAAGAACCTGTCTGCCAGTGCAGGAGACGTAAGAGACTCAGGTTTGATCCCTGGGTCGGGAAGATCCCCTGAAGGAGGGCATGCCAGTCCACTCCAGCATTCTTGCCTGGAGAATCGCATAGACAGAGGAGCCTGGCAGGAGTCCATAGTGTTGCAAAGCGTCAGACACAATTGAAGCAACTTAACATGCGTGTGTGAATGTATGCACGCACTGTGTTCCCTATGTGAGAGTGCCATCTTGGCTCCTTCTATAAGTCTGGTGGCAGATGCTCCAGAAATGGCAACTGCAATGTGTGGGTGCCCACGGCTGTACCCGTGGCCTGGAGTGCAGCAGTGTCTGTGTGATGTGGCCATTTGCAAAGACACCTGCCTGCAGCCTCGTGTTCTCTGGCCGGGTACACTGCCCAAGATATCTCTCCTCTTCTACTCTCTCCCTCCCTCCTTCCTGTTCCTCCTCCAGATCATTTCCAGCACTACAGAGGTAGATGCCACCGGCACAGCTGTCAAGAGGCAACACTGGGATTCTAATCCAGGTGTCTTGAAGATGAAACTCTTCCCAATGAAATCAGGGGCCCGCACCCTTACTCATCTTAGAAACACCTGAGGATCTTTAAAAACCACCCAAGCCTGGACACCACCCTTGGACTCTCCAGATACCACGACCATGTGGCTTCCTGGGTGAGTGATACCCAGCCAGCAGTGATTTGACACTCTCCGTTCACGTGTGCTCTGCCCTTCCTTCACCCTCCACCCAGTCCAGCATCATCCTCAAGGAGCTGTAACTCCTTGCCAGCCCAGATCCCCTGGTCTGTGAACTTTCTCGAAACAGAGTTTACACCTTGCATCTCTATGCTCCAACATGCAGCATCATCTCCAGCAGGCTTTTGGAGGAGTGATCAGAACTCTGCAAAGGGGAAAAAGAGGGGCCGAGACAAGGAAGTTGCCAAGAGGCAGACAGACTTGGCCTGCCCAGCATCTGAAGAGGAAGAAAGGGCTGCCCATCAAGTTCTGTGCTCCTCCCTGGAGGAAGTGTTCCAGAAGAAGCAGAGGCTGACCCTTCCTAAACGGGTACTGCCTGTGTTCAGATTCTACTTATCTTGCCACCACCAACAAAGTGGGAATTTCCTTCTCACATTTCTTGTTTCCAGAGATAGAAAATTCTGGCACAGGAAGGCAGCAGGAGATGACCCACCGCAGCCCCCAGTCAGCCTTGTACAGAAATCTTCTCAGAACTAGCTCTGCACGGTCCCCAGCAAGACCTCACCCCTTGTGGAGCAGACAACCTGAACGGCTTTGATTATTAGAAAATGCCTCCCTTCCTGTGTCAAAGTTCAAGCTCTGCCACTCCTATCGTTTGGTCCTGGGCCCACCCTCTGGGATGACATCTTTCTACACATAGGCCACAGGGAGGCGTTTGGGTTTTATTTCAAGTGAAATGAGGAACAAGTGAAGCCTTCTTAAACAAAGGCCTGGCAATGTGATCTGGTTTATGATTTTAGAAGAACTTTCTGGCACTATATGGAGTCTGGATTGTAGGGGAGAAAGAGCAGAACCCAGGCAATGTGCCAGGAGGCTGTGGGGATAAGTCAAGTCGGAGGTGATGGTGGTTCTGGCAATGGTCTGGCTGTGGGGATGGGTTTGGGATGTGTTTTGGGTTCAGAACCAATAAGATTTGCTGATGGATTAGGTGTGGGTGTTAAGTATTAGGTTGATAGGAGAGAATTTTTATCTTTATGTGCCATCTTGCCTTAGATACCTTTTTTTTAGCTAACAGAATCAAGGCATCTGTTGAGTCATTTTTGCCTGAGAAGAGAAAGAGAAGAGAGGGTTGGGAAGAAAGCTGTGATCTGACTTTCCTCTGCCCCTACCCTTGGAGGGCTCAGATCTGGTTGGCTGACTTCAACCCCCTCCCCAGTGTGACCCCAGCCTCAACCCACACAGCCTCAGCTCCTACTGAGCCTCGCTCTCTGCATGACAGAAGGACCAACAGTAATGGAGGCCAAGCCCAGTTGGCTTCTGGGGACAAACTTCTAAGCTTTCCAGCTCAAGGATTTGTGTCGCCACAAGTTAGAATTTATGAGGTTCAGAGAGAATCCACTAGAGGGCACTACAGCACTGCCCAGAATAGACCATTCCAGGACTGGTTTTTTACCTATTGAATTACAGAAGCACCTACAGAATTGAGCAACCTTTTAGCCAGAGCCCTAGGTTAGATGCTGAGATACAAATATTACAATATTATATTTGTATATAAAAATATGCACAGATGCTGTCTGCAGTCAAGTTGGGAGAACAGGGTGGGGCTCAGTGTCCTCAGAGGTGGAAAGGCACCAGGATTGTTCCCAGGAAGGGTCAGTCTGAGACTTTTTCCTGCTTCTGGGGACTTAACTATAGGACACATGCATACATACAACACATAAAGAGCACACACACATACATACAAACAATACACGTATGCACAAACCACACAAACCACATACACATACACCCTGCTGTCCTGGGCTCAGGGTGTCTGTGAGACCGCAGGCTACGGAGCAGGTGGGCTGGAAACACTGAGAAGAGTGTGGAGCAGAGCAGTGCCGGGTTTACAGCTTGAGAGAACAACCCCTAGCCCCAAAGAATCCACACATCATCGGAAACACTGTAAACAAACCTATTAAAATACACACACGTAACCACATATGACCCAAGGGTTACATGAACTCATCGACACCCATAGATTTACTGAGCACTGGGGTAGGGGTGGGCTTTTTGTCAGAGGGTCACAGGGGAGAATGCTAGCCAGCCCTTAAGGGGCTGACTGTGTGCAGACACCATTTGGGGGCCTGTGTGTTTTCTTTCTCTTAATGCTCACAGCACCACGGTGGGCTCTGATGTTATCCCCAGTTTACAGAGGGGGAACATCAAGGCCCAGAGAAGTGACGTGGTTTGTCCAGGATCCCAGAGCTAGGTGGGCAGAGGGGCTGTGATCCTAATTCTGCCCTAAAGCAAGCCAGAACTAGTTGGGAGACACGTGCATACAACGATCCAAAACAACACACAATGGGCTAACTTCATTTTCTTTCCGGTTTGTCTTTCTAAGAACTTAACATGTTTAGCTTGCAGATCCTCACCTGAGAAGGAAGGGGAAGCCCCTTTTAGGTGCCCACCCCCCACACTAGTATCTGCAGTGGCCCTGTGTTACCCAACAACACACGCAGCTCTGTCACCTGAGCCATATGACCCAGCTGACATTGCGGTGCTGAAGTCCTCGGTGGTGGGGAAAGGGGCCTTGTGGGGTTGGTGACAAGCTCTGGGGAGACTCACAGTGAGACCCCTGGGTTCACTAGCAAGGCTATGCTCTCTGCAGCAGAGAACTATGCATCCACCAATAAAACAAAGCAAACACACACAGGGCCGAGCAGCCAGAACTGCCCACTGTGAGCTGGGTCTTGTCAGGCCCTCCTAAGATCTGGCAGGCCCAGCATCGGTCCACTGTGAGGTGGAGATGGCTCAGCCAGGGCTGAGCAGGGGCAGGACCAGAAGGCACAGGCCTGCTGCCCAGCCCCCACCACTGTGGCCCCAGTGCACTGCCCTCAGCTCACGCCCACGTGGGACCCCCGGCCAGCCAGCCAGGGGAGGAAGAAAAAGCCTGAGCCTGGGTTACAGATGGGCCAGCTTCCCATACAAGTGTAAACTGAACGTGATGTTAGCCACACTACAGCCTCCTCAAGGGTGGCCTTGAAAAACGGGGTTGAAGCCCTCCAATAAACAGGTAGTGTTTCAGATGCTACATCTCATCATCCCCTTTGAGTGGAAAGAGAAGTGTCCTGAAGTTAGAATATGTACAATGCATAGGCGGTGACTGATGGCTTGGCTGACTGGTCAGGGGCCTGGAAGGAAGAAGATTGGAAGATGAGGGCTGGGCAGAGGATGTGAGTAGACACATGAAAATGGGCCCAAGGGTGCAGATCTCAGTATTACATGGTAACATCCACCAGACAGCATCTAGTGAAGAGGCGCAGAATAACCAAGTAGATGAAATGACCCCGTCAACAGACGTCAGCCAGCCTCTGTCAGCTAGCTTCTGCCAGTGGTGCCCTGGAACCAGAGTGCATCAGAGCCCCTTGTTCACAGCAAAGCACACTGCATGCATGCAAAGGTGCAGCTCTCGACCTTTACCTCAGGTGGGCCTCAGCACTGCCCAGCAGGCAGACTACAATCCTCCAACCCAGTGGCCTTCAACCTGGCTGCACTACAGCATCTCCTGGGCAGCTTCTCAAAGATGCCTGGCCCTGCTTACCTCAGGCTAAGCGTGGGGCCCTTGGGAGCACAGAGGCTCCCAGGTGATACTGATGCAGGTGGCAGACAAGGACTCCTCCTCGCATCACTGCGGGGAAGAGCCGATGATGCTGTCTCATCTGGATACCCCCGTGCTGCACAGAGGAGGGGCCTACGTGACTGAAGTGTGGGGGAAGCAAGTTGGTGTGAAACTTGCTTTCACATCTTGTCTTTCACATCCCTTGTCTTTCTCCATGAAGCATTAGAGCAGTGATACCAGCGGGAACTGAGGCACTGAGAGCCCCTGCTTCCCCTGCCCAGGACACACAGAGGTTCACAGATCAAGCCATAGTAGTCCCGGGGTGTGGCCTCAGGCTCTTAACTGCCATAACAGAAGCCACTTGTTTTAAAAGGACCAGGCCATCCTGTACACCTTTAACTTACACAGTAATGTATGTCATTTGCTGCTGCTGCTGCTGCTAAGTCGCTTCAGTCGTGTCCGACTCTGTGCGACCCCATAGACAGCAGCCCACCAGGCTCCCCCGCCCCTGGGATTCTCCAGGCAAGAACACTGGAGTGGGTTGCCATTTCCTTCTCCAATGCAGGAAAGTGAAAAGTGAAAGTGAAGTCGCTTAGTCGTGTCCGACTCTTAGTGACCCCATGGACTGCAGCCCACCAGGCTCTTCCACCCGCGGGATTTTCCAGGCAAGAGTACTGGAGTAGAGTGCCATTTACTTCTTATTAAAACTGGAAAAACACAATAAAGGGCCCTGGGATAGAGGCTACATTCTGCCTCTCTAACCATGAACCATAGGACCTTACCTTAAGTCTGATCCTCTATTTCTTCATCTATAAATGAAGATAAATATCATTTCTCAAGATTGTTTTGAAGTTTGAATAAAAACCATATATATATATTTTTTGACAACATTAAAACACTAATACAACACAGTATGTTCTTTTTTAAAACTTAAATTTTACTTATTTAAAAAAAACAAACAAGAAATGGACATATATGGGCAAAATTCAAAAAATAAATTACCCTCCCTCCCATGCCGCTGGTAACCATTTCTACTTCTGGGAGGCAACTACTGTTTGCAGTCCCTCAGGTGGTAACCAATGTATTCCTAACAGGAGTTCTGCCACACCAGACAATTTCCTGTACAGACCACGAGGCCTACTGATTGTGCCAGATTCAGGCTTCTCTAATGTTATGGAGCACTGACTACATGCCAGGCTCTTTCACACCAACTCTCTTGCAATTATCAAAACCGAAACAGCAAGAAAACCTGTAAGGTAGCATTAAGACTCCTACTTTTCAGCTCCGTAAACTGTGGTTAAGCAGTTTGGCTAAGATCACTCAAGAAAGTCATAATACCAGGGCCCCAGTCCAGGACGTGTAACTCGCACGCCCTAACCACTGCTCCACAGCCTCTCCAGAAATCTACCCGTGTGCCTGCCATCCGCCATCCACAAGCACAATCGCAGCCCATTTAGCCCCTGTGGGTCCTTAGTCAGCTAGGTCTTCACTGCACATGGGTGTTTTCACGTCTTTTACTCCTTTCTGTAAATACCATGCATGGTGCCCGTAAGCAAGCCCGCATGCATTCCTAAAGTCTTTCCTTTCTAAGGAGACTGCGTTCCCTGAGGAAGGCAGCTGGTGAGGTACCTCCAGTGGGCCTTTGCACCCAAGCCAGTGCCGCCACAAGAACAAATGCCCCAGCGGTAGTGGCTGGGCAGCAAGGGTTTCTGCTCAGGGGGTGGGGACCAGGCCTCCTTCTGCACACACACACCCACTGCACAATCATTCTCATCTTGTTTTCCCTGGAATCCTCCCCTGCCCTGGAGGAGGTTGCCACATCCAGGTGGGGATACCAGAAGCCATGGGTCCTGCATGCAGGACGTGATCCAAACTCATCCAGTATCTGGCTATCCTCAGCTCCGTGCTGTGCCCGCAGGAGCCCCAGAGAGAAATCCTGGGACCTGTCTGCCCAGCAGCCCCTTGAGAGCAAGCACTGGGCTTCCTGCGGTATCTGAGACTGAAAGACGGTCCTCAGGGATCCGACAGTTCCTGTAACACATCTCTGATCCACACGAGGAAAAGCAGGCTTGGAATAAGGATAGGGGTCTGGGACGGAATTTCTCATTTAAACAGATTTCTCATTAAATGGATTTCTCATTTTACAGATGGGGCCTGTTGAAAGTCAGCATCTCCCTTCTGAGAAGTTCAAGAAGGTTCCCAAGGGTGCGGCTTGAATGACAAAGAGGGAAGAGGCAGGAAGGAAAGGTTGGGCCTGGCAGGGGCTGGGAGAGGCCATGGAAGAGGGTGAAAGAAGAGAAGGAAGAAGAGGGTGGGAGCAGTCCCCAGACACCTGGTGGGAGAGCCTTGGAATAGAGAAAGAACACGTGAGAGCATGGAGACCACAGCCGACTTCCCAGTGGGTCACCTCTTCTTGGTGGGTCATCAATCAATTGATCAGTCAGCATTCCGTAGCCCATCCCTCCCATTCGCTTTCCAGGAAGGTTAGATTTTCACCAGACTAGTCAACTTTCCACTCTATTCCATATTCTTAACTGAGAAGCAAAGAGTATTTTAGGATTTTGGAATTATCTACCTGAGTGGAATTCTCAACCTACCCTGTCATATGAAAAATCTAAAAAGAGGTAAACTGCATTTATGAGGTTTCCTAAACTATTTTGTTGGGGGTGGTTTTCTGCTTTTAAAAGTAGTGCATCCACATTGAATGTCTCCAAGTCCCAGTTCCCTCACAGGTACAACAGGGTTATTAACGATACAGACTCCAAAGGTTTGCCTCAAGGGTTAAAGGAGACAAAGTCTATAAAGTGCTGAGCACCATGTTTGAGGGTGTTTGGTGCACAGTAAGCATTGGTAAATGTTAGCTATTACTCTGTAACAGCTGAATCACTTCCAAAACTGAGACCCAATTTGCCAGCTTCCAGTCTGGTCCTTTTCTCTATCTTGACTTTAATGGCTGTTAATTGTTTCACAAGCTAAATTTCACTTATTGAGGCATTTCTCCTAGGCTGTCTTGGAGAGCAAGCTCCCTTAGTAAGTAAAAAATGTGACTCAATTTATAAAACTTCTATTTTTGTCCCCCCATTTTTAGAACTATCTTCTTCTTCCATCAGCTGAGTTGGATCAGATAAAACCGTGAAATCTCTCCCCATGCAACATTGATAACTCTGTTGTATAAAGTGAGGAACTGTCTGTCTACTCAAGTATCTTAGGGCCAACTATCAACAAAAACAGATTAATATTTTGTAGAGAGCAATTTGCAAACTTAGAGAGCTGAACCAAAACATTTAACATCCAGTGATGAACGGCTTGTCAATAATGAGGTCCTTTGTATGCAATGCATAATTCAGAAAGGAAGTAGAGACTCATCTGCCTAATTTAGCAAACTTTAAAAGATAAAAAAGAATGAATCCTAAGGAATTAATCTGTGATGGAGGGGAAAAGAGCTGTTAAGATGTTCAGCAGTGCATTATTTATAGAGGCCCCAATGATACATAATCTAAATCTCTCACAATATGAAAATGGCTAAGTAAAATTTGGCTCATCCAAACATTCAGCATATCATGCAGTCTTTAAAGAGGTGCAGCGTTAAAATGGTGGTTATGGCCACATGCTCTGGTCTTAGGTTGCCTGAGTTCAAATCCAGACTCGACCTCCTAGACAACCAATTTCTCTATATCTCTATTTCCTCACTTGTAAAATGGAGAGTAAACTAGTATGTACCTCAGAGTGTTGTTGATTAAACACAAAGTCCTTAGAACAGTTGCTGGTGAGCAGTAAATACTTGACACAGGCTGGCTAATAACACGCTGTGGCAGGGACTGCTAACTTATCAAATCCTTTTCATCACCTTCTAAGGCTGTTGGCTAGACTACAAAATGACCCACCTTTCATCAGTTAGGTATAGCTATGTGACTAAATTCAGGCCAACAGAAGGAGAGAAAAATGATGTGTGTCTCTGCCAGGCATGGTCCATACAGACCTCGAATGCACTCTCTCAGCTCTAACCATACTGCTGGCTTGATGCAAACAAATGCAATGATCAGGAGCACCCATTTGGCTTCCTGTGAATTAGAAACATTTTAGTGTTAAGACAGTGTAATTTAGGGATTCATCAATTACAGCAGCAAACATTAACTACTGTACAAACGGATTTTTACATTATGTGAAAAAAATATATAGGATATATAAATGACATATCAGAGCCTGGGAGATGTCCCCCAATATTTGTTTTTCCTTTTCTAAAAAATCTTTTGGCTGCATCACATGACATGTGGGGATCTTAGTTCCCTGACCAGGGATCCAGTTCCAGCCCTACAGTGGCGGTGTGGAGTCTTAACCACTGGACCAACCAGGAAGTCCTTCCCCCTTCTTTTTTGTTGTTGTTGAGGAAAACTTAAGCACAGTGAAGTGCAAAGATCTCAAGTGTATAAGACAAAAGGTTTCAATAAGGTGTTATTCCTATGCAACCAACATATTAATCAAAACACAGGCTATGTCCATCACCCCAGAAAATTCCCTTGTGCTCAAACCCCACAGACAACCGTCATTCCAATGTCTACCATCATAAATCAGTTTTTCCCTTCTTGAACACCATGTGAATCATGCCTTAGATACCCACTTGTGTCTGGTTTCTTTCACTCAACAAACATGTTTTTGAGCTTCATACATGCTGCTGCATATAACAGTACTTCATTCTTTTTAAGTTGCTAAACAATATCCCATTGTCTGATTATGGCACAATTTGTTTATTAGTTCTCCTGTTGATGGACATTTGGATTATTTCTAGGTTTTCACTATTGTGAATAAAGCTACCAGGAATATTCATGTACAAGTATTCTTACAGTGTTTTTTGTTTTCATTTCTCTTGGGTAAATGTCTAGAAGAGAAATTGCTGAGTGTATTCATGTTTTTATTGCTCCTGTAACAAATTACCACAAACAGTGGCTTAAAACAACATAGATTCATTATTTTATAGTTCTGTGGTCAGAAGTCAGACACAGGTCTCGCTAGGCTAAAATTGTGGTCATCAGGGCTACATTTCTTCCTGGAGGCTCTAGGGGTAACTTAGTCAACTCAGCTGCCATAAGGAAATACTATAGGCTGGGTGGCTTCATCGACAGGAATTTAAGCTTCTTGGGTTTGGCCCCTGGAAGGCTGAGATCAGAATGCCAGCACAGTCAGGTTCTGGTGAAGGTTTTCTTCCTGGCTTATAAATGGCCCCCTTCTTACATAAGTGTGCTCACAGTGGTAGGGGGCTGGAGATGGAGGGGTGCTCTCTGGTGTCTCTTATTTTGAAGGGCACTAATCCCATCATGAGGATCTCATTCTTATGACCTCATCATGCTGGAGAAGACTCCTGAGAGTCCCTGGACTACGAGGAGATCAAACCAGTCAGACCTAAAGAAAATCAACCCTGACTATTCATGGGAAGGACTGAGGATGAAGCTGAAGCTCCAATACTTTAGCCACCTGATGCAAACAGCCAGCTCATTGGAAAAGACCCTGATGCTGGGAAAGATTGAGGGCAGGAGGAGAAGGGGACAACAGAGGATAAGATGGTTGGCTGGCATCACAGACTCAATGGACGTGAGCTTGAACAAACTTTGGGAGATAATAAAGGACAGGGAAGCCTGGTGTGCTGTAGCTCATGGATTCACAAAGAGTCAGACACAACTTAGCTACAGAACAACAACAAACATTAATGACTCCCAAAAGGCCTCATCTCAGTACCATTACACTGTGTTTAGGGTTTTAACATATGGGGACCCATCAATTGTGGAGGGTGATCAGTCCATAGCAAGGGTGAATCAGTTTCTGGACTTTCAGCTTCTAGAAGCTGCCTGAATTCTCTGGCTTATGGCTCCCTGCCCTTGTGATTACACTGAGCCCACCTTGATAATCTGAGACAATTTCTTAATCACAAAATCCTTAATTTAATCACATCCTCAAGGTCCCTTTTGCCACATATTGTAATATAGTTACAAATTCTGGGGATTGGGATGTGAACATCTTTGTATGGGTCAGGGGGTATTGTTCTGCCACACACACCGGGTTATAAGCTGGTATATGTTTACCTTTACATAAGAAGCTACAACACAGTTTTGCTAAATGGTTGTCCCATTTCATTGATACATAGACACCAGCAATATATGGAAGTCCAACTGTTCCACATTCCTGCTAATCCTTGGAATTTCAGTCTTTTTAATTTAATTCATCCTAAAGGGTGTAAAGCAATGTCTTACTGTGGCTTTAATATATATTTCCCTGATGACTAAAAAGTCAGACATCTCTTGTGCTTATTGATCAGAGAATTTTGTTTTATGAAGTTTTTGTTTTCAAGCCTCTTATCTATCTTTAATAAGGTTGTCTTTTTATTATTGATTTATAAGAGTTTGTTTTGGAGGCTGTGCCATGTGCCATGAAATCTTAATTCCCTGACCAGGGATTGAACCCATGCCCCCTTCAGGGGAAGCACGGAGTTCATTAGACCTCCAGATAATTCCCTACAAGAGTTCTTTTTGTATTCTGAATAAAAATTCTTTGCCATATATATGTACTGTGTGGAGGAGGGGTAAACTCCTCTCTACCCTTCTTGACCGGTTCTTTTGCCTGATCTAATAATAAAATCAACATGAGACAGATTAGCAGGAGAAAAAAAAATTGTACCCACAGAAATTTTGTAGAACAGGAGCCCCCAAAGTGACCAAAGCAGGCTATTCATATATCATTTTTAGACAAAGAAACAATTATTTGTGAAGATTTAACAAAGAGGCTTGGGCTTGGATGGTAGATGAATGAAGAGGTAACAAAGTTTGTTTATCTAGCTCTCTTAGCCTTGAATTCCCTAACTTGGGTGACAAGAATGATTTCTCTCCTGGTATAGGGAGGATAACTTCACACAGAAGATTCAGTTCCTGCTTTCCGGGGGAAAAGGGTAAGGGTGATGGTGGTCAGAGTGTTTTTTAATATTTTTCCCCATTTTTTTCCAGATATTTCTCAACGACCTCCCATCTAACTGGGTGCATGAATGTGACCCAATCCTGGACAGCAGCACGTGAGTTAATGTGTTGTGCAGGATTCCCAGCTCAGGCCCCGACCGGGACTGGAGGGTACTGTGGCTTCAGTGAATTGTCTTCCCTCAGTCCACTAGCTGGAAAGCAGACAGGATGCCAGGTGCTAGAACAGACATCCCAGAAAATGAGATAGAAGTTATGTGTTGAGAACAGAAGGGCAACAAGAAAGGAGCTTAGGTCCAGACCGCCTCAGGCTGCCATACCAGATCTGCACTGTCCATGTGGACTTTCATCCAACAGAGAAACCAGCTTCTATTTTTTTTAAGGCACCTATTTTAAGATCTTTTTATTGCAGTCACCCTGTTCATTACTTTAACTCAAACTCCTCTTCCTGTTAATTCTCTGAGATGGCATTTGGGTATATAGGGGATGGAGTTTGTATGATCTCGTGGCGAAGGGGAGGACAGGTCCCTAAGTTCCTGAGCATAGGTACTGGTACTGCCTCTTATTTTTGTAGCCATATTTCTACTTGGTCACTGAGCACGCATCTTGCTGACATTTGTTGCTAACATCTCTAGCTAATAAACTCGAAGTCTTTCTTAGCTTGTTCAGAATCCAGTGGTCCTTTCAATGAACTCTTATCCACTTCAGTCCTATTGGTGCCCCATGAAGCCTGGCTGCAACTCCCATTTAGGTCCCAGCCCGGAAGACTGCTCAGTCCTCACTTACAGGGTCAGTCCCTTCTTCCCAAGGATATGCAGGAAATTCTGGACACCTTTCATGCCAACAAACACCAGGACAGACTCTTGGTAGCTAAATGCTGGACTTTTGTCTACCTAAACAAGCAGAAGGGCTGTGCCAGGACAGGTACCTGGTGAGGCTTCTCTTCCCAGAGCCCCCAAAGAAAACAGAGTTAGAGGCCTCTTTTTTAATAATTTTATTTAATTAATTACTTACCTTTTGGCTCTGTTGGGTCCTCGTTGCTGCATGGGTTTTCTCCAGTTGCAGCAAGTGGAGGCTACTCTCTAATTACAGTGCACCAGCTTCTCACTGAGTGGCTTCTCTCGTTACAGAGCCCGGGCTCTAGGACTCACGGGCTTCAGTAGTTGCAGTTCCCGGGCTCTAGAGCACAGGCTCAGCAGTTGTGGCGCAGGGCTTAGTTGCTCCAGAGCATGTGAGATCTTCCTGGTGGTTTAGTCACTAAGTCGTGTCCAACTCTTGCGACCCCGTGGACTGTTCCCCGCCAGGCTTCTCTGTCCATGGGATTTTGCTTCCCTTGTAGCTCAGTTGGTAAAGAATCCACCTGCAATGCAGGAGTCTGTCTGCAATGCAGGAGACCTGCGTTCGATTCCTGGATCCAGAAGATCCCCTGGAGAAGGAAATGGCAACCAATCCAATATTCTTGCCTGGAAAATCTCATGGACAGAGGAGATCTTTCTGGATCAGGAATCAAACTTGTGTCTCCTGTATTGGCATGTGGATTCTTTACCACTAGGCTACCAGGGAAGCCCAGGGGTCTCTCTTCTGTTTTGACATTCCCTTCCATCTACCTATCTACAACTCTGGGACAGTCAGGATACACAGCTCTCACCAACTGCTCCTCCTGACCTCCTCTTCCGCCCACAACCCTCCCTGAGGGCTGGCTATGTTTCCCACTTCCTCTTGGTAGTAGTTCTTGCTGTGTAGATGTTTATGCTCAAGTCCATCCAACTTGGTCCTTGATTTATTAAAGGCTAAGCTTCAGGATAAAATCATTCTTCTTCTTTTCTCCACAAGGCTGGCGCCTGAGACCCCTGTCTTGCTAACAGGGTGAAGGAAGTTAGCATTGAGACTAAGTCCCTCAAGGGCCTCCCAGCCCCAGGCAGTCCCTCCCCTCTTTTTCTGGGGAGTGCGCTTCATGGCTCAGCCTTGGAAAAGAGAACCTGAAAGAAAGAGTGATTTATGGAGAAAATTAAAATACATGAATATTGTTCCTGCTGCATATTTTATCTCAGTTTGTCGTTCATATTTTCATTTTGTTTATGGTGTCTTTCAAGGACAAGCCTTGTTAATATTTATGGTGTCAAATCTGTTAGCTTTCCTTTAATGGCTTCTGGGTTTGGTGCCCTGCATAGGAAATCTTTCTTCACTCTAAGACCGAACAGAACTTTTAATGGCTGCAAAATATGCCATGTGAAAACATGCAAATATGCTCTAATTTATTTACAGATGAATACTTAGTGTGCTTCTGATTTTAAGATATCATAAATAATGTAATGAACATTTTTGTAAATACATTTTTTTCTTCTGCAATTTAAATCACTTCTTTAGGATAGATTCTTAAGAGGTTCATGGGTCTTTTCCACTATTTTAAAAGCCTCAACAACAGTTAAATATTTACCTTTTATAAAGTTGCACAGGCCAACAAAATGCCAAATTCCCTTCTTTTGCATAGAACTGCAGCTGCTTAGTGTGGTGACATTTATATTTATGTTGATTAGAAGCTGCGGTAGTTACCAGTGACTTTGATTAATAAAAGAACACAAAAGCAATTATTAGTCAAAAAATGCAGTTGGTTTTGTCAGTTGCTCCTCGGTTCTGTCTCATCAAAACAAAGATTTGGAGCGACGGACATTAAAGCCCTTGGCGCGTCACAGCTCTCCAGTCTTGGACAAGCCATGTTATAGCTCTTAGACAAATCAGTGTTACTGCTCTATTTTATTTAGATAATAGCAGGAAAATCCATCCTCAAAGCGTGAGGGCATGCCAACCCAAAGACACGAAGAGAAGAGAGTGGAGGAGTGCGCCAGAGCGTGGGAGAGAGAGAGAGAGAGAGAGAGTGCTTTGGCTCCTCTTTTTATATGTTTTTTCCTCCCCCTGGGCCTGCCCTATGTAAATTGGGCTAGCCAGGAGTGCTGTTTGTTCTACCTGAGGTCCTCACTCAGGTCCTTGGACCTTCCTTGGACCTTCCTTTGTCCTATTTTCGCGGGCTTTTCCCTTCCTTGTCTTTTATCCACTGCCATTTTGGACTCCTGTTTCCTATTCTAACTACCTAACATTGCCCCCTCAAGAGATGGGAGGCCCAATTCTTTGGGAATAGGGACATCGAGGTCTTTCTGGCTACTTCCTGTTGAATTGGGATGGTGAGGGGTATTGGGCCTCCCCCTCTTGCTAATCTCAGGCCTGAGAGTCCTCATAGCAGTGTCCATCTAAGGATGAGTGATATTTTCCATGGTCAGCTGTAGTTTTGTATCTTTGTTCAACTGGCACCGCATGTTGTAGCTTGTTGACCTGCTGCTGCTGCTGCTGCTAAGTCGCTTCAGTCGTGTCCGACTCTGTGAGACCCCATAGACGGCTCCCCCGTCCCTGGGATTCTCCAGGCAAGAATACTGGAGTGGGTTACCATTTCCTTCTCCAATGCATGAAAGTGAAAAGTGAAAGTGAAGTCGCTCAGTCGTGTCCGACTCTTAGTGACCCTATGGACTGCAGCCTACCAGGCTCCTCTGTCCATGGGATTTTCCAGGCAAGAGTACTGGAGTGGGGTGCCACTGCCTTCTCCTCTTGTTGACCTGAGCAGAGACAAAAGAGGTTAGACAATTGATAATACATGGAACAATCATAAGCAGCATCAATATGGCATAATAAGGACTAGTACGGGTATTACCCAATTCCAAATTAACATCGCCAGGATGGCTCAAGTCCCTCCTTGTTCAGGGATCAGAAGATCTACCTCCTGTCTGTTTTAGAACACAATCCCTGCCAAGCTGTGCTGGCTCTTTAGAGCGATCCTGAGAAATCTTATCCCCAGAAACCAGATTTTGGGGGTGTTCATTAGAATGGCACTCATTTGCAGTCCTGAATAGGTATCTGAGATCTCCCAGGGCTCACAGGTGTATTGAGTGTCCTCTTCTGTTTTCTTCCATGGCTTGACTCGTGAGTAGTGAATCCAGGAGTCATGTCCTGGTACCTTGACTGCTGTGGGGGTAGAAAGTATTACAGGGGAGGGGCCCTTCCATGTGGGCTGGAGTTGAGCCTTTGGGGACCCATCTTTCCAGACTTTAATTAGGACTTGAGTCCCTGGAACATATAGTGGTGACTCCTTAGAATCTTTTGGGTCTCAGATCATACCCCACAAATGTATATCCTGTTGGAATTGCCCGGTGGCCATGGTATAAGATGGGAGGGTCTGAACCTCTGGATCTAGGAAGAGGTCATTGACATAAACAAAAGGTCTCCCATATAGCATCTCATAAGGACTAAAACCAGCCTGTTCCTTAGGGGCAATATGAGTGTGGAGGAGAGCTATTGGTAAAGCTGCCTTACATCCCAGGGAGGTCTCCTGGGTTATCTTTTTTATCACTGATTTTAAGAAGTGATTGGCTCTTTCTACTTTTCCTGAAGACTGAGGCCTCCAGGCACAATGGAGATAATAAGTAATGCCCAATGCTTTCGAGACCCCTTGGGTGACCTTAGAAGTAAATGATGTCCCATTGTCACTTTGTAATGACCTGGGCAGACCAAATCTTGGAATGATTTCATGGAGCAGTATATTTTTACTACCTCCTCAGTCTTCTCAGTCTGGGTAGGAAAGCCTTCAATCCATCCTGTGAATGTATCTATCATGACTAATAGGTATTCCCTTGAGAAACTGGCATCCAGGTGAAGTCCATCTGCTAGTCCTCTCCTGGGTAAGTCGCACGTCATTGAACGGGCTGGGCCAGCTGGGGTCTTCGAGTTCCTTGGGGGTTAATTGGCAAGTGGGACAAGAGGAGACCACTTGCCTTACAGTTGTTTGGAAGGCTGTTCCTCTGAAGGACCTTTCTAATAATCTTTGGAGGGCCTTTTCTCCTAAATGAGTGGTGGCAGGTAAGGAGTTAACCAACTTCCATTGGAGGTTCCCAGGCAGAAAAAGGAGTCCCTTCTTTTGGAACCACCCAATATGATCTTCTTGAAAGCCCTCACTCTTAGCTTTAAGAGTCTCACCTTCAGTATATGAAGGAGTTTCTGGCAAATTAGTCTGTGGAACTAGGGTGGCAACCCCTGTTAGGTCATTGCTCTGTAATGCTGCTCTCCTAGCTGCCTGATCAGCTGTTTGGTTCCCTCGTGCCACTTTCATGCTCCCTTTTTGGTGTCCTTTACAGTGGGAGACTGAAACCTCAGTGGGCAGATGGACTGCCTCCAAGAGTCTAAGAATCTGATCACCATATTTGATTGGGGACCCTCGGGTGATCAAGTGGCTCCTTTCTTTCCAAATAGCCACATGTGTATGTAGCACCAGAAAAGCATACTTGGAGTCAGTGTAAATGGCTATTCTTTTTCCTTTTCCCAGCTCTAAAGCTTGAGTCAGGGCTATGAGCTCAGTTAATTGGGCTGAAGCACCTGGTGGCAGAGGCTTAGCCTCTATGGTCTCAAAATTGGAGACTACTGCATACCCGGCTCTTCTTTTTCCATCCAAGACAAAGCTGCTTCCATCAGTGTACCAGATTTCCTCAGGATTGGTCAGAGGATCTTCTGACAATCCCTCTAGGGGTTTTATCCAGTGGTCCAAGGTTTCTCTACAAGAATGAAAGGGGAGAGAGCCCTCGGGGGTAGGCAGGAAGGTGGCTGGGTTAAGAACCTCACAAGGGGATATAGTGAGGCCTGGATTTTCCATCAGCATTACTTGATATCTGAGGATTCTTTGATCAGATATCCATAAATGGCCTCCCCCATTTAGGAGTTGTTTTACTTGGTAGCTGGTAAAAATAGTTTGCCCCCAAAGGAGAGTTTTAAAGCATCTTCTATCATGATTGCAATAGCTGCAAGATTTCGAAGGCAGGGGCGCCCCCTTGGGTAGTTGGATCAAGCCTCTTGGATAAGTAAGCTACAGGCTGGGGCTCAGATCCCAACCTTTGAGTTAACACGCCCAAGGCTATTCCCTCTCTTTCATGGACATAAAGTTGGAATGCTTTTTCTGGGTCTGGCAACCTCAAGGCAGGTGCCTGAGTTAAGGCCTGTTTTAGTGTAGCCTCTGCCTTCTTTGATGAGTTCCCCACATCAGTGGGATTGAATCATCCCATCCCTTTAAGCTTTCACATAAGGGCTGGGCAATTAGACCATAGTTGGGTATCCAGATTCTACAATATCCAGTTAGCCCCAGGAAAGCTTGCAATTGTTTTCGAGTCGTGGGGGAGGGCAACTCGAGGATTCCTTGTACCTGATCAGAGGACAGCCTCCTGGACTTGTGTGTAATCTGAACTCCCAGGTAAGTGACCTTTGTCTTGACCATCTGTGCCTTAGCACGGGAGACTTTATATCTCCTTTCTGCCAAAAAGTTTAGAACCTGAATTGCATGTTGTTGGGCATTTTTTTCATCTGGAGAGCAGATTAGTAGGTCATCTACGTATTGTAATATTTTCCCATTAGGTCCCAGGTCCAGATCTAGGAGATCCCAGCTCAGGGCCTGTCCAAACAGGTGGGGGCTATCTCTGAACCCCTGAGGTAATACTGTCCAAGTCATCTGTTGGTGTTTTTCTCCTGGGGCCTCCCACTCAAAGGCAAAAGTTATTGGGATTCTTTAGCCAGTGGTATGCAAAAAAATGCATCTTTGAGATCCAAGACTGTAAACCACTTGGCACTGGGTGGGATTTCTCCCAAGATTACATAGGGATTGGGTATTGTGGGATAGAGGGGGACTACAGCTTCATTTATGATCCGGAGATCTTGAACCATTCGCCAGGTTCCATCTTTTTTCTTTACTGAGAGGATTGGGGTGTTACATGGTGAATTGGTGGGGATCAATAGCCCACAAGCAAGGCATTTATTTATTAAATGCTGTAGTCCCTTCCGAGCCTCTCTTTTGAGGGGATATTGTTTCCAGTTAGGAAACCGAGTGGGCTCTCGGAGGACAATGATGACCGGTTCAGCTTGCTGGGCTCGTCCAGGAAATCCCTGGTTCCACACCTGGGGGTTAATTTTGTCTTCCCATAGTTTTTGGTCCCTCTCTATTGGAGAAGGTGTAATGGGCTCTTCAGTAGTAACCAGGAGCTGTAGGGTTCTAGGGGCTGTAAAGCTTCCCATCACAAGGGTGTTTCCCAGTTTAGTGAGCATATCTCTTCCCAATAAGGGAGTAGGACACTCAGGGACCACCAGAAACTGGTGGGAAAATATTTCCCCATCCCAGCAACAAAGAAGTGCTTGGGTGAATCTTTTAAAAGTTGCTTTTCCTGTAGCACCCAAAATGGTACAGGTTTGAGAGAAGATTCCGGAGTAGGAGATCAAGGCAGAGTAGGTAGCCCCTGTGTCAACCAAGAAATTCTCGGACCTACCTGCCACCAGTTGCACCCTTGGCTCCAGCCCCGTGATGGTTATCTGTGACAGGCGGGCTGGCTGGAGCGGGCCACTTCAGTCCTCTTGAACCATCGTGAGGGTAGGCTTGGCGCTTGACCTTGAGGCTCTTGGGTCCTGAAGGCAGAGTGCCGCCCAGTGTCCCAGTTGATGGCATTAGTGGCAAGCCGTTCTAGAAGACTTGTTATGTTTTGGACAGTCTTTGGCCCAATGGCCTGCCTGTCTACAGATTAGGCATTTGCCTTGTGCCTTGTCCTTCATACAATTTCTGTCCTTTATCGAGCCCATCTTTGCATGAAATGTTCCCTTGGTATCTCTAATTTTCTTGAAGAGATCTCTAGTCTTTCCCATTCTGTGTTTTCCTTTATTTCTTTGCATTGATTGCTGAGGAAGGCTTTCTTATCTCTCCTTGCTATTCTTTGGAACTCTGCATTCAGATGCTTATATCTTTCCTTTTCTCCTTTGCTTTTCGCTTCTCTTCTTTTCACAGCTATTTGTAAGGCCTCCTCAGATAGCCATTTTGCTTTTTTGCATTTCTTTTCCATGGGGATGGTCTTGATCCCTGTCTCCTGGACAATGTCACGAACCTCAGTCCATAGTTCATTGTTCATCAGGCACTCTATCTATCAGATCTAGTCCCTTAAATCTATTTCTCACTTCCACTGTATAATCATAAGGGATTTGATTTAGGTCATACCTGAATGGTCTAGTGGTTTTCCCTACTTTCTTCAATTTCAGTCTGAATTTGGCAGTAAGGAGTTCACGATCTGAGCAACAGTCAGCTCCTGGTCTTGTTTTTGCTTAATATAATCAATCTGATTTCGGTGTTGACCATCTGGTGATGTCCATGTGTAGAGTCTTCTCTTGTGTTGTTGGAAGAGGGTGTTTGCTATGACCAGTGCATTTTCTTGGCAAAACTCTTTGCCCTGTTCATTCTGTATTCCAAGGCCAAATTTGCCTGTTACTCCAGGTGTTTCTTGACTTCCTACTTTTGCATTCCAGTCCCCTATAATGAAAAGGACATCTTTTTGGGGTGTTAGTTCTAAAAGGTCTTGTAGGTCTTCATAGAACCGTTCAATTTCAGCTTCTTCAGCGTTACTGGTTGGGACATAGACTTGGATTACTGTGATATTGAATGGTTTGCCTTGGAAACGAACAGAGATCATTCTGTCGTTTTTGAGATTGCATCCAAGTGTTGCATTTCGGACTCTCTTGTTGACCATGATGGCTACTCCATTTCTTCTAAGGGATTCCTGCCCGAAGTAGTAGATATAATGGTCATCTGAGTTAAATTCACCCATTCCAGTCCATTTTAGTTTGCTGATTCCTAGAATGTCAACGTTCACTCTTGTCATCTCCTGTTTGACCACTTCCAATTTGCCTTGATTCATGGACCTGACATTCCAGGTTCCTATGCAATATTGCTCTTTACAGCATCAGACCTTGCTTCAATCACCAGTCACATCCACAACTGGGTATTGTTTTTGCTTTGGCTCCATCCCTTCATTCTTTCTGGAGTTATTTCTCCACTGATCTCCAGTAGCATATTGGGCACCTACCGACCTGGGGAGTTTCTCTTTCAGTATCCTATCATTTTGCCTTTTCATACCGTTCATGGGGTTCTCAAGGCAAGAATACTGAAGTGGTTTGCCATTCCCTTCTCCAGTGGACCACATTCTGTCAGACCACTCCACCATGACCCGCCTGTCTTGGGTGGCCCCACACTGCATGGCTTAGTTTCATTGAGTTAGAAAAGGCTGTGGTCGTAGTGTGATTAGGTTGACTAGTTTTCTGTGATTATGGTTTCAGTGTGTCTGCCCTCTGATGCCCTTCTTGCAACACCTACCGTCTTACTTGGGTCTCTCTTACCTTGGACGTGGGGTATCTCTTCATGGCTGCTCCAGCAAAGCACAGCCGCTGCTCCTTACCTTGGACGAGGGGACTCTCCTCACCACCGCCCCTCCTGACCTTGAACGTGGAATAGCTCTTCTAGGCCGTCGTGTGCCCGCACAGCCACCACTCCTTGGACATGGGGTAGCTCCTCCCAGCCTCCGCCCCTGACCTCGGACGTGGGGTAGCTCCTCTCGGCTGCTCCTGCGCTGTCGCAGCCTGGCACTCTAGGCCATTGCCCCTGACCTTGGATGCGGGGTAGCTCCTCTCGGCTGCTGCCCCTGACCTCGGACCTAACAGAAGCAGAAGATATTAAGAAGAGGTGGCAAGAATACACAGAAGAACTATACAAAAAAGATCTTCACGACCAAGATAATCACGATGGTGTGATCACTCATCTAGAGCCAGACATCCTGGAATGTGAAGTCAAGTGGGCCTTAGAAAGCATCACTACGAACAAAGCTAGTGGAGGTGATGGAATTCCAGTTGAGCTATTTCAAATCCTGAAAGATGATGCTGTGAAAGTGCTGCACTCAATATGCCAGCAAATATGGAAAACTCAGCAGTGGCCACAGGACTGAGAAAGGTCAGTTTTCATTCCAATCCCAAAGAAGGGCAATGCCAAAGAATGCTCAAACTACCGTACAATTGCATTCATCTCACACGCTAGTAAAGTAATGCCCAAAATTCTCCAAGCCAGACTTCAGCAATACATGAACTTCCAGATGTTCAAGCTGGTTTTAGAAAAGGCAGAGGAACCAGAGATCAAATTGCCAACATCTGCTGGATCATCGAAAAAGCAAGAGAGTTCCAGAAAAACATCTATTTTTGCTTTATTGACTATGCAAAAGCCTTTGACTGTGTGGATCACAATAAATTGTGGAAAATTCTGAAAGAGATGGGAATACCAGACCACCTGACCTGCCTCTTGAGAAACATATATGCAGGTCAGGAGGCAACAGTTAGAACTGGACATGGAACAACAGACTGGTTCCAAATAGGAAAAGGAGTACGTCAAGGCTGTATATTGTCACCCTGCTTATTTAACTTATATACAGAGTACATCATGAGAAACGCTGGACTGGAAGAAGCACAAGCTGGAATCAAGATTGCTGGGAGAAATATCAATAACCTCAGATATGCAGATGACACCACCCTTATGGCAGAAAGTGAAGAGGAACTCAAAAGCCTCTTGATGAAAGTGAAGGAGGAGAGTGAAAAAGTTGGCTTAAAGCTCAACATTCAGAAAATGAAGATCATGGCATCTGGTCCCATCATTTTTTGGGAAATAGATGGGGAAACAGTGTCAGACTTTATTCATTTGGGCTCCAAAATCACTACAGATGGTGACTGCAGCCATGAAATTAAAAGATGCTTACTCCTTGGAAGAAAAGTTATGACCAACCTAGATAGCATATTGAAGAGCAGAGACATTACTTTGCCAACAAAGGTCCATCTAGTCAAAGCTATGGTTTTTCCAGTGGTCATGTATGGATGTGAGAGTTGGACTGTGAAGAAAGCTGAGCGCCGAAGAATTGATGCTTTTGAACTGTGGTGTTGGAGAAGACTCTTGAGAGTCCCTTGGGCTGCAAAGAGATTCAACCAGTCCATTCTGAAGGTGATCAGTCCTGGGATTTCTTTGGAAGAAATGATGCTAAAGCTGAAACTCTAGTACTTTGGCCACCTCATGCGAAGAGTTGACTCATTGGAAAAGACTCTGATGCTGGGAGGGATTGGGGGCAGGAGGAGAAGGGGACGACAGAGGATGAGATGGCTGGATGGCATCACTGAC
Organism: Bubalus kerabau; assembly: GCF_029407905.1. Classification (NCBI taxonomy): domain Eukaryota; kingdom Metazoa; phylum Chordata; class Mammalia; order Artiodactyla; family Bovidae; genus Bubalus; species Bubalus kerabau. The sequence goes on from NC_073625.1 coordinate 129,123,568, forward strand.
TTGATGGATGTGAACCTGAGTGAACTCCGGGAGTTGGTGATGGACAGGGAGGCCTGGTGTGCTGCGATTCATGGAGTCGCAAAGAGTCGGACACGACTGAGTGACTGAACTGAACTGAACTTGTCCTTCAAGGACTCGGGGTTTGCCATTGGGCTTCCCTGGAGGGTGGCCAGCATCTGGGCATGCCTTGTTTCTTCCTTTCTCTCCCTCTCCTGGGCCTTGGCCTCCTTCTCCTGTTCTCTGTTATAAAAGTTATTGGTGGCTGTCTGGACCATCTCATCTAAAGAGGCAGCAGGGTCCTGCTGCTGTAGCTATTGTAACTTAATTCTGATGTCTAATGCACATTGGGACAGGAATTTGTCCTTTAAAATCACCTGTCCCTTGTAAGAGTCTAAGTCCAGATTGGTAAACTTTTGTAGTGCCTCTTTTAGCCTTTCCAGAAAGGCAATGGGGTTCTCATTGGGTTCCTGAGTTATTGCTGAGACTGGGCACAGTCCCACAGTAATAGGCTTCCTTCTGTTTCCATGGTTGGACTTCCTTAGGGGTGAGTCTTTCTGAAGCTTATTCTACCCAGTACTATTGCAACCTGAGAGCCAGGCATCTCCGCCTGGGTCAGGGTGCAGATCCCCAGGCAGACTGAGGCATGACAGCCTCCTGGAGATTGAATCCCCAGACAGGTCGAGACGTGACGGCCTCCCGAGAATTGGGTCCCTGGGCAGGTCGAGGTGTGACGACCTCCTGGGACTCCTGGAACTGGCGGATCCCCAAGGAGGTTGAGACATGACAACCTTTTGAGGACCAGATCCCTAGGCAGGTCAAGGCAGGTTGACCTCCTGGGATCACCGGACTGGAGTTGGGTGTCCCCAAGATCTCCAGCGTGACTAGTGCTTGGTAGGATTAAGGGGTTGAATATTATAGAGTATTTCCCTCCCAAGGCCAGCTATTTTCTGGTTGTCCCTCCAGAAGACTGTAGAGGTAACATTGTGGGCCCAGATGGGGCTCAGGAAAGGAGCGTGAAACAGGAGAGAAGGAGGCAGAGCACAACCTTTGAAAGAATGACATAGGGCATAATGTAAACCGAATAAAATCAGTTTGGTCCAACATGACAAATCAAATTCAAGTAAACCTTAATCCCCAATCTCTAAGCCAATAGACACACCCAGAGGTGGCAGGACAGCTCCAAGACACTGTCAAAAGAGGGAGGAGTGGGTGGTTCCCCAATGGTTGGGGTGATCCTCCCAGTCACTAGCATATGAATTCACCCCGCTTGCAAAACCTAGCCAGGCCACATCCCTTGGCCCCAGCCCTTGCCCTCAGCAATGGGCCACACTCTGAAGAGTGGCTTCTCTCTAAAACCTAACAAATCCACCTCTTACTTATTGCTTTGTCTCTCACTGAATTTTTGCAATGAGACATCAGAGCCTGAGCTTCATTAGGTCCTGAAGCCAGGCATCCTGGCTTTTGGCTGGGCTCAAGTCCCAGGAGAGAGTTGAGGGACAGGAGGAAAAAGCAGTGGGGAAAACGTGCCAAGGGATCCCCTTCATAGCCTGCCGGAAAATCTGCTAAATACCTGACCTGTGCTCACAGTTTTCATTGGCCTGATCCTTGGCACAGAGAGGATTAAGGACAGAAGAACCCCCACTGGCTTGGGTAACAGCTACTGGGGCTCAGCAGATAGTGCCTTTGGGACATACCAAAGAGTAGCCTCTTCAGAGTCCCTCAATTCACCCACTGCCTTAACTGTTTGTGGCAGGTTGAGGAGACAAGAAACGAGAGATTGTAAAGGAATTAAGATTTCGTTAGGCATATGTCCCTCCAGCCATAGGAGCGAGGACCTCCTACCTTAACCGGAGGTCTTCTGGAATCTGAGACTGGGCGAAGTGAGCTCTGCTGAGTTTGTTTTTCAGTGTCCCAGTTTCCAGCATGATGGGCCTCTTGTCACTTCCCTTGCGAGATGTCAGGCGAGTGTATGCTCCTCGGTTCTGTCTCGTCACAACAAAGATTTGGAGCAACAGACATTAAAGCCCTCGACGTGTCACAGCTCTCGGGTCTTGGACAAACTGTGTTATAGCTCTTAGACAAATCAGTGTTACAGCTCCATTTTATTTAGATAATAGCAGGAGAATCCATCCTCGAAGCATGAGGGCATGCCAACCCAAAGACGCGAAGAGAAGAGAGTGGAGGAGCACGCTAGCGCAGGAGAGAGAGAGCATGCTTTGGCTCCCCTTTTTATGTTTTTTCCTCCCCTGGGCCTGCCCTATGTAAATTGGGCTAGCCAGGAGTGCTGTTTGTTCTACCTGAGGTCCTCACTCAGGTCCTCGGACCTTCCTTTGACCTTCTTTTGTTCTATTTTCACGGGCTTTTCCCTTCCTTGTCTTTTAGCCACCGCCATTTTGGACTCCTGTTTCCTATTCTAACTACCTAACAGTTTGATATACTAAATCCTTTTGTAGACAGGGGAAAACATAATAAAAGTCTTTCTTATTTTGCAGAGAAGTCTAGAGAAGAAAAAAAGATTATCTTAAAGACATCCAGTTAATTCAAAGCAATCAGCTTCTGGGCTTCCCAGGTGACATGAGTGGTAAAGAATCCGCCTGCCCATGCAGGAGATATAACAGTCGCAAGTTCAGTCCCTGAGTCAGGAAGATCCCCTGGAGAAGGACATGGCAGCCCTCTCCAGTATTCTTGCCTGGAAAATCCTACGGACAGAGGAGCCTGGCAGGCTACAGTCCATGGGGCCCCAAGGAGTTGGACATGACTGAAGTGACTTAGCATGCCCGCACAAACAGCTTTTAGATTTCATAGTCACATGAATAAACTCATCATCCCCACACTGCCATCATCACTCTTTCCTTCCATATGCCCAGTTTTGCTTTAAGGGAGCCCACTCAGCTCCCCCACACCAAAGACTGAGCCATGCTGTACAGGCTTTGTCACCCCTGACCCCTGCACACACCCACACACCCACACACACAAGAAAACAGAGCTCCAGAGACGTGGTTACACATGAATTGGAAGGATAGGTTTCTGAACCTGAGTCCAGTGTCTTGTGAGATGCAATACAGCACAGAAGTCAAGAAATTAGATTCTCAAGTGAGACATTCTGGGTTAAAAGACTCAGGACTCGGCATCTTACCAGTTGTTGGCCTTGGGCAAGTTTATTTAACTCCCTGAAGTTTAGTTGCTTTTTCCATAGAAGGGAGACAATACAAGCACTCACCTCCGAGGATAAAATGATCAATACGAAAGTATAAACTACAGGATGACATAGAAATGGAAGAGGTTATCCATTCATAACACTAAGGTTTCCAGGCTCAGGGAGTACATATAATACAAGCAACAATATAAGTGATAGTCACTAAGAGCATTTCACGTTAATGCTTCTATTCAAACGTACTCATAGAGTTTGCTGTAACCAAATTTACCTCAGTGGGACCTTGTCCTGTGTGGTCACTCAGGCAGTCATACATGTATAGGGGGTTTATGCAAAACTCTAGCACGATGAAGGTGTCACGCGAGTGTATGTTCCTCGGTTCTTTGTCTCGTCACAACAAAGATTTGGAGTGACGGACATTAAAGCCCCCTCAGCGGGTCACAGCTCTCAGGTCTTGGATAGACCGTGTTATAGCTCTCAGGTCTCGAATGGACCATGTTATAGCTCTTAGACAAATCAGTGTTACAGCTCAGTGTTACAGCTCTATTTTATTTAGAAGATAGCAGGAAAATCCATCTTTGGGGCATGAGGGCACATCGATCCAAAGACACGAGGAGAAGAGTGCCCCAGCATGCAGGGGAGAGAGAGAGCGAGCTAGCTTTGGCTCCTCTATCTATATGTTTATCTCTCCCTCGGCCTGTCCTATGTAAATTGAGCCAGCCAGGAATGTTGTTTGTTTTACCTGAGGTCCTCACTCCAATCCTTGGACCTTCCTTTGTTCTATTTTCGCGGGCTTTTCCCTTCCTTGTCTTTTAGCCACCACCATTTTGGATTCCTTTTCCCTATTCTACCTACCTGACATTCCCCCCTCAAGAGATGGGAGGCCCAATTCTTTGGGAATAGGGGCCTTGAGGTCTTTCTGGATACTTCCTGCTGAACTGGGATGGCGAGGGGTATTGGGCCTCCCCCTCTTGCTAGTCTCAAGCCTCAGAGTCCTTATAGCGGTGTCCAAGGGTGTATGATATTTTCCGTGGTCGGCTGTAGTTTTATATCTTTGTTGAACTGTCACTGCATGTTGTAGCTGGTTGACCTGGGCAGAGACAAAACAGGTTAGACAATTGACAGTACATGGAATAATCATAAGCATCATCAATATAGCATAACAAGGACTAGTAGGGGCATTAGTCAATTTTAAATTAACATGGCCAGGATGGCTCAAGTCCCTCCTTGTTCAGGGATCAGATCTATCTCCTGTCTGTTTTGGAGTACAGTCTCTGTCAAGCTGTGTTGGCTCTTTAGAGCAATCCTGAGAAATTTTATCTCCAGAAACAAGATTTTGGGGGTGTTCATTAGAATGGCGCTAATTTACAGTCCTGAATAGGTATCTGAGATCTCCCAGGGGCTCACAGGTGTATTGAGTGTCCTCTTCTGTTTTCTTCCATGGCTTGACTCGTGAGTAGTGAATCCAGGAGTCATGTCCTGGTACCTTGACTGCTGTGGGGGTAGAAAGTATTGCAGGGGAGGGGCCCTTCCATGTGGGCTGGAGTTGAGCCTTTGGGGACCCATCTTTCCAGACTTTAATTAGGACTTGAGTCCCTGGAGCATATAGCGGTGACTCTTTAGAATCTTTTGGGTCCTGGTTCATACCCCACAAATGTATATCCTGTTGGAATTGCCCAATAGCCATGGTATAAGACTGGAGGGTCTGAACCTCTGGATCTAGGAAGAGGTCATTGACTTAAACAAAAGGTCTCTCATATAGCATCTCATAAGGACTAAGACCAACCTCTTCCTTAGGGGCAATGCAGGTGCAGAGGAGAGCTATTGGTAAAGCTGCCTTACATCCCAGGGAGGTCTCCTGGGTTATCTTTTTTATCGCTGATTTTAAGAAGTCATTGGCTCTTTCTACTTTTCCTGAAGACTGAGGCCTCCAGGCACAATGGAGATAATAAGTAATGCCCAATGCTTTCGAGACCCCTTGGGTGACCTTAGAAGTAAATGATGTCCCATTGTCACTTTGTAATGACCTGGGCAGACCAAATCTTGGAATGATTTCATGGAGCAGTTTTTTTACCACCTCCTCAGCCTTATCAGTCTGGGTAGGAAAGCCTTCAATCCATCCAGTGAATGTATCTATCATGACTAATAGATATTTATACCCTTGAGAAACTGGCATCTGGGTGAAGTCCATCTGCCAGTCCTCTCCCGGGTAAGTCGCACGTCGTTGAACGGGCTGAGCCAGCTGGGGTCTTCAAGCTCCTTGGGGGTTAATTGGCAAGTGGGACAAGAGGAGACGACCTGTCTTATAGTTGTTTGGAAGCCTGTTCCTCTGAGGACCTTTCTAGTAATCTTTGGAGGGCCTTTTCTCCTAAATGAGTAGTGGCATGTAAGGAGTTAACCAACTTCCATTGGAGGTTCCCAGGCAGAAAAAGGAGTCTCTCCTTTTGGGACCACCCAATATGATCTTCTTGAAAGCCCTCACTCTTAGCTTTAAGAGTCTCACCTTCAGTATATGAAGGAGTTTTTGGCAAATTAGTCTGTGGAACTAAGGTGGCAACCCCTGTTAGGTCATTGCTCTGTAATGCTGCTCTCCTAGCTGCCTGATCAGCTGTTTGGTTCCCTCGTGCCACTTTCATGCTCCCTTTCTGGTGCCCTTTACAGTGGGAGACTGAAACCTCAGTGGGCAGATGGACTGCCTCCAAGAGTCTAAGAATCTGATCACCATATTTGATTGGGGACCCTCGGGTGATCAAGTGGCCCCTTTCTTTCCAAATAGCCACATGTGTATGTAGCACCAGAAAAGCATACTTGGAGTCAGTGTAAATGGCTATTTTTTTTTTCCTTTTCCCATCTCCAAAGCTCGAGTCAGGGCTATGAGCTCAGCTAATTGGCCTGAAGTACCTGGTGGCAGAGGTCTCAAAATTGGAGACCACTGCATACCTGCTCTTCTTTTTCCATCCAAGATAAAGCTGCTTCTATCAGTGTACCAGATTTCCTCAGGATTGGTCAGAGGATCTTCTGACAATCCCTCTCGGGGTTTTGTCCAGTGGTCCAAGGTTTCTAGACAAGAGTGAAAGGGGAGACAGCCCTCGGGGGTAGGCAGGAAGGTGGCTGGGTTAAGAACCTCACAAGGGGATATAGTGAGGCCTGGATTTTCCATCAGCATTACTTGATATCTGAGGATTCTTTGATCAGACATCCATAAATGGCTTCTCCCATTTAGGAGTTGTTTTACTTGGTAGCTGGTAAAAATAGTTAGTTTGCCCCCAAAGGAGAGTTTTAAAGCATCTTCTATCATGATTGCAATAGCTGCAAGATTTCGAAGGCAGGGGGGCCAGCCTCGGGTAGTTGGATCAAGCCTCTTGGATAAGTAAGCTACAAGCTGGGGCTCAGATCCCAACCTTTGAGTTAACACGCCCAAGGCTATTCCCTCTCTTTCATGGACATAAAGTTGGAATGCTTTTTCTGGGTCTGGCAACCTCAAGGCAGGTGCCTGAGTTAAGGCCTCTTTTAGTGTAGCCTCTGCCTTCTTTTGAGGAGTTCCCCACATCAGTGGGATTGAATCATTCTGTCCCTTTAAGCTTTCACATAAGGGCTGGGCAATTAGACCATAGTTGGGTATCCAGATTCTACAATATCCAGTTAGCCCCAGGAAAGCTCGCAATTGTTTTCGAGTTGTGGGGGAGGGCAACTCGAGGATTCCTTGTATCTGATCATAGGACAGCCTCCTGGACTTGTGTGTAATCTGAACTCCCAGGTAAGTGACCTTTGTCTTGACCATCTGTGCCTTAGCACGGGAGACTTTATATCCCCTTTCTGCCAAGAAGTTTAGAACCTGAATTGCATGTTTTGGGGCACTTTTCTCATCTGGAGAGCAGATTAGTAGGTCATCTACGTATTGTAATATTTTCCCATTAGGTCCCAGGTCCAGATCTAGGAGATCCCGGCTAAGGGCCTGTCCAAACAGGTGGGGGCTATCTCTGAACCCCTGAGGTAATACTGTCCAAGTCATCTGTTGGTGTTTTTCTCCTGGGGCCTCCCACTCAAAGGCAAAAGTTATTGGGATTCTTTAGCCAGTGGTATGCAAAAAAATGCATCTTTGAGATCCAAGACTGTAAACCACTTAGCACTGGGTGGGATTTCTCCCAAGATTACATAGGGATTGGGTACTGTGGGATGGAGGGGGACTACAGCTTCATTTATGATCCGGAGATCTTGAACCTTCGCCAGGTTCCATCTTTTTTCTTTACTGAGAGGATTGGGGAGTTACATGGTGAACTGGTGGGGACCAATAGTCCACAAGCAAGGAATTTATTTATTAAAGGCTATAGTCCCTCCTGACCCTCTCTTTTGAGAGGATATTGTTTCCAGTTAGGAAACCGAGTGGGATCTCCGAGGACAATGATGACCGGTTTAGCTTGGTGGGTTCATCCAGGAATCCCCTGGTTCCACACTTGGGGGTTAATTTTGTCTTCCCATAGTTTTTGGTCCCTCTCTATTGAAGGTGTAATGGGTTCTTCAGTAGTAACCAGGAACTGTAGAGCTCTAGGGGCTGAAAAACTTCCCATCACAAGGGTGGTCCCCAGTTTAGTGAGTATATCTCTTCCCAATAAGGGAGTAGGACACTCAGGGACCACCAGAAACTGGTGGGAAAATATTTGTCCATCCCAGCAACAAAGAAGTGCTCGGGTGAATCTTTTAATAGTTGCTTTTCCTGTAGGAGCCAAAATGGTACAGGTTTGAGAGGAGAAGGCTCCGGAGTAGGAGATCAAGGCAGAGTAGGTAGCTCCTGTGTCAACCAAGAAATTCTCGGACCTACCTGCCACATCCAGTTGCACCCTTGGCTCCAGCCCCGTGATGGTTATCTGTGACAGGCGGGCTAGCTGGAGCGGGCCGCTTCAGTCCTCTTGAACCATCGTGAGGGTAGGCTTGGCGCTTGACCTTGAGGCTCTTGGGTCCCGAAGGCAGAGTGCCGCCCAGTGTCCCAGTTGATGGCATTTGTGGCAAGCTGTTCTAGGAGACTTGTCTCGGTTTGGACACTCTTTGGCCCAATGTCCCACCTGTCTACAGATCAGGCATTTGTCTCGTGCCTTGTTCTTCAAGGACTCGGGGTTTGCCATAGGGCTTCTCTGGAGAGCGGCCAGCATCTGGGCATGCCTTGTCTCTTTCTTTTTCTCCCTCTCCTGGGGCTTGGCCTCCTTCTCCTGTTCTCTGTTATAAAAGGTATTGGTGGCTGTCTGGACCATTTCATCTAAAGAGGCAGCAGGGTCCTGCTGTTGTAACTTAGTTCTGATATCTGATGCACATTGGGACAGGAATTTGTCCTTTAAAATCACCTGTCCCTCGTAAGAGTCTAAGTCCAGGTTGGTAAACTTTTGTAGTGCCTCTTTTAGCCTTTCCAGAAAGGCAATGGGGTTCTCATTGGGCTCCTGAGTTATTGCTGAGACCCGGGCATAGCTAATTACTTTTTGTGGGGCTGCTTTCAATCCTGCCTTCACACAGATTAGAAAATGATCTCTTTCCCAGATGTGCTCAGGGTCATTATAATTTCAATTAGGATCGGAGGAGGGGACTGCAGTTTCCCCTACTGGCTATCTATAACTGGACATGTGAAGCCCTGTTGCATACCTCCGGGCTTCCTTTAAGACCCTAGTATGTTCAGGGTCAGATAAAGTTTGACTAAATATGACCATAATGTCTTTTCACGTCAAGTCAAAGGCCAAGGTAATATGTTGGAATGTATCTATGTATTTGCCTGGGTCATCTGTATAGCTTCCCAGGTCTTGTTTGATCTGTCTTAGTTTTAAGAGGGAGAAGGGCTTATGGACCCAGGTTGGTCCGAATTCTCCTCCAGTTTCAACTAAGGGACATACTCGAGCTGGCTTTTGTGGAGGGGGTGCTCCCGGATATGGGGGCACGTTTGGATACAAGGAAGGAGCACTAGGCAACTTGGGAGCTGTGGGAGGTTAGCCTTCACGAGGGGGTTACTTTTCTTGGTTGCCTGTGCCTAACACCATTTGCCTAGTGGGCTCACTTTTAGGGCGTACAACAATCCCATACTTAAGACAGAGTTCCTTCATATCTCTTAGTAGGAAGAAAATTTGGACATAGGGGATCTCTGTCCATTTCCCTTGTCTTTTGCAAAATAATTCTAATTGCAGGATGGTATTATAATTTAAAGTCCCATCCTCAGGCCAGTGTTCCTCATCCCCCAGTGGCTATTGTGGCCACACAGTGGCACAAAAGAATTTCAAGCGACTTCTCCTTAGAGCTAGAGGGCTGAACAGCTTCCAGTTATCAAGGATGCATCTCAAGGGCATCTGCCAGGAAGTGGATTGGTTATTTCCCATCTGAAAGACAGTCATGACAGGGAGAAAAGAAAAAGACCTCTTTCGATTTTTATGGGTGGACTTCCTTAGGGGTGAGTCTTTCTGAAGCTTATCCTACCCAGAACTGTTGCAACCTGAGAGCCAGGCGTCCCTGGGTCAGGGTGCAGATCCCCAGGCAGGCTGAGGCATGACAGCCTCCTAGAGATCGAATCCCCGGGCAGGTCGAGGCGTGACAGCCTCCCAAGAATTGGGTCCCTGGGCAGGTCGAGGTGTGACGACCTCATGGGACCCCTGGGACTGGCCGATCCCCATGTAGGTTGAGGCGTGACAACCCTTCGAGGACCAGATCCCTAGGCAGGTAAAGGCGTGATGACCTCCTGGGACCCCCAGACTGGAGTTGGACGTCCCCAAGATCTCCAGTGTGACCGGTACTGGGTAGGATTAAGGGGTTTGTAACTCATTGCTTTGCCAACAAAGGTTCGTCTAGTCAAGGCTATGGTTTTTCCTGTGGTCATGTATGGATGTGAGAGTTGGACTGTGAAGAAGGCTGAGCGCCGAAGAATTGATGCTTTTGAACTGTGGTGTTGGAGAAGACTCTTGAGAGTCCCTTGGGCTGCAAGGAGATCCAACCAGTCCATTCTGGAGATCAGCCCTGGGATTTCTTTGGAAGGAATGATACTAAAGCTGAAACTCCAGTACTTTGGCCACCTCATGCGAAGAGTTGACTCATTGGAAAAAACTTTGATGCTGGGAGGGATTAGGGGCAGGAGGAGAAGGGGACGACAGAGGATGAGATGGCTGGATGGCATCACTGACTCGATGGACATGAGTCTGAGTGAACTCCGGGAGTTGGCGATGGACAGGGAGGCCTGGCATGCTGCGATTCATGGGGTCGCAAAGAGTCGGACATGACTGAGTGACTGAACTGAACTGAACTGAACTCATTGTTAGTTTGCCCACCGTGGACGGGAATAGATATGTTGTAAGTTCATCCTACCTAGTACTGTTGCAACCTGAGAGCCAGGCGTCCCTGGGTCAGGGTGCAGATCCCCAGGCAGGCTGAGGCATGACAGCCTCCTAGAGATCGAATCCCCAGGCAGGTCGAGGCGTGACGGCCTCCTGAGAATTGGATCCCTGGGCAGGTCGAGGTGTGATGACCTCCCGGGACCCCTGGGACTGGTGGATCCCCGAGCAGGTTGAGGCGTGACAACCTTTCAAGGACCAGATCCCTAGGCAGGTCAAGGCGTAATGACCTCCTGGGACCCCCGGACCGGAGTTGGGCATCCCCAAGATCTCCAGTGCGACCAGTACTGGGTAGGATTAGGGGGTTGGATATTATAGAGTATTTCCCTCCCAAGGCCAGCTATTTTCTGGTTGTCTCTCCAGAAGATTGTAGAGGCAACCTTGTAGGTCTGGATGGGGCTCAGGAAAAGAGCATGAAACAGGAGGGAAGAGGTCAGAGCACAACCTTTGAAAGAATGACATAGCACAAGGGTATAATGTAAACCAATTAAAATCAACTGGGTCCAAGATGACAAGTCAAATTCAAGTAAACCTTAATCCCCAATCTATAAACCAACAGACACACCCAGAGGTGGCAGGACAGCTCCAAGGCACTGTCAAAAGAGGGAGGAGTGGGTGGTTTCCCAACAGTTGGGATGATCATCCCACTCACTAACATATGAATTCACCCTGCTTGCAAAACCTAGCCAGGCCACATTCCATGGCCAGTACCCTGTAGAGTGGGCGCTACTCTCTGAATCTTAACAAGTCTACCTCTTACCTATTGCTTTGACTCTCAATGAATTTTTGCAATAAGACCTCAGAGCCTGAGCTTTATTAGGTACCCGAAGCCATTCTGGGATTTGGTCGGGCTCAAGTCCTGGGAGAGGGCTGAAGGACAGGAGGAAAAAGCAGTGGGAAAAATGTGCCAAGGAATCCCCTTCATAGCCCGCCGGAAAATTTGCTAAATATCTGACCAGTGCTCACAGTTTCATTGGTCTGATCCTTGGCACAGAGAAGAGAAAGGACAGAAGAACCCCCACCGGCTTGTGTAACAGCTACTGGGGCTCAGCAGATAGCACCTTTGGGACATGCTGAGGAGTAGCCTCTCCAGAGTCCCTCAGTTGTGACCCCTGCCGCCCACCTGTTCACGGGAGGTTCAAGGAAACAAGAAACGAGAGACTGTAAAGGAATTAAGATTTCGTTAGGCATGTCCCTCCAGCCATAGGAGCTAGGACCTCTTACCTTAACCGGAGGTCTTCTGGAATCTGAGACTGGGCCACGTGAGCTTTCTGCTGAGGGTTTTTCTCTGTCCCGGTTTCTAGCACGATGGGCCTTCCCCTGTGCTGGGTTTTCTTCACGTTCCACCTCTACCACGGGAGCTTCGCTGAGTTGGGCTCCTGCTGTGCCTGGAGGTTGTTTCAGGCAGGTTAAATCTGAGTCATGGCACCATAGATGTCACACAAGTGTATGTTCCTCGGTTCTTTGTCTCGTCACAACAAAGATTTGGAGCGACGGACATTAAAGCCCCCTCGGCATGTCACAGCTCTCGGGTCTTGGATAGACCATGTTATAGCTCTCAGGTCTCGATAGGACCATGTTATAGCTCTTAGACAAATCAGTGTTACAGCTCAGTGTTACAGCTCTATTTTATTTAGAAAATAGCAGGAAAATCCATCTTCGGGGCGTGAGGGCACGTTGATCCAAAGACATGAGGAGAAGAGCGCCCCAGCATGCGGGGGTGGTGGTGGGGGGTGGGGAGTGCGTAGAGAGAGCTAGCTTTGGCTCCTCTATTTATGTTTATCTCTCCCTGGGCCTGTCCTGTGTAAATTGGGTCAGCCAGGAGTGTTGTTGGTTTTACTTGAGGTCCTCACTCCGGTCCTTGGACCTTCTTTTGTTCTATTTTCACGGGCTTTTTCCTTCCTTGTCTTTTAACCACCGCCATTTTGGACTCCTTTTCCCTATTCTACCTACCTAACAAAGGTAAGCCCAAAGGCCAAGTTTCAGGGACTGAGATTCCCATCCCCATGCAGTGTGTAAACAGATGTCCCAGGAGGTTAGATGAACAGCTAGTCCAGTTGAGGGAAATCTGTGAACTTCTGCCTGAGTTTTCTTTTTAAAATAGGTAACTTCTGTGGTTTTGAGAGAACCTCTTTTCTTGCAATTGGAATATATGTTTATTGAAGAAAATTCAGAAAATAATGATAAGCAAAAAGTAGAAAATATCATTTTTCATCCCATCTCCTAGGGAAAAATAGAGTTGGTATATTTTTTTGCATCTTTTTTGTGTATGTATGCATTTATGTGTTTGTGTAAGACATGCTTTTTAAAAGGCCCAAATGGCGCCCATCCCATATAGACTATTTTATTTCCACTTTACCATAAACCTAAATATTTCCCCATGTCAACACACAAGGCCTTACATTCTTGCTGCTCACTATGGTGCTGAGGCAGCAGCACAGGTCCTACCGGGGAGGTAGTGAGAAATGGAGCATCCCAGGTCCCACTTCAGATCTGCTGAATCAGAATCTGCATCTTAACAAGCTCTCCCAAAGGATGTGCCCCACAGGGTCTGAGGAGCATCAGCTGACAGCATGTGTTTAAAGGCCACACAGTCTCCCATAGCATGGCTGAACCATAATCGATTTCACCTCTCACTGGTGGGGATTTTCTTGCTTGACAGAAGCAGATCCCTGGAGGATCTTGGACTTCCCAAAGCTGTCCTTGACCTTCCCATCCTCCCTCTAGCAGAGAAATCTTCCCTGGCTGTGGGTCCCCTCTCTGTTCTCCCTGTTTCCCAGATGACCTCTTGGACCCTTCAGAGTCCACCCCCAGGAGACTCCTGACAGCTAGGGAGATACATCCTTGCATGTTCTCCATGGGCTGAATGCACCTGCTCACCTTTGTCATCACCTTCCTCCATCTGGACCCCCGGTATGGAGCCACAGACTTTCCTCAGGCCCCCGTGGAGGCTTGGAGCAGAGCCCTTGGCCAAAGCAATGCCCAGGCCCCTCCAGGGGGCAACCCAGGCTCAGCAATGCCTCAGCCCTTCCTGAAATTCCTTTCAACCTGCTACTCTCATAATCCCTTCTCACTGTGGTAAACTTCAGCCCGATCTGAACTGCCCCCTTAAATGCTGCCTGGGCCTCCATTTCCGGCCCCCCACCTCCCTTCTCCCTGTCCCACTCTCAGCCCCTCCCTTCCTCTGGTCCCCTCTCTGATCAGGACACCCCTCTCAGCCCCTCCTCTCCACCCCCAACGTTCCTCCCCTCCTTCCCCTAGAAACGGCCTCCCACTTCTCACCCACGCCTTCACGCCTCCCTTTCCAACTTCCTCAATTTTCACCTCTCCCCCAAATTCCAATCCGGTCCCTGGGAAAGGAAAAGCGCCTCTGGTCCCACCCTGCCTGTGTGTGGTCCGAGGTGGGGTGGGGGTCGCTGGGGGCGGGGGAGGAGGATGCCTTGCCGGTCCGCCCACCCGGGCTGGAGAGGGTGAATGGAGCCCAGTGTGCCCCTGCTCTGTGGGCGGATGTCAACGGCCGGGGTGTCACTGGGTGAAAAGGGACCCATGACGGCTGTGAGGCAGCCCTGAAAATTCTCCCCAGTCCGCCAGCCCAGGGGAGAGCCAGATGCGTGCGGCGAGCTGGGCAAGAAAGAATGACAGTGAACAGTAAACTATGACCCCGACCGCGACCCACCTCGCTGGGCTTCCGTGGGGGCTGGGCGTCCCGGATCAGAGCCACCGTCCCCAGGGCGCCGAGAGCTCAAGTCCCGAAGAACCAAAGGAGAACCGAAGCCGGATGCTCTAGCTGCACCTGCCGCGGTGCCGCAGGGAGAGACGATGGGTTCCATGGCGCCCTCCACAGTCGAACTTTCTCCCTTTATACACGTTTGATAAGCAATTGGGGAAAATATTCTCAAAATAATACAGATAAGCTTCTATTTTCACCGATCAGAATAGTAAGCTTCTTTTTTAAAAAAAAAATGAGAAAGTGTCTTTGTGCTTAGTACTGATAAAGATTCAGAGACAGGTAGTCAACCATGCACTGCCGGGCGGAGAGTGAACAGGTACATTTCTGGGCAAAATGTAATAATACTAAGAACTGAGGCTTCAGTGCTCACACAGTTTGATACTGTAATTCTACATGTGAAAATGTTTCAGAAGGAATAATCCCCAGTACTCCCCAAAGCACAGACATCCTTTGTGCTGAAAAATGACAAAGAGCTTATTAACACTGGAATCAACATATTGGGAATTGGATAAGTATATTACAAGTTGGGATATCATTCTGTCATTAACAACATTGATGAGTTTTTGATAACATGAGGAAATCTTAAGAGAAAGAAACAGAATTTCATATATATGGGATAATCACAAGTATAGAAAAATAAACATAAGAGACTGTAGAAAATGGAAGTGGGTGATTTTCCCTTTTACCATTTTATGAACTATTTCAGAGCTACATCTAGATCTAGAGAATAATTTAGCCATCACTAAGCACTAGAAATGCAACATTCTGCCTGATGTGGACCCCTGAGGGAAAACTCTACACGCTTTTATTAAATGTGAATGAGTCCTGAACATTATATAACATTGCTTTAACTACTTCAAACTTTCTTACTCGGATACTTCTGTGACTTGCTTTTTCCAGTCAACATGATTCTTTGGGGATTTACCCATCCTGACTCACGGTTGATAAATTCAAATCTGGTTCACTTAGTAAATGAGTTCATATTCATAAGGAACTTTGAGCAGCGTGCTACATGAGTTTTGGGGTTTTTGATAAATACAAATCTATTTTCCCTTAAGTATAGTGTACTATTGTGTTAATATTAGGTTGCATTTATTTATCCATTCTCCTACTGATGAAAAAATCAGACTGTCTTTTGTCCTGACTACAAACAATGGTGCTATGGACATTCTAGTCCATATCTGCTTGTGCACGTGTGTGAGTGTGAGAGTTTCTGTAGGGTGCACACCTAGAATCAGGGCTGCACTGTTGCAATGGATGCTCAGCAGCAGTGTGGCAAGTTACTGCCAACGAATGAGTCATTGTGTTCCCAATCCTCACCCCCACACTTGCTATGGTCAGATTTGTTCATTCCCCCCCCCAATTTAATGGCTCTGTAGAGAAGGCAATGGCACCCCACTCCAGTACTCTTGCCTGGAAAATCCCATGGATGGAGGAGCCTGATAGGCTGCAGTCCATGGGGTCGCTAAGAGTCAGACACGACTGGGTGACTTCACTTTCACTTTTCACTTTCATGCATTGGAGAAGGACATGGCAACCCACTCCAGTGTTCTTGCCTGGAGAATCCCAGGGACGGGGGAGCCTGGTGGGCTGCTGTCTATGGGGTCGCACATAGAGTCGGACGTGACCGAAGCGATTTAGCAGCAGCAGCAGTATATTTCTGGATGGTTTTAATTTGCATTTCCCTGATAACCATGAGTTTAGAGGTGAGGTATCTACTCACATGTTTACTGGTTATTCGTATTATTTTTATTCTGTAAACTCCTGTTCCTCACCTTTTCCTTTCTTTGTACTGGCTGTTGTCACTTTCTTGTTGACTTACAAGAATTCTTACATATTTTGGATATTAACTATGACAATAAATGTGAATGAGCTGACTTTCCACATAAAATACAGCAATTATTAAATCAAACAACAAAATACAAATATATAACGTTTATAGGAAGCACACTTAAAATGAAGTGATACAGAAAGGTTGATGATTAAAGAAATGGCAGATAAAGGCAAACAAAAGGAAAGCAGAAATGACAACATAGATGATGTGAAACTTAAGATAAAAAGTATTAAATAAGACAAAGATAATCACAAAAGGCACATTTTAAGGAGAAGGCATTAGTCATAAACCTCTAAAACTAAACATCTTGGCAGCCAAATATATAATGCAAAAACTTTTAGAAATATAAGAAGAACCTCATTTTAAAACATGCATGCATAATTAAAGGATTCTAATATAATTCTTTCAAAATCTGACAGATCTAGATGATAAAAATTTAGCCAGAACATAGAGGATTTGAGTATTAAAATCAACCAGCTGAATTTAATAAATGCATATAGAACTTTGAAACCTAAAAATACAGAACATGCTTTTTTTCTTATGTTAATAAAACATTTAACTATTTATATAGCATATTTCAATGTCATGTATATTTCTATATTCATGTATCACATATACTATATATCCACCATGTACTTGGCCACAAATAAAACTTGACAAATTCAAAAAAGTGAAGATTTTGTAAGATGTGTTCTTCTGAGCAGCGTTTTAGAATTCAAATGAATAATAAACAGAAGACCCCCAAACTATTAGCAACTTAGAATAAAAATAACCTCTAAATCAATACATAAATCAAAATAGAAACCAAGAACTATCTAGAAAGCAATGAAGTGTATGTTTTAGTATGTTAAACCCATATTCTGGGGAAAATTATAGTCTTCAATGCCTTTACTGTTAAAGAAGGCTGAAATTAAAGGAATCAAGAACTCTTCTTAGGAAATTAAAAACAAACAAACAATCTAGCCAAACAGATTAATAAAAGTAGAACTCCAAATCACTGAAATAGACAAAAAAGAAAGAATAAATCATAAATCTAATTTTTGTATTGTGGTAGAATATACATGATATTTATCATTTTAACCTTTCATTAGTGTGCAATTCCATGGTCTTAAATACATTCATAATGTTGTATAACTATCACCACTATTTATATTCAAAGCTTTATCATCCTCAACAAAAACTTTGTACCCATTAAAAGAAACCCCTCCTTTCTCCCTCCCCCCAAACCCCTGGTAACCTATTTTCTGTCTCTATGAATTGTTTACCCTAGATACCTCATAAGTGGAATCATTACAATAGTGGTCCTTTTGTGTCTTGTGTATTACAGTAAGTACAATGTTTTCAAGATACATGTTGTATCATGTATAAAAATTTAATTTCTTTTTATGGTTGAATAATATTCTACTGTAAGTATATTCTACATTTTGTGTATCCATATTTTGGTTACTGTTGACAGACACGTGGACTGTTGCCACCTTTTGCCTATTGTGAATAATTCTACTATGAACATTGGTGTACAAGTATTTGTTTGAGTTTCTGTATTCAATTCTTGGAATGTATACATAGGTGTGTAATTCCTGAGTCATATGGCAGTTCCATGACAAATGTAAGTGTTTTGTAAGATCAGCTGATCTAACAAACAAGAGAGACAATGCCCACCATCAGGGACAAACAAGAGAGATCAAATACAAGTGGTAGTAGAAATTAGAAAAGCTATACAGATACAAAAGAGAGAAAAATAATTATAAGACAATATTATAAACAACTCTATAACAACCAACTTGAAAATCTAGAGAAAACTGTTGAACTCCTAGAAAAATACAAATTGACACCAAAAGGAACAGAAAATTCAAATAGATTGGTTACTACAAAAGAGACGAAAAAAGTAAAAACAGTACAGTATAGGAATAGAAGGACACTTCTTAACTGTGATAAAGAATATTTATCAACAATCAGTAGCAAATATCTTACTAAAACAGTGAAACCTTCAAACCATTTCCATTAATATTATGCAGGAAGAAGGGATACTCACTGTGACTGTTACTAGCTAACTTACTCTAAAGCCTCTATAAAGTGAAAGTGAAGTCGCTCAGTCACGTCCAACTCGTTGAGACTCTATGGACTGTAGCCTACCAGGCTCCTCCGTCCATGGAATTTTCCAGGCAAGAGTACTGGAGTGGGTTGCCATTTCCTTCTCCAGGGGATCTTCCCGACCCAGCGATCGAACTCCGGTCTTCTGCATTGCAGGCAGACGCTTTACCATCTGGGCCACCAGGGAAGCCCTTAAAGGCTCTATAGCATTATTAAAACAAAATAAACTTGTAAGAATAAATTCTGAAAGTAGAAAAAAAGTTCTGTACTTGCAGATGGTGTGATTGTATATTGAGAAGAACCCAAGAGACCGTAGTTAAAAAAAAAAAAAAAATCTATCAAAGAAGAAATAAATAAACAAGATATTTACAGACTGCAATAACTACTCTGCAGGAAAGGAACAGAGTAATGATAGAAAGTAGCTAGGCGAAGGACCCTGCTTTAGACAGGCTGTGCAAAGAAGACTCTTCTTTAGGGGGTGGATCCTGAAACTGGACTTGGGCAATGAGAAGGAAGAGCTCAGGGTGGCATTCCAGCCAGGGAAAACACTGTGTGCACAGGGAGCTTGAGGAACTGCAGGAAGGCCATCATGGATGGCACCGCTGGGAGGAGGTGGCGCAGGCTGGTGGTGGGCAGAACCCCGGGTCCGGCACGGGTCGGTACTCGGCGCGCAGAGCCCCGGACCTCAGGAAGTTCAGAGCTTGCCCACTGGAGGGCAGTGGCGCGCTTCTCAGAAGAGACAGCCCGGGAGCGTTTGGTTCTCGATCCCGGCTCCAGAATCCCACCGGAGGTGTGGGGTGAAGTAGTCCTCAGACCCCACCGAGTAGGTTAGGAAAGCACGCCGCCAACATACACACAGGCCGTGGAGAAAACGGGGGCAGACCGGTGGAAGAAGCCAGGTTAGGGATCAAGTTAAGGTGGTCCTTAACGTGGAGGGCAGCAGGGGTACCTAGTCCTCTTTGAGACCGAAACTCCTCTCACGCCAGCTCCGAAGCAATTTTCCCAGTGTTGCCACCACGCCTAAATCCCCACGTTAGAATCACTGCACTTATTACGGAAGACCCCAGTCAAATACGCATGTGTTAACCACTGCTGCCCAAGGACAACTCGTTAGTCGCATGGGACACAGTGACACATTAGCACAGATTAAATTTGCCCTGAAATGGGATTGGGGAGATCTTTGGGCTGTAGGTTGTCGGGGATGTTGTTACTGCCTCAAGGACTGCAATGATGACCACTGTTTATTCACTTGTTTCTTGCCAGGTATCAAAGAGCTTTGTTGGATTATCCCTCCTAATAAAACAGCATCTTGAGATCTCTTGATCTGCTGGATTTTCCCACTGCAAAGTTACTGTTTTTCCCTTCGTAATTAATGAATACTGGGGGGAAGTTACTGAGACTCTGCAATATTGTTTAATCTCAAACTTCCCGTCACTTCTCCATATCCTTGGACTGCCTCTGCAACACCCCTCCAGGCTGGCATTGGTGGCTTTTGCTCTTGGTTCAGATTTCCTTTCACTCCAACCTCACCTGAGTAACTCACTGTGTTTGCATCTCCCTCCCCCTCAACTCCCTTCCTCTGCCCACTCCTCCCATCCTGCACCTGGCATTGGCACTCCTGTGGGTTTCGACGTCCAGGCTCTGGACCCCTCTGTGGACGTCTTCCTCTTTCATCTAACTCCACTCTTTTCCTCTCTTCTCCCCTCCTCCCTAGTGGATTCTTCCTTGGTGGCTCCTTCTTTGTTGAATTCCCACATCCTTCAAACTCCACAAATCATATCCTTTACCATTTGCTTGGGAAGAACCAAGCCTAGATCCTGAACCACACTGTTGGGGTGCATCCTCCAGGACCACAAGCTCTGTGCTTGCCCAGTTTCAAGACCAAAGAAAGAGCCTGGAGTCAGAAACACCAATGGTCTAATACATGTAGAGCTTACTTGTCTGAAGCAAGGTTCTGGAGTGACACCCCACCATACTCAGCAGGCAGGACATGGCAGCTTCACTCGCCGGGGCAGGGGAGGTTATCAGTTATGGGGGGATTTGTCAGGTTGGCTCATGAGTTACCAGGAAAACCAGCAGAAAAGCACGTCTCTCACCACTCCTTTGATAAGCTATCAGGTGGAGACGTTCTGCTCTAAAATTAGAACGCTCATTAGCTGGGGTGGGGTCAAGTATGTAGGAAGGTCAGTCAGGTGAACACAGTGTAGGTGCAGCAGGCACTGGTTGAGCAGAAGACATACAGGCAGCGAGAGAGCCACCATTTTGGGTGGCCTGATGATAGGTATTGTTGTTGGTGTCTAGTCGCTAAGTCGTGTTTGACTCTTTTGTGACCCCATGGACTGTAGACTGCCAGGTTCATCAGTCAGTGGGATTTCCCAGACAAGAATCCTGGAGTGAGTTGCCATTTCCTTCTCCAGGTTATATGTATGTTAACTTCCTAATCCTTTCTCTATATTCTCCGAACATCTCCACCTCCACAAGCATCCTTTCCTCCACCCATCCAATCTCAGGCAACTAGCAAAGGCCTTTGGGGCCAGCTGGAGCTCTGACACCACCTAGTAGAGTAGAGCGAACACTGGCTTTGGGGGAAGTCAATTCTGATGTGGCCCATAGTGCCACCGTTTACTAACTATATGACCACTGTCTTTTCCTTTGAACTTTCTGAGCATCAGTGGACCTATCGATGATGTCTGGATAAAAATACTGATTATTAAATATTTTAAGAATTAATATTGATGTGTGACAAGTTCCTGAAACAGACTCTGACATGTAATGCTCAATAAATGGTGCGGGCGTGCTCAGTCCTGTCCAACTCTTTGCGACACTATGGTCTGTAGCCCGCCAGGCTCCTCTGTCCATGGGGATTCTCCAGGCAAGACTATAGGAGTGGGAAATAAAATAAAATTTATTTCCTCCTCCAGGGGATCTTCCTAACCTAGGGATAGAACCCACATCTCCTATGTCTCCTGCCTTGGCAGGTGGATTCTTTACTCTGTGCCGCCTGGGAAGCCCTCAATAAATGATGACTATTATAATTATTCATGGTATGGGTCCGACTCTCTCTAAAAACTTTATGCATTACCTCTCCTCTCTCCTGTATTTTCAACCTCTCACTTCCAACTGGTTTCTTCCCTCAGCTTATGAACAAGGTCAAACCTCTCCCAACTTGAAAAACAAACTAAATAAATAAATAGAAAAACAAAAAGTCCTCTGTAAAAAAAAAAAAAAATACTCCACCAGCTCCCACAAGTATTTTCACACCTGGTCAGGAAAGGAGAACTTCCACAGGAGGGAATCTTTGGCTTAACTAATGCCTGGTTCTCCAAGATTCCTATCACCTGTGGGAATTTCTTGTCTGGCCTTTCTGAATCAGAGAATTGACTTGTCATCAATTCTGGAAAATTCTCAACCATTATCTTTTCAAATACTGTCTCTGCTCCATTTTCTCTCTCCCTTCCTTCCAAAACTCCAGTTAAACATATATTGGACTTTCTCACTCTATTGTCTCATTTATCTTCTCATCTGTATTTTCCACCTTGAAGCCCTCTGGGCTTCGTTCTGGATGGCTTCTGACTTATCTTCCTTTCCACTTTCTTGTTAACCTTATTGCATAATCCTACTTTTCAGTTCTATAATATCTAGTTGATTCTTTTTAAAGCCAGCAATCTGCTTTCAGAACTTCCATATCCTTACATAAAACTCTAAATCCTGCTTTTATCTCCATGGACACAGTAAGCATTGCTTTATTACAAGTTGAGTCTAGTGACTCTAGTATCTGGGCTCCCGGTGGGTCTGTTTCTATGGCTTCTGCCTATTCTACCACTTATTTTGTTGTTTGTTTGTTTTACATGCCATGTATGCTGGTGTACTTTCTGGACATTTTATCTGAAATGACTATTTTGAGAATTAATTTGAGACCTAGGCTCTTCTTCCAGAGAGGGTTTTCTTTCCTTCTGCCAGAACCTGAGGTCACTCAGTCCAGGAACAAGACCTGAGGATATTCTAGACGACCACAGAGTCAGTCCCTGCCCCATATCCAATTGCAGCCCTTCGAGGTCTCTGCTCAATGCAGAAGGTGGGCGTATTGGAAAGAAGAGCAGAGGGAGGCGGAAAGAAGGAAGGGAAAGAGACAAGGAAATGTGTCTTTATATACAGGGTGAAGATGGGCTTGGGTAGAGATGAAACCCTTTACCTTAGGCAGAGTTCTTAGCCACAGACAACAAAACTGTCTCTGGCAGATTTACTCAGAAAGGAAGTTTAGTAAAGATATCATCTGGAGGGCTAAAATGCAAGGTAGAGTCCAGGGCGGGTGTGTAGCCTGTGTCCACTCCAAGGGAGGCCATGAGGGACAAAGGACAATTCTGGCATTTCTAGGTCCTTGTGAGGACCTGGACTCTTGCTGTATCTGCCCTGTAGGTGGGGAATTCCTTAAAAAGAGGAAGGGGGTTCAAATACTGAGCAGACAAACAGAATAACTATGTCCATTAAGCTCCCCCTCTCCTCCACCCCTGAACAGTGCGGGCTTGAGGTATGTCCAGAAAAGAACGAACTTGAACTCTGTTAATAGCCAAGGTTCAGAGATCACTGACCCCCTGGAGTCCTTGACAAGAACCATTGCAAGAAGAAACAATACAACGCCAAAAAGAATATTGGCTGCAAAGAAGGAAGTCATCTTCTACTACAAACCCCAATTCTCTTCAAACCCAGAGGTCTAAATGAGAATGGCTTCAGAAAAACTGGGAGACTGGCCCTCAGCCTTCTCCATCCAGCTTCCCGCAGCCACAGGTATTGTACTCTGAGAAGATAGTCTAGGTGGAGGACCAAGGAGAGTGATCTCACAGAACGGGAGAGCCCCACAGAGCTCCAAGAATCTTCCTGCATGTGGGGTCCCCTCTGTCATGGAAAAGGAGCTATTTCCACCTTACTTGGCATGAGCATCATTCCCTGGGGAGAACTGCCAGGGAGCTAAACCAAGACCAGGGCCATCCAAGCTGTCTATCAAGGCCATTGCCCATGGAGCCCCAGCCCAGAGACCCAGCTAGGCCAGCAGCAAGCCTGGGCAACCCTTGGTGATGGCAGCACCACGGGCCAAGAAAGGGCTGGAGGCCAGCAGCCCCCAGGCCACAGCGTCCCTGACGGCCTGCTGAGGGCAGCAGCTGCAGGGTCAGTGCCCAGCACACAGCATGGGCAGTGCGTCTACACCTGACCAGCAATGTGCTGATGGAAAAGGGCCGAGAGCTGACTCTTGCAGACAGAATTCCATAGAAGAGAAGTTCTGCACGATCCTAAGACCCTCTGTGACACTGCAAATCCTGGTGGCAAAGAACCACTAATAAGTAGACACTCGTGTTCATCAGACTGGACTTGTAGTCCCAGATGGTGAAACCTGGTGTGGTGGTACCATGGTTGTAACAACACACACAATTGTTACATCGTGTAGCATTCTCACATATTAGCCTGATGCTGGGCAGACATCATCTTTGAAAGCACAGGGAGCAAAGTGGCATTACTGGGGCACCACCTCCTGCCTCCTCCAGGGAACACCTTCTTGAGAGGTAAACTACCTGTTTATTTGTTGAGCCTTTGCCAGGCTTCTCCCGGTGGGATGCGAGGGGCAGCTGTCCCCTGTGATGAGTCCTGGGCTCTTCTCAGGGGGATGTCTCTGCCCTGCTGGGACCACATTCAAGAAGAGACCTGACAGCAGAGGTGATGGCAGCAGGTGCCCTTGGAAGAGGTGGGGGAAGCAGTTGCCTTCTTAGTATCCGTCATACTAAGTTCTGTTTCCCAAAGTTAAGCAGATGGTGATGGTGGACGAGAAGAGGCTGAGAAGCTGGTCCTTCACACGCCAGGGCAGCAGGTACCTCGCTCTTCTTGCTGGGATTTTGGAGCCATGATGAACCAGGCATGTTTGGCAGAGCAGCACATGAAGAGGGATTGGACGGCCAATGCCTTGGGTGTGGGTGTTCAGGGCACAAACAGCCCACTGAACAGCCCCCTGGCTGCTGCAGCTGCGGGTGATCATGTGACTCCCCCCACTTCCTGCCAGAGACCCCAAGCTTCCTCACCACCTTCTGCTAGCCTCCGACCTGAGGAGCTATTGTGCTGCCACCATCTGCAGCCTCTGGCACCACTGTTGCCGCTCCTGTGGAAAGGCATGTGCCAGGTCCCTCCATGCCCAGTGAGCCCCAGGCTGGAGCCCAGGAAGCTGGGGGCAAAGGTCATGCTGCAGCATGGAACTCCAGGCTCAAAGCTGTCCTTGGAGGAGCCCCACAGGTGGGCAGACTAAAGTGTCCTGAGAGTCACTGATTGTCTATCCCATGAACTGTGTTCTTGTTTCCTGGAGCTGTTTAGCTCCTGAGATGGCTTCAGGACCTGTCTGTCTGTCTGTCTCATGGTGTAGGGGTGGGATGGATTCTTCATACTGATCCAGAAAGGGTCTGGATGGAGAGGGAGGATTGAGCAACATGTCTGGACGTGAGGTTGCTGACCAGCTTCTTCTTTCATTGAAGCATAACAAAAATACAGACAAGTGGGTAAATTATAAGTGTGTAGCTCAATAGATTTTTCCAAAATCACCTGTGTAACCAGCATCCAATCAAGAAATAGAAATGTGCCAGAAGTCCCTCCTGACACCTCCTAGCCACTCCCCCTCACAAAGACCACTATCCTGACTTCTGACACCATAAGTTAGTTTTGCCCATTGGAAGACATAATAAGAATAGAATCATAAGATATTGCTGATGGACTTTAAAAGAAAAAAAAAAACAGAAATATCCAATACCTAATGCTGGGAGTTTGCTTTGGATGATATTATCGCCTAACATCATCATCCTCACACTTGTAATAAATCCAGGCTCCTCTGTCCATGGGATTCTCCAGGCAAGAATACTGGAGTGGGTTGCCATGCCCTTCTCCAGGAGATCTTCCTGACTCAGCGATCAAACCTGCATCTCTTATGTCTCCTGCATTAGCAGGCAGGTTCTTTACCACTAGCATCACCTGGGAAGCCCGAGCTCGCCTCGGGGCAGTGCAAAAACAGACCAAGGAGTGCTGTGCTGCAGAAAGTGTTTAGAGCAGATTCACACATTCAAAGTCTGAAGGGAGGGTAACCCCAGCCTTGGGATGCTCAGGAACCTTGGACAGAGTGTTGATTTCAGAGAGTCTGGGATGGGTAGGCAATGAGTCAATTTCACCTACATCTCAAAAGGTAGGGCAATTGCTCCACTAACATCTGGTCACACACTAGATAAGCACGACATTTCATCAGAGGAGATACAAAAAACTGTGCATAGGCATCCTTATTTAACATTAACTGGCAGATTTATTCCTGTGTGAGTTAAACCTGCATGAATCACCTGACAGGGCTGAAACAGAAGAAGTTCCCAGCCACAGGTATGGAAAGGGGCCAGAAAGAAAGCCTGCTGGGAGAGGTATCACCATCCAGCCACCCAAGAAGAAGTGCTGTGAGGGGCATGGAGAGGGTCTCCAGGGCCAGTCTTGGGCAAGGGACAGACAAATCTTAAAGGGACAGTGAGACTTCCTCACGCCTTTCCCCAGCAGCAGCAATAAATGAAACCCGAACGGCTCCAGTTTGAGTCTCCCAAGGGAGTAGGAGGCCAGTTCAAGCACAAGGGCAAAACCCGTCCTTCCATCACTCACCACAAAGAACATAGGATGGTTTTCAACCTGACAGCAAATGACGTCACCAGGAGAGAGGTCATCTTTCACTCAAAAAAAAAAAAAAATTGTGGTTAAAAAATACACAACATAAAAAGGTACCATTTTAACCATTTTTAGGGATACAGTTCAGAGGCATTAAGTGCATCAATACTGTTGTGTAACCATCACCACTATCCCTTTCCAGAACTCCTTCATCTTACTAAACCGAGACGGTCCTCATTAAACACTAATACCCATCCCCCCTCCCCCAACCCCTGGCAACCAACCTACTTTCTGTCTCTAAGGATCTGACCACTCTAGGTGCCTCACATAATAAGGATAGAAGTGGAATCATACAGCATTTGGTCTTTTGTGTCTGCAGGGGAGATTTTAAAAACATGAATGCCCAGGCCCAACAACTCCTGATCAATAAACCAGAACTTGGGGAGGGGGCAGGAACCCCTCCCCACAGCAAACACATCCGAGCACCTGCTGGCTAATGCCTATAATTCCTTTAGATGTGGATAAAGCTAAAGATTTTTCCTATTTCAACTGGAGATGAAAGGTTTAAAATGACTGACTGAGCTATCACAGTGACTGAAACTCATCTGCTCAAGATTAATCTATCAGTCGACAAGCACAGATGACTGTTATCAGGCGCTGTCTCCTTCTGAGACCCAGGAGCACTCAGATGACAGCAGATGATAAAATGGGGTGAGACAGACAAACTAGAGACTCGTGGTCACTTTTGGTGTGGGGGCTGGTAATAAAGGTTAGTTCTGTTTACCTTTACTTACCCTGTGGACAAAATAGGAGTTGGGAGTAGAGGAATTTAGGTCCAACACAGCTGTGTACTCGCCCAGTTTACTGGAACGTGGCCACCCTGACATATGGTTCCCATCAACTATATTTTTGCATGATTCTTGAATCCTGCCTCCCACCCCCCACCTTTTTCTGTTCGACTGCACTGACTTCATTACAATGGAACTTCTCTTCCATGGGTTCTAATTGAGGCATGACCAGTGCCTTGTTCAAGAAGAGTTTCTTCTGCTGCTTGTTTCTGCAGAACTAGGAATACATAGAAAACCATCAGATGGGTTGGAGAGATACAAACATATGCAAAATAACAGAATGGCAAGAAGGGTTCACACCAAGTCTGGCCCTACCTGTGAACGGAGAAAGGTATGGACAGGGGACTGAGAAGGACTTGAATGTTTGCTTATTTTTTAAAATCCTGAAGCAAAACATGACAAAATGTTAACACTTATTCATTCTGTGTTGGCATTTGCTATGTTATATTACTCTTTTTACTTGTCTCCATGCCCCTTGGTGTCTTTAAAAGTTGCCAGTATTGCATATATATCTTTATAAATAACTGTACACATGATTATAGATGTATAAAGAAATATTTTGATGACTAAAGAGAATTCTTACAGTTTTTTATGTTAATGATTTTATCATAAAATTAAATTAATAAAGCCTCACAGAAAAGTTGAAAAATATAAGAAAATAGAGATGCAAATTAACATTTCCCATAAAACTACCATCCAGAAAGTGCCACAGTTAAAAATTTTTAGCAATTTATTTCTTTTTATTATTTTTGTTTGCACTGGGTCTTCATTGCTGTTCACGGACTTTTCTCTGGTTGCGGTGAGCGGGGGCTACTCTCTAATTGCAGTGCAGGAGCTTCTCATTGTGGTGGCTTTTTTGTTGCAGAGCATGGGCTCTAGATGCATGGGCTTCCGTAGTGGCAGCATATGGGCTCAGTAGTTGAAGCACACAGGCTTAGTTGCTCACAGCCTGTGGAATCTCCCCAGAGCAGGAATCGAACCCATGTCCCCTCAATTGGTAGGTGGATTCCTATCCACTGTACCACCATGGAAGTTCCAGAATTTGCCACATTGTGATGTCTTGATAGCTAAGCTTTTTCTCCAGGCATTAAATAATTGCAACATTGGTTTTAAGTTTTCAGATAGCTTCTGATTATAAAAATAATACTTGCTAATTATAAAATGGAGAAAAAGATAGATAAGGAAAGAAAATTACTCATGGCCTTAATACCTGGAGTGTCTCTGTCAAGGTTCTTGATGGCAAAAACCAAAATCTGATTCTAGTTGCGAGGAGAAAGATATCATCGGAAAGACTGGAATAGCATGCATCGACAGTGGGGAGGTGGGTTTCACAGGGCTGTTTTTATTTCCTTCATCTCCTCTTCTGGTCTTTATGTAATAGGTTGACCCAAAAATTCAGTCAGATATTGAATAGCTAGACCCTAATACCAGAGAAGGAAATGGCAAGCCACTCCAGTATTCTTGCCTGGAGAATCCCATAGGCAGAGGAGCCTGGCAGGCTACAGTCCATGGGGTCGCAAGAAGTTGGACATGATTGAAGCGACTCAGACAGTAAAGCATCTGCCCACAATGCATGAGACCGGAGTTCGATCCCTGGGTTGGGAAGATCCCCTGGAGAAGGAAATGGCAACCCACTCCAGTGCTTTTGCCTAGAAAATTCCATGGATGGAGGAGCCTGGTGGGCTACAGTCCATGGGGTCGCAAAGAGTCAGACACAACTGAGTGAATTCACTTCAGCACACACACAGAGACCCTAATGCCAGTTTGATATTGGTTTAAACATTATTTCTATGATGGGAAGGAGTCACTCAGTGTCACAATGGCCTTTTTTTGACGGGAGAGGGCTTATCATTTGTCATTCTCTAACGTTTTTCTTGTTTTCTTAAGTATTTGTGTCTTGTCTCTCTTCTCTGTTGTATTCTCAGGGTTGGAACAGCATCTGGCGTTAGCAGTATTCACTGTTGAATGAATAAGTGAATCAAAGAGCATTCGGTGGTCTTACCTACAAAGTACCTTCCTTTAACTACCACTGGACATGTCATCTAAGAAGCGAACCTGGTGAAGCACCATCTTTCATCTGCATCCCTACCCCCACCTCCTTGTGCAGCAGCAATCCTAATACATCTCTGTGTCCACTACCTGCAGCCAACACCATATCCCTCTTTTTAGCCTGTTTGCCTTGCGCCTTGAGGAGCCTGAAATATCCATGTGACGCCTCCGCTTCCAGTTCAATGACATCATCAATGTGTCCCTTGATGGGTATATTCTTCCCTTTGGTGTTAAAACTCTCAACCCTCAGGGTCTAGTGTTGCTAGGATGGAAAAAATATTTTTATATCCATTCACTAATGCAGCAGCCATAAGTTGGTGTTTTTTTCCTTTGGCTCATCATTTATCATTCTTTACCACTTTTTTGTCATCGAGGAGTGGGAGGAACTATGTCATCCTCTGTGGGAGGAAGTCGGTATTCTTAAGGCTACAGATAAGCTCCACCCCAGTCACCACAGCCACACTAAACATGAGGCCACTGAGCACACACTGGGCAGAGGGGAAGGGAGCAGAATGCCCTTGCAGAGTGGACTGTCCTGGTCCCTGGTCCCGGAAAACCCCCACCAGGGGAACATTTTATTCAGCATTCACAAGAGATGAATATTCTGGGCCCATTCCAAGAGTCTGAGCCTTTAATTCTTCCCCAAACTTCTTTGTTATAAATCCTCTCATCTGAGTTCTTCTAGGCCATTGATCATATGACAAGATTTTAACTATTACCCAGGATTTAGTGGGCCTTCCTCTGTGGCTCAGTGGTAAAGAATCTACCTGCAATGCAGAAGACACAGGATACTCGGGTTCAATCCCTGGGTCAGGAAGATCTCCCTGTAGGAGGGCGTGGCAACCCACTCCAGTATTCTTGCCTGGAGAATCCTATGGACAGAGGAGCCTGGCAGGCTTCAGTCTTTCAGGTTCACAAAGAGTCAAACATGACTGAAGCGATTGAATGCACACACACACACACATACACACACAGGATTTAGTGGTCCTTGAGCTGTTCCAGAAAAAGTAGAATTGTTTTTTAATGTTACTATTCTGTTCAAAGTTCTGCCCTCCAGAAGTGTTTGTTTTATACGCTGTTCTTCAGGACCATCTGGAGCAAAATTATAGCACTGCTTGGCACGTCCTCTCTGGGAGAGCCACCTGGAAGCAAGCTTGACTGTTCCCTCCTTATCAAGTAGTCAGAGAGAGCTCTATTCTACTAGGTGTTGGCAAAGGGAGCAGAGGGAGGAGGAAGCATGCTAGGAATGTGAGCAACACATTCCCACCACTTATTTTTGCTTTCAGGTCATGCTCAAGCCTGGCCTCATTGTACATATCTATTTGATGATGCAGCATTGCTATGCAGCCTGACTTTAGATTCAGAAAATATCCAGAAAACATGGTTACCATACTAGTGTTCAGAGTCTCCAGAAGAGCCCAATAGCAAGCTAAGATCCAGTTTCTCAAAATGTCACTCTGCCATTTGCCAACACGGTCATGGTTTTGCTCCAGAATCATGAAGCCTTCACTGTGATTCTCATATCTGGACTTGACACAGCCTCCATGAAATTTATTACCTCTGGATCCACTATGCAATAATAAAGCTGCTGGTACTGCAACCTGGGCCAGTTGGAAGGTCTTCCCTTACATTGACCTCCACCTAAAAACAAACACATGTGGACACTCTACCCAACAACAACAGAACACAAATTCTTCTAAGTGCACGTGGACCTTCTCCAGGAGAGAACATGGGTTAGGTCACAATTCAGAACACTTTAAAAGAGAGATGTCATATCAAGTATCTTCTCCAACCACAATGGGATGAAGTTATAACCCTGTATACGAGACAGCAAAAGAGACACTGATGTATAGAACAGTCTTTTGGACTCTGTAGAAGAGGGAGAGGGTGGGATGATTTGGAAGAATGGCATTGAAACATGTGTAATATCATATATGAAACAAGTCGCCAGTCCAGGTTCGATGCACGATACTGGATGCTTGGGGCTGGTGCACTGGGACGACCCAGAGGGATGGTACGGGGAGGGAGGAGGAAGGAGGGTTCAGGATGGGGAACACGTGTATACCTGTGGTGAATTCATGTTGATATATGGCAAAACCAATACAATATTGTAAAGTTAAAAAAATAAATAAATAAAAAATTAAAACAATAACAACAAAAAAGAAATCAACTACAGAAAGAAAACTCCAAATTTGTGGAAATTAGCACGCTCTTAAACAACTAATGGGTCAATGTTTTACTCTGCTTGGGCCACCATCACAAAATATGACAGACTGAGTGGCTGAAAGAGCAGATATTTATTTCTTCAGCTCTGGAGGCTGGGCAATCCAAAACTAAGGAGCTAGCCAATTCAGTTCTTGGTGAAGAAATACTTGCTGGCTTGCAGATGGCCACCTTCTCCTCTGTGTCCTTACAGAGTAGACAGCATTCTCATCTCTCTCTTCTTATAAGGACATTAATCCCACCATAGGGGCCCAACCCCCATAACCTCCTTTGAACCTAATTGCCTCCTAGAAGTCTCAGCTCCATCTACTGTCACATTGGGGTATTAGTTCTTCAACATGTGAACTGTAAGGGAACACAAACATTCAGTCCATAACATTCTGCTCCTGGCCTCCCTTAAAGTCATAAAGATATGCAAAAAATTCATCCCATCCCAACAGTCCCAAAAGTGTCAACTCACTCCAGCATCGACTCTAAAATCAAAAGCCTAAAGGTTTATCTAAATAGTATCTAAGTCAGCTAAGCATGAGACTTAAGGTATGATTCATCCTGAGGCAAAACTCCTTCTCAGCTATGAACCTGTGAAACCAGACAAGTTGTGTGGTTCCAAATACAGTCATGGGACAGGCATAGGCTAGATGTACCCTTTCCAAAAGGGAGAAAGTGAAAGGAAGGGGTTATGGTCCCAAGGAAGTATGAAAGTTAGCAAGGTCAATATCATTACATCTCAAGGCTAGAGAAGAATTCTATTTGGTCAGATACTCTGCCCTTAGCCCCTTGGAGCAATGGTCCTGCCTTCAAGACCCACTGGATTGGCGACCCCATCCCTGTGGCTCTACTTGGCAGGTTACCACCCCACAGCTCCAGGTGGCCCCACCCACAAGGCTCCAGAAGACCACTGTCTGGCCTGTTGAGATTGAGGTGGTGTCCCCCCACCACACACATTCTGAAACCAAGGAAGCAGCCGTAATGATCTCTGAAATGCCTTCAGGGTCCTTTTCCCCTTGTCTTGAAGAATAGCACATGTTCACAGCCAAAGAGCTTTACCATCCAGTGCTGCCTGTAGGATCAAAGAAGCCAAAAAGCCTTCCCTCATTTAGTCTCAGCTCCACTCCCTTCGGTTGAAATGGACAGTGTTTCTGATGGGGTGGCTAATCAGGTTTGTAGTCTCACCCCATGCTCATCCGCTTGTCAAGAGGTTGCTGAGCCTCAACTTCCTGTTCTCTTCAGAACATCTCTTTCATTTTTTGCAATATGGACAGGCTGAGAATTTTCAAATCCTTAAGTTTAAGATCTTTTTTGCTTGACAATTACTTCTTCAATGCATTCCTCTCTTTTTGCATTTTACTATAAGCAATTGGAGAAGGAAATGGCAACCTACTCCAGTGTTCTTGCTTGGGAAATCCTGTGGTTAGAGGAGCCTAGTCCACGGAGGCTACAATCCATGGAGTCACAAAGAGTCGGACACGACTTAATGACTAAACAACAATAACAATAATCAATTTGGAGGCACCAAGCCTCTCTTTCAATACTGTACTTAGTAATCTCTTCAGTTAATGGCATCCAGTCCCATCATTTGGGGTTTCCTGGTAGCTCAGCAGTAAAGAATTTGCCTGCAATGCGGGAAACCTGAGTTCAATCCCTGGGTTGGGAAGGTCCCATGGAGAAGGAAAAGGCTACCCACTTCAGTATTCTGGCCTGGAGAACTC
This sequence comes from Bubalus kerabau, assembly GCF_029407905.1. Classification (NCBI taxonomy): domain Eukaryota; kingdom Metazoa; phylum Chordata; class Mammalia; order Artiodactyla; family Bovidae; genus Bubalus; species Bubalus kerabau. Next base: position 129,156,220 of record NC_073625.1, read on the forward strand.
CATGGACTGCAGTCCATGGGGTCACAGAGTCGGACACAACTGAGTGACTTTCATATTCGCATTCACTGTCCCATCATTTAATGGCAAATAGAAGGGGAAAAAGTGAATGCAGTGACAGGCTTTACTTTTGGGGGTTCCAAAATCACTATGGACAATGACTGCAGCCATGAAATTAAAAGACGCTTGCTCCTTTGAAGGAAAGCTATGACAAATCTAGACAGTGTGTTAAAAAGCTGAGGCATCGCTTTGGTGATGGTCTGTATAGTCAAAGCAATGGTTTTTCATGCTTTGGATTTGTCATGTATGGATTTGAGAGTTGACCCATAAAGAAGACTGAACTGGGGTGCTGGAAAAGACTCCTGAGAGGCCCTTGGACTGCAAGGAGATTAAACCAGTCAATCCTAAAGGAAATCAACCCTGAATATTCACTGGAAGGATTGATGTTGAAGCCGAAGCTCCAATACTTTGGCCACCTGATGTGAAGAGCTGACTCACTGGAAAAGACCCTGATGCTGGGAAACATTGAGGGCAGGAAGAGAAGAGGGCGACAGAGGATGAGATGGTTGGATGGCATCACTGACTCAATGCACATGAGTTTGAGCAAACTTAGGGAGATAGTAAAGGACAGGAAAGCCTGGTGTTCTGCAGTCCATGGGGTCACAGTCAGATACAACTTGGTACAACAACTCCCCAGTTAAGTAGGCAATCTCTTTTCTCACAAATTCTACCTTCCACAAAACACTAGAACATGAACATAACTGAGCCGAGTTCTTTGCCACTTTTATAAGTACCACATTTTCAACATGTCTTCTAACATGTTTCTCATGTCCATCTGAGACCTCACCAGAAAGGGCTTTATAGCCCATGTTTCCACCAACATCCTGTTGGTGACTATTTAGGCATTCTCTAAGGAAAGGGACACTTTTTCTATAGTTGTCCTTTTTTCTTTCTAGGTCATCAACTGAATTATTTTTAACTGTGCCTTCATGGCACTCTTAACCTAGAATTTTCTAGCAGGTACCTCCAGACTCTCCCAATTATCCAGTGGCAAAGCTGCTTCCACAATCTTAGGTGTCACAGCAGCATCTCACCTCACAGTACCAAAATTCTGTCAGCTCAATCTGCTCGCTGGGTGACTTAAATCACAAATATTCATTTTTCATGTTTTATAGGCTAGAAATCTGAGATCAGCGTGCCAAGATAGTTGGGTTCTTCTTCTTCTTCTTCTTTTTTTTTTTTTTTTTTTTTGGTGGAGGGGAGTCTTAACCACTGGACTGACAGGGAAGTCCAGATGGTTGGGTTCTGATGAAAGCTTTTTTCCTGACTTAAAGACAGCTACCTGCTGGCTGTGTGCTCATGTGGCCTTTCCTCAGTGCATGCATATGGAGAGAAACACCAGACACAGGATAGGTAAGGAAGCAGAGGACTTGAACAACACAATAAACCAAATAGATGAAATATATATGAACACTCTGCCCAACAACAACAGAATTCACACTCTTCTGAGAGATCTTCGTTTCTCTTCCTCTTTCTGTAAGGACATGAATGTCATCACAAGGGCCCCACTCTTATGACTTGATCTAAACCTAATCATTCCCAAAGACCCCGCCTCCAATCACTATCACTCTGGAGACTAGAGCATCAACATGAATCCTGTGGGAGACAAACTTTCAGTCCACAACAGGTACCATGTTGATTTTTATTATTATTTGCTTATTTACCAGTGAGATTCATTTTCTTGCATTTCATAGGTTTGTTCAATTTATAGTTTTTGTTAATTTATAGTTTTTCTTAGATGAATAATCACTTTATGTCCTTGGCCCATTTTCCTATTAAGGTATTCATTTTTAACTTCTTGAGATATAAAAGCCTATTATATTGTAAGAAGACTAACACTTTGTGACATATAGAGAAAATTTTAGTTTGTTTTTCTCTCAAAATTGGTTTTTTAACAGTAATTTTAATACATAAATGATTAATTCTGATGTTGAAATTCTATTAAAAAACCTTCAAATTTTTAAAAATAATTAAGTTTTTTACTTTCTTCTTTATGATTCCTACTTTGGTATCATTCAGAGAAATACTCCAATAACTTCAGCATCATGGGAATTTTGCAAGAAATATTAGTAATAACTCTAGTAAAGTTACTAATAATCCTGTCATTTTTTGAGTATTTACTATAGATCAGATACTCTACATACATTGTTCTACATGGATACCTCAGAGATATTGCAGGTCTAGTTCCAGATCATCACAATAAATAAAATGTCATGGGTTTTTTGTTTGTTTGTCAGTGCATGTAAAAAAAAGTTATATTTACACTATATATTATGGTCTATTAAGCACGCAATAACATTGTGTCTAAAACAACAATATGCATACCCTAATTAAAAAGTATTTTATTACTTTAAGAAAAACAATTACAATAGCAACGTCAAAGATCAGTGATCACAGGCCATCATAACGATATAATAATAACAAAAAAATTTGAAATATTGTGAAAACAACCCAAATGTGACACAGAGGCAAGAAGGGAGCAAATGTTGTTGGAAAAATGACATCAATAGATTTGCTTGACTCAGGGTTACCATAAATCTTTCCTTTGTTTAAAAAACATAATATATGCAAAACCTCAATAAAGCAAAGCACAATAAAATATGTCTGCATTTAATCCTCACAAGAAACCCAGAAAGGAATTATTATTCCCATTCTACAGATCAGGAAACTGAGGCTCCAGAAGACAGTAACTTGCTTATCGTTCTGTGAGTTGCAAATGTTGGAGCCGAGATTCAGTCACAATGGAGATAAACGAGTGGATCCAGTCCCATCCTGACTCTGCTGTGTTGGCTGCTGGGTCCCTTCCCCACTCTGAGCCTTCCTGTCACCTGTAAAATTTGTTTAGTAATAACTTTCTCACAGAATTGTTGACAGATTTAACTGAGGGAAAAAAAAATGTAACATGCCTATTACCAAAAAACAGTCAGTAAAAGGGAGTCAGCCACCATCCCTCTTGGCTGGCACCACCCCACTGTCTCCCTCTCCTCTCCTTGTGAAGCGGTGGGGCGGAGGCTGGGAGAGAAAGGGCAGACCTGTGCCAACAGTGAGGGGCAAAGGTTGAAATCCCAGGCCTAGGATCTAAGTAAGGAACAGAGTGAGGCGCAATGCACGTACACCATCAGGCCTCCTAAAGAGCCACTTCCACCCAGGAGTGACTCAGAGGCACCTTCCCCTGTGTGGGAGCACAGGTGTGGCCACATCAGGAGACTCTCCCCATTGCTCAAAAGCAGCCACTCTTGCTCCTGAGAAGCACCCATGAGGTCGCTGCTCATCTCCAGCCAGTGGCCCTGCCACACACACCCAGACCATGGGGACCTTCGGGGGACACCTGCTTGCAGGGCTGCTGTTCCTCATCGTAGGGCTCTACTACTCGGTGCTGGTGTCCTTGGCTCTGCTACGGGGACAGAGATTCCTCAAATCTCCTCTGCCCCCAAGAGACAAGCGAGGGCACCGGTGGTGGCAGCTGATTTCTGTGGAAGCAGTGGTGAAGGTGGTCTTCTCCCTGATAGTTATCTTGCCCGAGTTCTTCTACCCACCGGGAACAAACCGGATGGTGATGGTGGACTGGGAGGACCCGAAGCGGCCGTTTGTGTTCCAGGACACCTGGCAGCACATCACCATGTACGGGTTCTTCCTCTTCAGCGGAGTGGTGGACATCGTGAGCCAGGCGTGCCAGGCGCGGCAGAACATGAAGCTGGAGCGAGCGGCGGAGGCGCTGGCCTTCTGCGTGCTGGTGCTGCTGATGATAAACCACATTGAGAACAAGAGCACCCTGGAGAGCCGCGTGCACGCCCTGTTCATGCTGCCTGTCTTCCTGGTCAGCTTGGTGCTCATCATCGAGGTCTGGGTCCCCGACCAGCCCTCACTCTGGGTGCTCAAGAACTGGATGGGGCTGGTGCTCAGCAACTGGCTGCTGCATCTAAGCGTCCTGATGTATGCGCCTCCCTCCGGACAGCCCTGGAGCGGGGACGACCCTGTGGAGCTCGCCTTTGTCACTACCTTCTTCTGCTGGCACCTGGGCTTGGGGGCTGTCATGCTGGCTGCCATCTATGGTCTCTGCAGCCTCTGGCACCATCGCTTCTCCTCCTGGAAAAGGGCCCCAGGTGCCAAGTACCAGCCGTGCCCCCTATGTGAGGGCAGCGAAGAGCCTGAAAAGTTCAGGGCAGGGGCCCCACAACTAGACGGGGGTGTTTAGGCATAGAATATATCTTGGTACCTCACCCTTTGTAATGAGGATGCCCACTGTGTGCCTCGTGCAGGAACATCCTGGGATCTGCAATGTGGCTTTCCATCACAGGGGTCCCATTCCTTGATCTGAAATGAACAAAGATTACTTCTGTCTACCACCCTCTTCTCTCCAGACCTGTCTCTCTCCTGCTAGCCAGTGTGGTTCCTTATCATGGATTCACATGAAGTGAGAATAGGAGTAATGGTTTCCTCTGACAGCTTTTGGGATCCAAGAGGAAGAGAAGAAATGAGGAAATAGAAGAAAATGGAGGGTGTCTGGGGACATGGCAGGGCTCTGTATGTCCAGGGCAGAGCTGGCTTGCTGTGTGTGCTGCGTGGACCTGTAGCTGAAGTAGTAAAATGTGTCCCAGGGAGAGAGCTCTGTTTTCCCATTGTGGTGAGGGCTTCTGCTTCTTCATTTCTTTTTAATTATTAATTTATTTTAACTGAAGGCTAATTACAATATTGTGGTGGTTTTTGTTCTGTCTTTTACTCATACTAAGTGGGGCAGGAAGAAGAGCTGGTTTTGTTGTTACTGTTTTCTCATCTAAAGTGGATGAGGCTACTTCTGCCTGAGGGAATGAGGGATGAGGGGATAGGGCAGCAATCAGGTTAGCAGGGCTCAAGTCTAGGGAGGAAGGAAGTGAGGGAGAGATTCCCAAAGGTGGGTGTAAGAAATGAGGATTATATCTGTATAATTTTAGGTTGTTTGGATTTTGCTATGACATAAAACTCCATTGCTTATGTAGAGTCTTTCAATAAAGTCTATGATACACATACACATGTTTTGTGTGAGTGATTCTGGGGTGAGATCAAAGAAAAGGCCCAGATTTCAGTTGATGGGAGCAGAAGGCAAGGACCACCATGAAACTTGGGGCGCAAATGACCTCAGCAGTTCTGAAGACACAGGGACTCCAAGCTGAGAGGGAATCTGAGAACGCCAGCTCCTGGAAGCTGCAGAACTTTCAGCCACTGTACTCACTGAGCTCCTCCCAGAAGCAGGAGGTGTTAATAACTTCACATCCTCAGTGAAATATATGAAAGCAAACTATATAAAAATACTTATCTCTGGGTACAACTAGAAAACTGCTCTTGACAGCGCGTGTCTGCTTATGTGAGATGATAAAGCCAGCATTTGGAAGTCTGAAGAGGCAGGAAAAAGGGAGGAGATGCTGACCACAGTGGTGGATAAAGGACCACAGAGAAAAGTGCCCACACAGTGAAGCAGCTACAATTCTGCCACGCCCACCCAGTCAGAGGTGCCGGACTCAAAGACAGAAAAGCTCTATGAAGCACAGAGAGGGATATGCATTTGCAGATGGAGGGCAAGATTGGCTGTACATTGTCCTCCGAAACATCACAGGACACTCCCTAAAGAAGTAGGGTGCATGAGTGTGGAGACAAGCCCTGGAAACAGAGGGATAGGGCTTAAAGCAAAGAAGGGGAACAGGGAAGGAATGGAAGTGGGGCAGGGGTCTGGCAAGTCACAGGGCAGTGCTTGGAGGGAAGGAACACTCTGGGTCTAGAAAAGAGAAATGACTTCCCCCAGCTGGAACCAGGCCAGCCTCAGCTTTCCTCCCCAACCTAAGGAAAGGCCAACATCCTTCCTTGTGTCCCCACGTAAAAACCCAGAAACAGAGTCAACTTTACACCAAAGCTAGTAAACCTTAAACTTCAGTTCCCCTCACTTCATTCTTTATTCTTTTTTTTTTGGAGGGGGGCACATCTCTCAGTTTGTGGGATCTCAGTTCCCAGGCTGGGGCCCCAGCAGTAATAGTGCCGAGTCCTAACCACTGGACCACCAAGGAATTCCCAAGGCCCCCCACTTTATATCTCTCATATAAACTCTTGAGAGGGGCCATAGCTAGTGTTCATATGATCACTTATCACTGAGAAAATGCAAAAGTTAGATTTTTCTTAATCTTTTTTCTCCATAAAATGTGGCTGTGCCCCCTCCCTGAAAACTCAGCACAGATTTACTTTCAGGATGACTTATGATAAACACATCTCTTCCCGTTAGTAGTGAAAAGTAAGAGTGAAAGTGTTAGTCCCTCAGTCATGTCCAGCTTTTTGGGACGCCATGGACTGTAGCTCACCAGGCTCCTCTGTCCTTGGAATTTCCCAGGCAAAAATACTGGAGTGGGTTGCCATTTCCTTCTCCACCTGTTAGTAGAGCATCCTTTATTCAAGGATAATGGTAAGACTCTTCTTCTTTAGCTTGAAAATAAGAAGCTTAAAATGTTAATGACATCATACACTGGCTGAAAACCACCTTCCAAATTAGAATCTCTCAGTCAACAAATGTGAATATCTTATCAGATGCTGGGCCTGATGCAAGGAGCAGGAATTAAAGGTGCAGAAAACTGATGGCTTCCCTGGTGACTCAGACAATAAAAGAATCCTCCTGCAATGCAGGAGACCTGGGTTCAATTTCTGGGTTGGGAGGTTCCCCTGGAGAAGGGAATGGAAACCCACTCCTGTATTCTTGCCTGGGAAATTTCATGGACAGAAGAGCCTGGCACGCTACAGTCCATGGTGTCGCAAAGAGTTAGATATGAATGAGTGACTAACACTAACACTTTTCTTCACTGAGGCAGAGGTGGGAGGTAATACACAGATTTGGTTTCTGCTTATCTCATCTGTGCTGTATGCAGAATTCTTGTCCTGCACATCTGGCCCTTGCCCAGAGTATCAGTAATGGCTGTCTAGGGAATCAGAAACAACGGGATGCGGACAGATAGAGGATTCAAGGAACTGATTCATAAGATTGTGAAGACTAGCAAGTCCAGAATCTTCAGGGCACGCCAGCAGGCTGGAGACCCAGGGGAGAGTTGAGTTGATGTTGCCATCTTGAATCTGAAGGTGGTCTGGAGGCAAAATTTATTTTTCTTCAGGGCACCTCGGACTCTTCTTTTAATGCTTTCAACTGATGAAATGAGGCCAAACCACATTACCTAAGCCTACTGATTTAAATGTTAATCACATTTGTAAAAATTACCTGCACAGCAACATCTAGACTGATGCTTGACCAAACAACTGGGTATCATGGCCCAGCCAAGTTAACACAAAAAATTAGTCATTATACTCAGCATAACAGAACACGACCACTCAAATATGATTTAAGTCAACATGTTTGTCATGTATTGGAGACCTCCCAAAAGAGTAGTAATAACTTCATTTTGGGTTTTCCTGATGGCTCAGACAGTAAAGAATCTGCCTGTAATGCAGGAGACCCAGGTTCGATCCCTGGGTCGGGAAGATCCCCTGGAGAAGGAAATGGCAACCCGCTCCAGTATTCTTTCCTGGGAAATCCCATGGACAGAGGAGCCTGACAGGCAACAACAGTCCACGAGGTCACAAAAGAGCTGGACAGGACTTAACAACTGAACAACAACAACAAACTTCATTTTAAATGAACTCCATCATTATAGGACCTGACTGCAGTGTGACTACAACTATATAATGTTCTACAGATTTCTTCCCTTCCCTGAACCCTCCAGAAGGAGAATGATAGAGTGATGGGTGTGCAGGTAGGTGACACTGATTTTTAAATTTAAAAATTTTTTTATAATTTTTTAATTTAATTTTTTAATTTAAAAAAGAGGCTTTTTTTTTCTTTTTCAGGTTACATATTTTAGGCATCTTAGAAAATAACAAAAAATAGTTTAAAGTGTTTGGAAATCTACCATAATGCTCTTACCCAGAATTAATTACTGCCTCAAAGGGCTAAAAGGGTAGGATATTATTTCAACCACCTTAAGAGGGTAGAGGGCTTCCCAGGTGGCTCAGAGGTAAAGAATCCACCTGTAATGCAGGAGACGAGAGTTTGATCCCTGGATCAGAAAGATCTCCTGGAGGAGAGCATGGCAGCCCACTCCCGTATTGTTGCCTGGAGAGTCCCATGGCCTGAAGAGCCGGGTGGGCTACAGCCCACAGGCTTGCAAAGAGTTGGACGAGACTGAAGTGACTGAGCACACATGCACAAGAGGGGAGAAGGTGGGGTTTAATATCAGAGATGAGGCCATTCCTGGTGATACTGCCTTATGTACCTGATGACCAGGTGAAGGTCACTGAAGATAAGGAAGTCCAGAACTGGGAGTCTAGTACTATGAGAAAGAACTAAGGATACTGACATGCCTGGAAGATGGCAACCTTGGTGAGAAGAACCTGGAGCCCAGTTCTTGGTGAATCTGGAGGAGGCAGTGTGGTAAGGCATCAAGGAAGTACAGAAGATAGAAAATGTGACTAGCATGAGCTTCAAAGGAAGACGTGATCAGGGTTAAGCAGACATGGTAATATTTACCCTACAGAGGTATTCTGGGAAATAAACATGGTTCTTCATATACAACACTTAACACAGAGTGTTGTGCATACCATACAGCAGACACTCAATATGTATTAGTTAGAGATTCTGAATACACATGCAGGCAATGACCAGACCATATATTGAAAATAAAACTCTGACCCACAGTCTGCAGCAACCAGCCCAGGAAACCAGTCTGTGATCTACAAATCAGACTTGTAGAAAGTTAGCCAACTGTCACTCGCTACCAACTAGTCCTGGTAGCCAAACAATAATCCCTATAACAACTGACATACAATGGACAGGACCTGGTAAATAACTAACAGCTTCCCTAATTTTTGCCCCGTTTCTAGCTTAAGGAGCTTCCCTGGTGGCTCAGATGGTAACGGCAACTGCTTGCAATGCGGGAGACCCAGGCTCGATCCCTGGGTCGGGAAGATCCCCTGGAGAAGGAAATGGCAACCCACTCCAGTAATCTTGCCTGGAAATTCCATGGATGGAGGAACCTCATAGGCTACAGTCCATGGGGTTGCAAAGAGTCGGACATGACTGAGTGACTTCACTTTCTAGCTTAGGACCAACCTGAAAAAGCCAAATATGCACCCCTAAGCAATCACATGAGACTCCACTTCTAGTTAGCCTGACTACAGCTTTCCTATGACAACAGCTTCCAAGCAAAGCATTCCCTGAAGGCTTCTGTTTTTTTCCCCACCATGATGCTTTCCCATTCCTCTGCCTCCCTGAGCCTTTGCCAAAAAGCAAATAATGGCAGCTGACACCCTTGCTGTAGCAAGCCTGAAAAGAACACATTTGCTTGTTCTCCTTTGATTGGTTTTCATCTATTTTCACATGTTAAATTCTTTCATTTATTCATTTAAGTTGTTAATATTTATTGAGTATATACTATATGCCAGACTCCATGCTAGGATCTGAGAATAAAGAAGTGACTCAGATGCCCAGGTCCCTGCCTTCAAGCCAACTGTGGCTGTGGGAGAATAAAGGCAAATAGACAGCAAGGTAAGCACAGTCTGTAAAGGACTGTGATGAAGCGCAGCTAAGCCAGACTTGAGAATCAGGGAAAGCTTACTAGAACAGTGTGGAGACAGGGGCCTGAAGGAAGAAACCTGGAGGAAGGGAAAGAGCGGTGAGGAAAATGGTCAGGAAAAGAGAAAAAGCCATAGGAAAGTCCCCAGGTCATTGCATAAACACTGCAGAAAGTGCATAAACGTAGGATGCTTCAAGACGAGCCATGAAAGTAGAAAGGCAGACAAGGGTCAGAATCTTTCTAGGCCACATGAAGGCATTTAGCATTTATCCTAAAACTGACAGTAGTGATCAGATTTCCATTTTGGAAACATCACTCAAACTCCATGTGGATGAGGCCTGGAGGAAGGCAAACTTGGAATCAGGGAAACCAGTTAGGTGACTAACAAGTGATGGTGGCTGGATGAGAAGAACAGTACGTGGATTGGGGAGCTGATTTAGACCTCCCCAACCAGGACATCAAGGCTGGAGTTCAGTAGGGGAGGGGAGGGGGCTGGGGGATGGGATAGGCCAAAGCTTGTATAGCTGAAGAAGAAAGTAAATGCAATCACCAAGAAAATGAAATCCATGATGAGGGCTGTGGAAGAAGAGATGAATTCTGGATGGAGACATGAAATTAAGGTGCTGTCCTGGAAGCAGGTGGATGTACTGTGCCTGGTGCGCAAGAGGAAGGGAGGGGTAGAGAGGGCAATCTGAAAATCAAAATCCGTCATTAAAGCCATTGATGAGGATGGATGAGATTGCCCAGGGGGAGGGTACAGGGAAGAGAGCTTGGAACAGGACTCGGGGGACCTTATCTAATTGAGAAAAAGAAGACAGACACTCGTGAGGCAGACCAATAAAGAGTAGCCAGGGTAGAGGGAGGAAAACCAGGACTTTGCTGTAATACAGAAACCAAATATTGATGCTATCTTAATAAAGGGAGTAGCAAATAAAGGTTTGCTTCTTGTTCCCAGTTCCTCCTTCTCCTCCCCAGGAAACGACATTGGGAGGGAACTTACTCTACTAGTTCCAGTTCCAGTTACTAGTGGAACTGGTCCTGCATTGCCCCATAGTGTTGCCCAAGCTGCATCAACAAAGTGCTGGTGTTGGTACTTGTCAATAAATAAAACTGGATGATGAAATACTGAGGAGAGATGCACACACTTAGGACAAGGATGTCCCCCTAAGCCACACCACCTGAGAGTGTTACCAGTATCTTGGTGAGGTGGGGCTGGGAGTTAATTCAAGGGCCACAGTGGGCATTATTCTGGTTTGATGACTGAACAGTATACAGTTAACTACTCAGTTCGTTCTGCTTGTACTCAGTCATGTCCAACTCTTTGCAACCCCATGGACCATAGCCTGCCAGGGTCCTCTGTCCATGGAATTTTCCAGGCAAAAATACTGGAGTGAGTTGCTATTTCCTTCTCCGGGGATCTTCCCAACCCAGGAACTGAACCCACGTCTCTTGAGTCTCCTGCATTGGCAGGTGGATTCTTTACCACTGCACCAGCTGGGAAGCCACCCGGGTTATGGAGCACCTACCATCAAACTTCCTTTTTCTTCACTAGACTGCAGGTACAAAAGGGACCACGGGAAGGATATTTCAAGTTCTCCAACCTTTTCAGCCCTGGCTGAGGTATCCCTCCCCATCCTCACAAGCCTCTCTCTCTCTCTCTCTCTACCCCTCTCTGGAGTATGGCATCCCCTCACTGGCAATGGCATCCTTGGTAGCAAAAGGGTTTTCCTCTCTAATTAGCAATTCTTTAAAGACCCAAGTCACCCACCCCCCTCACCAGGGAAAAAAAGTCCTTCCCCGCCTTCTCCCAGCACTGCCTGCCCACCCTCACAGGCCCTCTGCCCTCCTGAAAACAGTTCCTTAACTTCCTCTGGCAACCCCACTCTCCAGGTACACATTCCCCAGGAACCCAAGAACCAATCTCAGAGTGGCAGCATCCTCACTGCTTGGCCCATCGACCTGTCCTGACGTCTTGGGACAGGAGCTAGGAGCGCGAGTACTGGGAGACAGAATTGAAAGAGACACTTGACTTTCACTCACTTTGTACTTCTGATTGTTTGTTTTCAATGAAACCAAAATTAAAACTGTACTAAGGGCACGGAACTACCTAGTAAACTGTAAGGAATGCACAGAGCCCAGCTCTGCCAGGCTGTCCGTGGGGCCGTGCCTGCTCCACGGCTACCCTCTTGTTAAAGAGGTTCTGGTCTGAGAATGGCCAGGGTGTTAGGGCCCCTCACTCCTGTGCGCTTTCCTGTCCCCTCCTAGGGGCTGGGGCAGAGATCAGGAACTCAGCCCCGAGCCCACCTCTTTTCAAATAAGAGGCTGCGGGGTCGCCGCCACGCCTTTGCGCGACTATCCCAGGGGGCGCCCAAGGGACGACCGCTCAGCATCGCGCTGGAGTACTTGACTCGCCGCCGCTGGGCCGGGGAGAGGGCAGGGACGAAGTTGTGTATCCGCCTTTCCCAGGTCGTTGGTACCGTCAGCTGCCTGGCAAGACACAGATTCAGGACGCAGAGACTGCGCGGCTGAGAAGGTTTCCGCCTGCGTGGATGCCCCACCGGGACCCCCTAGCTGCCTAGCGCTCTTCTCCCACGCGGGCCGGGCGAGGGCCGGCTGGCCCCAGGTGCTCAGAGAGGTTACACGCCTAATCTGGGGAAATGAGGAGGGAGATGGCTGAATCAGGGAGGGGTGGACTAATTCTTAGAATCTTTTCTGCGTACAGTATTTCTCTAGCTCCTTCTAAGCACTCGAGAAGAATCAGCGAACAAAACAAAGTTTCCCGCGCTCTCAGATCTAGAGTGGGAAGTAGCATTGACCTGATTAGTTCATATGTTGAGGTTTAGCCCTAACCATCTACAACCACCTCCTCCTACACGCTATTAAAAGCAAACTCCTTGACAAATTGCTCTCCAGTGTGCACCAAGGGAGACAGCAAGTGGCAAAAGCACGCTGATTGGGAGAGGTTGGGGGCAGGAAGAGCTATACGATTGGGAATCACAGTTCAGTTCAGTTCAGTTCAATTCAGTCACTCAGTCGTGTCCGACTCTTTGCGACCCCATGAATCGCAGCACGCCAGGCCTCCCTGTCCATCACCAACTCCCGGAGTTCACTCAGACTCACATCCATCGAGTCAGTGATGCCATCCAGCCATCTCATCCTCTGTTGTCCCCTTCTCCTCCTGCCCCTAATCCCTCCCAGCATCAGAGTCTTTTCCAATGAGTCAACTCTTCCCATGAGGTGGCCAAAGTACTGGAGTTTCAGCTTTAGCATCATTCCTTCCAAAGAAATCCCAGGGCTGATCTCCTTCAAAATGGACTGGTTGGATCTCCTTGCAGTCCAAGGGACTCTCAAGAGTCTTCTCTAACACCACAGTTCAAAAGCATCAGTTCTTCGGCACTCAGCTTTCTTCACAGTCCAACTCTCACATCCATACATGACTACTGGAAAAACCATAGCCTTGACTAGATGGACCTTTGTTGACAAAGTAATGTCTCTGCTTTTCAATATGCTATCTAGGTTGGTCATAACTTGTCTTCCAAGGAATAAGCATCTTTTAATTTCATGGCTGCAGTCACCATCTGCAGTGATTTTGGAGCCCAGAAAAAACAAAGTCTGACACTGTTTCCACTGTTTCCCCATCTATTTCCCATGAAGTGATGGGACCAGATGCCATGATCTTTGTTTTCTGAATGTTGAGCTTCAAGCCAACTTTTTCATTCTCCTCTTTCACTTCATCAAGAGGCTTTTTAGTTCCTCTTCACTTTCTGCCATAAGGGTGGTGTCATCTGCATATCTGAGGTTATTGATATTTCTCCCAGCAATCTTGATTCCAGCTTGTACTTCTTCCAGCCCAGCGTTTCTCATGATGTACTCTGCATAGAACTTAAATAAACAGGGTGACAATATGCAGCCTTGATGTACTCCTTTTCCTATTTGGAACCAGTCTGTTGTTCCATGTCCAGTTCTAACTGTTGCTTCCTGACCTGCATATAGGTTTCTCAAGAGGCAGTCAGGTGGTCTGCTATTCCCATCTCTTTCACAGTTTTCCACAGTTTATTGTGATCTACACCGTCAAAGGCTTTGGCATAGTCAATCAAGCAGAAATAGATATTTTTCTGGAACTCTCTTGCTTTTTCGATGATCCAGCAATTTGATCTCTGGTTCCTCTGCCTTTTCTAAAACCAGCTTGAACATCTGGAAGTTTACGATTCACATGTTGCTGAAGCCTGGCTTGGAGAATTTTGAGCATTACTTTACTAGCGTGTGAGATGAGTGCAATTGTGCGGTAGTTTGAGCATTCTTTGGCATTGCCTTTCTTTGGGATTGGAATGAAAACTGACCTTTTCCAGTCCTGTGGCCCCTGGCTGAGTTTTCCAAATTTGCTGGCATATTGAGTGCAGCACTTTCACAGCATCATCTTTCAAGATTTGAAAGGCTCAACTGGAATTCCATCACCTCCACTAGCTTTGTTCTGAAGACCTACAAGACCTTTTAGAACTAACACCCAAAAAAGATGTCCTTTGCATTATAGGGGATTGGAATGCAAAAGTAGGAAGTCAAGAAACACCTGGAGTAACAGGCAAATTTGCCCTTGGAATACGGAATGAAGCAGGGCAAAGACTAATAGAGTTTTGCCAAGAAAATGCATTGGTCGTGGCAAACACCCTCTTTCAACAACAAAAGAGAAGACTTTACATATGGACATCACCAGATGGTCAACACCGAAATCAGATTGATTATATTCTTTGCAGCCAAAGATGGAGAAGCTCTATAGAGTCAGCAAAAACAAGACCAGGAGCTGACTGTGGCTCAGATCATGCACTCCTTATTGCCAAATTCAGACTGAAAATTGAAGAAAGTAGGGAAAACCACTAGACCATTCAGGTATGACCTAAATCAAATCCTTTATGATTATACAGTGGAAGTGAGAAATAGATTTAAGGGACTAGATCTGATAGATAGAGTGCCTGATGAACAATGAACTATGGACTGAGGGTCATGACATTGTACAGGAGACAGGGATCAAGACCATCCCCATGGAAAAGAAATGCAAAAAAGCAAAATGGCTGTCTGGGGAGGCCTTACAAATAGCTGTGAAAAGAAGAGAAGCGAAAAGCAAAGGAGAAAAGGAAAGATAGAAGCATCTGAATGCAGAGTTCCAAAGAATGGGAAACACAAGGCCTACATTAAGCAGAGAAATCTTATTTTCATTGGTAAAACATCTTTTATCTTCATCACTGGGGCTTCTCAGAATTTCCTAAATGCCCCTCAACCTCTTTTTTAGTCACTAATATTTGAAAAGTAAGAAAAGATGGCAGTTTCATTCCTCAGGTCATAAAAACACTTAGGTTCACTCCTTATTCAACAGTTTCTGGCAAGATGGTTGAGATGCCAGATGTGGTGACAATCTGTTAGAAGAAATAAATCAGGTTTGAAAGGCAGATGATAGGGACTCATGAATGTTCTAAATTAGAAATAACAAGGCTTAATGACCTGACAATAGTGCCCCAAACGTCCAGTTAACAGGAAGCGCAGAACAATTGACAAAGGATCAAAACTAGAGCACCACCAGACTAAAGGGACTCCAAACAGGTCCTGCCCAGGCATGTCTCTCTTCTTTTCTTTCTTTTTTTTTTTTCCTTCCTTGTGATGAAAGCTTTTAAGGTCCACACTCATCAGTTCAGTTCAGTCGCTCAGTCGTGTCCGACTCTTTGCGACCCCATGAATTGCAACACGCCAGGCCTACCTGTCCATCACCAACTCCCGGAGTTCACTCAGACTCACGTCCATCGAGTCAGTGATGCCATCCAGCCATCTCATCTTCTGTCGTCCCCTTCTCCTCCTGCCCCCAATCCCTCCCAGCATCAGAGTCTTTTCCAATGAGTCAACTCTTCGCATGAGGTGGCCAAAGTACTGGAGTTTCAGCTTCAGCATCATTCCTTCCAAAGAAATCCCAGGGTCCACACTCATAACAACTTTCAAATATCTGATACACTAGTATTAGCTGTAAAACCCCATGATTTATTTATTTATAGCTTGGAGTTTATACTTTTTAACCTTCTTCTTTCATTTCACCTACCCCCATCTCTGGTGACCACCAACCTGTTCTCTCTATGCATGAGTTCAGTTTTTGTTTGTTGTCTGTTGTTAGATTCCCCATATACGTGAGATTATATGGGACCGGTCTTTCTCTGATTTATTCCACTTAGCATAATGTCCTCCAGGTTCATCCATGTTGTTGCAAATGACAAGATTTCATTCTTTTTCATGGCTGAATGATATTCCATTGTACATGTATACACGGCATTTTCTTTGTCCATTCATCCACTGACAGACATTTAGGTTGCTTCCATATCTCGGCTTTTGTAAATAACGCCACAGTGAACATGAGGTGATACAGATATCTTTTCTAATTAGTATTTTTGTTTCCTTTAGATAAATACCCAGAAGTGGAATTGTTGAATCACATAGTGGTTTTATTTTTAACATTTTGAGGAACCTCCATACTGTTTCCACGGTGGCTGCACCAATGTGGATTCCCAGCATCTGTGCACACCCTCACTAACACTTGTTACTTCTTGTCTTTTTGGATGACAGCCATTCTGATAGGTGTGAACTAATACCTCACTGTAGTTTTGATTTGCATTTCCCTGATGATTAATGACACTGGGCACCTTTTCATTTAGTTGTCGACCATCTATATGTCTATTTAGGCCTTTTGCCCATTCTTTGATTGGGTTGTTTGTTTTTTGGTTATTGAGTTGTATGAGCTACCAGACATCTTTAATCATAGCACCAGCCCTGTAGGATTAGAGTTTATCCTTTTAGTCTGCCTCAATTTGAGACTCAGGTTTAGCAACAAGTGCTGGTCAGGGGCCTGGAGAGAATCTCATTGTATTAAAATATGCATTATCTTTCAGTTTATTGTATATGCTCTATGATCTTAAAGATCTTTTTAATTCCTAGCGTGCATGCACTAAATGAGTATTGAAATTTCAATACAGGAGATATGATCTCTGAGATATTTCTTCACTCTCTTGCTCCATGTCATATGAAAGGGGTTTTTTTTCTTCACTATTCATAAATAAGGCCAATGTGTCATGAAAATATGTTCTTCTTTATACTTTCTTCTTTGACAGCCTATAATTTGCTTAACTTTTTATTCCTGTTTCCATTACAGCTATTGCTCCTTCTTTCTCTTATCATATATAAATGACCTGGTATGTTATTGTATATTTTAACACCAATTTAAATTCTGATGATAGCTGGAACCACTCTTTCGTTCTTCTGCATTTATTGTAAGAAAAAATTTCCAATGTTCTTACTTTTAAATCCAAACTGACTTATATAAAGGAGTGCAATCATTTGACTCTATTATGTGTTTTAGTATAATTATGTTACAGCATTTACATATGGAAATGTACATTACTTAATTATGGATCTTTTATGTACTTAATAATGGATCATTATTATGTCTCCTTTTAATTTCAGTTAGGACATGAAAATGACAAAAGCCATCCCTGACACCTGGGAGTCAGCCTGGCACTCAGTGCTCAGCATCGTGTTCTCCCCTGGCACATTAACCATTTTACAGATCGCCAGGATCAGACAAGGCCACTCTGAGAGCTTGATGGATCAAGATGAAAACAAGAGCACTCTGTAATCATGTCTGAACACAGACAAATGTGAACGTGGTCCAAACCAGAGAAATGACTAAATGTCTCCCTATGTTGGCTAGTATGGGTGACTACTGTTTTACAATGATAGCTTTAGCTCTAATATGCCCTTCTTCTAGGCAACATTTATCAAAATATCCAACTATAGAACAGTTCCCGCTTCTTGATAGCATTCAATTCAAAGCAAAGCACCACTTTCATGAATCTTCCTGAAAGTCATAAAACAAACTTAAACCTTCCAAGTCCCTTCTCTGCGGTGTGTATTCTCTCTTGCAGTGAGCAATAGGTTTAACTTATTCAACTGTAAGTATGTTCCTGAGGATCTTTGGTTGGGAGGCATTGACAGATATTACAGTGTTATCTGTCTATCTATCTAGCCTTTGCAATAATGTATGTAGATAAATTATATTACCTATGAATTTCAGTTCAAGATAATACAGGGGCTTTATAAAGTATTTGTTATAAAAAGAGGGTATTGAGTTTGATAGTTGATAGTAATTTTCTGAACTTGATTCTGTCTACAGGTAAATCATGGTATGCTGTTTTCTCTGCATATAAATCCTGTGTGCAAACGCAGGCCTCACACAGGATGTCACTTACGTGAGCAGGTAGTGTCATACTACACACACACAAAAATTCCTGAAACTAAATACAGCACAACTATTCCGCTCTGCAACTTCAGAAAAATGATTGGTTAAAGGAAACCAACTGAATAGAAGAAAATATTTGCAAATCATAAATCTGCTAAGGTATTAATATCCAAAATATATAAAGAATTCATACAACTCAATAGCAAAAAATAATCTAATTTTAAAAATGGACAGAAGATCTGAATAAACATTCTTCCGTAGAAGACATAGAGATGGCCGATAGGCACGTGTGAAAAGATATTCAACATTGCTAATTATTAGAGAAATGCAAATCAAAACCATAATGATACTATATCACACTGGTCAGAATGACCATCATTTAAAAGTCTACAAATAGTAAATGCTGGAGAGGGTGTGGAGAAAAGGGAGCCCTCCTACACTGTAGGTGGGAATGTAAATTGCTGCAGCCACTATGGAAAACAATATAGAAAACCAATACAATATTGTAAATTTAAAAAATTAAATTAAAAAATTAAATTAAAATTTAAAAAAATCTAATAGAAAAAAAAAAAAACTAAAAATAGAGTTACCATATGACCCAGCAATCCTTCTTCCAGGCAGATATCCAGACAAAGTTATAATTTGAAAAGATACATACACCCCGATGGTCATAGCAGCCCTGTTTAAAATAGCCAAGACATGCAAGCAACCTAAATATCCACTGACAGATGAATGGATAAAGAAGATGTGGTACATATATACAATGGACTATTACTCAGCCATAAAAAGAATGAAACAATGCCATTTGCAGCAACCTGGATAGACCTAGAGATTATCATACTAAGTGAAGTAAGTCAGACAAAGACAAATATCATATGATATTACTTATATGTGAAATCTAAAATAGGACATAAGTGAATTGATCTATGAAACAGAAACAGACAGACATAGAAAACAGACTTGTGGTTGCCAAGGAGGAAGGAGGAGGTGGAGAAAGGATGGATTGGGAGTTTGGGATTAGCAGATGCAAACTATTATATATAGAATGGATAAACAACATTCCTACTGTATAGCACAGGGAATTATATTCAACATTCTGTTATAAACTATAATGGAAAAGAATATGAAAAATAGTATATATATGTAAAACTTAATCACTTTGCTGTACACTAAATCTGCCTGCAGTGCATGAGACACAGGAGATGTGGGTTTGATTCCTAAGTCTGAAAGATCCCTGGGTCGGGAAGATCCTCTGGAGGAGGAGATGGCAACCCACTCCAGTATTCTTGCCTGGGAAATGTCATGGACAGAGGAGCCTGGCAGGCTACAGTCCATGTGGTCTCAAAGAGTCCAACACAACTGCACAGGAGCACTGTGCCTAGTATCCGTATCCATATGCTAGAAGCTAACTCAACATTGTAAATTAACTATACTTCAATAAAATAAATTTTCAAAAAAAGATAATTCAGTGGACATGTATATTAATAGTTCATGGTGCTCTAAAAGCTAGCCATTTGTCATCATTTTTGTCTCTGTGCACAAGCACACACACACACACACACGTTAAAAGAACAGATGGAGAGATATAGGTGTGGTTGCTTGAGTCTCCGTGATTACATGGAAGGTGCTTGACTCAATGTGTGTGGTTGAGTTTGCAGGACAATCAGGCAATGCTGTTGCAGGCTTTTGAAAGTGCAGGCCAGGGCTCTCGGGACTCGCGCGCAGCCCCATCTCACTGACCATTTTACCACCATGCTCTCCGTCCGCGTCCCGCTCGCCACCATCGCTGACCCGCAGCAGCAGCAGCTCTCGCCTCTGGAGGGGCTCAGCCTAGCGGACAAGGAGAACACTCCCCCTTCGCTCAGCGGGACCCGCGTGCTGGCCATCAAGACCGGGAGGAGGATCTTCCAGGAGCCCTCCGAGCCGAACCCTAAGCTATCTGCCCCCAGTGTGGAGGACGAACCACTTCTGAGAGAAAACCCCCGCCGCTTTGTCATCTTTCCTATCGAATACCATGATATTTGGCAGATGTATAAGAAAGCTGAGGCTTCCTTTTGGACAGCTGAGGAGGTGGACCTTTCCAAGGACATTCAGCACTGGGAAGCCCTGAAGCCTGAGGAGAGATATTTTATTTCCCATGTGCTGGCTTTCTTTGCAGCAAGTGATGGCATAGTAAATGAAAACTTGGTGGAGCGGTTTAGCCAAGAAGTTCAGATTACCGAGGCCCGTTGTTTCTATGGCTTCCAAATTGCCATGGAAAACATACATTCTGAAATGTATAGTCTCCTCATTGACACTTACATTAAAGATTCCAAAGAAAGGGAATTTCTCTTCAACGCCATTGAGACGATGCCTTGTGTGAAGAAGAAGGCAGATTGGGCCTTGCGCTGGATTGGGGACAAAGAAGCTACATATGGAGAACGTGTGGTAGCCTTTGCTGCAGTGGAAGGCATCTTCTTTTCCGGTTCTTTTGCGTCGATATTCTGGCTCAAGAAACGAGGACTGATGCCTGGCCTCACGTTTTCCAATGAACTTATTAGCAGAGACGAGGGTTTGCATTGTGACTTTGCCTGCCTGATGTTCAAACACCTGTTGCACAAACCTTCGGAACAGAGAGTAAAAGAAATAATCGTCAATGCAGTTAGGATAGAACAGGAGTTCCTCACGGAGGCCCTGCCTATGAAGCTCATTGGGATGAATTGCACTTTGATGAAGCAGTACATTGAGTTCGTGGCAGATAGACTTATGCTGGAGCTGGGCTTTAGCAAGGTTTTCAGAGTAGAAAATCCATTTGACTTTATGGAAAATATTTCACTGGAGGGGAAGACTAACTTCTTTGAGAAGAGAGTAGGTGAGTATCAGAGGATGGGAGTGATGTCAAGTCCGACAGAGAATTCCTTTACCTTGGATGCCGACTTCTAAGTGACCTGAAGACGTGCTCTTACCTTGCTGATTTTTTTTTTTCCTTCTCATCAAAAAAGAAAAAAATCAGCTACTTGAACCATATCAATGAGCTACACCATGAATTGTCCATCATGTTCACTAATGGCATCTTTAGCACTGTGTAGCTACCTCAGAATCAATCCTGTTAATACTAGTGGGGTCACCTAGATGGAAAGTAGTCAAAAGCTACTCGGGTTCTTGAAAGATCTTGTCCGTGTTTGGCTTTTGCAAGCAGGCTAGCTGAACAGGACTTACTTTGGGTCTTAACAGCTGCTTTCTTGGCCTCCAAGTGTAGGGACTCCAGTGAGTTTGATCTGGAAAGATTAAAGAGTAACCACCACAAGGCTGTAGGAAGACATCAGACTCACTGCTTCTGAGCAGATTTTAAAGTTTACTTATGATTTGTATATAAAACTGGCACTTTACATACAAATAAACAAAGTTTGAACTGTCAGGGTAAAGGCTTGATTTTACCTAAATTTGTTGGTTTCTGCACCAAATATAAAAGTATTCTATTTACGGAGAAGGAAATGGCAACCCACTCCAGTATTCTTGCCTGGAAAATCTCATGGACAGATGAGCCTGGTGGACTAGTGTCTGGCATCGCAGAGTCGTACACAACTTGGCAACTGAACAACAACAACACACAATCAGGCAGATGGTGATTTGGGGAAATAGTTCTTGATGGAAATGTGACATAAAATGAAGAGTGAAGTGACCTAGCAATATGGAATACAGAGTTTTGTAAGAAATTAACATTTGTGTATAGAATAATAATTGCAAATATTCAAACAATAAAGTCCATGGCTAAAGAAGCAAAAAAAAAAAAAAAAAAAAAAAGTATTCTATTTACCAGTAGTGGCAGCCAATTCAAGATTTACTAGGTGACCAGAGTAGGTTAAGCCTATGTAAACTAAGCATGTTATTTTTCTTCTTTTCTTGAATGAATTGAATTGAAGCCCTTTTTGACTCAATCCTGTGCACGCCTAGGTATTAATATCAGCCAGGTGGTGCCCTCTAGAACACAGGTTGGTGTCCTGTTCTAGAGCCCAGGTTGAGTATCAGGATAAGAGATGAGAGATCTCTAGGAACTAAAGTTCAGATCCAGGCTCACTGTAGGTAACCTGGGTGTGCGGGAGGGGCTGTATCATTTATTTAGTTTCTCAAATTGTATGTTCCTCAACTTCAAGTTAGTATGAAAGATCCTTGAAGAGTCTTCTTAGCAGGGATCCAAGATATAATATTAACATTGTAAGTTGGTTTTGAAATCACCCTTGAACGAAAGGACCCACCTATATAAGATCTTTCTCCTATTAAGTGGTAAAGGCAGGACTGAAATGGCCCCTCTTAAAAGTTGAGTGTTTATTCTGATTTTGTGAAATTTGTAAGTAGGTACTGTTTACTTAACCATTTATACTTTTAAGTTAGAGACGTTTTCTACTATCTATGTTTTTTTTAATATTATATCTGTAGTTTGTACTTTGAAATAATTACCCAGTATTATTTTCCAGTTCATAATTGAGTAGTTAACCATTCAGTGCAATGACTTCTAGGATTCGCTTAAAACTTAGCATCATCTGCTGGATTCTTAAACTGCAGTAGAAAGCTAGTGTTATGTGAATAATTAATACATGTTCCACTCAAATATTAATTTCAGAAAAGAAAGTATAAACTTAATTGGTATATTTAATAGGTTTGAATCAGTCTGCCTTTTTATTCCTTCCTCCCTCCAAAAAAGGCAAGATGTAACATGGAAGGAAATAAGTGACGCCCACCAATCTTTTGGCTGTTTGTTAACACATTGTGTTGCGTGTTGGCTGACCACTGGCCTGTCCCATTGTCAGTTTTCTTCATTGTATAAATGGTAAAATAGTCGATTTAAAATTTTCTGTAATATGGGATCCTTCTCTATCTTTTAAATTATTGTTGTAAAGTTAATCCAGATTATATGGTCCTTAAACTTAGGCAACACAAAAATAGATGCTTTAGCTGGCATGGTCAGGTACGGGTAGAAGTTGGAAGCAAATTTTAGGATTCTACCTCCCATTAGCCGTGTGATACAAGCATTAACTTCCACCAACTAGGATCTGGTTTCTTCATCCGTTTAAAGGGAAACAGATTTTTGTCTAAAACGTCTCAAAATCCTGATATTGAGTACAGCACAAGTGTTCAGTGATTTCAATAAAACTGTTCTTGTGTCAAAAAAAAAAAAAAAAAAAGTGCAGGCCAGGCTGGAGGGCAGGGGAGGTCATGGGAGAAACAGAGGACACAGGTTGAACATACTTGAATCAGAACTCAGTTGGCTATATGGATAGTTGTGTACAACATGCTTCAATATATTACCTTTGTGCCTTTTTTTTTTTTTTTGATAATAGAGACCTCCCAGAAAATAGTTTTTATTACCATGGAAACAACACAGTCCTACATTTTACACATGACTTTTGGACTTCATTTATTTCACTGTGGCCTGGGATTCTTTCATCAGTGGTGAAGAATAGAGGCTCAACTGGAAGAGAAGACAAGAGGTCTTAGAGAAGTTAGCCTTCTAAGGTGGCCTCCTTGGGACAGCATCAGAGTAGCAGTGAAAATCATGAAAAATGGCAAGGAATCCAAAATGAATGTAAAAATACAGTCTTCTTTGCATTGTGCTAAACATCTGTTGCAAATTTTTTTTAATGGCCCACAAACCTATGTTGCCAGAAATTATAGCTGAGGCTCAATCTGTGGCACATACAATGACATTAGAAAAGGGAATTATTGTTTCTATGAAATCATTTTTAAGGGTTTCAACCCTTAAGCATTGAAGGGTTTAAGGGTTTCAACGCTTCTGTGTCAATTGTCAGTAATTTTGAAAACAAACTTCTGCAGCAGCTTTTTGTAGTCCTTAACGTCACCGATGTGAGCAGAATGCTTTTTTATCCCCCAGGGGGCTCTCATCCACCAGAAATAAAAATGTCCAGCCTGATCTCATTACACAGCTGATGTTCAGCAGATTTCACCATCTCTTTGATTTTTCTTAGAGCAGTATCATCAGAATTCAGTGGAATAAAAGTATCATTTCAGCTGGATTTTTTTTCCTGTCATCATTTATACAACCTATAATTCACTGGTAATTTGAGTTCTTTTCCTACAATATGTTATTCACCCTATTTTACAAGCCTTTGTGTGCTTAGTCACTCAGTCATGTCCGACTCTTTGCAACCCCTTGGCCTGTAGCCCACCAGGCTCTTCTGTCCATGGGGATTCTCCAGGTAAGAATACTGGAGTGAGTTGCCATGCCCTCCTCCAGGCTGCAAGCCTTTAAATTATTTAAAAATTCTCATTTTCACACTTTTCCTTTAAATTTCAGAAGTATGATATGCTATCAACTTTGTGTGTATGTGTGTGTTACTCATTCAGTCGTGTCTGACTCTTTGCAATCCCATGGACTGAAGGCCACCAGGCTCCTCTGTCCATGGAATTCTCCAGGCACGAATACTGGAGTGGGTAGCCATCCTCTTCTCCAGGGGGATGTTCCCAATCCAGGGATCAAATCTGGGTCTCCTGCATTGAAGATGGATTATTTACCATCCGAGCCACCAGGGAAGTCTATGCTATTAACTTTACAAATATGTTTCTTTGTAAAAATCTTCACTTTATCTTGCTGGGGTCACTGTTTATTAGAAAAGAACTGCAGGGTTTGCATGTTGGCAAGGATTTATTGTGGGCAGCTATAAAACCAAATCTTCAATATTCAACTGAATATTGTTGACTCTTTTCCTTTAGAAATGACACTTTGTCATATAGATTACATCACTATATTCCTATATAAATGTAGAATCACCATGAAAATGACAGTTAAAATGCAGACAGGTTTGGTGACTCCAATAATACAAGAGGATTGCCACCAGTGACTTCTTAAAAGGGTGAACTCTTTAGTAAAGTATTAAATAAAACACAGTACAATCTTCCCTTGATATTTACAGTTGTCGCTTCCCAGGAAATTTGGTATTTAACTAAACCTTGCCAATAAACCCCCCAAAACAAGCACTTTGTGTTCATTTGTAAAATGAAATTATTTCTGGGCTCAAATAATTATAAGCAGGTTTTCACCTACATAATTCCAGGTTCAGTTAGATTATAGAAATGGATCATTATAAACAAGTTTTTTACTTCTATTTAAAAGTCCTGAGGGACACAAGAGAAATCTTTTGCCAGCCCAACAAAATGCCAGCTTTAACCCCTATTTGTCATGACCAAAAAATACAAATTTCCAAAATACTTTAAGGAGCAGTAGTGCCCTGCAGAGAACCATTAATCTTTATGAAGATACAATGACATATCTGTGGTTTACAAGCTAGGTTACACCTAATTTTTGTAAAAAATATAGTCACTCAAACATGATCAGGGCTGTTTTAAGAACTTTTTGAGGCTCAGTCCCACAGGTTGGAGGCCCTACCTTAATTACAGCAAGCATTTAAAAATGCACCCTCATTCTACAGCAAATATACTAATAGCCAGACCTGATATGTACCAGGCACATTCTAAGTAATTTACAGCCACGCTCTGAAGTCGGCCGCTTCCCTGGTGGCTCGACAGTAAAGCATCTTCATGCAATGCAGGAGACCCGGGTTCAATCCCTGGGTTGGGAAGATCCCCTGGAGAAGGAAATGGCAACCACTACAGTACTCTTGCCTGGAAAATCCCATGGATGGAGGGGCCTGGTAGGCTACAGTCCATGGGGTCACAAAGAGTCAGACACGACTGAGCAACTTCAATTTCTTTCTTTCTCTGAAGTAAGCACCATTATTATTCCCAATTTGCAGATAAGGAACAGGCACAGAAAGATTCAATGACTTGTTCAAAATCACACGTGTAAGTGGGGAAGCCAAAATACAAAGCCATGCACTCTGGTGCTGACATACTATGGCCTGTGTAGCTTTTGTAAAGTTTGTATTTAAGAATAATTTATAGCATCATTTATGAGTTAGTTGAGTTGCAGTTGACTTAATATTTGTCAGTTTCAGTTGTGGAGTTTTTGTTTTGTGTTTTGAGCCAGTCATTTAATTTGAGGTCTCAAACATCATGGTAAGGTCCTTAAAAGGCCTGTGAAAGTGACAGTCATTCAGTCGTGTCCATAGCCTGACAGCCTCCTCTGTCCTGTGGAATTCTCAAGGTCAGAGTACTGGAGTGGATAGCCATTTCCTTCTCCAGAGGATCTTCCCTACCCAGGAATCAAACCACATCTCCCACATTGCAGGAGCATTCTTTACCATCTGAGCCACCAGGGAAGCCCTAAAATGCCCGTAGACCTCGTGTAGTAAGCCTGCCCTGTCAAAACATCTTCCTTGCAATCAGAGAGACCCACACCAACTTCTCAGAGACCCACCCACCTTCTCTCTCCTGGTTTTTAGAGTGTAGTTTCTAAAACACCATGATCCGTGCAATCCTAATCTATAATTTTAGTACACACCCTTCCCTGGTGGCTCAGACGGTAAAGAATCTGCTGGCAATACGGGAGACCCAGGTTCTATCCTGGGTTGGGAAGATCTCCTGGAGAATGAAATGGCAACCAACTGAAATATTCTAGCCTGGGAAATCCCAAGGGAAGAGGAGCCTGGTTACTACAGTCCATGGGGTGATAAAGAGTCAGACATGATTGAGTGACTAACACTTTAGGATAAGTGTTATTATCTCAATTTATGGAAGAGGAAACTGGTATGAGAGAGACTAAAGTCCTCACTCAATGTTCACATTGCCTAAGAAATGACAGAAGTGAGAATTCAGTCCTGGTCCTTAGGGCTCCAAAACCTCTGTCCCTCATTCTGTTTAGTTCCCATGGGGCTTTCCTGTCCTATTGCAAAACAGTCCTTCCTTGGTATACGGAATGTCAGCAGGTTTCCTAACGTCCCACCACCCAGTTCCCATCAGCATCTCTTGCTTTCTCTTGTAAGGAAGTTCTTTCCTTACAGCCACTGCCCTCCCATTCCAGAGCCAATGAGGCCCAGACTCTTGTTAGAGCACAGCCAACTGCAGAGGGTGTTCTGGATGGGGAACTCCAGAGGAGGATTTTCTCAATGCCGGACCTCACCTGCTCCTCTTTTCCTGGGCACTAAAATCACCCATCACTTCTCCTGACCATCCTTCTTAGAGATCCCTCCTCCCCACAACCCCAGAGGCCATGACTGCACCAAATTCCCCCTCACCTTGGTGGCCTGATCCCTGAGGATCCAAAGCATGGGGAGCAGATATTACCAACTGGTTCCCTTCTCTCAAGACTCCACTGGCCCTTCACCTGGAGGCCTCAGAGACTGAGGCTGAAATAGCCAAATTTTATTGGGCATGTGCTCAAGTAGAGAGAGCAGAGGGAAGTGAGGGAGTGGGGATGCAGGCAGAGAGAAGCAAATAAGAGACCCCTCGTATAGCCAGATAGAGAGAGCGCGCATGTGCACAAAAACAGAGGAGAGGAACTTGGTTCCCAAACTCGCCTGAGGTCAATCCTCAGGCCTCATGAAATCTGCCAGTATCCTTCCAACACATTCCCTTCATCCCACTGAAGTTCCCTGCATCACCTGCTGAGCCCCACTGCAGCCCCAGGGGCAAGAGAAAAGGGATTGGCTCATTAGTCCCAACCCTCCCACCCCATCCCGATCTGGCAGGTTGTGGCACTAAAGTGAACTTTCTGAGGACCTGTTACCTGCTCATCTCTGAGTCACAGACACTTCAATAAATGATACGGTGTTGAGATAAGAGATACCAGTGCCATAAAGGACGGTCTAACTCTGAAAAAATAAAAAAGTTAGCAGTTAAGAGAGTTAAGAGGCTGTCATAGAAATTTCAGCACGAAGTGAAGATGCTCCAAAATGAGACTAGAAAACAATTTGACTAAACAGCATTTTCAGAGAAACACTTCTGGCATTTAATCGTGGAACTGCTACAAAGGATAGAGAAAACCTTCAAAATTCTATTCCAAGGAGAAAAAATATCTTCCTCTTTAGAAACCAAACTTAGATAGGTGTTGGGACAATAGAGATAAAGGATTCAGGGGAGTGAAGTTTGAATATTAATGTGGCATATATAGAAATAGAAGAGAATTTGCATATGATGAATATGTTTTGGAACTATCAACTTGAAACCATGAAGATAGACATATTCTATGTGAAAGTAAGTATAGTGAGGTTTATAATATTTTTAAAGGTACTGACCTGCCTCTTGAGAAATTTGTATGCAGGTCAGGAAGCAACAGTTAGAACTGGACATGGAACAACAGACTGGTTCCAAATAGGAAAAGGAGTACGTCAAGGCTGTATATTGTCACCCTGCTTATTTAACTTCTATGCAGAGTAAGTACATCATGAGAAACGCTTGGCCAGAAGAAGCACAAGCTGGAATCAAGATTGCCGGGAGAAATATCAATAACCTCAGATATGAGATGACACCACCCTTATGGCAGAAAGTGAAGAGGAACTAAAAAGCCTCTTGATGAAGGTAAAAGAGGAGAGTGAAAAAGTTGGCTTAAAGCTCAACATTCAGAAAATGAAGATCATGGCATCTGGTCCCATCACTTCATGGGAAATAGATGGGGAAACAGTGGAAACAGTGTCAGACTTTGTCTTTTTCTGGGCTCCAAAATCACTGCAGATGGTGATTGCAGCCATGAAATTAAAAGATGCTGACTCCTTGGAAGGAAAGTTATGACCAACCTAGATAGCATATTAAAAAGCAGAGACATTACTTTGCCAACAAAGGTCCGTCTAGTCAAGGCTATGGTTTTTCCAGTGGTCATGTATGGATGTGAGAGTTGGACTGTGAAGAAAGCTGAGTGCCGAAGAATTGATGCTTTTGAACTGTGGTGTTGGAGAAGACTCTTGAGAGTCCCTTGGACTGCAAGGAGATCCAACCAGTCCATTCTGAAGGAGATCAGCCCTGGGATTTCTTTGGAAGGAATGATGCTAAAGCTGAAACTCCAGTACTTTGGCCGTCTCATTCGAAGAGTTGACTCATTGGAAAAGACTCTGATGCTGGGAGGGATTGGGGGCAGGAGGAGAAGGGGATGACAGAGGATGAGATGGCTGGATGGCATCACTGACTCAATGGATGTGAGTCTGAGTGAACTCCGGGAGTTGGTGATGGACAAGGAGGCCTGGCGTGCTGTGATTCATGGGGTCGCAAAGAGTCAGACATGACTAAGTGACTGAACTGAACTAGTACATTTGGAGAATGTAATGAACTGTATAGATCTCCTTCGCTGGTGAAAGAAATATTCATAACAGAAAATTATACATAATTTTGCACATAATTCCAGGAAGTACTCAGACTCCAAATACCGCAAAGATAGTTGGGGATTGCTAGTCAATGAGCACAGTGAGGTCAGTGGATAAAAAATTACTAAGAATAATCTGATTAGATATCAGAAGTAGAAGAATTCTTTTTTTTATTTTTAAACAGCTGCACTGGGTCTTAGTTGTGGCAAACAGGATCTTTAGTTTCGGCATGTGGGATATAGTTTCCTGGCCAGGGAACAAACCTGGGCCCCCCGCATTGGGAGCTCAGAGTCTTAGCCACTGGACCAGACCACCAGAGAAGTCCTAGAAGTCAAAGGATTCTTGATAAAGGCGGGCCATAGTGATCAAATATCGAGGATAGCAATATTCTCAGTACACTGACTTAGCAGATTCTTTGCTAAAACAGGGCCTTACCCGAGGTGCTGTGCTCTACCTTATAGCCCCTCCAGAATGCCCCAAGTCTAGCCCCACTGTGGACCCCAGTCCACTTTACTCTAGCTAAGTCCTATCCAGATCCGCTCCCTGGGGTACTCCTTTCCATGCTCACTTTGCCAGTTCCAGACTCTGAACTCAGCAGTGACACAGATGCTGCAAAACCTGCCCTGCCTTATCCACTTGATGGTATCTCTCAGTTCAGAGACTTATCTATATACCCAGGCTTGCTGGGCCAGCAAAATGGAACATAGCACAACCAACAAAGTGATAATTGCCTGATGATCTAGAAAGATATCCACAAGTCTGCATCATGGAGAGCAGGTATGTAGATATGCTTGTAATTAGACATTTTTGTCTAATTACTGTTTCCATAGGAAACAGTCTCGTACGCATCATGGCTGAATTCTCTGTTTCTTTTCTGGCTTAAATATTTTTCTGGTTTTACTACTCACCACAACATAGATGGGTTTCCCTTGTGGCTCAGCTGGTAAAGAATCTGCCTGCAATGTGGGAGACCTGGGTTCAATCCCTGTTGGGAAGATCCACTGGAGAAGGGAAAGGCTACCCACTCCAGTATTCTGGCCTGAAGAATTCCATGTACTGTATAGTCTATGAGGTCATAAACAGTCAGACACGACTGAGCGACTTTCATTTTCACTTCACTTTCACAACATAGATGAATTTCACAGAGACAATGAGAAAGAAAGCAGACACCAAAGAGCAAGTGCTGCATAACTCCATATAAGTGAAATTAAAAAACAGGAAAACCAATCTATCATAATAGGAGTCAGAATAGCAGAGTTTCTGTGTTGACTGGGACTGGAACCAGAGAGCTTTCTGGGGTGCTAGAAATGTTATTTCTTGATCTGGGGGTGGTCACATGGGTTGATATACTTGCAAAATTTTCTTGAGTAGTACCCAGAAACATTTTTTATGGGTTCCTCCCTTTCCCAACAGCATTTCCTGATGGCGTGTAGTGTTTCCCCTTGCTGATCTGTCTTCTGGAATTCCTGGGTCCCTTTCCCTTCTTCCTGACCCTGGAGATTTTCCTCTCTGGAAGTTCCATCTGAAGCTAAGAGCTACCAAATGGAATTAAAATACTCTTAATCAGAGGACTCCAGGTTCTCTGTTCTATCTGCCAGTTATCAAGTTATTGCCTTTCAGCTCCAAGTGTATATATAGCTCAGTGATAACTGAGCTGGACCTTAAAACATTTCTCCTTTGCTACCTGGCCAAATGCTAAGCTTTCTTGGTAATGGACACTAGAGAGAGACTGGTAAGACTTACACCCTGTCTCTACCCTCAGATTAAGCTGATAGTAGGAGTATACCCAGATGGCGCAGCAGTAAAGAACCCACTTGCTGCTGCAGGAGACAGGAGACTCAGGTTGGATCCCTGGGTTGGGAAGATCCTCTGTTTGTTACACTAACACTCTTGTATTATGTTCTTGCAGAGATCGTAGCTGACCACTTTCTTGATGGGGTCTCTGAGGAAGGATGTGGACCTGATGGAAGGCAGGAACGGGTTGGAGTGATACAGGAGCCTTCTTGTGCACAGATCTTCTTGGCCACAACTCTGACTCCAGCCACTGCTTTGGCAACCAGTTTTGCACAACCTTCAGTTCTCAGCCTGAGCAACCTGACTGTGCCTTACCTTGGGCCCTTACTCCCTTACTCTGAAAAGTCCTACTTCCCTGTGTCTTCTGGACCCTTCTCCTACATTTCTTCCCATTCTTCTTATTAGATTTTTATTATTATTATTAAAAATAGAGTATGTTTATTTGCACAGAGCATGATTCCTGAGGGAACAAGGCATCTTATCATTGATCATCTTGCACTCGGGATTCATGAACTTGAGCATCTGAGCCAGCAGGCGTCTGCTCACCGCACAGCCCTGTCTTCTTGGTCTGGAAATTTCTCAGCTGGCTCTTGGGGGTCATGGGCTTCCGCCTCAGGTATCAGGGCCCAGCATCCTTGGTCACTTGCATGTCACCATTGCTGGGGGTTGGCTTCCCCGACAGGCTCTGGGGCCCGGTGTCCAGTCACAGTCTTTCGGCCACCGTCATTTCGATGGTCTGCTTCCCCTGCTCCAGCTTGCTGGCAGCTGCCTGAAGGGTGGAGGAAGTGCTGCCAGCCTCGGTGCTGGGTGTGCCCAGCCAGCTGTTGCCTCCCAACCGTTTCTGCTCCCTCTTGGGGGGCGTCTTCTTCACCATAAAGCGCACCAAGGAGGTTTCTCTGTTGATGTCACTCTCCTCGCTGCTGTGTTTCCTCTGCTTCTTCTCCTGCGGCATGGGCACCTTCTTGTCCTCCTGGGGCAGTGTCTCCTTCTGGCACTCATCACAGCTCATGCTCTGCTTGTCCATGCCCTTGGGGCTCTCCTCCTGCTGGGTGACCTTGGGCTTGCCCTCCAGCTCCTCCTGGGAGTTGCTGCGGCTGGCGGACATGTAGTCCACCTCCTGGCCCTTGAAGTCACCATTATCACTCACCTCAAAGGCCTCATCGTCTGATCCCTTCTTCTTCTTCCAACCCCCCTTGCTGGGTGGCCCCTTCTTTTTGACCTTGGGGCCCCAGCCACGCTCCTCTCCGCTGGCCTTGCTGTCATAGGAGGACATCTCCAGGTCGTCCTCCAGGTCGCGGATGCGCAGCTCAGTGGCTTTCTTGCGGCCTGGCTTCTCTTTCTCATCCTCCTCCTGGTCCTTCCACCTAGGCTGCTGCTTGATGCATAAATGGTTCCGGACTGGGTTTCTTCTCTCCCACTCCTCCTCAGCTGTCAGCGTGCAGCCTTTGGCCAGCGGCATGAAGTTGTACCAGTTGTTCACAGGGAAGGCCTCAAAGGCTCCATCAGGGCACTAGGTGAAGATATAATAGGATGTGTGCTCTATCGCGCAGTATTTCTTTCTTGGCGCCTCTTCCCCAAGCTTGCGGCTGAAACCCCTGCCAGCTCCCAACTTGGGCATCTCCTCCTCTTGGTAAATTTTCTTGTTGCTCAGGTTGCATTCCAGCTGGGCCTGATTCCAAGTAGCGAGGTTGACTTTATTGGCCGCATTGAAAGCCATGATATTAAATTTTTTGGTGGTATTTTTGGGAACTCAGACGACATACTCAGTGACATCCTGACTGCCGGGGCCGAGGGCCACCATGGGCGATGGTCAGGGTCCAGTCGGAACCTCGTCCTTTTCGCTTCCTCCTGGGGTCTGCATCCTCCGGTCTCTGGAAGCCACCCTCGAGGGATCAGGTCTCTGGTCTCGATCAAGGACCCCAAGCCCAGGCAGGGTACCATTGATCCTGAGAAAAGCTATCTGGAGGCAGCGCTGGGTCAGCCTCAGAAGCCTCCCGTGCCGTGTCTGCACCTGCGCAGGCTCCTAAATCAGAATAGGAACTCTCCAGCAAGCCTAGTCCAAACAAGCTACTCCAAGCTGAAGGCAGCACCTTCTGTGCCCGGCGCACTGGCTGCCAGAAATATATATATCCATCCAATCACAAGGATCACGTCATCATGGGATGACCCGGTCATGTTGATAACCCAATCAGGCCGATGAAGTCTCATGTGGATAATCAATAGGTCGATAACCCAGTTATGCGGAGTCCTATGTAGCTGTTTTGGTTCGTCCTGACTTCTGGTGGCTCAGAAGGTAAAGAATCCACCTGCAATGTGGAAGACCTGGGTTTGATCCCTGGGTTGGCAAGATCCCCTGGAGGCCGGCATGGCAACCCACTCCAGTATTCTTGCCAGGAGAATCCCCATGGACAGAGGAGCCTGATGGGCTACAATCCATGGGGTCGCAAACAGTCAGACAAGACTGAGTGACTAAGCAGAGCACAGCCCAGTAAACATAGGTTCTCCCCAGAGTCCATGCTTGTGTTCTCTTCTTGATGTACACATTCTCTCCAGACAGTCTTGTCACTCACATTGCTTCAATCTTTACTTTTATTAAGCTACTTCCCAGCTCTCCAACTCTACTCCCATATCATTTTCAACAGCTGTCTGGGACTTGGACAAAGAAAGCCAACCAATATTTCACACTCAGGTAGTTCTTGCCAAAGAATGACTGTTCTTTTGCTGTATGAAAGTTGTGGGCTCTACATATTTAAAGTGTTTTCTATTTTTACTATAATGATTAAGAAAAGCACACACACACAAACATGACACACTCCTGGGATTCTGAGCAAGAGGAGTTAGTGAGCATCCCTCCACCACGCTACTACCACCCCCAAATTCTCAGTGCCTGATTCTGTCCTCCACCTTGCCTCCACCACATACTTCACAATAAATCTATAGATGTACACTTACCAGTAATTAAAGCCAACAATCTTGGTTGTGAATTCCAATTCCTGCCCTCATCTTCCATATTTCTAGCTCATTCCCTTATTAACCAGACTCCAGTAATACTTTCCCCTACGAGGACCTAAAGTCCATTTTTCTCAGTCCCTCTTTCCCCAGATGTCCTCTCTTCCCTCCCTGCCAAATTTAATTTTCTCAGCCAATTTTTACAGTTGCTCTCTTTATCACAATCTAATTCCCCTGCCCCTCTTTCACTTCATGATGCCCAATTAGAAAAATGAGAACCCAAGTTAAATCCAGCCCTACACCTCCTCCACATCTGAATTCATGCACCTGAACCTGATTAGAGAAAAAGGTATTAAACTGCTGACTGTTTTCTCTTTAAGCTCATGACCATGAACCTCAAGCACATCTCAACTGTCTGTAGCCAATCATCTGATACACCCTATAATTCTTTCACTCTCCTATAGATTTGAATGATTTCTTCACCTGTTTTACCCTCAGACCTCCAACAGACCTTCTCTGTCTTCACTCTTTACTTGCAACCTTGCCTCCTGTTTTACTGAGGAAATGAAATCTGTCTGAAAAGAACTGTCCTGAACTTCCACCTACTGCATCTGAGCTGGCATATTCTGTCTTACCTCCTTGACTATGGATAAACCTTCCGTGGTCCTGAGTAAAGCCAATCCCTCACCTCAAGGACATCTCCCCAGTAAATCTACCTCTTTCTCTCTCACAACATCAGATTTTCCCTCTCTACTCTTTCCCATAAACATACAATCGTAGTATTATTTCTCCTATTTTTGAAGAAAAACTCTTGGCTCTTCCTTCCCTTCTAGCCACCATTCCATTTCTCTGCTCCCCTTCCTTAAAAAAAAAAAGCCACTTGAAAGTACCCTTGTACTCACTGTCTCCAGTTCTCTATTGAGTCCACTTCAATCAGGCTTTGGTCTTTTCGAAGGTCTTGGAACAATACCACCAGTGACTTCCGTGTTGCAAGATCATTGCCTCTTCCTCTTGGAGTTCATTGCCTCTTCTTCCTGGAAATACTCTCTAATAACACACCACAATCTCTGAGTTTTCCTTCTTCCTCACCAGCTACTCCTTCTCAGCCTCCTGGTTCTTCAACTTGTACATCTTTACTTTAGAGCACTCCAGGGCACTCTCTCACTTCTCTTTCTATAGAACTCCTTTGGCAATCTCATCTAATGTTATAGTGTTAAATATCTTTTTTTAAACAGTCAACATTTCTTAAAAATTGAAATATAGTTGACTTACTAATATTGTGTTAGTTTCAGGTGTACAGCAAAGTGATTCAGATTTTTTTCAGATGATTTCCCATTATACATTATTATAGGATATGGACTACAGTTCCCTGTACTATATAGAAAATACTTGTTGCCTATTTTATGTAAAGTACTTTACATCTGTTAATCCCATGCTCCTAATTTACCCTTCTCTCCCTCCCTTTCCCATTTGGTAACCACAAGTTTGTTTCCTATGTCTGTGAGTCCGTTTCTGTTTTGTATATCAATTCATCTATATTATTTTTAGATATCATGTAATATTTGTCTTTGACTTTCTTCACTTAGTATGATATTCTCTAGGTCCATCCACATTGCTGCAGATGGCAGTTTTTCATTCTTTTTAAAATTTATTTATTTTTGGCTGCACTGAGTCTTCGTTGCTGCATGAAGGCTTTCTCTAGTTGTGGAAAGCAGGGGCTCCTATCTAGTTTCAGTGTGTGGGTTTCTCATTGCGGTGGCTTCTCTTGTTGTGGAGCACAGGCTTCAGTAGTTGTGGCATGAGGGGACTCATTAGCTATGACTCAAGGGCGAGTGTGTAGGCTTCAGTAGTGCAGCTTGCAGGCTCTCGAGCGTGGGTTCAGGAGCTGTGGCACAGGGGCTTAGTTGCTCCAAGGCATGTGGAATCTCCCTGGACCAGGGATGGAACCCACGTCCCTTGCACTGGCAGGTGGATTCTTATCTACTGCACCCCAGGGAAGTCCTTATGCTTTTTATGGTTGAGTAATATTCCATTGTATATATATACACCACATCCTCTTAAACTAATCATCTGTTGACACTGTTAAAATGGCCATACTATCCAAAGCAATCTACAGGTTTAATGAGATCCCTGACCTAAATCAAATCCCTTATGATTATACAGTGGAAGTGAGAAATAGATTTAAGGGACTAGATCTGATAGATAGAGTACCTGATGAACTATGGAATGAGGTTCGTGACATTGTACAGGAGACAGGGATCAAGACCATTCCCATGGAAAAGAAATGCAAAAAACCAAAATGGCTGTCTGGGGAGGCCTTACAAACAGCTGTGAAAAGAAGAGAAGCGAAAAGCAAAGGAGACAAGGAAAGATATAAACATCTGAATGCAGAGTTCCAAAGAATAGCAAGAAGAGATAAGAAAGCCTTCTTCAGTGATCAATGCAAAGAAATAGAGGAAAACAACAGAATGGGAAAGACTAGGGATCTCTTCAAGAAAATCAGAGATACCAAAGGAACATTTCATGCAAAGATGGGCTCGATAAAGGACAGAAATGGTATGGACCTAACAGAAGCAGAAGATATTAAGAAGAGATGGCAAGAATACACAGAAGAACTGTACAAAAAAGATCTTCACAACCAAGATAATCACGATGGTGTGATCACTCACCTAGAGCCAGACATCCTGGAATGTGAAGTCAAGTGGACCTTAGAAAGCATCACTACGAACAAAGCTAGTGGAGGTGATGGAATTCCAGTTGAGCTATTTCAAATCCTGAAAGATGAAGCTGTGAAAGTGCTGCACTCAATATGCCAGCAAATTTGGAAAACTCAGCAGTGGCCACAGAACTGGAAAAGGTCAGTTTTCATTCCAATCCCAAAGAGAGGCAATGCCAAAGAATGCTCAAACTACCGCACAATTGCACTCATCTCACACGCTAGTAAAGTAATGCTCAAAATTCTCCAAGCCAGGCTTCAGCAATATGTGAACCGTGAACTTCCTCCTGATGTTCAAGTTGGTTTTAGAAAAAGCAGAGGAACCAGAGATCAAATTGCCAACATCTGCTGGATCATTGAAAAAGCAAGAGAGTTCCAGAAAAGCATCTATTTCTGCTTGATTGACTATGCCAAAGCCTTTGACTGTGTGGATCACAATCAACTGTGGAAAATTCTGAAAGAGATGGGAATACCGGACCACCTGATCTGCCTCTTGAGAAATTTGTATGCAGGTCAGGAAGCAACAGTTAGAACTGGACATGGAACAACAGACTGGTTCCAAATAGGAAAAGGAGTTCATCAAGGCTATATATATATTGTCACCCTGTTTATTTAACTTATATGCAGAGTACATCATGAGAAACGCTGGACTGGAAGAAACACAAGCTGGAATCAAGATTGCCGGGAGAAATATCAATAACCTCAGATATGAGATGACACCACCCTTATGGCAAAAAGTGAAGAGGAACTAAAAAGCCTCTTGATGAAAGTGAAAGTGGAGAGTGAAAAAGTTGGCTTAAAGCTCAACATTCAGAAAACGAAGATCATGGCATCTGGTCCCATCACTTCATGGGAAATAGATGGGGAAACAGTGGAAACAGTGTCAGACTTTATTTTTCTGGGCTCCAAAATCACTACAGATGGTGAGTGCAGCCATGAAATTAAAAGACGCTTACTCCTTGGAAGGAAAGTTATGACCAACTTAGATAGCATATTGAAGAGCAGAGACATTACTTTGTCAACAAAGGTCCGTCTAGTCAAGGCTATCTATGGTTTTTCTTGTGGTCATGTATGGATGTGAGAGTTGGACTGTGAAGAAGGTTGAGCACCGAAGAATTGGTGCTTTTGAACTGTGGTGTTGGAGAAGACTCTTGAGAGTCCCTTGGACTGCAAGGAGATCCAACCAGTCCATTTTGAAGGAGATCAGCCCTGGGATTTCTTTGGAAGGAATGATGCTAAAGCTGAAACTCCAGTACTTTGGCCACCTCATGCAAAGAGTTGACTCATTGGAAAAGACTCTGATGCTGGGAGGGATTGGGGGCAGGAGGAGAAGCGGACGACAGAGGATGAGATGGCTGGATGGCATCACTGACTCGATGGACGTGAGTCTGGGTGAACTCCAGGAGTTGGTGATGGACAGGGAGGCCTGGTGTGCTGCGATTCATGGGGTTGCAAAGAGTCAGACACAACTGAGCGACTGATCTGATCTGATCATAATATCCATAACATTTTCCACAGAACTAAAACAAAAAATTCTAAAATTTATGTGGAACCAGAAAAGACCTAGTATCAAAAGGAATCCTGAGGAAAAAGAACATAGCTGAAGGCCCAATTATCCCAGACTGAGGACAATATTATAAAACTCTAGCAATCTAGAGCAGGATATTGACACAAAAATAGACATACGGACCAATGGAACAGAATAGCGAGCCCAGAAATAAACCTACATATGTAGGGTCAATTAATCTTCAACAAAGGAGGTAAGAATGTACAATGGAGAAAAGACAGTCTCTTCACAAGGGCTGTTGGGAAAGCTAGACAGCTACATGTAAGTCAATGAAGTTAGAACACACCCTCACACCATCAACAAAAATAAATTCAAAATGTTTAAAGACCTAAATATAATACATGACACCATAAAACTCCTAGAAGAGAACATAGGCTGAACATTCTCTGACATAAATCAAACCAATATTTTCTTAGATTGGTTTTCCAAGGCAAAAGAAATAAAGGCAAAAATAAACAAGTGATACCTTATCAAACTTAAAAGCTTTTGCACAGCAAAGGAAACCATCAACAAAATGGAAAAAAAGGCCTACAGAATGAAATAAAATATTTCCAGATGATGCAACTACAAACAGCTCATACAACTTAATATATAAAAAAAAAAACTTGCTCAAAAAATGGACAGAAGACCTAAATAGACATCTCTCCAAAGAAGATAAACAGATGACCAAGAGGCACATGAAATTAACGATGCTCAACATCACTAATTGCTAGAGAAATGCAAATGAAAACCACAATGAGGTAATACCTCACACCAGTCAGAATGGCCATCATTAAAAAGTCTATAGATAATAAACGCTAAAAGGTATGCGAAGAAAAGGGAACACTCTTGCACTGTGGGTGGGAATGTAAATGGAGGAAGCCATTGTGGAAAACAGTATGGAGGTTCCTTACAAAACTAAAACGAGAGCTACCACATGATCCAGCAATCCCGCTCCTGGCCGTATATCCTGAAACGGTGAAAACTCTAATCTGAAAAGATACATGCATCCCAGTGTTCACAGCACCATTATTTACAGTAGCCAAGATATGGAAGCAAACTGAGGGTCCATCAACAAATGAATGGATACCACCATGTGCGGTATCACATGGCACACAAACATGTAAAGACAGGGCAAGATGTCCCATATAGCAGGTAACTACAGTTTCAACATTACATTATGTAGGATGTGACACGTAAGCTCTGGGGTGGGGGCAGGATCTTCGGTTGTGGCCTCACCCAGAAGTCCTGCTTCGAACCATAGGCAGATGCTCCTTCAGTCCTAAGACCCAACCACATCAGGCTGCATCTGGGCCAGGAGTAATGGTCAGGATCACATCTACCTTATGATGGTTCCTGTAACCATAGACCAACCATCTTCTTTCCTTTCCCAAGGAGGCTTCTTTTCTTTTAAACATTTAAAACTCTAACAGAAGAGATTTCTAATTAAAATTAGCAGATTAAACATCTCTGTTTATTTCCATTCCCTCCCACATCCTTTCTAAAATTAAAGTGAAGGATTTTTTTTAAATGGATAAACCTACAGCTACAAGAGAATGAGAAAGAAGGTCCATCAGCCAGTAAGAGATTTTGACAAAATTCTGGAAGACAGGAAGCAGAAGGAGTGACAACTAAAGTCCAGAATAAAGGAAGCTGCAGATTTGAATATTGGCACAGAGAAAAAACACCGAAAAGGGCTGTGTCGCCCTACAGAATGTCAGAGAAGTTCAGTTCTCTAAGGAATCAAGTAGAGTAGTACAGCAGAGGGCAAATAGGGTTGAAAACAGGGTGGCTAATTAAAAGTCTATGTAGAATTTAAACAGCCCCTCCATTCTGCCTTTCCCCCATTTCCCCTCTGGTCAAAACAGACTTCCACCCTTCAGGGAGAATAGAATTTCCTTCCCTAGAGAAATAAGCAGCCCAGAAAATAGAATTGCACATTATGGCATTAGAGGCCCCCAGCATAACGGCAGGCTCCCACACAATCACCCTAAAGGAAAGCCCATCCCCAACTCAACATTCACTCAGGGCTCCTCAAAGCCTTTTTGTCCCATGCTCTTAAATTGAGAATCACTGGAAAACTGAGGAATGCTTCCAAAATAAATAAAATCAGGATTTAAAAAATGACTCTACAGAGTTCACATGGGATAATGATAGATTCTTACATCCAGATCTCTTCACACAACCACTAAAACCCATACAAATTAACAAGGAGAGCAACTCAAATCACTAAAATCTATATCTAGACCGTGACTACAATGCAGAGATTACACAAACTTTAATTTACACCTAAAAAGATAATTAGGCATATTATATCAGCAAAGCTGGCTCCAGAGCTCACTTCAGAGCAGAAAATCAGGTGAAGACTGAAGGGAAGAAGGATGGGGTTGGGGGGAATCCTAGCAGTGGGAGAACATGGATAAAAGTCACCATTTTGAAAAGACAGGGTCTCATCTTGAGCGGAAGAATGCTGAGAATGATTCTCCAGCTCTGGCCACAGACGCTTGAGCCACTGCAAATGTTCGTGCCCAAGAAAGACCTGCTTGCCATCTATGAACTCCTTTTTAGGGAGGGGCTTGGTGGTGCCAAGTAGGATGTCCACAGGCCTAAACACCCCAAGCTGACAGAAAAGAATGTGCCTAATCTTCACGTGATGAAGACCTTGAAGTCTCACATCACCAGCCTACAGGAAGGGACAGTTAGCCTGGAGACAAATCTGGTACCTTACCAGCAAGGTATAAGGTATTTCTCTGATTACCTCTATCTGCCCCCTGAGGAGAAGGCAATGGCACCCCACTCCAGTACTTTTCCCTGGAAAATCCCATGGATGGAGGAGCCTGGTAGGCTGCAGTCCATGGGGTCGCTAAGAGTCAGATACGACTGAGTGACTTCACTTTCACTTTTCACTTTCCTGCATTGGAGAAGGAAATGGCAACCCACTCCAGTGTTCTTGCCTGGAGAATCCCAGGGATGGGGGAGCCTGGTGGGCTGCCGTCTATGGGGTCGCACAGAGTTGGACACTACTGAGGTGACTTAGCAGCAGCAGCAGCCCCCTGAGACATGCCTACCACCCTGCACTGCAGCTGTCCTGAGACTGGCCGTAGCCCAAAAGTCTGGAGGGAGAAAACCGGCAAGATTCACATGATGGGAAGCTGACCGAGATGCCTACAGACCAACTGCTATGCCCTCTGGTGCCTACAGGAGCCCCGTGGCCAGGCTGAGTCAGCAACCAAATTCCAGTTAAAAGGTGTGTTTGGCCATGGATGTGGTAGGCCATCTCAGTAAAGTTGGAAGAGATTGTTTAGTGTTGAAGAAACCTGCAGGCAGACACGCAGAAAGGAAGGGGGTGGGAGAGAGAGAGAGAAAGAAAGAAAGGAGGGAGGAGGGAGAGAGAAAGACTGAGAACAGGCCTGCCAGCTGGCAGGCCAGGGCATTAGCTACTGAGGACTCTAGGAGAGACTCAAAAAGGCACAGGACCAAAAGTAAGAGTCTTTGAAAGGCTCCCCTCCTGGGGAGAGGTAGCCAGCTTAAAAGTGGGAGGCATTACATGGAGACTAGGAAATGAAAGAAAATGGTGGAAAAGAGGAGCCCTACAGAAACGAAAGAAAATCACAGAATCAGAAGACACACCAACCTCTCCCTCACAACAGCACAAACTATTAAAGAAATCTCACTCCACTTATCTATAGAAAAGGGCGTTCCAGAACTAAAAATCTTAGTAAACCACCAAGTCCTTTACTTCTCCCCCAAAACAAACACCTGTCATTAGCCGACCAGGAAAATTCAACACACTGTTATATAAACAAATCACAGGTAGCAGGTACACTGAGCCACTATGAGAAGAAAGTAATAAGTGCGAGTACAATACCTTCAGATGATGATTTTATTCACCTCCAAACCACAAACAGATGAAAACTGTGACCCAATATCCAACATTAAATATCACTAAACAGGCACTTGAAATATAAAACACCAAAATTCAAATTTTCTGGATGGGAAATAGACAAAAATCAAAATGTGAAATGAGCTAATCAAACTCAGAAAAGAGAAGGAAAAAAAATAAAAGTTATGTATAGACATTAACTCAATATGTTGCACATCTGAAGCTAATATAATGTTATGAGTCAATTATACCTCAATAAAATCTTTAATTGTTTTTCAATTTAAAAATTACAGAAATAAAGATTAAATCACAAGATGCCCAAAGGAGAATAGATGCAACTTCAACTAAAAATATAATAAGGGATATAGCCAAGAGAAAAAAAGTGAATAAAGGGATAAAATGATCAGAGAAAACGTGATCACTGTAGAGAACAGGCAAAAAAGGCATATACATATATCTGGGCTTCCCCAGTGGCTCTGTGGTTACAGAATCCACCTGCAATGCAGAAGACGCAGGTGACTCAGATTCAGATTTGATCACTGGGTTGGGAAGATCCCCTGGAGGAGGCATGGCAACCCACTCCAGCTATCTTGCCTGGAGAATCCCACGGACAGAGGAGCCTGGCAGTCCATAGGGTTGCAAAGAGTTGGACATGATTGAAGCGACTGAGCACGCACACACATACACATAACTGGATTTGCTGAAGAAGCAAAACAAAACAATGGAATGGAAATAATATTAAAAACTGTAGTCCAGTAATGACTATAGTAATGATTACACAACTGTGTGCTGCTGCTGCTGCTAAGTCACTTCAGTCGTGTGCGACTCTGTGCGACCCCACAGACGGCAGCCCACCGGGCTCCCCTGTCCCTGGGATTCTCCAGGCA
Organism: Bubalus kerabau; assembly: GCF_029407905.1. NCBI lineage: Eukaryota > Metazoa > Chordata > Mammalia > Artiodactyla > Bovidae > Bubalus > Bubalus kerabau. The sequence continues at coordinate 129,199,079 of NC_073625.1, forward strand.
AGAACACTGGAGTGGGTTGCCATTTCCTTCTCCAATGCAGGAAAGTGAAAACTGAAAATGAAGTCGCTTAGTCGTGTCCAACTCTTAGCTACCCCATGGACTGCAGCCTACCAGGCTCCTCCATCCATGGGATTTTCCAGGCAAGAGTACTGGAGTGGGGTGCTATTGCCTTCTCCGACACAACTGTGTATTACTTGTCAAAACTCATGAAACCATACACTTGAAAGTGAATTTTATTTTATATAAATTATACCAATACAAAGTAGATTATAAATTAAATAAATATGACATGTTTAACCCAAAAGTTATAATCCCAGAATACTTTCTGGAAATAAAAATGACCTAAATCTACATGTCAAACGTGTCTGTGTGTGTACATAGGAAAACTGACCAGAATAGTCAACTCTGAGACATATCAGGGTAAAACTATAATAGAAGTAAAGAAAAAAAATTCTGTTGGCAAATTTTCCAAATCAAATACAAAGAAAAATCAAGTTGTCATCCTATTGGATAATCACTATTACAAAACTAAAATAGTGAAAGAATGTATAACTGACAATTTAACAGAAAGAAAAGGAAATTATAGAAAATATTTTATTAATCCAAAAGTACCCAAAAAGGAAGAAAAAAGGGAATATAAAACAGGTTTGTTCATCCAATTTACCAGAGTGAAAAGAAGAAAGTAAAAATTTGCGGCATTTTTAAAAAGAATGTATTTGGCCTTTAAAACTTTCCAACAGTTCTGGCTATGACAGGGTAACTAGCACTGGACTAACACTCCTGCCATAAGTAATTACAAAACTAGACAAAAAGTATAAAGAAATCTTTTTTAGATATTGGGACAACCAGTGATACAGAACAGTGATCCCTAAGAGAAGAAAGGCCCATATGAGCTCCACAATTACCTCGCTTTCTTCCTGGAGACAGTTTCTAGACTGCAGGACAGAGAGGTAGAACCCAGGAAAGAAAGGTGGGTCACTGAGCTGAGGAGGCAGAAATTAGAGTCTAGGGCTGTTTAAACAGCTGAAATCTGTGAGACCGGGTACTGAAAAGGAGAGAGCTGTAAGAGAAGGAGCTTTGGAAATCTGTGTAGGGGTCCCCTCAAGGGTTTGACTGAGTACTCAGCTGAGCATAGAGAAATGAGAGTCTGCAAAGCCTGGCAGAGAACAGCTATTGAGAAGTTGGGAGCTGCACAGACATTCCAGAAGTCTCACAGGACTGGGAGACGTAGCAGTTCCAACCAGTTAGAGAGGCTAAACATGCAATTCAATTAAGGCCTCAGAAAGGCCACACCTTAGGAGTAGAGCTAATCTAGCCTTAAGGAAGGACACCTCCAGACCAGTCCTAATAAAGCTTAAAACAAGCCTTGAAGAAAAAAACCAAATTGATTCACTAGTAAATCAATTGCCTGCTAAAACAAACCTCAACAACCTTTAAAGGAAAGCCGCATAAATCCCTTCACGTAGCATGTACAATGTACAGCTTGAAGGTCAAATCATTAGACAGGTGAAGTAGTAGTAAGATGTGATTAAAAATCAAGAGAAAAAACAGTTTAAAAAAACTCAAACAGGGTAAAAGGTGTTGGAATTGACACAGACTTTTAAAAAGCCATTATAAAATTGTTCAAGGATTTAAAGGGGAAAACTAAACATAGTGAGTGAACAATTGGAGAAATTCAGTAGATAAAGGCAAACTATTAAAAAGCATCAAATGGAAATTTTAGAATTGAAAACAATATCAGAAATAAAAATTTGCCAAATGTGTCAAAGAACAGATTAGATGCTGCAGGAAAAAAAATCAGTTAACTTGAAGGCAAGGCAATAGACTTACCAAAGTGAATCACAGGGAGAAAGAAAGCAAAAATTGATCAGCACCTTAGTGACCTATAGAACAATATTAGGCAGTCTAACAGGTGTAAGGAGATCCAACCAGTCCATTCTGAAGGAGATCAGCCCTGGGTGTTCTTTGGAAGGAATGATGCTAAAGCTGAAACTCCAGTACTTTGGCCACCTCATGCGAAGAGTTGACTCATTGGAAAAGACTCTGATGCTGGGAGGGATTGGGGGCAGGAGGAGAAGGGGACGACAGAGGATGAGATGGCTGGATGGCATCACTGACTCGATGGACGTGAGTCTGAGTGAACTCTGGGAGTTGGTGATGGACAGGGAGGCCTGGCGTGCTGCGATTCATGGGGTCGCAAAGAGTCGGACACGACTGAGCGACTGAACTGAACTGAACAGGTGTAATTGAAGTCTCAGGAGATGTGAGATATTATAGCATGAAAAATATATTTGAAAAAATAAGGCTGAAACATTTCAAACATCTCAGATTTAATGAGAAAATATCATCCCACAGATCTAAGAAGCTAAAAAAAAATAAGCTAAATAGAAAAATCTTAAAAGCAGAGAAGAATAAAACATGGAATGTACATAAGTTTTTTAAGTGATGAAACATTGACTTAGAGATAATGCAAACCAGAAGACAATGGAACAACATCTTTAAAATACAGAAGGGGAAAAACTGCTAACCTATAACGACAATTCACTCAGTGAAAATCTCCTCCAACAGTAAAGACAACCAATAACAGGACCTAGAACTCCTTGGAGAAATAGCTGATTCCAGGACTAGGACATGGAAAGCACAAGAGGAACCTGGAACATCTTACAGAGCCAGGAAGTACTGATAAAAGTGGAGGCAATGGTTAAGTTTGAAAATCACCACTTTTCACCACTTTGCAATCATCACAGTGAAAAATTGACTCTGGACAACTGGTACAAAATCTATGGGGAAAAATTTGATAAGGAGCAGGATATTTACAAGGTCTTAAAATTTCTCCCCAAATATGCCTTATTAATTTCAAAGGAAAACAAGATAAAGCAGACAACACCTTGACTGGGTAATCCAAATCAGTATCACCCACAATGGGCAAGTGAGCATGTGTGCCTTCAAATGTGATGCCCTGAAAAGAACACAGTGTCCTGTGCATATTATTACTGCCCAGGATGAGTAAACTGACTGTACACGTAAGGAAACAACGAGATGCGCTCTTAAGTGTGCAAAATTACCTAGTGAGTGTACTTGCCAGAAATGTTTAACCTATTTAACATAATCCACAAGATGGCTAGTCCAAGCTCTTGAAAAAGTCAGTACCTAAAAACTACCCAAAAAAAGTGTGAGGGAGAACTGTTCTAAGTTAAAAGAGAATAAGGAAGTATGATAACTAACTGTAATATGTGACTCTTAACCCAACCCTGAATCCAGAAGGAAAAAAAAAAAATTGCTATTAAAGTCAGTTTGAGCAGAAATTGCAGAATCTTTTTTTTTTTTTTTGGCCACTCAGCAAGAAAATTAGAGATACCAAGGGAACATTTCATGCAAAGATGTGCTTGATAAAGGACAGAAATGGTATGGACCTAACAGAAGTAGAAGATATTAAGAAGAGGTGGCAAGAATACACAGAACTGTACAAAAAAAGATCTTCACGACCAAGATAATCACGATGGTGTGATCACTCACCTAAAGCCAGACATCCTGGAATGTGAAGTCAAGTGGGCCTTAGAAAGCATCACTATGAACAAAGCTAGTGGAGGTGATGGAATTCCATTTGAGCTATTCCAAATCCTGAAAGATGATGCTGTGAAAGTGCTGCACTCAATATACCAGCAAATTTGGAAAACTCAGCCAGGGGCCACAGGACTGGAAAAGGTCAGTTTTCATTCCAATCCCAAAGAGAGGCAATGCCAAAGAATGCTCAAACTACCACACAATTGCACTCATCTCACATGCTAGTAAAGTAATGCTCAAAATTCTCCAAGCCAGGCTTCAGCAATACGTGAACAGTGAACTTCCTGATGTTCAAGCTGGTTTTAGAAAAGGCAGAGGAACCAGAGATCAAATTGCCAACATCTGCTGGATCATCGAAAAAGCAAGAGAGTTCCAGAAAAACACCTATTTCTGCTTTCTTGACTATGCCAAAGCCTTTGACTGTGTGGATCACAATCAACTGTGGAAAATTGTGAAAGAGATGGGAATACCAGACCATCTGACCTGTCTCTTGAGAAACCTATATGCAGGTCAAGAAGCAACAGCTAGAACTGGACATGGAACAACAGACTGGTTCCAAATAGGAAAAGGAGTACATCAAGGCTGTATATTGTCACCCTGCTTATTTAACTTACATGCAGAGTACATCATGAGAAATACTGGGCTGGAAGAAGCACGGGCTGAAAGAAGCACAACCTGGAATCAAGATTGCCGGGAAAAATATCAATAACCTCAGATATGCAGATGACACCACCCTTATGGCAGAAAGTGAAGAGGAACTAAAAAGTCTCTTGATGAAAGTGAAGGAGGAGAGTGAAAAAATTGGCTTAAAGCTCATCATTCAGAAAATTAAGATCATGGCATCTGGTCCCACCATTTTCTGGGAAATAGATGGGGAAACAGTGGAAAGAGTGTCAGACTTTATTTTGGGGGGCTCCAAAATCACAGCAGATGGTGACTGCAACCATGAAATTAAAATATGCTTACTCCTTGGAAGGAAAGTTATGACCAACCTAGATAGCTTATTCAAAAGCAGAGACATTACTTTGCCAACAAAGGTCGGTATAGTCAAGGCTTGGTTTTTCCAGTGATCATGTATGGATGTGAGAGTTGGACTGTGAAGAAAACTGAGCACCGAAGAGCTGATGCTTTTGAACTGTGGTGTTGGAGAAGACTCTTGAGAGTCCCTTGGACTGCAAGGAGATCCAACCAGTCCATCCTAAAGGAGATGAGTCCTGGGTGTTCACTGGAAGGACTGATGTTGAAGCTAAAACTCCAATACTTGGGCCACCTCATGGGAAGAGTTGACTCATTGGAAAAGACCCTAATGCTGGGAAGGATTGGGGCAGGAGGAGAAGGGGACGACAGAGGATGAGATGGCTAGATGGCATCACTGACTCGATGGACATGAGTTTGAGTGAACTCTGGGAGTTAGTGATGGACAGGGAGGCCTGGTGTGCTGCGATACCTGGGGTCGCAAAGAGTCGGACACGAGTGAGTGACTGAACTGAACTGAACAGCAAGGCTTGCAGGATCCAGTCAGGGATGTAACCCAGGCCCCGTGCAGTGAAATCTTGGAGTCCTAACCAGTGAACCACCAGGGAATTCCCAGTAAAATTTAAGTATGAACTGAATATCAGAAGATATTATTCAATTAGTGATATGTGTTTGGAGTGTAGTAATGATCTTGTGGTATGTAGAAAAATGTCCTTATTCTTAAAAGAAATATATGCTGAAGTACTTAGGACTGAAATGATGATGTCTACAAATGATTCAGAAAATCAAAATAGTTTGTAAATGTGGCAAAATACTAATGACTGATGATTAGGGAAAGGATATATGAGTGTTCAGTGCACTATTCTTTCAACTTTGTGTAAGTTTGAACATTTTTTAAATAAAAAGTTGAAAGAAAAAAAAAACCAGGAAAAATTACCTTGGAGAAAATAAGGCTAACTCAGGGAACAAGAGAAAACTTAAAAATATACATACAGTATCTTCAGGGAAACTTGAAAGGCTATTTCAAGCATAAAAAAGATTGCCTTCTCCATAAAAAAGAACGGAATACTCTAAAACTAGATAATTCAGTAAATAAGATAGCACTCTTAGAAATTAAAAATTGATCAGCGAAAAAATTTTCAATAGGACCAGTAGATCAGAAAATAAATTTTAAAAAAATGACAAAATAGGAAATGTGAGAGAAAAGAGGAGAGCTACAGATATCAGTCCAGGATTGCAACATCTGACTAAAAATAGCCCTAGTAACTGGAAACAGAAACATATGGGGGGTGGGTATTTTCAAAATAGAAAACAAGAAATTTTCCTAGAGCTAAAAAACATTTGACTTCCATCCAAGATCACAGAACAATGAATGAGAAATAACTCCACTGAGGCATACTTGGGCTTCTCTGGTGGCTCAGATGATAATCTGTCTGCAGTGCAGGAGACCAGGGTTCAATCCCTGGGTCAGGAAGACCCCCTGGAGAAGGGAATGACTACCCACTCCAGTATTCTCGCCTGGAGAATCCCATAGAAAGAGGATCCTGGAGGGCTACAGTCCATGGTGTCCCAAAGAGCTGGACATGACTGAGTGACTAACACATACACACACACACACACACACACACGGCATACTTGCATCATTTTCGTGGAGGTTCAAGATACTCGGGATACAGAGATTGTTAAAAGATTCCAGAGATATAAACAAACACACTAACAAGTCACCTACAAAGAGCCTAGAGTCGAGTAAGTTTCTGAACATTTTGACAGATAGCTTGATGCTCACAGCCCTGGACAGAGCACACCTTGTGCGAGAACTCTCCCTGTGGAGGGCCCAGGTGTGCTCTGTGCGAAATAGCTTCAGGCCTGTCCTACTCTGAGACCCAATGGTCTGTAGCCCTCTAGGCTCCTCTGTCCATGGGACTCTCTAGGCAAGAACACTGGAGTGGGTTGCCATGCCCTCCTCCATGGGGTCTTCCCCACCCAGGATTCGAACCACAGTCTCTTATGTCTCCTGCACTGGCAGGTGTGTTCTTTGCCTCTAGCGCCGCCTGGGACCCCAACACCATTGTTAGTGGCATATCTTTCTTTTTCACGAGAAAGTGAATCACTGCAGTGCAAGGAACACCAACTTATCCACCTTTATAGCCCCCTCTCTTCTTTATGTCTAAAGTCTTGCAAAGAATACATATAGTTCTTTTGAATAAGTTATAGTCAGTCTTTGTCTCTCTATCCCTCTCATTACTTCCTTCTCTCCCCTTTTCTGTCCCCTTCCTTCTCTGCTCATTTGTTCATCCTGGAAATGCTGATGGAGATCCAGTGTGCTGGGTCAGGGGCTATCAGATGAACAAAGACCAGTCACAGGTTCCAGGAACTCACAGCCATGAGGAGACAGACTCTGTAGGGACATGGCAGTCCTGGAGCCTGGCAATCTTCCTCCCCAAATTACAGAACAGAATCCAGGTGTACTCCACAATAGTTTAATGCTCCCTATTCCTTTTTTTTTTTTTTTTGTAAGAAATTAGCTTTTCTTAATAAACAATAAACAATAAATTTATTTATTATTGGCCATGCCACACTGCATGGGGGATTTTAGTTTCCTGGTCAGGGATCAAACCTGTGCCCTTTGCCTTGGAAGCTCAGAATCTTAACCACTGAACTCCAGGGAAGTTTCAACACTCTCTATTCTTAAACTTAAGTTAAACATTAGGCTAGGCTTCAGCAGTATGTGAACTGAGAACCTCCAGTGTCCAAGCTGGGTTTTGAAAAGGCAGAGGAACCAGAGATCAAATTGCCAACATTCATTGGATCATAGAGAAAACAAGGGAATTTCAGGAAAACATCTACTTCTGTTTCATTGAGTATGCTAAAAAACCTTGGACTGTGTGGATCACAACAAACTGTGGAATATTCTTAAAGAGATAGGAATACCAGACCATCTTACCTGTCTCCTAAGAAACCTGTATGTTGGTCAAGAAGCAATAGTTAGAACTGGACGTAGAACAATGGACTGGTTCAAAATTGGGAAAGGAATACGTCAAGGCTGTATATTGTTACCCTGCTTATTTAACTTTTATGCAGAGTACGTCCTGTGAAATGTTGGGTTGAATGAATCACAAGTTGGAATCAAGATTGCTGGGAGAAATATCAACAACCTTAGATATGCAGATGACACCACCTTAATGGCAGAAAGTGAAGAGGAACTTGATGAACATCTTAAAGAACATTTTGATGAAGGTTAAAGAGGGGAGTGAAAAAGCTGGCAAAAACTAAGATCATGGCATCTGGTCCCATCACTTCATGGCAAATTGAAGGGGAAAAAGTGGACACTGTGATAGACATTCTTGAGCTCCAAAATCACTCTGGACTGTGACTGCAGCCATGAAATTAAAAGACGCTTGCTCCTTGGAAGAAAAGCTATGACAAACTTAAACAGTGTATTAGAAAGCAGAGACATCACTTTGCCAACAAAGGTCCGTATAGTCAAAGCCATGGCTTTTCTAGTAGTTATGTATGGGTGTGAGAGTTGGATCATAAAGAAAGCTGAGCACTGAAGAATTGATACTTTCTGATTGTGGTGCTGGAGAAGACTTCAAGGAGATCAAACCAGTCAATCTTAAAGGAAATCAACCCTGAATATTCATTGGAAGGACTGGTGCTGAAGCTGAAGCTCCAATACTTTGGCCACCTGATGCGAAGAGCCGACTCATTGGACAAGACCCTGATGCTGGGAAAGATTGAAGGCAAAAGGAGAAGGGGGTGACAGAGGATGAGATGGTTAAATAGCATCATTGACTCAGGACATGAGTTTGAGCTATCTCTAAGAGATAGTATAGGACAGAGGAGACTTAGCGGTCCAGGGTGGATCGCAAAGAGTCAGATGTGACTTAGTGACTGAACAACAACAAAACAAACGTGAATTGAATTTTCTATTTTTCTGATTTAAACTTTTAGCAAGTTTTTACTCATGGAATTTTGTAGAGGATCAGGGTCTCCTGAAGAATGAAAAGGTTGCTCCTTCATACCCTCCAGGGAGAATCCACAAGTTCCCTCCATCTGCTGTACCCCCTCCCCGTGTGAGTTGTTCCTTGAAACAGGAGGCCACAAGATGCAGATGAGGCCTCATCAGCAGAACTGGGCCTGACGATGACAGCGGGAGCGACTCAGGGACTCGAGGTGCCCGGGTAGGGAGACGGAGAGGATGAGGCTCTTCACACAGTTCCCGGAGGAGCATCTCCCCCTAGTGGCCACAAGTGGGAGCTGCTGAGCTCTCAGCCAAGGAAATGCCAACGGGAAAGTGTAAAGCTTTCCACACACACACACTCCACCCCACCCCACCCCCACGCTGAAGACACTGGACCCCCTTTTCAGAGTCTGGCCTGTGGAACAGGCACAGGCCACCTGGAGTCTGGGTTTATACAACCTGGGTCCAAGGTGGAACTTCCAGCGTTACTAGACTTTCCTTGGCTGTACCAGAGACCTCTGCCCAGGCCTGCTCTGTGAAAGCAGCTTCCAAACGAGCCCCTCTGGGGCCTTGATGAAGTGAAGTGAAGTGAAAGTGAAAGTCACTCAGTCATGTCAGACTCTTTGTGACCCCATGGACTATATAGTCCATGGAATTCTCCAGGCCAGAATACTGGAGTGGGTAGCCTTTCCCTTCTCTAGGGGATCTTCCCAACTCAGAGATCAAACCCAAGTCTCCCGCATTGCAGGCAGATTCTTTACCAACTGACCTATCAGGGGTCTTGATAATGAAGCTTATCTACAGCACCCTTCCTTTGCACAAGCTCCTTCTAAGGCCAGGGGAGCGCCCTTAGCAAGATGTTCACATGGACACATTTATGCAAAATCTGCAACAGTAAGATTTTGGGGGGTATTATTTTTCCAAAAAGAGGGTCTCAGGAGCTTCTTTAGCTTTGTATGCTAAGTCGCTTCAGTCATGTCCGACTCTTTGCGACCCCATGGATTGTAGCCCACCCAGGCTCCTCTGTCCATGGAATTCTCCAGGCAAGAATACTGGAGTGGATTGCCATTCCCTCCTCCAAGGGAACTTCCTGACCCAAGGATCAAACCTGCATCTCTTATGACTTCTGCATTAGCAGGGTTCTTTACCACTAGCGCCACCTGGGAATCCCTTTTAAGCTTTAGGCCACACGAACTCTATACATATCTGACTCTGACTGTCACATAGTCACCACTTGTTGTAGAGCTCTCTGAACAGTTCTTTAACTCAAATATGCAGTCCCCAACCCCACTTCAGCCCCTGGAGGCCACAAAGGACTTCAGGAGGGCAGTCTGTGCAGGGGTCAAGAACATGGGTTTGTAGGTCAGGCAGATGTAGTCACCCGTCCCTCCTTCTTCATCTGAAAGACTGGGATAATAATTGTACATACTCTTTGGGCTGCTGTGAGTATAGAATGCACAGAAATACTTCTGTCTGATGCCTGGTCAGTAGGAAGTGCTCTAGGAACAGTGGTTATGGGAAGGTCCATAAGTAGACATCTACTCTGGGAATGAATATATGTATATCTCTAACTTATTCTCAATGGTAGAAAATCCACCTGCCAATGCAAGAGATGTGGATTCGATTCCTGGGTCAGGAAGATCCACTGGAGGAGGAAATGACAACTCACTCCAGTATTCTTGCCTGGGAAATCCCATGGACAGAGGAACCTGGCCAGGCTACAGTCCAAAGGATTTCGAAGAGTCTAACATGACTGAGCGACTAAGCACACAACTTCAATTCAACTCTCTATATGAAATTAGGCCAAATAAAATTGCCAGTATTTCACTGTTTTTTGATCTATAAAAATGGCAGTTTCACATGATTCCCCCCAATAGAACATATGATGACAATAATTACATAGGGTAACTGGAGTGTAGGTAATTGGTAGAGACCCCAGTACCTCTCATGGTGTATCGTGCTTTGCCTGGAGAGGTTGAGGGAGGCAACTGGATTCCTATCTCTCTGCTCCTTTGGGGAGTCCTGCTCTGTAACCATAAAGGCCTCTGATAGAAAATAAATAAGTCATGGGGATGCAATGTACAGCATGGTGACTTCAGTTAATAATACTGTATGGTATATTTGAAAGTTGCTAAGAGTAGATCTTCAGAGTTCTCATCACGAGAAAACTCTGTGTGGTGACGAATATTAACAAGGCATTGTGATCGTTTTGCAATATGTATAGATATTGAATCATTATGTTGTACACCTGAAGCTAATATAACTTTACATGTCAATTATACCTCAATTAAAGTTATTTAGAAAGTTCATCAGCCAGACCACAGAGGATCCCTCTGCCTCCAGCACTCAGTCCCTCTGTGGCACCAGCTGCTCTCTGGATTGCAGCTCTTATTTGGAAGGCGCTGCGGCTCTCCTGGCCTCTTCTTGTCCCAGTCTTTGGCACCTAACCCAGAATCTCTCTTTTCTTGCCCGGCCCTCAGGGAAATAGGGCTCAGATGGAGTCCACACTGCAGAGGGACTGAGGGACCTGGTGGCCACCCTCCTCCAGCCTAAAGCTGTCCCTGGGGGTCATAATCTCATGAAGGTACCCTCGGGCTGCTTATTTAATTCTTTGCACCCCAAGTGGTTTACCCAGGCCATACACTCTCTGAGAACACATGCAGAATCCCAGTGCCCCTGGCACAGTCACAAAGCACAGTACTGACAGCCATGCTGGGCGCTCAGCTGGCCAGGGGGTCAGACCACAATCACAGGTGCCCTCGAAGAGCAGAGCAGAGGATGCCACACAGATTGTGCCAGTGGCGTTCTCTGAGAAGCAGAGGCTGACTGAGCTGGGAGGGCACAAAATCCGCTGGTAAGTAATGCCAGGAAAGAAAGGGGAGGCAAATGGACTGGGGATGGACCAACGTCGCAATGCAGACTCGTCAGTTTCTGCCAGCCCCACGGGAGCTCTGGAACAAAGATGTTCAGGGTTTCCTGTTCAGAGTCCCTCAGTGAGCAGTAACAGCCAGGCCCTGTCAAGATCACACTGGCTGGGCTCAGCTCAAAAATGGAAGCTGACCTTGATCGTGGACGCAGATGCTGAGGCTGTCATCTCATCTCAGATCTCAACGTTTGTCAAAGGAGATGCAGGGAGTGCAGCTCTGTGTCTCGTTCAGTGCATGCCTTGTGCTGCATGGACCCGCTTTTCCACACGCAGGGGGCCAGCCTCTGGGGGCCTGTTTTCTTTCACAAAAACCTGTAAGAGGGAAGTTAAGGGGATGAAATAGAAACCCCCATTCACTCTATCTGGTCTTGGGGCCACAGCTGGGACCCATCGCCTCCCTCCTCTACCCTTCATTCTAAATTCCCCTTGCCCTCAGCTACCAGCTGCATGGTCTCGGTGGTGTGGTCTCATGCCTGTGGTCTGACCCAAGGCCTGGTTCTTGAGTCTGAGCCCCTGGTAACAAAGAAGACGCACATCCAGACCCTCCTTCAAGAAAAGACGTGCTGACAAAGACAGAAATATAGATCAATGGAACAAAATAGAAAGCCCAGAGATAAATCCACGCACATATGGACACCTTATCTTTGACAAAGGAGGCAAGAATATACAATGGATTAAAGACAATCTCTTTAACAAGTGGTGCTGGGAAAACTGGTCAACCACTTGTAAAAGAATGAAACTAGAGCACTTTCTAACACCATACACAAAAATAAACTCAAAATGGATTAAAGATCTAAATGTAAGACCAGAAACTATAAAACTCCTAGAGGAGAACATAGGCAAAACACTCTCCGACATACGTCACAGCAAGATCCTCTATGACCCACCTCCCAGAATATTGGAAATAAAAGCAAAAATAAACAAATGGGACCTAATTAAACTTAATAGCTTCAACACAACAAAGAAAACTATAAGCAAGGTGAAAAGACAGCCTTCAGAATGGGAGAGAATAATAGCAAATGAAACAACTGACAAAGAATTAATCTCAAAAATATACAAGCAACTCCTGTAGTTCAATTCCAGAAAAATAAATGACCCAATCAAAAAATGGGCCAAAGAACTAAATAGACATTTCTCCAAGGAAGACATACAGATGGCTAACAAACACATGAAAAGATGCTCAACATCCCTCATTATCAGAGAAATGCAAATCAAAACCACTATGAGGTACCATTTCACACCAGTCAGAATGGCTGCGATCCAAAAGTCTACAAGTAATAAATGCTGGAGAGGGTGTGGAGAAAAAGGAACCCTCTTACACTGTTGGTGGGAATGCAAACTAGTATAGCCACTATGGATAACAGTGTGGAGATTCCTTAAAAAACTGGAAATAGAACTGCCTTATGATCCAGCAATCCCACTGCTGGGCATACACACTGAGGAAACCAGAAGGGAAAGAGACACGTGTACCCCAATGTTCATCGCAGCACTGTTTATAATAGCCAGGACATGGACGCAACCTAGATGTCCATCAGCAGATGAATGGATAAGAAAGCTGTGGTACATATACACAAGGAGTATTACTCAGCCATTAAAAAGAATACATTTGAATCAGTTCTAATGAGGTGGATGAAACTGGAGCCTATTATACAGAGTGAAGTAAGCCAGAAAGAAAAACACCAATACAGTATACTAACGCATATATATGGAATTTAGAAAGATGGCAACAATAACCCTGTATACGAGACAGCAAAAGAGACACTGATGTATAGAACAGTCTTTTGGACTCTGTGGGAGAGGGAGAGGGTGGGATGATTTGGGAGAATGGCATTGAAACATGTGTAATATCATATATGAAACAAGTTGCCAGTCCAGGTTCAATGCACGATACTGGATGCTTGGGGCTGGTGCACTGGGATGACCCAGAGGGATGGTGTGGGGAGGGAGGAGGGGGAGGGTTCAGGATGGGGAACACATGTATACCTGTGGCAGATTCATTTTGATATATGGCAAAACCAATACAATATTGTAAAGTTAAATAAAATAAAATTAAAAAAAAGAAAGAAAAGACGTGCTGAGACGCCCCTAACGGTCCAGTGGTTAAGCCTGTGCTGCCACTGCAGGGGGCACTGCCACTTACTTCCTGGTCTGGGAACTAAGATCCCACGTGTCAAACAAATGACGTGGGCAAAAAAAAAAAAAAAAAGGCGTGCTGACCAGCCTCAAGGGGTGTGGCTGCTGGCTGCGTCCAGCTGTTCGTTTCACTGGGGTGGGCCCCAGCCCATAACTGAGCAAGATGGCGGCACGGGGCCTAGCTTTGTACCAGTCTTTGCTCTGGAACTGCCCCTCTGGGTGGCAGTTTATCATATTTGCCTTTCTATCTGATGGCTGCCCCTGCTCAGTCCTGCCATCCCCTTTTCTTTCACACTCGTTGCCCTCGAGTGAAATCTCTGCCCCAACTCTGCATACCTAACTCTCTCTGCAACTGGTTCTGGAGAGTCCAACCTGCAGCACTCAGTACCAGCAGTGGTCCAGGGAGGCATCCACCGTGGGAGAGGTGCCAAGCAGACAAAGTGATGCGGGCAGCCTTTATCTGTGGCCACCCCACTGTCATCATGATGGACGCATGAGCCAAGTAACAATGATGGCAGAGAAAGAGGCTACTCAAGGGCTCAATGGCATGTATTCACTCTTACCAAAGGCAGTCTAGCTGCTGCTGCCTCTGAATGTCTGATCTGCCAGCAACAGAGACCAGTGCCCAGTGTGGTGTTATTCCTTGAGGAGACCAACCAGTCACACGGTAGCAGGTTGATTGCACTAGGTCCCTTCTATCCCCAAAGTCAACAGTCTGACTCACAGAGATAGATAACTCATCTGGTATAGGTTTGTAGGTTTGCCTTTCATGCACGTAAAGCATGAAATACAGCATTAGTAGTTATAGAATGCCTGATTCACAGATGAGGAATCCTGTACAACATGTATCTTTTCTAAGACTGTACTGAGGATTTTTTTAATTTATTAAGTTATTTATTTTTGGCTCACTGGGTATTTGTTGCTGCCCACAGGCTTTCCCTAGTTGTAGCAAGTGGGTGGCTTCTCTTGTGGTGCACAGGCTCTAGGCTCATGGATGGGCTCAGTAGTTGTGGCGGACAGGTTTAGTTGCTCCATGGCACATGGAATCTTCCTGGACCAGGGATCGAACCAATGTTCCTTGCATTAGCAGGCAGATTCTTAACCACTAGACCACCAGGGAAGCCCAAGGATTTGTTTTGAGTATGGTGAGACCTGCAGATATGAAAATGAGTGTCATGAAGGAAGAAATTTATACTCACAGATTTCAAGAAGCACCAGTGTTGGTCAGGAGGCAGAAGAGGGGCAGAGCATGGCTTGAGCCTTTTGGGAGTTCTTGTGAGAAGGAATGGGTAAGGCAGGGTAGATACTCTGAGTAAGTTTAGGGTTGGATAGTTTGAGTGGTTTCCTTGGGCTCTGGGGTATAGAGGTGGATGCTAGTTAATTGGTACCTGGCCATAGGGTGGTTTAGAACAGCGTATGTGAAAGTTTGATAAAGGAGAGAGTTGGGAACGTGGCCTCTGGACTGACTGGTTTTCACATCAAAGGTGCACTTGCAGGGAAGTTGTTTGCTATCTCTAGGAATTAGTGAGCCCTGGGGGGACAATCTCTCCAACATCAAGGCCTGAAAGGCCAGGGGATCAAGAATACATGAAACACGGATTTTCCTGGAAGTCCGGTGGTTAGGACTCTGCGCTTCCACTGCAGTGGGCACAGGTTCTATCCCTGGTCAGGGAACTAAGATCCTGCAAGCCATGCGGTACAGCCAAAGAATACAGGAAATAAGAAAATACAGACAATGCAACATCTATCCAGGGAATTCCTTTGCAGCAAAGGAAACAAGGCATGATCACAAGAGTCACTGGCTCTATTACCTGCCACATCACTCGGAGGCAGAAATTCAGGGATTTGGTACTTTCCAGGGTGTCTACCCAGAATCCCCATCCCACGTGTCAGGGTCCCACAGATCTGCCTTGGATGAGTATTCAGCCATCTTTGGAGCCATATTATGTTACTCAGCCACTCTATTAAATCCTGACTTTCATCTCCAGCTCTTTTTTCTTCATCAACTGTGTAAGATGAAGAATTCTTTGTAAATTGCCAAAGAAACCCTTAGGCTCTCACACTTATTTTCAGTTGCTTGTTCATTGCCCTCAGTTTTTCATGATGTGCCTGTAGGTTATCAACCCGACTATTCATTCCCACTTATCCATATGTGCGGAGAAGGCAATGGCACCCCACTCCAGTACTCTTACCTGGAAAATCCCATGGACGGAGGAGCCTGGTAGGCTGCAGTCCATGGGGTCGCTAAGAGTCGGACATGACTGAGCGACTTCACTTTCACTTTTCATTTTCATGCATTGGAGAAGGAAATGGCAACCCACTCCAGTGTTCTTGCCTGGAGAATCCCAGGGACGGGGGAGCCTGATGGGCTGCCGTCTCTGGGGTCGCACAGAGTCAGACACGACTGAAGTGACTTAGCAGTAGCAGCAGTATCCATATTTGTGTGTGCACACATGTGTGTACAATTACACAGACATGTTTTTCTTTCAAATGCCTCTGCCTACCTTTTTAATGCCTAATCATCACATAGGCTAATTCGTCATTCTCTACCTACACATTCTCCCAGGTCACCACCAGCAAAATATTTAGTGATGGGACCAACAACCTGTGCTGGGGGCTGTCCATACTCCACCTACCACATGGGATGTTGGCCCTCTGCCAGCCGGGTGATGGAGTGATAATTTCCCAAACTCCATCTTACTGACTAATTTCTCCAACCACTCCTAAAAACAGATGCTAATATGGAGTAAGGAGTCTAAAAGTTTCACTGGTGAGTAGCACTTGTGAAAAGAAAAAGGCAGATGCTGGAGTGGGCAGGGAGAATTCTCCAGCTATGACTCAGGCCTGCTGGGGTCTCTGCCTGCACATGTTGCTCATCACCCATTAGAGATCTGGTGCTGGGAGGAAGTGGCTGGGCTCTTATGACACCACCTAATTGGGCAGCTGGCTGGAGATAACCCTGAAAGGATGAGCTGTCAGCTGGAAAACTGAGGTTGACCCTGAAGGAGACTATAACTGAAGCTGTCAGCTCACCAAAGCTTGGCAGCTGGGCAGCAAGTCCTTTCTGGAAGAGGTATCTGAGAGGAGCAGCTCCAGAGTGCAGCAGAGATGATACGACACACGGAGAACTGGATTTGTGTGAGCCTGGGCAGAGTACAGTCAAAACATAGAGTCACTTCTCTGGTTAATCAAGTGGTGTTGGGTAGAAGATTACCAAAAAGATAAAGTAGGAGGGGATTTTGCAGACAGAGAGAATCAATTGGCAAAAGACCAAGGCAATGAAAAGCATGGGGATGTTCTAGAAAAATACAGAGAATTCAGAGGAGCTGAAGCATAATGTTGGTAGGTGGGGGAATGCAGGCATGAGTGATAGAAGGGGATAGACCACACAGGATCTTGTTTGCCCAGCCACGTACCTCCAGCCTGCAGCCAACACAAGGCACTTGAAGAATGTTCATTAGGGCAATGGCACCATCAGCTATGAATACTAGCAGGCCCTCTCTAGCAGCTATATGGAAAAGAGACACCAGGAGGTGGAGAGGCCAGTGAAGGTCAGGAGGATGCTTTCATGGGCTAGCAGAGAGCTGAGATGGGGTGGTCAGAGGAAAAGGAAAGTCTGCCTCTGCAGGAGGAAGAACTGGCTGGATGTGGTAAGGGACTGGTTGTGGGGGTGGAGGAAGGGAAGAGCCCAGGACAATGGCCTGGCTTCTGGCTTGGGCATCCACTTGGTTGTTCAGAATTCAGTTTAGTCGCTCAGTTGTGTCCAACTCTTCATGACCCCGTGCTCTGCAGCAAGCCAGACTTCCCTGTCCATCACCACCTCCCAGAGCTTGCTCAAAGTCATGTCCATCGAGTTGGTGATGCCATCCAACCATCTCATCCTCTGTCGTCCCCTTCTCCTCCCACCTTCAATCTTTCCCAGCATCAGAGTCTTTTCCAGTGAGTCAGTTGTTTGCATCAGGTGGCCAAAGTTTTGGAGTTTCAGCTTCAGCATCAGTCCTTCCAATTAATATTCAGAACTAATTTCCTTTAGGATTAACTGGTTTGATCTCCTTGCAGTCCAAGGGACTTGCAAGAGTCTTCTCCAACACCACAGTTAAAAAGCAATAATTCTTTGGCACTCAGCTTTCTTTATGGTCCAACTCTCACATCCATACATGACTACTGGAAAAACATAGCTTTGACTAGATGGACCTTTGTTGACAAAGTATGTCTCTGCTTTTTAATACACCGTCTAGGTTGGTCATAGCTTTACTTCCAAGGAACAAACGTCTTTTAATTTCATGGCTGCAGTCACCATCTGCAGTGATTTTGAAGCCCAAGAAAATAATGTCTCTCACTGTTTCCCCATCTATTTGCCATGAAGTGATGGGAACGGATGCCACGATCTCAGTTTTTTGAATGTTGAGTTTTAAGCCAGCTTTTTCACTCACCTCTTTCACTTTCATCAAGAGGTTCTTCAGTTCTTCTTTGCTTTTTGCCTGAGGGTAGTGTCATCTGCATATCTGAGGTTATTGATATTTATCCCAGCAATCTAGATTTCAGCTTGTGCTTCATCCAGCCCAGCATTTCGCATGATGCACTCTGCAGTTGGTTGTTCACCTGCTCCCAAAAGAGACCAGTCCATGTACTCTCTCCTTCTGCCCCAGTCTTCTCTTCCCCTTGACCTGTGGTCTCTTCTCCCCACCCCATGTTCCTCATACCACTGGACATTGCTTATCCTCCTGTCTACCTGAGGCATATGAACAGCAGACAGTTCAGGAATAGATCCCAGAAGAGGCTACCAGGCATTTCCCATTTCTCACTTGATACAGCCCCTGCCCAGGTCATCTCTCAGCCCCAAGCTCTGGGGCTCTTGGTCCAATAGAAATGGGTGGTCCAACAGTTAAGTCCCCCACTCCCTATCCCATTACTTGGCTGCCCAGACCTGCTTCTTCTTCCCTTCTGCCTCGCCCCCATCCTCCTGCTTCAGTCCCTGAGTCTAGAGTTTCCTCTTGTGATCTCTTACCACAGGGCCCTCCACTTCCAATGCCTAAACCTTCAAGACCAGATTCAACTGCCACCTCCTGCCCGATTCCCCCACGTGGAAGTCTGTCTGCCCCTGTCTCTACTGGCCTTGGTGTTGTCCTCTCCACTCCATTTAAGACCTCCATTGTGAGGTTTTAAACACTTTTATGTATCCTTTGCTACATGTCAAGAACCCAAAGACAGTGCCCGCTCCAGGCAGGGCCCTGCGCAGAGTAGGGGTAAGGGGTTTGTCCAGAGAAGGAGGAAGAAGGCAGAGCCAAGACCTGGTGACCAGGACAAGAGGCAGACGTGGTCCTGGCCTCTCAGGGCAGGAGGAACCAAGTGTCAGTGGCTCCATCACCACCACTGTGTCTTGTCAGGGCAGCCCAGTCAGGGCCTGCAGCAGTAGCATCAAAGCTCAGAAACACCACCAGTGCAGGCGCAGCAGAAAGCAACAGTCAGAACCTGAGCCACAGCCCTTCCCTCATAGCCTCAGAAAGGCCTGGGGAAGGGCAGGACACAGGGGTTCAGGTGAGGCTGGGGAACTTGGCCATCAACGGTGGTGAGCCTGGGTTTATATTCACTGGCTGGTGAAACCCAGGGCATCCCAGTTGATGTAGTAATAAATGATAATAAGTGCCATCTCTTGTACTGCCAAGGTGCCAAGTACTTCACATGCATTCTTCTAACAGTGGGATGCAAGCTCTGGGCTGAGGAAGGGAGCAGATTTCTGTCTGCTGTAACAGTAACACCCTGTTCTAGAACCCGGCCATCAGGGAGGAGCCCGGCCAGCGCTCAGTTACCTGAAGATGACTTGGGCCCACATGGGGCCTGTGCCTTCCCCCTGTGTGGGCAACAGAGGTGGGGCCACAGGGCCTCTTTTGAGAGTTAAGAGATGGGGAGAGTCACTCACAAGCCCTGGCCCTCCAGCAGCCTGCTGGCCGAGGCATGGGCACTCTCTTGGGTCACCTGACTCCGGCCCTGCTTATCTATTCCACTGGCCTCTGCTGTGCAGTGATGGTGTCCCGGGCCCTCTCACGGGGGCAGAAGCTCCTCTTCCTCCCACTCCCCACAAAGGACAAGCAAGGCCAGAGGTGGGGCAACGAGTGCATGCAGAGGCAGTGGTGAAGATGGGAGCCGGCATGATACTGATCTTGGGAGAGTTCTTCTTCCCACCTGGAACCAATCATTTTCTCCCAATAGACTGGGAGGACCCTCGGAGGCCTTTCCAGCATCACAGTGCGTGGCAATATGCCACCATCCTTGCGTTCTTCCTGCTCAGTGCCCTGGTGGATCTCACGAGCCAGACGTGGCTGGCACAGCAGAGCATGAAGCTGGAGTGGGCGGCCACAGCCTTGGCTCTTGTTGTGATAGTGCTGGAAATGGTGGCCCTCACTGAGAACAGGAACGCCCTGGAGTTCCGAGTGCACACCATGCTGATGCTGCCTTCCTTCCTGCTGGCCCTGGTGCTCACCATCAAGGTCTAGGCCCCTGACCAGCCCCCATTCTGGGTGCTCAAGGCCTGGCTGATGCTGATGTTTGGCTCCTGGCTGCTAGTGGTGACCTTGATGCTGCACGCCCCACTCTCCTTGCAGCCCTGGCAGGCAGACAGCCCTGTGGATCTCTCCTTTGTCACCACCTTCTTCTGCTGGCTCCTGGGCTTGGGGGTTGTCATACTGGCCACTGTCTATGGCCTCTGCAGCCTCTGGCACCATTGCTGCTCCCCCTGGAAAAGGGCCCCAGGTGCTGAGGACCAGGCGTGCCCCCTAGGCGAGGACAGTGAGGAGCTTGAGCAGTTCAGAGCAGAGGCCGTGCTGCAGGATGAAGTCATCTAATCTAAAGACTGTCCTTCTGTCCCCAGCTGTGCTTTGCCTTGTCCCTATAAAGCCGTGTAAGGGTGAGTGACACTGCAGGGTCTTGGGATCCACAGTGTATCTTCCTATCTTGGAAGCCATGTTCCTTGTCCCCAGATAAACCTGCCAGCTACCGGGATGGCTTTTTAATGCTGTCAGTCTATCAGCCTCACTGTCTAGCCTACTGTGTGAGTATGGTTTCCAGGCCTCTCTGTGGGGACTCCAGGACTTCTTCTCTAGTTGCTTCTAGAATCCAGGAGGGCTAAGGGATTGGAAGGTGGGAGATGAACGTGAATTGGATGGCTAACCCAGTCTTCCCAGCCCCATTACATCACTGATATCTGATAGGAACGTCTCCCTTTCTTGCTGTTCTTCTTAAAAAGTAGATTGTCTCTCCTTGACTTTTCTCAAAATTTGGGATACAGCTACTTTTTGATGTTTGGTAATAATAAACACAATACTCAAGAAGATAAACCTCTCAAGGGTGGAGAACAAAGAAGGCAACAGAATAAATCTTAAAACTAACAGCAGGTTCATGAGTGTATCAATAGGTAAATAAAGTGAAAGGCCAATCATGGATCAACACGAGAGTTTGTCGTGATCCAAGGTCATAATCAATCCATTGCAGATCCATTTAAAGCTGTGGATAGAAGTAGGCATGAAGTTGTCTCTTGGGTGGGAAATCCTGTGTGCATTTGTGCCTGAGGCTGGAGAGCTGAATGTGAGAGAGAGAGAGAGATGGCAATAGTGGCTCTCCTCCACATTTGTATATTGTGAGGATTTCAGATGCCTTCATTCTTCTGTTCTTTTTGTTTTTGTGTTCTGTGTTAATTATAGGAGGCTGGAGAACTTGTTTAAAAACAAAAGTGACTCTATTCCCTTCTGCTCTGAGGGGAAAGGGGGCAGGGCTGGAGTAACTGGCAGCAGATTCTGGAGAGGAGAAGGGGGACCCAGGCACTTAGTGGAGGCTGAGCCTGGGGAGGGAGGGATCTGTGAGGAGTTCCAGCTACAGGGATGTTTTTTTTTTTATGATGGTTGTTTATGCTGGATGGTTTTTCCATCAGTAAGGCAGCTAAAGAAATGTGAAAGATGATGGGAACACAGAGGGAGAGGTAGGTTACCAAGATTTTGCAGTTCTTAAAACTGGTGGTGGGCAGGGATATCTAATAACTAATGCTAAAACCATTTGTCCTGCGATGTAAAAAATCCAGCCTTTTCAGAATTAATGGCAGAAGTTGTTAAAAATCTAGATTTATCTTCTTCAACAGATGTTAGCCAAACAGGGATCAAAGTTGTGATTGTACAGCAATTTTTGAGGTGAGTTAGGAATAAAAATATTTTTAATCTACCGTTTTCAATAAAGTCAGCTTCTCAAATAAATATTTTGGGGACTTCCCTGGTGGCCCAGTGGTTAAGACTCCACGTTCCCAATGCAGGGGACCTGGGTTTGATTCCTGCTCAAGGAGCTAGATCCCACTTGCCATAACTAAAAGATCCACACACTGCAAGGAAGATTGAAGATCCTGTGCTGCAAATAAGATCTGGTGCAGCCAAATAAATAAATATATATCAAATAAATGTTTTGTGTAATTGATTCTAGGGGAAAACAAAGTCAAGGCACATATCTGAGTTGGTGGGATGCAAACGATCTCAGTGGTACCAAAGATGCAGGAAGGGATTCAGAGCTAAAGGGAACCTCAGAGTGTCAGTACCCTAGAGTCCACAGGAATTTTCAGAGCCTGGGACTTCTCTCAAAATGAGGAGAGGAGGTGCAAATAAACCAGGATGTCAACTGACACATTATGTAGATGAAATGAAATACAGCTCAAGCAAGCTCTATAGAAATAAGTATCCCTTAGCCCAACTAAGAGGCCACTGCTTCTACTGGAATGAACCTCTTTGCATGGGTTGTATAAACACAACATTTGGGAGTCTGGAGAGACAGAGAGAAAGGAGAATATGCCCATCGTAGAAAGGCATGCAAAAAGGATTGCAGAGAGGATTGCAAATTGAAATCCCACTAGTGAGAATGCTGCAATTCCATGATGGATTGTGTGGTCAGAAATGCTGTCATCAGAGGCTGGAAATCTTCAAAGAGCATAGAGAGGTTTTCCAAGAGGGCAGGCAAGTTGAGCTGTGGTTTGAGGTTATCACGGAACATCATCTAAAGAAGCCGTGTTCTTGAGAATTCCCTGGCCATCCAGTGGTTAGGACTCAGCACTTTCACTGCTGTGGGCCCAAGTTCGATCCCTGGTTGGGAACTAAGATCCCACAATCAGCACAGTGCAGCCAAAAAAAAAAAAAAAAGATGAAGCCGTGTCCCTGAGCATAGAAAACAGGCTATGGGAACTGCATGGCAAATAATTAAGTTAGAGGAAGAAGGGCAGCAAGGGAAGGAACAGGGAACAGGAAGAGCCTGGCAGACCCATCCTGGAGGACAGGCCCCAGATGCCTGAGGACAAAAGATGCCTCATTCCTCCCCAGAAGCTTCAACAGCTGGAACCAGACCAGCCCCTGTTTATCTTCTCAGGAAAGCAGGGATCCCACCGAGGAGAGAGCAGGCATCTAATTCTGGAGATCTAATTCAGGTGGACTAGATCAAATTTCAAGAGCCCTGTTGGCAAACATGTCTCTACACCTTCTAACCAAAGATCCAAGGGTGAGCAGATGAGGAAAGATACACGGAGCACAGGCTTCCAGCTAGCCTCCTGCAGAGCAAATTCTCACAGTTGGCCCTGTGTACCTTTGGGGGCCCTGCCGACAATGAGCAGCTTTCTCTACACATCTGTGCTCTCACCCAGCTCAGCAGGAGTCCGGCCAGGCAGACATATGACTCACACCCACAGATTTCTCAAGTGTTTTTGAGACTTAAAAGAATGCCAGCTTCCTTATAAAAGGAGCTTACTCTCAGATATCATAATTGAGATGTCACTCCATTGTGCTATTTCCATGGAGGAAAAAATAATACTGATTCATTTTTTTCTGCTCATAAAGTAATAAAAGTTCATTGGAAAACAGCAGGAATCTCAGAAATGTATGAAGAAGAAAATTAAAATCGCTCACAAGGCTGACCATTCATTCAGTCAACAAACACATACTGGCTCAGACTTTCTTAATGCCAGGTCTGCGTTGTGCAGCAGAGACGAACAGAACTGATAGAGCACTTGCTCCTGTGTTGTTTCTATGCTAGTGGGGAAAGCAGAAAAGAGACAATTCAACAAGTATAAAATACATCAGGTCATAATAAACAGCATGAAGAATAAACAGGGCAAGGAGAGCAGGGAGACTGGGGGTGGGCGCGGTAGGAACTTCATATTTAGAGGATCGGATGACATTCTACCCAGAAAGAAGCAAAGAGAATTTTGAGAGCGTTTTCCTTCCAATCTTTTAAATATATGTTAACATTCTTATAATTGGTTGCAAGCTTTCAGATAAACATTTTTAAATCATTTCTTTTCTTAAAAAAGTAATATTTGTTCATTATAGAAAATCTAGAGCATATGGAAAAGTAGAGACAAGACAAATCTCCCACAGTCATACACCCAGAATCATCCTTCTGTGTCACATTTCTCTCCTGTGTCAATTGTCAACCCACATAGTATTCACACTAGGGAATACTGCTTCTCTTCTCCTGAGTCTCTCCTTCATAAACCCCATGATGGTCAGGGTTTTGAGAAAGTACCGGAGGCTACCATTTCCGCTTTTGCAGGAAAAGGCCTTCAGAAAAACCCAGGTGCCGCCCTGTCTGGATGACCCTGGACTCTCCAGGCAACATGTTACTACTGAGAGAGTTGGACCCAAGTAATACGTCCTAAATGCCCAGAGTCAAGTCTCAGAGAGATGGGCCACCTTGTGTCAGACTCAAAGGGAGCTGAGGCTCAGTATTTGTGTCAAAGGTAGAGGCGTGAGAGAGGTTAAAACCCCCAGGGGGATCAGGCAGGAGCCAGAGAGAAGCAGCAACGGACTGTGCCCAGAACCAGAGCTGTAAGCCTCTCCACTCCAGAGACTGGGCAGCCCAGGCTGCTCTTTAAAGCGCCTACGAAAGAGATGCCATTGTCTTAGCAAGCCCCCAAAATTCTGACCCTCCTCTAAAGAAGAAAGGTGGATGTTATCTGCTGCTGTGGTTCCCTCCCTCTCCGGCAGTGTCTCCACCCTGAACACATCCTTCTGGGTCTGGGCTTCTTCTTTCTTGCTTGTTTTTCTTGGGAAAACATCATTCTGAACCTATGACCCTTCACGCTCACCCCCACACCCCACCCAATCAGATCATTAGAAGGTTTCATAAGCAATGATGCTCTTCAAAAATCTTTGAGCATGACCACTGAACCCTGGGAAGGGTTTGGTTATCTGTGATGGGTGGAAGTGGCTGATCAAAGGTGTTGGGACCTTCTCAGGATCTGTGCTCATGTCATGCCTATTTCACTACAGTCCAGTAATTCAAGCAGTCTTTGCTCATTCTCCTATCAAAGTCTTGCTACTTTCTAACTGTGTGTCAGTATGAAAATTACTTGCCCTTTCTGAGCCCCAGTTTCCTGGGACTGGTAGGAATTGGTCCTAGCATCCCCCAATTTCACAAGTGCCTAGGGTCAGAGCCCAGAGTCATCAGCACAGAGCTTGGGAGCCCCAGAGAGGCAACAGGGAGCCCCAAAGAGGGGAATCCCACTTGGTGGAGAAGAGGCTGGGTACAGGCTAGTTCCATGTGGAAGGTGTTACAGAAGCTGGACCTTGGAGTCTCTCTAGCATGAGGGACTAGTTTTTAAGAGCATGAAATCGAATCTTGGCTCTGCCACTTACTGTGATTATCAACAACCTAACCACTTCTTGGCTTCAATTTCTTCATCTTACAACTTCAGTAACGATGCCTATCTCGTAGGTTTGTTGTGAGTATTTACAGGTTAAAGACAGAGAGGTCAGCATCCTATCTGGACTCAAGGTGAGGGCTCAAAAGTGATTCTAATTATGTTTATGTTATGAGCCATGATTACTATTTACTGGGTGAAGACAGGTGAACAGTGAGGGCGCGTCGGGCAGAAAGAACACCATTAGCGAAGGCTTGACCAGACGAGGTGTGTTAGAGACAGAGACCCATCTGTGGGGCTGGAAAGTACACTGCTGGGATCTTGGGCCCTGGGAGTAGGATGGAGGATGAGACTCCAGCGACCTCCCCGACTCCGCTCCCCAGCTCACGTTTCCAGTCCCCATCACCTGACCAGGAATTCTGTACAGAAATGCCAGCCACACCCTTGCCCCTCACCACCCTTCACCTTCTAGAGTGGGAACCGTCTCTCTAGCTCCCCCACTGCTGACAGAGCCTAGTCCCTCAGCACCACCTGTCTGGCCAGTACAAGTCTCCTAAACGGTCCTCCTGCCCCCACCACAGTGTTCCCTTCAGAATACACCCAGCACAGGTCCCAGAGCCAGCTCCAGGGAATGTAGGTGTGGTCACCCTATAACCTCCACCTGCCTGCTGCCTCTCCACCGAGCGCTGGTACAAAGCCCTTCACAGTCCACCTTTCCCTCCATGTCACCCCCTCCTTCTCCAGAGTCTAGGCAACAAAACCACCCACCTTTACCAAACGTACCACAGCGTCTTTCTGGGTCGTCACATGTGCTGGTCCCCCTGTCCAGGATGCCCTCCCCAGTTCTTCTCCTGAAAACGTTTTTTTGGATCATCTGTATCCAGTACACTCTCCCTCCTTAGGTGCTGTGTGGCTCTGGAACAAGTAAGTCTCGATGCTGGAACTATTGCACCATGTGCTCCAAGGAGACCCCAGCGCCCCACTGCCAGGCCGCAAGCTATCAGTTCATTTTTACACTTGTCAACACCCGACACAGTGCCCAGCTCTTCTCAGAGGCTCCACCGAAAAGTGTGGAGTGATTGAGAGTGGAAAAAAAGGGTCAGAGCATGGAGAGAGGGTTGGGGGGAAACACCAAAGATTTGGAGGCCACAAAAATGGCATCCTGTGGTGTTTTAGGGAGGTGATCATGGGCAGGGAGAGAGCAGACTGGATGTGCCCAGGGTGCTGGGACTTCTCCACCTCCGGAGAGCAGCAAGAAGAGGAGAGCTGTGCACACTCACTAAGAAAGGCCGGTGGCTGTGAGGAGAGAGGAGGGTAGACCCTCCACCTCCCCTTTAGCAACTCCTTTATTAGAAGGCTCACTCCTGTGCTGCAAAGAAGCAGTTTACTAAGGCAAAAGCAGAGGAACATGCAGAGAAGGGTGCTGGCATCCTTGAGAGTGAGGGGCACATCCCAGAGATTTTTGCTCCCCATTTTATCTTACTTTTAGCCCTTTAAATAGGTGGGGGTCTTTTTGATTAGGGGTGGAATATTCACCGAGGAGAGGGTTGAGTTGTGGCCTGGGTTGCACCAGATTGCAACCCAGCTTGCAACCAGGTCAGCTTCTGGTCCCATGCATCTGTCTCCTGAAGCCACTGGACATGCACTCTAAGTACTGTTTTCTCTTAAATTTGCCCTCACTAGTTGAGTGCCACATGTGGAAGGTCACACAGGGTCATCAGCAACTTACGCATTTTTATTGCACATGCTCCATGGTGGCTCAGATGGTAAAGAATCTGCCTGCGATGCCAGAAACCTGGATTGGATCCCTGGGTCTGGAAGATTCCCTGGAGAAGGAAATGGCTACCCACTCCAGTGTTCTTGCCTGGAGAATTCCATGGACAGAGGAGCCTGGCAGTCTACAGTCCATGGGGTCACAAAGAGTCAGACATGACAGAGTGACTAATATTTTCACTTTCATGGTTTTCATGGTCAGCATTTCTTGCTCAGATGCTAAAAAGTTTCTGTTTTAGATGCCATTCCTCCATGCATCATGGCTTCATTAAGTGCAAAAGAAGAAGGTGGCTTTGCCTCTTGCCCAATGCCTATACATGAGGAGTCTGTCCTTGGACCCAGCCCTGTCTTTTCCACCTCATGATGGAAGCCTCAGGTCTCAACTAATCAGAGTCCATTCACAGCATTAACCTACATCATATTTCCTCTCTGGTGCCAAGCAACTCACAGATATTTACCCCACTGATTTGGCCCTTTGCCAAAGATCCAAATTCTTCGCTGGTCTAGGCAGTTATGGATCTGAGAGCTGGGGTGGCTCTCCTGGTGTAAACAGAGTAAACAGAGAGGAGGCTTTTCTGAGGAGCATGGCCATGACCTGTTTCAAGGGCAGAAGCTGTGACTGCACCTTTTATTATTTTCCCCTGTGTAAAAAATATGACACCTAATGGTATATGCCTTGCATCAATGACATGGAAAAAAATCATGAAATGGAAATGAAAAATGGAAAAAAATTCATGAAAAGAAAGTTAAGAAGGTTTCTTAACAAAGATGGATTTATAACGGGGAATTACAAGTGTTTCTAAAATACCTCTTGCTGTACATATTACAAACAGAAATAATAATCAAAGCTGTTAATTCTATCTGCTTCCTATATCAAGGAAAAATTCCTTACATGTGGGTGTCAGGAAGCCTCAAATAAATGGACGGGATTTAGCCAGGGTCTCCCAGAACCCCATCCTGGCTGGCGTTTTGCCTCCACGGCCCCCTCCACTTCTACACCAGGTCATAGCAGGACAATGCCTGCCTCAGCTTTCTTCTCATCACCCGGCGCTTAACTCTTCACTGTTTGGCTTTGAACCCAGTGCTCAGGTGAGGCAACTCCCAAGGGCTCCCAGCAACCTCAGTGTTGCCCTCCTGGCCTTTTCTGATGTCTCTGTGCGTGCTGTTCCTCTCTCTCCCACTTTTCCGCAAGTCTCCTGTTGCTTCTCCCACCATTCCAGCCCACTGGCTCCTTGTTTTATCCCAACCTGTTAAGCACGGGTAATTTCCTAATTTCCATCCTTGGTTTCCTTTTCCTCTCTCCGTGCACAGGCTCTCTCTGACTTTCTTTTACCCTTCCGTGCTTCAGGTTTTATTTTATTCAAATGACTTCCAAATCTATGTGGCTAGCCCTAAGCTCTTTCTCCAAGCTCGAGATTCACAGATGGTAGCCTATAAATAAGAAAGATCACTAACAAATGAAAAAAAAAAAAAAGATAATTTTTAAATCTGCAACTCAAAATTATGAAGAGGTCCCTTGATGGATTAGCAACCATAAAGAACTTCTAAAGATGAAATGCTGGTGAAGTGCTGATGGGTATTGGGTTTAAGAAAACACAATAACACAATCCAAAATGTGGACGGGACAGCACCAGGCCCAGAGGAAGGCGTGCCCGGGAGCTGGAGGGGGACCAAGGCAACCCAAACAGAGAACCGCCAAGGGGAGCAGTGTTTGGTCTCCAAAAACCAACCCCTGCCCACACTCACTCAGACACCAGCCAGTCAGAAGCGACCGGGACATCTCCCTCCCCAACAGGGTGGTTGTGGGCTGGAACAAGCCACAACCTGCCTAGATAAGACACCCTGCCTTATCTTCAGAGAGATAAGGCAGGCTGCGGTACACACCAGAAACTGGAGCATCCATGCCACAAGACCAGCCAGGGCCACCCCCCTGCTCCCACCTGCCCACCCTCTCCTTCCCCACTCACCCCCATCCTGCTGTTTTCCTGAGCAAGTAGCAGAAGCAGATACTAGAGAGCACCACTCAGCTCCAGTGATGAGCAGAGTCAACAGTCAGCACACTCTTGCGTAAGGCTAACACCATGAAAAAGTGGAGCAGACAACAAAAAGGAGCAGTCAGAAGCAAAGTTTATTCTCAGCAAGACCTAAACATAATCCAAATGCTCAGACTGGTAAGTGAGGGTCTGGCATCCAAGAAACAAGAAGCAGGCTGTGCCGAAAAAGAACCAATGAGAACGCTTGAAAATAAGAAATACCATAAAGGAAATTTAAAAATTAAGCTGATGAGCTGATAACAAAGTAATGACAGTTTGTAAGAATTACTGAGTTGGAAAATTGAGCTGAAGGATTCTTCTGGAATGCAGCACAAGAAGAGGAAAGTATGAATTAATTTAAGAGATGTGGAAAATAAAGTCTAAAGTTCCAATCTCCTTCTAACAGGTGTTCCAGAAAAAGAAAAATAGAACAGAGAGGGAATTTTTAAAGAAATGTTAAAACTAAAAAATTAGAAAATAATGTAATGTGTTCCCACTAATCAGTACTAATAATTTATAATGTTTTACTGGATGTGCTTCAAGTAATATTTTCAGAGAAATAAAACTACAGATAAAACTGATGGTTCTTCTGAGGCAATACCACTATAATGAATTTATGGATCTTTCCAAGTCCATTTTATATATATACACACACACATATATATGGGGAAGCCCATTTGTTACATAATACACATGTGTACTGTACAATAAACAGGCTTCCCCAGTGGCTCAGCAGTAAAGAACCTGCCTGCAAGCACGAGATGCGGGTTCGATCCCTGGTTCAGGAAGATCCCCTGGAGTAAAAAATGACAACCCACTCCAGTATTCTTGCCTGGGAAATCCCATGGGCAGAGGAGCCTGGCGGGCTACAGTTCATGGGATCACAAAGAGTCACATACGACTTAGCAACTAAACAATTGAACAAATACAATGCCGTTGCATGTACCTTTAAAGTTTACTTTCTGATATTCTATTTAATATGCTATTGCTGAATATGAATAGAAATGCAGGGCATCGTTTCTTTGTCTATGTAAAGCTCTCATTAAAAGTTACTAACAGTGTATAGATTAAATGTTTACAATATAGGGAACTGTAAATAAATATATCAGTTTTCCCCCCTTTGGTCTTCCACAGCAGTATTATTGTCTTTGTGGAGTTGACTAATCATAAAAAAATCCTGTATTGGATTTCAGTTACAATAAGGTCATAGTGGTGTATACCAAATAAAATTAAATACATAAATATAAAAAAAAAAAAAAATAAAAAAAAAAAAAAATAAATAAAGTTTACTTAAGTAGTAATATACTGCACATATGTTGTTATAACTTGGGGTTTTCACATCAGAGTGTAAGTTTTAGCTTTCTCCACATTTACAGAGAGTAAACCAGTTAATTTCTCTGGACTGCTATAGAACATCTCATTGTATTACTGACTATACCGCATTTTTATATAGTACTTTATCTATAGATAGATTTATGCAACAGTTCAATTTTTTTTACTATCATAAACAATGAAACAATATAAAAATATGTGCTTTAGGCAATTGGGTGAAGCTTTTCCAAGTACATATCTAAAAGTAGAGTTGCAGAGTGATAGGATATCCACATTTCCAATTTTACTATATTCTGGAAAACTGCTCTTCAATTTATACTCCAACAAGTAGTATATACCTGTCCCCACTTTTCCTCAACTTCACCAAGACTTAATATTTTCATACTTTTTAATTTTGCCAGACCGATGGATAAGAAATTATACCTCATTATAATTTTTATTTGTATGACCTTGATTTCTAGTCAGTTTGACCACCCTTTGATAGTTTACTGGCCATTTGGGGTTCCTTTCCTGTGAATTTTCTCTTTGTCATTTTTTTTTTTTTTTTAATTTCTCTTTGTATTTTTTTTTCCAACTACAATTTTATTTTATTTTAAACTTTACAAAATTGTATTAGTTTTGCCAAATATCAAAATGAATCCACCACAGGTATACATGTGTTCCCCATCCTGAACCCTCCTCCCTCCTCCTTCCCCATACCATCCCTCTGGGTCGTCCCAGTGCACTAGCCCCAAGCATCCAGTATCGTGCATTGAACCTGGACTGGCAACTCGTTTCATACATGATATTTTACATGTTTCAATGCCATTCTCCCAAATCTTCCCACCCTCTCCCTCTTTGCCGTTTTTAAAATTGATATAATTGACATATAACATTATATTCGTTTCAGGTGTATAGCATAATGATTCAATATATTGCAAAATGATCACCACAAAAAGTCTAGTTAATATTCATCCACACACATTAACTATATAATTTTTCTTTTGTTGGGTATTTTTAAGATCTGCTATTTTAGCAACTTTCAAATATACAATACAGTATTAAGTATGGTCACTAGCTATATATTATATCCCCAGGAATTATTTATCTAATGACTGGAAGTTTATACTTTTGACCCCCTTCACCCATTTCACTCAGCCCCTCCACCTCCTGAATCCTTTTTTCAGTTGCATTTATAGTATTTTATCATGCAAATGTTTTAAATTTTTACATAGTCAAATTTATCCTCTGGTGGGAGATATATCTTTTTAAAGAATGAGTATTTCTTTTTTTATAGTTCCAAAGCTGAAAGAGTTTTTAAGGCAGTATTTTATTTTATTTTTCTGTTTTGTTTTATATTGGAGTATAGCTGATTAACAACATTATGATAGTTTCAGGTGGACAGCAAAGAGGCTCAGTCATACATATACATGTATCCATTCTCTCCCAAACTCCCCTCACATCCAGGCTGCCACATAATATTAAACAGAAGGACCTACAGTAGGACCTTGTTGGCTATCGATTTCAAATATACATGAACATGTCGATCCAAAATTCCCTAATTGTCTCTTTACCCCATTCTTCCCCGCTGGCAACCATAAGTTAATTCTCTAAGTCTGTGAGTCTGTTTCTATGTCATAAATAAGTTCATTTGTATCATTTATTTTCAGATTTTGTATATAAGGGATGTCATATGATCTTTTTCCTTCTCGGTCTGACTTACTTCAATGAGTATTTCTTGAACCTAAAAAACTTGAGTCCTCAGAATTGAGAGAATACTGAGTGTCGAGCAGAGTGAACATAATAGATGCCCATCTAGACCCAAAGTAGTGAAACTTCAGACATTTGTGGTGGGGGAGAATTGTCATTTGTGCAAGTGTTTGCAATGGAACCGGAAGGGAGAGGGGGAGCTGTCTAGGTCCTGGGAGAAACAAGCACAGAACTGAGGTCTCGCATACTCTCTGGTCTCAGGCTGTTCTGTGTAGCCGCTTTACAAATCCTCAGTGCCTCAGGACATTCCTGCAAACAGAATTCTGGAGACTCATTAGGGATGGAAGGATTTTGTTGTTACTGTTATTTTGGTTTTTTAACACAATAACTAACAATTTAGAGTTCACAAAGCATTGTTTACACATTAGGCTAAACCATCTTAAATTGCCATTTCTGAGAGTGAAAAGACCATTGAATACTGGCAGTTTCCTAGAATTCAACCTCATACATGATTTCATTTCATAGTTTTAACTCTGTGAGATTTGCCCTATTATTATCAACTTTTTTTTTAACAGAGGAGCAGCCAGTGGGGCAGGAAGCTTAAGACCACGGACGGGGGCTTTAAGACGGCTAAATGGTGGGGAGGTGGTAGTCTGCCTGGCTCCATTTCCCTGCCTGATTTGGGTAGTGCTTCCTCCATCTGAGAAATGGGAAACACACTGCATGATCCCCTCTCCCCACAGGAAGATCGTGCCTGTCATAGAGCTCATCTGTCTTCTAGGGAGATTGCTGCTGCTGCTGCTGCTGCTGCTAAGTCGCTTCAGTCGTGTCCAACTCTGTGCGACCCCATAGACGGCAGCCCACCAGGCCCCGCGGTCCCTGGGATTCTCTAGGCAAGAACACTGGAGTGAGTTGCCGTTTCCTCCTCCAATGCATGAAAGTGAAAAGTGAAAGTGAAGTCGCTCAGTCATGTCCGACTCTTGGCGACCCCATGGACTGCAGTCTACCAGGCTCCTCCGTCCATGGGATTTTCCAGGCAAGAGTACTGGAGTGGGGTGCCATTGCCTTCTCCCTCTAGGGAGATTAGGCTCAAGATAATCAGGAGCAAAAAAAAAAAAAAAAAAGGGCTTTTGCCCACAAACCTTGGCCTTGGCATTCAGACAGACAACATGCTTCAGGTATAACATATGAACTGGAGGAACATGTGTCAGAGCAAGCGCGGACTATATATCAGAGATGATCAGGTGGGTAGGGAAGAAAAAATGATTGCAGTATGTGTCGCAGCTGCTAAACGCTCTGTTCAGAACCCTAAGCAACCATATGCTGTTTCCCTGCACCTGCAGTATTCCAGGAGGAAAGCCTCCAGGCCTGGATGACATCCTTAGCAGACCCGAGATTTTCTGCTCATTTTTAGAATAGGGTCTGCAGTCTCTTGGGGTTGCAAACACAGTCTGGATTCAGTACTTGGAATGCAAATACAAGGCTTTCATCAAAACTCAGGACTTCTTTTTACCTTAAATCCTCTCTTTCCCCCCAGCCTGGCCTGCCCAGCTGGACCCCGCAGTGGCGACAGTGGAGAGAACTTGGCTTCTTCTATGGTTTTCCACTGGGTCTCCCCAGCCAGTTGCCATGGCTACAACTCTGCTACTCCATGGGAGCAGGCAGTGAAGGGGCAGCAACAGCTGGCAGTTGACTTCAAGCTTCCTTGCCAGGCAGATGTTGAATTCTGCCTCTTTCTCATGGAGTGCTTTAATACCCTCTCCACAGGCTTCCCACTCAGCCCCTTTCTTCCCGAGTTCTCCCTAACCTGTGGTTGCATCTCAAGTCCAATCTCGTTTCAGCTGGTCATCTGGGGGTTCCTCAGCACTAACCTTTAGCTAGCGGGGTCCCTCCACACAGGACCCAAGACATGGAGCCCTCATAGGCTCTCTGCTGTGAGGTCCACATCTGACCAGCAGAAACTCCCATGCTTCTTGTATCCCAAAAAAACTCTGGGAGAGGAAGTTGGTCCCAGGATGATGGCAGCCCCCCAACAAGAGCAGCTAGTGAGCCCTTCTCTTATCTTCCAGACTCCCTAAGTGGGTGAGGGCCAGGCCCCCAGGTCCCAGATCCAGGGTTCATATGTTAAGCACTTGGAGTAGCCCTCTCCACCCCCAGACACTCACTCTCACTAGGTCTGAGATGAGGGAGCAGGCACTCACACCAGCCCCAAGACAGGACTCACAGCACAGATTTCTTCAAAGAAATCTTCCTCACAATATCCTTCTGCCTCCTCTATTTCTACTTTTTCAGAGTCTCAAAGCGGGCAAGGGGTTTCAAAAGTCTTGGAACAGATGTTGGCATTTCCTTAGAAAATCTCCAGAAGGTGACTTGGCATCGCACTTTGGATTTTCACATCTATAATACATGTTAATGCCTGGTGGAAAATCTAGTTTTAAGGTCCTGTTACATTTATATGCATTGACACTTTTTACATTCATAGGAACAGATAACATTTTTTTCATTTTTAAGGATGAGGAAAACTCATCTCTGAGGACTTGTTCCCAAGCTCACAGAAGCATGGAGGCCCAAACGTACTGAGGAAACACTGAGGCAAAGCCATGGCAGGGATCCCAACACAGAGGTGAAGCCAAGGTCGCCCAACCAGTCAGTGATGGAGTTGGGATTCCAACCAGGTCTGTCTAGGGTTGCCTGGGAGGGGTGAGCTCACTGGCCACAGAAAGAAGCTGAAGGCCCAGAGGGAAGTGCCTCCTTCGTTTGGGACCCAGGACCCAGGTCACCACAAGAGGCTCTGGGCTACTACAGGGTTGATGTAGGTCAGCTCCTGTGACTTGGTCCAGCCTACACCCTCACAAGACACAGTGGGACCTAGTTTCAGAGAGAGGGATGGGAGGACTTGGGTTGTGCACAGGACCGATTATTCTACTGATCTGCCAACAACCCCATCTCAATGTGATTTTCGACTCAGAGGAGGGTGCCAAGAGGCCTGACTCACCTAGTCCAACATCCAATCCAAACACTGTGAGGAAAGGGCTCAACTCAGCCAAGACTATAACTGCAGGAGGACGGGGAATCTGTGCTGGGATCCCAGCCATGTCTTTGCCTCAGTATTTCCTCGATGTATTTGGACCTTCTATTCTCCATGACTTCCGTGAGCTTGGGAACAAGGCATGCTGGGACTTCAGCAGGTGATCCACAACTACCGCAGGAAGGTGCTGAGAGGTAAGAGATGGAGGAACTGACTTACCTGGTCCTTGGAGGAGGGCAAGCATATGGCACTGGCCAGACAACAAGAGGGGCTTAGTTTTGTCGCTGATGAGGTCCAGTCCGGTGGACAGTTCCAACACAGTAGTTATTAAGCCATGTTCCAGGTGGGATGGGAGGCGGGAAGGAGGTACAGGAGGGAGGAGATACATATATACATATAAATAATTATGACTGGGGGGCTTCCCAGGTGGCGCTAGTGGTAAAGAATCTGCCTGCCAATGCAGGAGACTCAAGAGACTTGAGTTTGATCCCTGTGTTAGGAAGATCCCCTGGAATAGGAAATGACAACCCACTCTAGTAGTCTTGCCTGGAAAATTCCATCGACAGAGGAACCTGGCGGGCTACAGTCCATGGGGCTGCAGAGTCAGACACAACTGAATGACTGAACACAGACACACAGTTATGACTAATTCGAGTTGCTGAACGGCAGAAACCAACACAATAAAGCAATTATCCTCCAATAAAAAAAAATAAGCCATGTTCTATTCACAATGCAGTGACCACTGAACATCATAGCATAGTATGCTTAATTATATGAAGAGATATTTACAATATTGTTTAATAAAAACTATGTGGAAAGAATCTGCCTGCAATGCAGGAGACCTGGGTTCAATCCCTAGGTCAGGAGGATCCCCTGGAGAAGGGAAGGGCAACCCACTCCAGTACTCTTGCCTGAGAAATCCCACAGACAGAGGAGCCTAGCAGGCTATAGTCCATGGGGTTTCAAAGAGCCAGACACAACTGAGTAACTTTCACTTTCTTCATGTGAAACAGAATTCTATATTTATAAAAGCAGTGCTGTTGCTTGAACAAGTTTTCCTAGAAGACAAGCCTAAAAGGTGCTGTCTGAGTTCTTGACTCCATTGATCACTGTGGGTCCTGAGATAACATCTCTTCAAATAAATTCCTTATCTATCCTTAGGTTGCAGCCAAAGGCTTGGGGTCAGTACAGGGTCCAGTCCCTTCCACTTCCTACGGTCAGAGCCACTCACCTCCATCTCTCCTACAGCCCCTCTCAAGTGTCTGTTTGCCGGTATTCTACACCCTCTGTAAACCAAGGGAGTTGTCATACCCCCATGTCACTTCCCCAGACAATTGGGCCACTCATTGGGAACCCATCTGTTGAATGAACCCTTCAATGATTCCAGGAAGCTTCACCCAATCCTACCCCCAATTTCTGATGGGGGCTGCATCCCTGAGGCCAGAATGTATTTTTGGCACTTTTCAGTGAAGAACACACACACATACACCCCCACATTTAATCTAGGACAATCTCCCTTGCAACAAAAACACAAACACACATATAAATGTTGTTTTGTTCTTATATGTAATTGGTTCATAGTAAGTATATTTTCTGCCTCTAGGATTGAGCTAAATTCATATGTAGGTCTGAAACACTTCTCCAAGAACAGTCTGTCGGAGAGGCAACTCCGCTGCCCCACTACAATGGTGATCTTTCAATATGTTGTGCAAAACAGTCTGGCTTCTCCAGGTCACAGCGCCTCAAACCTCTGTGTGCCAGAAGAGGGTCTTTGCAAGGTTTGCACAACTATAGAGGGAGGGTGATTGCTCAGAACAAGGGGGCGCTATCTCCTGACACTGAGAACTGTTCTGCTTGTAGCTCCAAAATTGCAAGGTGTAGATTCTATTGGATTTGTTTGTTCTTATTCTTTCAATCAGAACAAAGGACTGACTTCTCATGTTATGTATGTATAAATACCTGTATATGTATGCTTACAGAAAACTCTAGTAGGAAACACAAGATGTAAAAAGTGATTATGGAAAAGGCTTAGAATTATTCTTATTTTCTTTTATTGTTACCTGTGTTTTCCATAATAAATGTTCCTTCTCTATTTGCCATAGAAGCCAAAGCCATTGTCTTGAACTGCCTCAAAGTAAGCCTTCTCTCCACCCCTTCCTTATTTCTGTACCCACCTCTATGTCCACATTCATCCTTCCCTCCAAAACTAGAGACCAAGGTAGACTTTCTTTCTGTGTCCTGACTGCCTCTGACTGTCTTCTTACTATGCCTAATATGTAAACTGATCTATTAACACATTATAGAGGTGTTGTCAAGAATCATACTCCTGATAAATAAAAAGAGCTCTCGAGAGTCCCTTGAACTGCAAGGAGATCCAACCAGTCCATTCTGAAGGAGATCAGTCCTGGGTGTTCATTGAAAGGACCGATGCTAAAGCTGAAATTCCAATACTTTGGCCACCTCATGTGAAGAGCTGACTCATTGGAAAAGACTCTGATGCTGGGAGGGATTGGGGGCAGGAGAAGGGGATGACAGAGGATGAGATGGCTGGAGGGCATCACCGACTCGATGGACATAAGTTTGGGTGAACTCCAGGAGTTGGTGATGGACAGGGAGACCTGGTGTGCTGCAATTCATGGGGTCGCAAAGAGTTGGACACGACTAAGCAACTCAACTGAACTGAACTGAACTGGTAGTCCAGGAGTTGAGAATTCATCTGTCAATGCAGGGAACTCGGATTTAATGCCTAGTCTGGGAGGATTCCACATGCCTAGGAGCAGTGAAGCCTGTGCACCACAGCTACTGAGTCCACATGTCCTAGGGCTGGTGCTCCACAACGAGAAGCCACCACAATGAGAAGCCCGCACACCGCAACTAGAGAATAGCCCCCACTGTCCACAACTAGAGAAAAAGCCCATGCAGCAACAAAGACCCAGTGCAGCCAAGAAATTAAATAAGTAAGTATGAGCCCAATAAATGATAATGATGATCATTGTTTTGACTCAGTACCTCAGTTTACCTCATCTGTAAAAGGGGGTAGAATACTGACCTCATAGGTTTGTTGTAATGATTAAAAGAGTTAAATACTTGTTAAGCACTTAGAAGAGCGCTTGTACGTAGTGAGGGCTCTATTAGTGTGTGCTAGTAATGGTGTTACTGGTACTGATTAGCGTTGTGAATATTACTGCATTCCTCCATTTCTGCCAAAACCTTGACTCATTAGTTATCTCTCCCTGTCTCCCATATTTTATGTGGGAGACTTCAAATTTCCTTCCCTTACTTTCTTCAGAGTCAACTATGTCCCATCCCCTAAATTCACACCACAATATTACTGACCTATCTGTGTCTACCCTTCAAGTCCAGGAATCTGAAAAAAGCAGGTTTGGAGATTCACTCTTCCACGTGTGCTCATATGCAGCTCCCCATTGCCCATGACACAACACAATCTTCTTCCTTCTCACCTCTCCAATGAGACTCCTTCAGCGAAGATCATAAATAGCCTTCCTCTGCCAAACTCAAAGGACACTATTCAGTTTTTATCTTTCTGGACGTTTCTTCCTTATCTGACCTCACCAAAAGGGACTCTTTCCTGAAACTTTATCTTGCTGCTCCTGTTTGCCTCCTCCTCTGGACGCGGCCTCTTTGCCTGGGTCCTTTCTCTGTCCTCCTTCCTTAAACACTGATATTCCCCAGGGCCTGTCTATAGCCACCTGCCTCCCTGGGAAAGCTCATCACAGATTCAACACTCATATCCTTCTCCTGAAACAACCAAGTCTACACTCCTAGCTCTGGCATTTCCCCTACGCTCTAGACCACATGTCCTAGTACACACTGGATACTCACACCTGGAGGGCTCACATCACTGTCTGAAATTAAACTCAGTGGCTCAGTGGTAAAGAATCCGCCTGCCAACGCAGGGGACATGGTCCAATCCCTGGTCTGGGAAGATCACACATGCCAAGGAGCAACCAAGCCCATGAGCCGCAACTACTGGGCATGTGCTCAAGAGCCCAGGAGCCACAGTGACTGAAGCCTTTGCACCCTAGAGCCCTCACTCCACAGCAAGAGAAACCACCACAATGAGAAACCCGCACACCACAACTCAAGAGTAGCCCCTGCTCATCACAGTCAGAGAAAGCCCGCACAGCAACAAAGATTCAGCACAGCCAAAAATAAATAGATAAATAAATAAATAATAAATAAATACTTTTTAAAAGAACATATAACATTAAAAAAATTAAACTCATGGACTTCTTCGACCTACATGCCCTTCAGGGCTCTTACCTAAAGAGATAAAATGTCAGGTGACCACTCCACCATTACCAGTGAGAGGCTCAGCGAACCTCCTAGGCTTCTCCCTCTAATCACAGCTCCTCCAGCACAGCTCATCTCTCTAGCTTTGCTCAAGCCTATCTACATCTCTCCACAGTCCCTGTCAGAGGCAGACACTGGAGGCCTGTCTCAGTCTCTCCTTCCTCCTCCTCATTTTGCTCCTTTCACATTTCCCTCTTTTTCCACTTCGTCAGCCAGTCAGTCAACCAACAAGGATGGGTTGAACACTCTGCCAAACTCTAGGAATGTGGCAAGCAAAAAGACCATGCCCCTGAGGGAGCTCAGGATTCACTGGGAGAGGCCACCATCAACCCCAGTGTCATGACATATGGACACACAGGGATCTCAGGAGTCCTGTCTGAACTAACAGTTATGTAGATCCGGGTTATGATGATTTTGACTACAACATTTCAAACAAACAAGCAGAGATGCTCACTACCTTACATCTAAATACCCAACACCCTGCTCTGGGGATTTTGGTATTTATCTTTCCCCAGTGTGTTTACACTGTATCCTACATGCATATATATATGTAACTATATATAATATTCATGTTTTCAAATTTCATGCAAAATGTATCACACTCTACATATCATTTCACAAAGTGATTTTTTTCTCAACATTATGCTTTTGAGATTTATCCATATTTATATATGCACACTTTCACTGCATTATAGTATTCTATTTATTTATTCATTCTCTTGTTGGTGGATATGTAGATGATTTCCAGTTTTTCCCTATTATAAGCAATGTTATATTGGGCTCTTTTTTTTTATGATTGTCACAGGACTTTATTCATTGTTTATTCTGGTAGCAGGAGTGCTTTCAAGTGGAATTTGATGATGTGTACCGTCTAGTGCTCGTGCGAGGATTTCTCCAGAAGTCAACTGCAGAGTTGAAGGACATGCACATCTGAGCTTTATCAGACCTTGCCAGATTGCTCTTCAAAGTGATTGTACCAATTTATTTTCCCACCAGCTGCCTGGTTATCTACTCTACATCCTTATAAATACTTGGTAGTAGCCCTTTTTAATTACTTCACCCATATGATGGATGTGAAATGGTATCTCATATATTCTTTTTTTTTTAAATATTTATTTGTCAGCACTGGGTCTTAGGGTCTTAGTTGCAGCATGTGGGATCTAGTTCCTTGACCAAGGATGGAACCTGGGCCCCCTGCATTGGGAGTGCAGAGTTCTAGCCATTGGACCACTAGGGAAGTCCCTATCTCATATAATCTAAATTTTTTCCTTGATTATTAAAGTAGTTGCTCTTTCAGATTTCTTTTTGTCTTAATCACCCTTTCATATTTTTCTATTGTGTTATTTATCTCTTTCCTATTTCACTTGTAGAATTTTTTTTACAAATTGTAGATATTAATCTTTTGTCAGTTCTCTAAGTAGCAAATACCTTCCCGTAGTCTGAGTTTCATCTTCAAGTTTCTTTAAGATGTCTTTTTTGAACAGAAGCTGCTCATTTAAAACAAGTAAGATGTCATTCATTCCTTTTATGATCTATTTTTGTGTTCTGTTTAAGAAATCATTACTTGCCCAAAAGTCTTCTCTCTATATTTATTCTAAAAGCTTTAAAGATTAGCTTTTTAGTCCTTTATTTTGAAGTATGGAACTAGCAGCCTAATTTGATATTCTTCCATGTGGATAACCAATTTTTCAAGCATCATTTATTTTTAAAAGTAATTTGTTTCCCTTACTGATTTGAAATATCAGCTGTTGTGTATCTTTTCCATATGTGCGTGGGTCTCTTCCTGGGCTCTCTGTTCTGTATCACTACCCTACTCTCTAATTACTATTCCTTTACAACGCCACTAAGTCTTCTTATCTTGTAGGTTAAGTCTTCCTTCCATCCTACCTCCTTGTGTTCTTTTCCAAAATTATCTAGCTCTTGCTCCTCCCTATGAGTTTTTAAATCATTTTGTCAAACTCCATCAAAAAAACTTCATTGCAATTTTCATTGAAGTTTAATTAAATTTATAGATGATTTGGGAGAAACTGGCATGAACATTGAGTCTTCTGATCCATGAACATATGTCTCTTCATTCATTTTCAAATCTTTCTTTGTATTCTTCCCACCATGCTTTGTCATCTTCTCCATAAAAATTTTCCTATCTTCTGTTAGATTAATCACTGGGCACTTCACATTTTATCTTGCCATTATGAATGAGATCTTTATTTTTCCTATTACATTTCCTAACTGGTCATGATTGATGAGTAGGAAAACTAGTAATTTTTTCTGTGTTGACCTTGTGTCCTGAAATATAGCTGAATTGAATTAAATACTTTAATAGTCTATCTGGAGAGTGAAAAAGTTGGCTTTAAGTTCAACATTCAGAAAACGAAGATCGTGGCATCTGGTCCCATCACTTAATGGGAAATAGATGGGGAAACAGTGGAAACAGTGTCAGACTTTGTTTTTTCTGGGCTCCAAAATCACTGCAGATGGTGACTGCAGCCATGAAATTAAAAGACACTTAACTTCTTGGAAGAAAAGTTATGACCAACCTAGATAGCATATTGAA
Organism: Bubalus kerabau; assembly: GCF_029407905.1. Classification (NCBI taxonomy): domain Eukaryota; kingdom Metazoa; phylum Chordata; class Mammalia; order Artiodactyla; family Bovidae; genus Bubalus; species Bubalus kerabau. The sequence goes on from NC_073625.1 coordinate 129,241,023, forward strand.
AAGCAGAGACATTACTTTGCCAACAAAGGTCCTAGTCAAGGCTATGGTTTTTCCAGTGGTCATGTATGGATGTGAGAGTTGGACTGTGAAGAAAGCTGGGCGCTGAAGAATTGATGCTTTTGAACTGTGGTGTTGGAGAAGACTCTTGAGAGTCCCTTGGACTGCAAGGAGATCCAACCAGTCCATTCTGAAGGAGATCAGCCCTGGGATTTCTTTGGAAGGAATGATGCTAAAGCTGAAACTCCAGTACTTTGGCCACCTCATGCGAAGAGTTGACTCATTGGAAAAGACTCTGATGCTGGGAGGGATTGGGGGCAGGAGGAGAAGGGGATGACAGAGGATGAGATGGCTGGATGGCATCACTGACTCGATGGACGTGAGTCTGAGTGAACTCCGGGAGTTGGTGATGGACAGGGAGGCCTGGCGTGCTGCGATTCATGAGGTCGCAAAGAGTCGGACACGACTGAGTGACTGAACTGAACTGAACTGAAATTTGTTTTTGTTTTTGTTTGGTTTGTTTGTTTTTTAATTAATCAGGCTTTTACTGTTCACAAGGTTATTTGGGAGTTGCAAAATTTTTTCCCTGTATTCCCCCATTCAATCTGGGCTGCCACAATCAGACAGACTGAAATCACAAGGACACATTTTTCTTGCATCTATAGTGGAAACCTTAGCAGACAGTAAGAGCTCCAGGCCTGTCAGATAGATGAATTTTATGTATAAATTCTTTTGAATACCTATATAGGCAAATATAATCTGCCAGAAGAACACCTGAATTTCCTCCTTTCCAATTCTCAAACCCCTTATTTTCCTGCATTGGCAAGGTTCTCCAGTGGGGAAAATAAGTCATGATAGCAGGCATCCTTGTCTTACTCCTAAGTTTAAAAGAAATGCTGCTGAAATTGGGCTATATATGCTTGCTGTGGATTATTGATGGGTAACCTTCGTTATGTTCAAAAAGTTTCCTTCTAACCCAAACTGGTAAGGTTTGTCATGAATGAATTTAAAATTTCATCAAATGTTTTCTCTGAATCTGTTAAATGAACATACATATTCTCCTTTGATTTTTTGATATGGTGAATCACATTTATAAATTTTTCTAAGCTAAATATTCTCGCACTCTGGTGCAAACTCTAATTATACACCACTTATTTCATTTTGCTAGTATTTTTGTTTATAACTTTTGCATCTAGAAGCTCAAGTGTGTGTATCAGTTCTCTACTGCAATAATAATTGTCCTAAACTTATTGATTAAAACAATAGGACTTCCCTGTGGCTCAGTGGTAAAGAATTCGCGCACCAATGCAAGAGACACAGGTTTGATGCCTGATCTGGGAAGATTCCACATGTCATGGAATAAATAAGTCTGTGTGCCACAGCTATTGAGCCTGTGCTCTAGAGCCTGGGAACTGCAACTACTGAGCCCACGTGCTGCACATACTGAAGCCCGCACCCTAGAGCTTGTGCTCTGCAACAAGAGAAGCCACCCCAGCGAGAAGCCCTTGTACCACAACTAGAGAGGAGCCCCCACTCTCCACTAACTAGAGAAAAGCCCACATAGCAACAAAGACCCAGCATAGCCAAAAATTAAAAAGTAAATAAAAACAGCAATAAGCATCTGTTCTATCTTAGTTTCTGTGGGTCAGGAATATGTGAGGAATGTAGCTGGGTGGTTTTGTCTTAGGGTCTCTCATGAGATGGCCAATTAGAACAGCCATCCAAAGGCTTAACTATGACTGGAGGAAACACATCTAAGGTGACCCACTCATATGACTGGCAAACTAGTGCTCCCTATGGGCAGAAGGCTCAGTTCCTCATCACATGGGTCTCTCTACAGGGATACTTGAGTGTGTTTATGACATGGCAACTGGCTTCCTCTAGAGCGAGCTGTCCATAGGGTAAGGCAGAGAAGCTCTAGTGGCTTTTATGGATTGGCCTCCACAGACGTATGCTGTTGCTTCTGCAGCACTCTAGTAGTGAACACACAGACAAGCCACAATTCACTGTGGGAATCTACATAAGGATGTGAATATCAGGAGATGAGGATCACTAGGGGCCATCTTAGAGGATGGCTACCAGTGAGATTGGTTTATAATTTTCTTTTCTTGAGCCGATCTTGTTTGGTTTGTATCAAGAATTAATTACCAGCCTCAAAAATTAATTACCTGGTTCAATTCTATGAAGTAGTTCTTTGAAGGGTCAATAAAACCTTCCTGCTAAAACTCATGTATTTTGAAGAGAGAGATGTTTGATTCATTGTACAATTATTAATGGCTAATCAAAAATTTTTGTATATTCTTGGGTCATCTGATTATTCATATTTTTAGAAAAATATCTATTTTCTCTGTTTTTAATTTCACTGACTAGAAATTGCTCTATCATTCTCTTACTATATTGTTTTAAATTTCTACCTTATTTCTAGTTGTGTCTATTTTTTGTTTCTAAGAAGGCTGAGCGCCGAAGAATTGATGCTTTTGAACTGTGGTGTTGGAGAAGACTCTTGAGAGTCCCTTGGACTGCAAGGAGATCCAACTAGTCCATTCTGAAGGAGATCAGCCCTGGGGTTTCTTTGGAAGGAATGATGCTAAAGCTGAAACTCCAGTACTTTGGCCACCTCATGCGAAGAGTTGACTCATTGGAAAAGACTCTGATGCTGGGAGGGATTGGGGGCAGGAGGAGAAGGGGACGACAGAGGATGAGATGGCTGGATGGCATCACTGACTCGATGGACGTGAGTCTGAGTGAACTCCGGGAGTTGGTGATGGACAGGGAGGCCTGGCGTGCTGCGATTCATGAGGTCGCAAAGAGTCGGACACGACTGAGCAACTGAACTGAACTGAACTGAATATTGCTTATTCATGACTTCTTTTTTTTCTTGATGAATCTTGCTGAAAGTTTGTGTATTGTGGACCTCCCTGGTGGTCCAGTAGTTAAGAATCCACTTGCCAATGCAGGAGACACAGGTTCAAACCCTGACCTGGATTCCACATGCCTTGAGTCACTAAGCCCGTGTGCCACAACTACTGGAGCCCATGCTGCTGCTGCTGCTGCTAAGTCGCTTCAGTCGTGTCCGACTCTGTGCGACCCCATAGACGGCCTCCTACCAGGCTCCTCTGTCCCTGGGATTCTCCAGGCAAGAACACTGGAGTGGGTTGCCATTTCCTTCTCCAACTGGAGCCCATGAGCTGCAGCTAATGAAGTCTGAGTACCCTTGAGCCTGTGTTCCACAAGAGATGCCACCTCAATGAGAAGCCCACACACCACAACTAGAGAATAGCCCCCGCTTGCCACAACTAGATAAACCCCATGTACAATAACAAAGAATCAGCACAACTGTAAATAAAAAATAAAATTTTAAAATAAATTAAAAAAAAAAGCTTGTGTATTGTGTTTTTTCACTAAACTGCTTTTGCATTTTCTTTCTTTGTGTTCTACTTTGCTAACCTCACTATTTTTACTAATCTCCTCCCCTACTTACTTTATATGCAGAGTACATCATGCACAATGCCAGGCTGGATGAATCACAGGCTGTAGTCAAGATTGTTGGGAGAAATATCAACAACCTCAGATAAGCAGATGATACTGCCCTAGTGGCTGAAAGCAAAGAGGAGCTAAATAACATCTAGATGAAGGTGAAAGAGGAGAATGAAAAAGCTGGCTTAAAATTCAACATTTGAAAAACTAAGATCATGGCATCCAGTCCCATCATTACATGACAAATAGAAGGGGAAAAAGTGGAAGCAGTGACAGATTTTCTTTTCTTGGGCTCCAAAATCACTGCAAATGGTGAGTGCAGCCATGAAATTAAAAGACACTTGCTCCTCAGAAGAAAAGCTATGACAAACCTAGACAGTGTATTAAAAAGCAGAGACCTCACTTTGCCAGCTTCCCTTGTGGCTCAGCTCCCGCAATGTGGGAGACCTGGGTTCAATTCCTGGGTTGCGAACATCCTCTGGAGAAGGGAAAGGCTACCCATTCCAGTATTCTGGCCTAGACAATTCCACAGACTCTATAGTCCATGGGCTTGCAAACAGCTGGACATGACTGAGTGACTTTCACTTTCACTTTGCCATCAAAGGTCTGTATAGCCAAAGCTATGGTTTTTCCAGTAGTCATGGACAGATGTGAGTGTCAAAGAATTGATGCTTTTGAACCATGGTGCTAGAGAAGACTCTTCAGAGTCCCTTGGACAGCAAGGAGATGAAAATAGTCAATCCTAAAGGAAATCAACCCCGAATATTCATTGGAAGGACTGATGTTGAAACTGAAGCTCCAATAATTTTGAATACCTGATGCAAAGAGTTTACTTATTGGAAAAGACCCTGATGCTAGGAAAGATTGAAGGCAAAAGGAGAAGGGAGTGGCGGAGGATGAGATGGTTAGATGGCATACCGACACAATGGACATGAATTTGAGGAAACTCTGGGAGATAGTGACGGACAGGGAAGGCTGGCGTAGTGCAGTCCATGGCATCACAAAGAGCCAGACACAACTTAGCAACTGAACAGTAACAACAACACTTTACTTGGGTTTGCTCTGTTATGCTTTTTCTAGCTCTTTGTATTGATTGTTTAATTAATTTTAATCCTGTCTTGTTTGTAATAAGTGCCCGAAAAATCAGATTTGTTTTGGCTTCATCCTACAAGTTGTGATATATGGTATTTTTGTTATCATTCCGTTCTAAATAGTTGGTAATTTCCACTGTGATATCTTTTGTAACTTGTTTATTTAGGAGTGACTCCTTACAGTTCTAAACATGTGGAAGATTTAATGTGATTTTTATTGTTAATTTTCAATTTATGAGTTTTGTGGTCAGAGAATACAGTTTGCATGGTGTTGACTGACATCCTTTTTCATCTAATATGCAATTAATATTTCATGACTGTTACTTGTGTTTACATTCTTTTGTTCATTCTAAGTCTCAGAATCCTATTTGTGAACCCATGAGAAAATGGTCAGCTAGACAGTCCAACAGTGAAATCTACCTTGGCCAAACCCCACTGATGTACACAGAGCTGACAGACAGCTTTTCATATTTTATACTAAATATTAACAAACAAACATCATCAATCATTTGAATTTCCTGTGTGGAGAAACAAAAATAAACAAGTGAATAAGAAGGAATTTTCAGGAAATAAAGGCAATTTGAGAACAGGAAAAAAAATTGCTTTAAAAATCTGTAATTAGTATCCTCAGAGAGATAAGTAGAAATATGTGAATAATAAAAATATGAGTAGAGAAATGGAATTTTAGAATAAGGTTTAGAAATAAAACCAAGGAATCTGAACTTAAGAGAGATTAAAAATAGCTGAGAAAAGTAAGACCTTTAAGTGATCAACTCAGAAAGACCAACATTCAAATAATAAAAAAATCTACAAAGAGAAAACAGAGAGAGAAAAGTATCAAAAAAAATAATTTAAGAAAGACTTCTAATAAAGGACATGAATTTCCTAGAGTAAGAGAATCTCCACATTCTCAGGACAATAATTTTAAAAAGATCCCACCAAAACATATAATCATTAAATATCAGAACAATAAGGATAAAAGAGGCCAAGAGTTTTCCAGGAGAAGAAAGAACGCTTATATAGGATCTGGAATCAAAATATCAATGAACTTCTGAAGAGTAACACTGGAAGCTAAAATATAAGAGAGTAGTGCCTTCAAATTCTGAGGGAAAATTATTTCTCACTCAGAATTACTTGTACAGCCTAACTATCATTCAAATGTGATGGTAGAATATACATTTTCAGGGGTGAAAATGCTAAAAAAATATTGAGCCTAGGTGTTACACACCCTTGCATAGGAAGCTGCTGGAGAATATACTCCAAAATGAAGGAATAAATCAAGAAAGAAGAAGATATAAGACACAGGCTATAGGCAAAGGGAATCCCCAGGGTGACAGAGAAGGAATGTCCCAGGAAGACAGCTGGACAGTAGGCCTGGGTGCCGCCACCCTGTTCAGAAAGAGGGGGACTAAGTGTTCTAGGAGGCGATGTCCCCAAGAAAAATATGAAATTAATAGATTACCTAACACATTCAGACATATTGAGAATGAGTCACTCCTAGGAATGGAAATCTAATCAAACAAAAAAAGATAGACCATTTTTATCACCAGAGAAAACAGAAAGTGATAGAAGAAAGGAAATGTAGTCATCTCACAATTCAAGTTGCTGTGAATAGTACTGACGTGGTAATACTAATATTAGCACTGAATAACTAGAAAATATGATATAATTACTTTGAAAAGGAAGTGCTGGAGAATTTGGGAAGGAGAAAAATAGCATCATTTTCCAAAACAGGAAATCAATATATAATACTTAATGAAAAATAAGAAAAATATAAACAAGGCATGTAAAAATATGGAGGCAAATAACAAGAACACACTAGCTAAAGGGAGTTGAAAGTGTTTGCCTTTAGTGGATGGGAACTGGGATGGAGTAAGAGGGAACAAGGGGCTGCAAATTTTCATTTAAATTATATAGGTGTACCTTGGAGATAGTGCAGGTTTGGTTCCAGACTACCTCAGGAGTACAAACATTGCAATAAAGCAAGTCACATGAATTTCTGGTTTCCTAGTACATATAAAAGTTATGCTTACACTATACTGTAGTCTATTAAGCATGCAGTGGCGCTATATATAAAAAATAATGTATCCATAATTTAAAATACTTGATCACAAAAAATATTATCATCTGAAACTTCAAGAAGTTGTAATTTTTAGCAATAGTAACATCAAAGATCACTGATCACAGATCACCATGACAGACATCTTAATAATGAAAAAAAACTTAAAATATTGCTAGAATAACCAAAATGTGACAGAAAGACACAAAACAAGCAAATGCTGCTGGGAAAAATGGCGCTGATAGACTTTTCAATGCAGGATTGCCACAAACCTTTGATTTGTAAAAAACAAAAACAAAAAAACACAGTGTCAGTGAAGCATAATAAAGCAAAATGCAATAAAATGAGGTACATCTGTATTAATTATCTATTGTATAACAAATCACCTAAAACTAATCAATTTAAAATAACAATAAATGTTTGTTACTTCATTTCATATACGTAAGTCAGAAATTCAGGAGTTTAGCTAGGTGGAGATGAGAGAATCTCTCATGAGATCATAGTCAAGACCCCAGCCAGGGCCATAATCATCTGAAAGCTTGGCTAAGACTGAAGGCCCCCTTTCCAAAGTGATCCACTGGCATGCCTGGCAATCAGTGCTGATCATTAGCACAAAGCCTCAGTTCCTTGCCACACAGACCTTTCCTTGGGTCCACTTGAGTGTCTTCACCCCATGGCAGTCTCCTTCCCCCAGAAGAAGGAAGCCTAGAGGAAACCCGGTGGAAGCTGGAATGTCTTTCATCGTGTAACCTCAGATGTCCTACTCCATTACATTCTGCAACATCCTACTGGTCGCGCAAGTCAGCTCTGTTCAGTGTGGGGGTTACAACACAAGTGTATGACTAAAAGGCAAGGATCATCGGGGACCAACTTTAGAACCTTTGAGAATTAAGCGACTTTTAAAAATATGTATTACTTTTAACAAAAATAAGAATTTTAGAATTTTGCTTATAGTCAATGCTCATTTAGCTTTATCAACATATCTTTATCACTTTCTTTGGTTAACATTGTTTCTTGTACCCTTCCATTTCTTTCTGGGTTCATCTTATCTTCTCAAAGTATATCCGATAACAATTCTTTCAATGAGAGTATATATGGAAATGCCTCTTTTTATTTTCATTTTAACTGCAAGTTAACTTGGTATAAAAGTCCAGTTGGACTTTGAAGCTTCTACTCCACCATCTCTGGTCTTGGCTTTTGCTGAGGCCAGAAGTTCCTTTGTAAATACTCTCTTTTTGGGTCTACTATAAGGTCTTTTTCTCTTTGCATCTGATAGTCTGCAATTTCTCCCCAAATATTCTCTGCTACTACTCCCTCATTTATTACTTCACTGTGGCTCTATTCACTTTTTTCTTCCAAAACTCTTATTGGACATACATTGTCCTTCATACAATCTATCCTTCACATCTCATAACTGCTCTCACATTTTTTAATCTTTGTCACCATGTACTATATTAGTGTTAATTCCTAAGTAATGTCTTCTAATTCACTAATTCTCTCTTTGTATCTAGTCTACATTTATTCTGTCTACTACATTTTTTAATGATCAAAGTTTTTGTTTCCAAGAGCTCTAATTAATTCTTTTTGTATCTCCTTGTTCTCATTTCATTTCTATCTGCCTCCAATCATTTCTTGTTAATGTTAAACTTTAATTTGCCTCTTTAGGCATTCAAAACACTATTTTTAATTCTTTACAAGATTTTCAGAAAATTAATTTGGAATAAATTCAAATTCCAAATATTGATTCTGTGACTGTTTTTCTTACCATTAAGTATTTTTCTTGTATTTTGATTTGAATCTCAGTGAGTTGGAGAATTTCTAAAATTTTGTCTTAATATCTATTTTTCACTTTGTCTCCGTCCTGAGCTGGGACCCTCAGTCCCAGTTGAAAACCAAGTTCTAGAATAGCACTTTAGGGCCCCCACTCTGCTGTGGTATGAGGATATCATAGACCCAGGCATGTAGCCAGAGGGTGGCTTGGCTCAGCTCCTAGCCAAGAGTCTGTCTTCATCTTTCCACATTTTAAGCCCCAGGCTGTACATGGACAATTGGCTTTATTTTTTTCCTTGCTTCTTTTCACAAGCAGAGGGAGCTTCACCCCACCCCTGGCTTCAAGGAGCCTGGCTGTTGTCCCCTGTCCTACACAGAACTTGTAACCAGGAGCTAAGCCTTTGGCAGCTACTGCTGCTTTTAGACCCCGAGGCCACCAGGCCCTCAGCCCTACTCATCACATTGCATTTCTGGTGCACAAAGATATCTATCTTGGTTTAGGGCCCAACTATGTCCTTTTGTTTATCATTTTCTCTATTTTATTTATTATTGCTCTGTATTTGGAACAGAGGGCATAGGCCACAGCATGAACTCACTATGCCATCTCAGCTAGAAGTTGGGAACAGAATTGTGTGGTTGCCATACCTATAGAGAAGACCCATGTTTCCTTTTATTAAATGTGAAAGGAGATCATTTTTTAAAACTTCAGCAGGCTTTTATACATGGGTTTTGCTAGGAATACTGTGAGCTGTTCTTTGAAAGGGGAGGCCACAGGCAGAAAAGGCCTTCAGTTCAGTTTAGTCGCTCTGTTGTGTCTGACTCTTTGCAACTCCATGAATTGCAGCACGCCAGGCCTCCCTGTCCATCACCAACTCCCAGAGTTCACCCAAACTCATGTCCATCGAGTCAGTGATGTCATCCAGCCATCTCATCCTCTGTCGTCCCCTTCTTCTCCTGCCCCCAATCCCTCCCAGCATCAGAGTCTTTTCCGAGTCAACCCTTCACATGAGGTGGCCAAAGTATTGGAGCTTCAGCTTTAGCATCAGTCCTTACAATGAACACCCAGGACTGATCTCCTTTAGAATGGACTGGTTGGATCTCCTTGCAGTCCAAGGGACTCTCAAGAGTCTTCAACACCACAGTTCAAAACCATCAATTCTTCGGCACTCAGCTTTCTTCACGGTCCAACTTTCGTATCCATACATGACCACTGGGAAAACCATAGCATTGACTAGATAGACCTTTGTTGGCAAAGTAATGTCTCTGCTTTTGAATATGCTATCTAGGTTGGTCATAACTTTCCTTCCAAGGAGTAAGCATCTTTTAATTTCATGACTGCAATCACCATCTGCAGTGATTTTGGAGCCCCAAAAAATAAAGTCTGACACTGTTTCCACTGTTTCTCCATCTATTTGCCATGAAGTGATGGGACCATATGCCATGATCTTAGTGTAGCACCCAATCCTCTCTCAGAATAGAACAAGGCCTGAGCATAACAGCAGGAAGGGGGCCTGGGACCATAGTGGCCACAAGAGGAAGCTGAAGCACCCACAGACAAGGAAATGCCCACCAGAGTTAAGGTTTTGTCGCAAAGAGTCGGACACAACTGAGCGACTTTCAATTTCACTTTCACTTTCATGCACATCCAATCCTGGCTGACCTAGGGCCTGTGGAGATGGCACAGGCAGCCTGAAGGTCTCACCAGGCCTCAGGATGGAGTCCTCTCTGCTGTCTCTTCTGCTTTGCCAGACCTAGTCCACCCAACCTGTACCAGTTCTGTGACAGCAGCTACTTCCTGCCTGGCACTTCTGAGCATCAGAACCTTGCTTCTAGGGACTTCTTGGTCCAGAGAGCTATTTGAATGGGTTCCTTAATTCAAATGTCAGAGCACCCCCACCTTCATTGAGACCACACAAAGGCCTGTGGGAAGACAGTCTATGCAGGTGTCCAGAACATGGGTTTGGAGATTAGACAGACATGAGTCTGAATCCCACCTCTGTCACTCACTAGTTGTGTGTCTCTGGATAGGTTACCAAACCTCTGTGCCACTGCTTCTTCATCTATAAATAATGGTAAGACTTTCTTACTTTAGTGAGTTGCTATGAGAATGGATTCTTTACCACTAGTCCCACCTTGTTCAAAACTGGGAAAGGAGTACGAGAAGGCTGAACATTATCACCCTGCTTATTTAACTTATATGCAGAGTACATCATGTGAAATGCCAAGCTGGGTGAACTATAGGCTGGAATCAAGATTGGTGGGAGAAATATCAACAACCTCAGATATGCAGGTGATACCACTCTAAAGACAGAAACTGAAGAGAAACTAAAAAGCCTCTTGATGAGGGTAAAAGAGAGTGGAAAAAGCTTAAAACTCAACATTCAAAAAATGAAGATCATGGCATCTGGTCCCATCATTTCATGGCAAATAGATGGGGAAAAAGTGGAAACAATAACAGATTTTCTTTTCTTGGGCTCCAAAATCACTGCAGACAGTGACTGCAGCCATGAAATTAAAAGACACTTGCTCCTTGAAAGAAAACCTATGACAAACCCAGGCAATGTACTAAAAAGCAGAGACATCACTTTGCCAACAAAAGCCCATATAGTCGAAGTATGGATGTGAGAGCTGGACCAAAAAGAAGGCTGAAGCCAAAGAATTGATGCTTTCAAACTATGGTGCTGGAGAAAGCTTTTGAAAGTCCCTTGAACTTCAAGGAGATCAAACCAGTCAATCCTAAAGGAAATCAACCCTGAATATTTATTGGAAGGACTGATGCTGAAGCTGAAGTTCCAATATTTTGGCCACTTGATGCGAAGAGCCAGCTCGTTAGAAAAGACTCTGATGCTGGGAAAGATGGAAGGCAAAAGGAGAAAGGGGCAGCAGAGGATAAGATAGATTAACATCACCAGCTCAATGGACATGAGTTTGAGCAAACTCCAGGAGATAGTGAGGGATAGGGAAGCCTGGAGTGCTGTAGTCCATGGTGTCTCAGAGTCAGACATGACTTAGAAACTGAACAGCAACAACAAAGGAGAATAGAACCAGATAATCAGATAACTCCATCTCCCATGTACATGGTCCCTGTTTTAGACATGATGGCACCCCACTCCAGTACTTTTGCCTAGAAAATCCCATGGACGGAGGAGCCTGGTAGGCTGCAGTCCATGGGGTCGCTAGAGTCAGACACGACTGAGCGACTTCCCTTTCACTTTCATGCATTGGAGAAGGAAATGGCAACCCACTCCAGTGTTCTTGCCTGGAGAATCCAGGGATGGGAAGCCTGGTGGGCTGCCGTCTATGGGGTCGCACAGAGTTGGACGCGACTAAAGCGACTTAGCAGCAGTAGCCGTAGGCTCTCATAGCCCCTTCCTATCCTGTTTCTGGGACCTATAGGCTTCAGTCAGCCTCTTCTGGGTCTTGGGTAGCCGAGATGGGAGGATTTTTTTGAGGAAGAACCAAACCCAGAGGGAGTTACAGCAGAGGCCCCACAGGAGGGCCAAAGTCCTCCAGTCTAAAGCTGTTTTTGAGAATCACAAATTCACAAACACACCCTCTGTGTGCACACTGCTGGTGCCCCGGTGGCTCCTATTTAACTATTTCCCATCCAGTGGCCTGCAGACTATAGTCTCAGAACACACACTGCCAAAGTGTGCAACTCACGCCTTCAACTCAAGTGCAGTCAACCTGGGCTTTCAGCTGGTCAGTCAGTGACTTATGAGGCACCTGCTCTGTGCTTGCACTGAGGTCCTAAGGGGAAGGCAACCCCTGCCCTCAAGGAGTTCACAACAGGGTGGGAAGCCTGACTGCAGACCCTCTCAGCTGGACTCAGATGACTGCTGTAAGGAGAGGAGCAGTGCACAGGAGAGGCTCAGATCAGGGCCAGCCTAGGGCCACCAGGTACACTTTCCAGAAGAGAGGTTCCTTGAATGTGGAGTAAGAATGTGCCAAGGACAAACTTCATCCATTTGTTCAACAAATTTTCTTTCACTGTCTGCCACCCTCTCCTCCACCATCTCCTGTGTGCTGGGGATTCCATGATGTTAAAGAGAACAGCAATTACAGCCATCCAGGTCTTGGCCCAGCATTCACAGCTGGACTCTGGCACTCTCCTGCAGAATATAAACAATCCCACAGAACATCAACTTCAGACAAGGCCACTCTGTGACCAAGATGGATCTAGATAGAAACAAGCCCCAACCTTGGAAGGCCTTTCTGATGCCCTCCCCCACCCAGTACTGAGACCTGGCAGCTCCCCATGGCGTGTGTTCTCCTCTACTGCAATGAGCAATAAACCTAACTGACTCCACTGCAGGTAGGTTCTTGGTGGTCTTTGGGTGGAGGGTGTTACAATGATGACCAAGAGGTAGGATTTTAGTGGAGACAATGAAATGAGGGGCAAGCCACATGGAGACATGGGGGAGGAACAGTCCAGGCAGATAAATAGCCAGTGCCAAGGCTCTGAGGTGAGATGACAAAAGTGTTAGAAAGCAACAAGTAGGCCAACCTAGCAGGAATAGAAAAAAATCAGAGTAGGTATTCCAGACAGAGGGGAAAAGACTGAACAAAACCTCATGTAAAATAAAGTAGAACCTGATGAACTAACCTATTTGCAGGGCAGGAATAGAGATGCAGAGAACAGACTTGTAGACACAGCGAGGAAGGAGAGGGCAGGACAAACTGAGAGAGTAAGATTGACAAAAATACACCACCATGTGTAAAATAGCTGGGGGGAAGATGCTGTATGGCACAGGGAACTCAGCTCAGTGCTCTGTGATGACCTAGAGGTAAGGATGGGGTTGGGGGGAGCAGTGGGAGCGGGGCTCAAGAGGAATATACAGTTGTATACATATAGCTGGTTAATGTTGTACAGCAGAAACCAATATTGTAAGGCAATTATACTCTAATTTTTAAAAATAATAACTAAGTAATGAAAAAGAAAGTAGGCCCTTGCCTGGATAGCATGGGTAGTTCTATGTGGTTGAACAGGAAAACCGATGTGTCTTTGCTGGGCTGCACTGCCAGGCCTGTGAGCTCTGTGCTTGCCCAGTTTCAAGACCAAAGAAAGAGCCTGGAGTCAGAGACAAAAACATCAGCGGTCTAGTGGATGGGGAGCTTACTTGTTTAAAGCAAGGTCTGGAGCAACACTCTGCCGTGTGCAGCTGATGGAAGGCTTGATATGGTAGCTTCACTCCCAAGAGCAGGCAAAGGTTACCAGTTATGGGGAAACTGATCATCAGGTTGACCCATCAGTTACCAGGGAAACCAGGAGAAGGGCACACCTCGCACCACTCCTTTGATAAGCTGGTGGAGATGTTTTGATCATTCACTGGGGCAGGGGCAAGTATGCAGGATTCTCTGTGGTAAGAGTAGGGTGTTGGTGAAACAGGTGCTGATAGAGCAGAGATACACAGAGAGCAAGAGAACAGCGTCTTGGTTGGCCAGATCATGCAGCCTTGTTTTGAGGAAGAGGGAGGAGAGTCTTTATTGCCTTTTTAAAGAGATGTTTAGCAAAGTCACCATGGGGTCCTATACTCTGTTGAAGCCACATTTATGATGGTATTTTTCTTTGATAAGGTAATAGGTAAATAAATTGATACTGTCTTTGAGCACCAGCATCCAAAGGGAGATTGTCGTCTTTTAGACGATCCTGCCAACTCACCTGTGGAGTTATAACTCTCAAGCCATCTAGAGGAAAGTCTGGCCCTTTGGTGTAGGTCTAATAGGATAAGGTAGGCTCAGCATTTGTGTGGTCTGATGTGATTTAAGAGTGAGGTGGATTGAACAAATTTTATCACCAGCTGCAATTTATGCCCTGGAAAGAATACCAAAAAAAAAAGTTTGCCTTCTCATTGCTGGCAACATAAACCGGAAATTCCCCGCACCAACTAAGGGCTGCAGGCCGCAGGTGTGAACACACACACACACACACACCACTCTACCATCACTGACCCCCAAGCCCAGTCAGCTCAGGACTCAGTACCACTCAGCAATTAAAGTTTCCCCAAGAAAAAGTTATGCAAGTAACTGCCAAGTACTGTTTTAGAATTGGCATTGAACAGAGAACCAAAAGTGAAGTTTTAACTCTTTCTTTCTCTATGTATCCTAAAATTGTTTCATTAAAATTAATAGAATCAAGTGCAGTCTGGTCCATGAAAGGAGTAAACCCTGACTTGGGGCAGAGCCTTAAAAACACCATGTACTCAATTTCTATTTCTTACCCTGCTGCCAATCAGGAGCCATGGAAGTGTTTTTGAACAGAAGGGAGATATCACATTTAGATGTTAGAAGAATCACTCTAGGGAGAAAAAAAAAAAAAAAAAAGAATCACTCTGGTAGCTTAATGGCAGTGGAGTGGGCCCACGTATTCATCTCCACTGCTTTCTGAAATTCTTTTTTTTTTTTTAATGTTTTTAATATTAAAACCCATAAGGAAAGAGAGAACAGGAGACATGTCCAAAGCAACATTTTGGAAGCTGGAAAGCAATTAGACAAATGATAACCAATGAAGCAGAACCAAGCAAGTTCAGTCCTGAGCTGTGGGGCAGTAAAGAAAAAATCCTTTTTATACCCCAGAGCTGCCCAATGGCTCACAAATCAGGGCCACCAGGTCCCTGTGAAAGTGGAGAGAGGGGAAGAATGCCGGTGAAGGTGGAGTCAAGAGCAGGAGAACTAAAGATCGCTTCCTGCCCCACCCCATCTCCTGCTTCCCCTTATTCCGACACCAAAGGCATTTTTATATGAAAGGGTAAAATTGAGTGTCCCTGGACTGGCATGCCAGCAGAGTGAGGGCAGGGCCCCACACTGAAAATGGGGTCAGATGCAGGGTTACATTTGAATACTGAGCAATGACCCATCCACAGCCTCCTCATCTGTCTGCTCCCCCAACACCAGCAGCCAGGGTTCTCACCCCCAGCCACGACACTGGAAGGGCCACCTGAAGGAGTCCAAGCAGCCCAAGAAGAACACTCCAAAGATCCTGAGAGCCACAGTCCCTGTGAAGCAGCCCCGCCCCGCCCAGCCCATCCTGCCACACAGCTTGCAGCAAACTGGCCGGACCCGGTGACCCCCACAGAGGGTGAGAGAGGGAGGCGTTCAGAGGAGGACTGGCTTCTGTTCACCTGGTCCCAAAAGAGACAGACCCATGTGCCTTCTGTTACGAACTTCCTCCTCCTGGCCTGTGACCTTTTCCTCCCCTGCTCCAGGTCTCTTATGCCATCATCACACGTCCCTTGTCTCCTGGGTCCACCCAGTGCATAGGGCCAGGCAGGCTCTCAGGCCTAGGATGCAGGCCTTGGTCCCAAGGGAGGGGAGTGTCCATTCCCTCAAGACCAGGATGGATGGTGCTGTCCAAAGGGGTGAGGGGTTGGGGCCTGAAATCTTTCAAGCGCTGCCCATGGCAGGACCTCCCCTCAGGAATGCAGACCTCGGGCAAATATTTTTGGTGGAGCCCCATCAACATCAACCATTTGATTTGATAATGTACTGCAAAAATTCATGGGCCCACCGGAGCCACACCGATGGATTGAAGAGATACTTCAGTATTTCTTTATTGTCCAGTCAGAGCACTGAAGACTCTCTGTAATATACAGGAACCATCTCTTCACACTGTTTATGGCCAAGGTTGTCGTTCTTAGCTAACTTCATAAATCTCACAGGGAGGAAAGGGTAGCAAGGCTACCGTTTACTCAGAGTGCTGTGGCTTTTCAGAACCTGTTTATACTGAAACAGTAGAGACCGCCCTGCCTCTCTGGTTCTCTAATATTATTTATTTAATGTCAGCTCCATCACTGCATCATCTGCAGTGCGGCCCTGAGTGTTGGCTTCTGGTGACTCTCTCAAAGCTTGTAAGGTGGTTCCTTGATAATGATCACAAATGCAAGTCTTACTCAAAGTATTGGGGAGGTGGCAGGAAAGCAATTATTTATTTTTCTATTATGTTAAATTTGCCACTGGGGACTTTACAGTGTGAACATAGAACAGCACATCTTCCAACCATGACCCCTCTGGAACGCTTTAGGCCATAATTGTGGTATTTTTAGAATGTGACCTCTTTCCCTGTTGGCCACAGCCCTGCCTTCCACACTCCATGGAAGGAAAGGTGAAGATGCCCACGGCCAGAGCAAAAGGAACAGTCTCGTTCATGTCCCCCATCACCTCACAGCAAGTGCGGACCCCCAGGGGAAAGGTCCCTTGTGGCTAAGCAGGTCTGAAAGCCCTGGGAGGAGATGGGTGGGCCACCACAGAGAATGCCCCACAGGTGTCTAGAGACCCCCATCAGGGTGAGGAGGGGGCACAGGGAATACTCGCTGCCACCCCCGCCCGTCTCGGGCGCTGTGGCCCCAGGGCAGCCCGTGGTTAGAGCCCCGCCAGGCCAGACCGTGGACACACACAGGCAGGCTCCAGGGCTGGCAGCAGCCCAGAGCCTTGAGTTGGTCCTGAGTCCTGGGTGACTCAAACTCATGTGATCCCACACAAACATACAGTGCCGGCCAGCAGGAGCAATCCACTCACAGGCGGCCCTCCAGGAAGTGGGGTCCCAGCACAAGCCCCAGGACGGCACCATTGGTAGGAGTTCCAGATCTCCTCAGGGCATCTGGTTCACCCGATACCCAGAGCAGAGAGTCAGCGGAGGGGAGGGCCAGGGCCCAGGGCCCGCGTGGGTCCTGGGACTGGCTACAGGCTCTGCCGGGAGGGTAGCCCGGCTCTCAGTCATCCAAGTGGGACTCAGAAAATTTTGAGGAACAGGCTTCTAGAGCCCATAACCCTCACAAGACCAGTTTAGGCTCTGGGCACCCGGCCCAGCCCATCCCAGACATCCAAGTGGGTTTTCCGAATACTCACAGGCGGGCGGTCAGAAGCACTGAGACTTCTGAGGCCCTGCCTGGGGCAGAGTCCTGCTTGCCCACATCTAAGGACTATACTGGCCCAGGGACACAGTTTACTTCCGAGCCATCCTCTCAACCCTGAACTTTGGGGGCCCTTGGCTGTTCGGTACAGATACATATGATATCCAAGAACTTCTCCGGGCTCTGTCCAACCTCATCCCCCCACACCTCATACTCCTTCTCCCATTCCATTGAACCCACACTCTCACTTTGAAATCCCCCACCCTAGGACCTGGGGTCTTCCCTCCTAGGGCATCATGTACATCTTAGGGATCCTCCACAGCCGGGCTCAAATACCACCTCCTCTGTGAGGTCCGCTCTGCCACCCCAGCTGGGAGCATGTCTGTTGCCAGGTCTCTGCTGGACTCAGGCATCGTTCTCATCACTCCCAGCTCAGTGTCACTGGAGTTCATGCACGTCAGGTCTCCATACCAGACGGTGACCTGGAGGGCAAGGTCTCCACTGGGCAGGGCGTTGATTAATTAGAGCTGAGGATGGGGAGGAGGAGCCAGGAAAGAAACACGAGGGTCCAGAGGAGGAGACAGATGGGAGGAGCCCACAGTAAAAGGCAGTCCTTGCATTTGCAGAGCAACAGAAACCAAGTTCTCAGTAGCGCCAGCACCACTGCTGCCCACAAAAGAATGGATCATTGCACAAGCATACTTTGGCCCTTAGGAAATGCCTCAGGGTGCCTGCCTGGCTCACAATGGTTCTCTCTGTCTGGGAATTCCTCTGGCAAACTACCTACCCACACCCCCACACAGGTGGGACCCAGGCAGCCACAGTTCTCCTGTGTGACTCCATTCTCTGGCCAAATCCCCTCTCCAGGGATGTGGGGCTCGATCACAGCCAGGGAATCTCTGAACACAGCTGAGACTGAGGATCTATAATCCAAACCCCCAGCCCCAACAGTACAGACCACTTTGTACTTGGAAAGGCAGCAAAGACCAGTGTCCAAAACGGGGAACTGTAGCGGGTGAGCCACGATCAGAGATACTGGTCAGTCTCATTTAGAAACGAGTGACAGAATCCCAGATCAAAGCCGCTTGAGCAAAGAGGGACGGATCTGATCAGGAGCTGCCAAATGCAAGAGTGCTGTGTCCGTGTGACAGAGCTTTGTCCTTCTCTGCACTTCTTGACTCAACTCGATCTACTTCTTTCCCATCCTAGGTATAGAGGACTTTAGAAATGCTGGGAAAGAAATGAACACAACATTAAAAATCAGCTATACTTCATTTAAAAAAAATTTTTTTTAATGCCAGGGAAATAAGAATTCCTCCCCTCATGTTCACAGCTCTGCCCAGAGAAGAGTAACTGATCTTGAACCATACATCAGCCCTGAGGGAAGAGGTAGCCAACAAAGGTGGTAGACGCTCTCCCCTGGACATCTGCATGCACCAGGGGTGAGGGCTGGGGGAGGAGGCCCCCAGAGCAAGTATGGTGAGCCATCCAGAAGTCCACTGACCACAGAGCTGTTCAGAGCAGAGAGCAGTGCCCAGCTCCAGCCTCAAAAGGCCATGCACCTCCAAACACATTTCTCCCTTTTTGGTTAGTGTTCCTGAGGATGATTTCTGCTACATGTGACCAGAAAAGCAAGACGACCCCAATCATGTGTATCCATAAGCACAAGAAAAAGTCTCGGTGGTTGTACCAAAAACTTCATTGTAGGTATTTCTCGGTATTGAGGTGACAGATTATTTTAGTTTTGCTTTTTATATGCTTTAAAATTTTTCCTCACATTATATTAATTTTACTTTTATTATATAAGTACTAAATACCTGATGTAGCAGAAATTGTAAAGAAAAATAAGTGTTTTTCAGTAAGAATCTTGACACTCAGGGATTGTTGTTATTGACCTTAGACACACAAACACACATATTTTGGCCTGTGGAGTTGAATGACACCACTCTGCAGGTACTCTTATGCCACTGAAGCTGTCACAAAACATTTGGAGACATTAAAGTAGTGTTCTGTACCAATGGAAAATAACTTGAACTCTAATCACGTTTGAGGTTCACACGTGTAAAGACAGAGGTAATACCAGTTGGGTGGATGGTGAGAAGGTCCAAAGGAGACTCATAACACGAGCGGCACCTGAAACCCAGAAAAGTAATCACCCTGAAAGAGGAAGTGGACCAGACTCCACACCACAGTGTGAGGGTCAGAGGCAGTAGTGAGATCAAGGTGCCTGGGAGGCAGCTCCTGAATACTCCAAAATCACCTCCTCCTAGAATGAAAAGATCTGAGGTTAAAGGGGCGGGAGAGGGGACACTTTCCAGGGATGCTATGAAGGAGTGCTGCAGCTGCTGACCATTACATCCTAACCCCACTCCTTTCCTATGAAATGTGGCTCTAAGAACTCTAGTTCTAATAAACCAGATGCCTGGCTTGTTCCTTCTCGGAGTATTTTTTATTTATTTTTAATTGGAGGATAAAGCTTTAAAATATTGTGCTGGTTTCTGCCATACAACATGAATCAGTCATAAGTATATGTATGTCCCCTCCCTCTTGCACCTCTCTCCCATCTCCGCTCCATCCCACCCCTCTAGGTTGTCACAGAGGACCAGGTTGAGATTCCTGTGTTATATGGAACTTCCCACTAGTTATCTGTTTTATCTGAGTGCTCAGTCGCCCAGTGGAGTCCAACTCTTGGCAACCCCATGGACTGTAACCCACCAGGCTCCTTTGTACATGGGGTTCACCAGTCAAAAATACTGGAGTGGGTTGCCATTTCCTCCTCCAGGGGATCTTCCCAACCCAGGGATCAAACCCACGTCTCCTGCATTGGTAGTGAAGGTTCTCTACCACTAGCCCACTCCAGTACTCTTGCCTGGAGAATTCCATGGACAGAGGAGACATAGGGTCACAAAGAGTTGGACTTGACTGAAGCGACTTGGCACACAGCACACAATCATCTCAATCATCTCTATTCCACATATGGTAAAGTATATGTTTCAATGCTACTCTCTCAAATCATCCCACCCTCTCCTTCCCCTGTATATCCAAAAATCTGTTCTCTATGTCTGCATCTCTATTCCTGCCCTGCAAATTGGTTCATCAGTACCATTTTTCTAGATTCCATATATAACCTTTAAGATACACTATTTGTCAGAGTATATTTATATTGAAGAAATAGAATCTGTGCCTCCTGATATGATCAAATGGGAAATATAAAGCACCTCTATGAAATGTTCCTGCGGAAAATGATCCAGAATCTCATCAAGACTCTATATTTAACTTTCAGTTTACAGGAAATACAGGGATGGAGGAGCAAAATAATAGCACTGCAAGGACGGAATACATAAATCTAAAATGTGAATCATTCTCTAAAGACAAGAAATCCAGTTGCTCCAACAACAACAACAAAATGTCATAAATAAAGAAGGGGAGGGGCTTATAACAGAGAGAGAGGATTTGAGAAACAAAATAAGAACAAAGAGGCACTTAAAGTGGCATTCCAAAGTTAAACACTAGAATCATCATATAACCGTCAAATATGGCAATTCCATTTCTAGATAAATGCCCAAAGATTGAAAGCAGCAACTCAGCCAGATACCTGTACACCGATGTTGATAGCAGCACAATCCACAATAGCCAAAAAGTAGAAACAACCCAAATACCCATCATCAGGTAAATGAATAAACAAAATGTAGACTATAACAATGCATACAATGGAATATTAATCTTAAAAAGGAATGAAATTCTGATTCATGCTGCTACATGGATGAACCTTGAAAACATTATGTTAAGTGAAATAAGACTGACACGGGGGCAAATATTGTATGATTCCACTTCTATAATGTACCTAGAATAGACAAATTCATAGAGACAAAAAGCAAAATAAAGGTTACCAGGGGCTGGGGGTATTCAGGGGTTTTTGTTTAATGGGTGCAGAGTTTCTGTTTGGGATCTTGAAAAAGTTCTGTGATGATGGTTGCACAACACGGTGCATGTCCTTAATGCCATTGAATTGTATACTTAAAAATGGTTAAAATGGTAAAATTTATGTTATATGTGCATGCATGCTAAGTCGCTTCAGTCACGTCCAACACTTTGAGACGCTACGGACTGTAGCCTGCCAGCTCCTCTGGGATTTCCCAGGCAAGGATACTGGAATGGGTTGCCATTTCCTTCTCCAGAGAATCTTCCCGATCTAGGGATGACCCTGCATCTCCTGCATTGGCAGGTAGATTCTTTACCACTAGCGCCACCTAGGAAGTCCATGTTATATATATTTTACCACAAAAAAAGAATTCCATCTTTATTCCTATCTTGAAAAATATTAAAGGAAACCCATAAACACAGCCCACAGCAACATGTTAGAATCTCTTCACTCTGGTGCCCACTTCCCTCTCACCCCACATACACTTCTGCACAATCCTCCACGCTCACTTTTACACCTGCCCCGACTCTCTCACCACTTGATTAGGTAGATGGGCTTAGCCTCACTCCCACCAAGAAAGAATGCTTCCTCTGGGCTGGGAAAGAAAAGGGAGGATGAGGTTGGCTGTGAAGGACTCTGACAGTGGAAGGGCTGTGGTCATGCCCACAGTCGTCATTTTCATCCCATCACACAGTGGAGACGTGAGTGTTCAGTTTCCTCTACCAGAACATAACCTCATCCTTTCATGGGCATGCCTAGCATTTTCCACCCTCTTAATGACTCTCACACCCATCAGATCCAATTACAGCGAAGTCATTGAGTGCCAGCTCTGTGCCAAGCACCTTACAGACCTTCTCTATAGTCCTTATAACAATCATGCAGCTAACCATTATTTCACCATTTTGCAGGAAACTTAGGCTCAGATACGTCAAGTGACTTGCCCAGGATCACATCATCAAAAAGCGTCAGGCCTTGGTTTCACACCACGACACTAAGCTGCTGTTAGTTCAATGCAGCTCTACTGTGAAGTTTCCCAAAGCAAGTTGGTGATGGGGGTCAAGCGACCAGAAGGGTTACTAGTAAAGCGGGCTGTTCTGGCTCCCCAGGTCCCTCCTACCGCATCCCCACCCCGCCCTCTCAACTGCTTCTCTTTTCCTCATAAAATGTCACCTACTAAGCCCGAATCCGCTCAGCTGAGTCTTCTTGGCAACCAAAGTGAATACAAACGTTGCAAACTATTAAGGTGACCACAGTTACGCAGGGAGAACTCAGTTCAGCTTTGGAGCCGCCTTTGACTGACCCCGGGGAGCGGCCCCGCCCCGCCCAGCCCGCCGGTGGCGCATCCCTGCCTCCCTCTCACTCCCCATTCCAGCGCCCTCGCGGCTCCTGCTGTCCCCGACTTGCGCCACTGTAGGCGTCCAAATGCATTCCTTCCTCATCCGAGGCGCCAAGTACCTGCCCGGCCCGTTTTCTAGCTAAAGCCAGACCAGAGGACCGACTTTACCCCAAAGAGAAAGCATTCAGATGAAAATCTTCGGGATTTTCATCTGGTCCCTTGGCCCCAGTCTCTGGCTGTACCCAGATATGGCAAAAACAGGCACTGTCTCTCTTCAAGCTCCCGACCATCCACCGCAAAAGCTCAGGAGATGTGTGAAAATGGGGCCAAGTAAAGAAAAATGGGATTTAATACAGTAAACACAGGGTAAACTCAACAAAACCCGCAGAAGGAAGCAAATACTTCAAAAAACTTTGTTTTCTTTGCAAAGAATTTATCCTGGGTTTTTTCTCTAACCAAATTTTCTACTTCGTGCAAATATTATTTTTGTAATTAAAAAAAAAAAGATCGTTCACTAGAAATACCATCTGAAGTGTTCAAGGAAATCATGGTCTATTCATGTGCAGAAAAAAAATTTAAGGGAAAAAATCAAAGGTAAATGAGGACTTTTTCTGAGTTGACATTTTTATTTTATTAAGTAATTAACATTGAATTTCCTTCATTTTATACTGTCCTGTTTGCCAAAATAGAATGCTACATTTTGAAGAATGTAGAATCACTCTTGAAGAATCATTACATCTATGATCAGATAAAAATAAAACCCTTCTTCTTTCTGTTCCTGTCAGGAAGTCCTCTCATTCCTCTCAGTCTGAAAGAGAGAAGGGAGAATTTAAAAGCTACTTCTGAAGGCCTTCCCTGGTGCCATTTTAAGTGGTACCTCCGTTGGAACCTATGAGAAAAAGTTCCTTCATAATGACATCAATCTTGCTAAAAAAAAAAAAAAAAAAGAAAACCCTAAAACTTATGAAAAACACAGTTGATGTGAATCATATGTCTGAGTGGCCAAGTTCCCACTAAGCTGGGAGAACACACAGATGTGCAGGACAGAATTCTTCTCCACACAGCGACTATTCCTCCCCAGAGCTATTGAAGGTAAATAGCCCAGCCCTTGTCTGCCTGCAGGCTGGGCTGCAAAAATCCCTATTTCCTTACCTCCTCCCTTTCAGTCTACCTTTTTTCTAACTCTTTCCTTGTCAAAAAGTAACAGGATATGACGCTAACCATTTACTTGTTGACTGGTAGTTCTACTTTAGCAGGTGACCTAATATCTTAACCAGTCATTTGCATTTTAAAACTCCTGTCTTCCAGTTGTGGAAGGGAAAACATCTGCTAAAGGAATTTCAGGCATCAGCCAGCAGGTGCAGTTATGTTTGTCTTGGGGGAGGGGGTGAGCCCTGGAAGTAAATGGGATTTAGACCTCCTGGGACCTAGTGGGGTGGTCAGAATGAGAGGTGCTGGGCCTCCCCACCAACCGCCCCCCACACACACACACACAAGGCAGGCTTCCCACTTCTCTGGAAGACGCTGAAGCTGGTCTGATTCCAGCTACTTGGGAAGAATCAGGCATCTTTGGTCCTCCAGTCTCTGGAACCCACCCTTCCAGGATGAGTCGACCAGGTACTACCCCCATCGTCTTCCCTCTGCTCCCCTCCTTTCTCTTTAACTCCTTTCCTCAGAGTTCTCTTGCATGGTGCCTCTTTAGGTGGCATTCAGTGAGATTTCCAACTACAGCCTTCCTTGGCTGCCAACCTGAAAACGTCTTCGTTTCATGTGGCATTTTGGCCTCTAATGTTTCCAACCACAAAGTATGTACTTAAGCTGCAACCTCTTCCTTGGTAGAGATTTTGCCATAAGGTTCCTTCCCTGTTGTGAGTAGCACTTCTTTCCTTCTTCATTTTCCAGACTCAGAAATGCCTGGATGGGCTGTATCTTGTAAGCAAACCTTATAGGCAGAACTGACACAGTAAGGCATATGACCTAACTGTACTGGGTAATAGATATTTCTTTAACTCTTTCTCTAGTCATCCTTCGTCTTTATGTAGTATATAATTCAACAGTTAGAAGAAGGGATTTCATACAATTCAATCAAGACCTCATCCTCTGTTCTTATGGAGATCCACTTCTCTCCCTAATATACCAAGGGGCTCCTTTTCTCAGAATCCGCTCTCCTGAGTTTACTTATCTACTCACATATTGATTTCACATGTATCTCAGATTATGGCAAGTCTCTTCCCTTCTCTGCTGATACGGAACTTAAGCCCACTCACAATTTTTTTAAATCATTATCTATGGTTCATTCCCACCCCTCCTTCAAGTCTTTATTTAAATGTCTCCTCACCAGAGCATTCTGTGGTCATCCTCATTAAAACTACACTCAGATCCTCCTCCCCGAGAACCCCCAGTTCCATGTTCCTGCTCTATTTTTTTCCATAGCTCCATCTTTTTCTGGCACACTATATACTCATTGTGTGTATTGTCTGTCCTCCTCCACTAAATTATAAACTCTACACAGGCAGGACTTTCAGTTTAATTCACTGCTGAGTCCCTATAACCAAGAACAGTTCTTGGCACCAAAAAAAAAGCTCAGTAAATATTAGTTGAGTGAATAAACTTAGAGTGGCATGGCACATTTGCTGAAAACGTAGAATGACTGCTACTCACCCTGTGTTTCTGGGCCCACAGCATCACATCACCAGGAGCCTGTCAGCAATGCAAACTCTCAGGCCGACCCTAGACCTTCTGAATCGGAGGCTGCAGTTAAACAAGTCTCCCAGATAAGACATATGCAGATCAAAGTTTGAAAAGCACTGATCTATATAGCCGTGCAAACAACTTAAACTTGGACAATCCTGTTCTTAAAAGATTTTCTTATATGTAAGAAATAGGTAATAGGGGGTCTCTGGAGAGGAGACCTGGATGGCCAAGGAGATAGAGATGGAAGAAAGAAACTATTCCCTAGGAATTATCTTGTGTCTTTTGCATGCAATTAATAGCTATCCCTGGTGGCTCAGAAGGCAAAAAATCTGCCTGCAATACAGGAGACTGGGGTTCAATCCCTGGGTTGCAAAGATCCTCTGGAGAATGGAATGGCTACCCACTGCAGTATTCTAGCCTGGAGAATTTCATGGACCGAGGAGCCTGGTGGGCTCCAGTCCATGGGGTCACAAAGAGTCGGACACAACTGAATGACTCACACTTTCACTTTCACAGCTAGTGATAAAATTGATTACTTGTGAGATACATAGTACATAGTAAAAGGTCCTCTGCTGTCTCTCCATGGAATGTTTCTCTGACCTTCTTCCTGTTGCCTCTTGTCTTGCTGCTTTTATCTGCCACCCCAACTCTCCCTGCCAACCAGTATAACGAATATGACTCCGCTGCTACCCACTTAGAAGGCAAAAAGGACTACAGAAGGTTTGAGTTTTAAAAAACAAGTTCAGGACTTCCGTAGTATGGTGGTACAGTGGATAAGAATCCGCCTGCCAATGCAGGGGACACGGGTTTGCTCCCCGGTCTGGGAAGATTCTACATGCCACAGAGCAACTAAGCACATGAGCTTCAACAACTGAAGCCTGCACGCTCTGGGGCCCAGGAGCCACAACTGCTGAGCCCGAGTGCTACAACTACTGAAGCTCATGAGCCTACAGCCTGTGCTCCGCAACAAGAGAGGCCACCACACTGAGAAGCCCGCACACCACAGCTGGAGAGTAGCCCTGGCTCTTCACAACTAGAGAAAGCCTGAGCGCAGCAGCAACAAAGACCCCGCTCAGCCAAAACTAAAATGAAATAAGTAAATCTTTACAAAATAAAGAAAGAACAAGTCCATTGGCTTTGTTTTTTAGATTCCTGTAAGGGAGAATGAGACAGAAATAAAGGAAACTGAAAACTTCACATTGTAACAAACATGGGTGTAAATAACAGATGCAGTGTGGATAGGAGGATAGTAAAGGAGTCTCTGTCCCCACAGTAGGATCAGGGGCTCAACTAGGCACGACAGACTCCAGAAGATGAGGAAAAGGCCTGGCTTCTCACAAGGAGGCTGAGTCTCAGCCCAGGATCCAGCCCAGTCAAGGCAGATGGACAAGAAGAGAGGTGAGTGACTCCTTCCAGGGGCACCTGGGGTACTGGAGACAGCCCCACCAGCCGTCTGGTGCCCCCAGAGGATGAGACAGCTCAAGGCCTACCCAACACCCATCAGCTGAGGAGCTGGAACCCCACTTGTGGGCGCCAGTCATCCCCTGGAAATCAAATCACTGAATGTCAACTCGCCAAGTGCCCTGATTTGGTGAGGATTTTTTCACCATTTTTTCAAAATGTCTGGGATTTTGCCTCCTCTGCCACTTTAAATGCAGAGGATCAGATTTCCCTGAAATGCAGTCTCCTGCCTTGCTTATTTGTGCAGATTTATATGTGCTCCAGCCTCTGAGCTGATCATACAAACCCAGCTGACCCTCAGCTGGGTCAAGGAAAGCAGTTCAGCCACTCCACAAATGGGAACAAAGGTAATATAGGGCCAGGACCCCGAGTGGGGCTCTGGCCAGGCAAACAGAAACCTAGAAAAATACTCAATGATTTCTTAATAGCGGTTATCTAGGGGTTGGAATTCTTTCTAACAGGTGAATTTTTCTTTCTTTCTCATACATTTGTATATTACCACATTCACAGTGATTTACGATGATGAGCAGAAATCATTCTGGCAGCTCCCTTTGTTCTTGAGATCATATATCAAAGCCAAACTATGTTATAAGGGGCAGCACCATTCTCAGGGCACCATAATCATTTCAGTATCCCTGAGTTTTTCCCCTTTTGTCCTCTACAACAATATATCTCCAGTATTCCAGACTGTGCTCTGTGTTTTTTTCCTTCGCTCATCCTCTTTGACTTCCTAAAATCTGGTGAGCTAAAATGTGCCCACTCCAGCATGCCTGGCAAACTCTCTCCTTATCCCAATTGTGTCACTTTATGAAGCCACTTTTGTTGGGTCAGAAGTGTCACACTTTGTTTTTCTAGTTCCCATTATTTCATAAAAGACTAAGGGTGAAATGCAATGAAATAATCCAGAAACTTTTTTGAAAGCAACCAACTCTCGTTTAGAATGCAGGCTATCCTACAAGTTGAGCAGCTGACATGCATTAGAGTGGTGGAACCCGGACTCCACACTCCCACGAAGTGCCTGGGCTGCCTCTCCGGCCCTCACTTCTCCCCCTGTCCTGAAGAGGCACCCTCTGTAGTCTGTAGTCATACATTATTCAAATACCTGCACAGACATTCAGCTCAGTCGCTCAGTCGTGTCTGACGCTTTGCGACCCCACGGACTGCAGCACGCCAGGCCTCCCTGTCCATCACCAACTCCCGGAGTTTACTCAAACCCATGTCCATTGAGTTGGTGATGCCATCCAGCCATCTCATCCTCTGTCGTCCCCTTCTCCTGCCTTCAATCGTTCCCAACATCAGAGTCAAACATCTCGCATCAGGTGGCCAAAGTATTGGAGCTGCTGCTTTAACATCAGTCCTTCCAATGAATATTCAGGACTAATTTCCTTTAGGATGGACCGGTTGGATCTCCTTGCTGTCCAAGGGACTCTCAAGAGTCTTCTCCAACACCACAGTTCAAAAGCATCAATTCTTCAGCGCTCAGCTTTCTTTATAGTTCAACTCTCACATCCATACATGACCACTGGAAAAACCATAGCCTTGACTAGATGGACCTTTGTTGGCAAAGTAATGTCTCTGCTTTTTAATACACTGTCTAGATTGGTCATAGATTTTCTTCCAAGAAGCAAGTGTCTTTTAATTTCATGGCTTCAGTCACCATCTGCAGTGATTTTGAAGCCCAAAAAGATAGTCTCTTACTGTTTCCATTGTTTCCCCATCTATTTGCCATGAAGTGATGGGATCGGAGGCCATGATTTTAGTTTTCTGAATGTTGAGTTTTAAGCCAACTTTTTCACTGTCCTCTTTCACTTTCATCAACAGGCTCTTTAGTTCTTCGGTTTCTGCCATAAGGGTCGTATTATCTGCATATCTGAGATTATTGATATTTCTCCCAGCAATCTTGATTCCAGCTTGTGCTTCATCTAGCCCGGCGTTTCTCATGATGTACTCTGCATATAAGTTAAATAAGCAGGGTGACAATATACAGCCTTGACGTACTTCTTTTGGAACCAGTCTGTTGTTCCATGTCCGGTTCTAACTGTTGCTTCTTGACCTGCATAAAGATTTCTCAGGAGGCTGGTCAGGTGGTCTGGTATTCCCATCTTTTTAAGAATTTTCCACAGACACTGACTTGGCCCAAAGTGAACTGTTGGCTGCCAGCAGCGCCATCAAGTGATGGCTCTGAGAGGCTGTCCTTCCTCTGACAGATCCAAAATCTGATGTGGTATAAAAGATACCCCAGGGCAGTCACTAGAGAATGCGGAACGGTGATTCTCAAAGAGGAGGATTCTATGTGAAAGAGGTTTCTCTTCAAAAACCAGGTGTACCAGAACCACCCCAGTTTCTCCTCTGGTTAGGGTCCCTGTGTATTACCTTCTGTCTTTTTCTGCTAGAGAAGCTCAGAGGCTCAAACTTGCTACAAAGTAGAAGGCCTGACTGACCCCAGGGTAACAAATCAAACTGTAAATCCTGCCAGCACCTATTTTGAGACACTGTGCGTGCGTGCATGCTAAGTTGCTTCAGTCGTATCTGACTCTTTGTGAACCCATGGACTGCAGCTGCCAGACTCCTCTGTCCATGGGATGCTCCAGGCAAAATACTGGAATGGGTTGCCATGTCCTCCTCCAGGGCTGAGACACTATAACACTAGCAAAAATGCCGGCCTGGGCAGGTCAGTGGAAACTAATGTCCAAATACTGCTTCCAGTGGCCTGAGTTCTTGAAGCTGTGTTCCATCTCAAAGACAGCCTAGGCCCCTCTGCAGGATCTAGTCCTACCACCGGCTATTGTGTCATCTTGCCCCCTTCCCCGGGTCTTTTACTGCTCCCCAAAGGTAGAGCGAAGCCCCTGGAGCCAGTGCCCCTCTCTCTCCCTACCACCCCTCAGACCCTTCTCCACTAGGGCCCACTTAGGCCCCTGGTCACAAAGAAACAACCATTAGCCCAAAGACTGGAAAAAAAGAAGTTTTAATAAATACAAAAATCTCCAGTAATGACTCTGCTCAGCTCAGGGGCAGCAGGAGTGAAGTGGAAGGGGACCCTTGGTGCTGAGTGAGGATAAATTAAAAATCCCAACAAGCCAGTGACAGTATGTACAGAAGGAAAGGGGTTGGGCTTCCAAGGCAGGAGCCGGAGGGTGACGAGGCCAGAGTTGGAGCTGACATGGCCTTGGTCTGCCATGGCTGCCCCTCCCCCGTGTGCAGTTGTGGTTCCCAGAGGTAGTGGGGGAGGGGGAAGAGGCAGAAGAGAGGGGCCAAAGGCACTGGATTTCCCGCAGGAGAACACGGGGTCCTCGGTGCCCCTCCTTCCCTCGGCCCAGGCCCCATCCTCTTGGTCGCAGGGCCTCTGGCTGCTCCCTAGGAGCCTTCGTCTTCTTTCCCAAGCTCTGGGACTGTCCTGGTCTCTGGGGCTGCTGGAGGCAGAAGAGAGTGAAGTTTAGAAGAGGAGCAAGGGGGTGGGGGGACACAGAGGACACAGTGGAGCTTCCCTGTTCTGATCTCAGAAAGGTCAGAATTCATGAAGCAAGTCAGCACACACCAGCTGTGTACCTTTAGCCTAGTTGCCTGATCCCTTTGAGGGTCAGCAAGTTCCTTGGTGAAGAAAAGGCAATGGAGACCAAGCCTACAAGGTTGCTGTGGGAGGGGACAGGACAACACTTGTGCAGCAGAGGGCACTGCACCCAGCACGTGGTCGGTGCTCCCTCCCCTCCCCAGGCATCCCAGAGCTGCCGCCCCAGACGCCGCACTTACGCCTCCGCCGGGGTGTGCAGTGGGAGCAGCAGCGGCTCTCCTTCCCTGGGCCGCAGGACAGTGGCGGTGAACAGTCATCCCGCTCACAGTGGGGCACCCCTGCCTGGTGCAGGACAGACCAGATCCTGAGGGTTCCCAGAGGTGCTGGGGCACAGTGGTCTTCAGCCTCCTAGGGAAAGCCCGCCTGCCCTCCCTAGGAAGTTCCCCTCCCCCAGGCCAGGTCCCCAATGCCTACCTCACACAAGCCCCCACTCACCCCACATCTGCAGGTAATACAGCTCATCTCCCCAAAGGGGGGCACCGAAGGGTGCCAGCTCTGGCTCTCTGGGAACCACTGCCCTGCAAAACGGCAGCCTCGGGGCCCATCAGCCTGCATGGGGTCCCCCAGTTGGGGGTGGCCCCCTGACCCCACTGTGGGCAGCAAGAGGAGGAAAGGAGAAATAGATCAGTAGATGTGAGCTCTGTGGGGACCATCCAGGCCATATTTGTCACCTAGCAGTTTCTGGCACTTAGTAGGTGATAAATTTGGATAGATGGGTGGATGGATGGGTGGGTGGATGGGTGGGTGGGACAGGAACCAGATCCCGTCACAGCCCACTAACACATGCACATTCTTTTGCTGCATGTAGATCCCTGGCTTCAGGCTAAGCAGAGAGCAGCCTGGGCAAATGCTGAATTAGCTAAGACATCCCTTCCCTCCACCTTCAAAAGGCATCCCCTCGCCACGCATCCCTCCCACCCAGGACAAGGCATGAAGAGCCTCGTCTGCCCCTAGAGGCCTCAGTGCCCCGTCCCCCTTACCTGGACACTGCTTACAGCAGTCAGTGGGGTTGGCGCGGACGGGCTGGGCACAGGCCAGCCGGGGACACTGCACCTTCTCACAGTGCACCTCCCCAGTGCCCCCCTGCAGGGACCCACGAAGTGAAGGGTGTCAGGAAAAAGGCAGAACACACAAGCCTTCTGCCTCCTCCTTTTCCTCCCCCATACCTCAGACGCGTGACCTTTTTCACCCAGAGGTCTTGTAGTGAAAGTCACTCGGTCGTGTCCAACTCTTTGTGACCCCATGGACTATATAGTCCATGGAATTCTCCTGACCAGAATACTGGAATGGGTAGCCTTTCCCTTCTCCAGGGGATCTTTCCAACCCAGGGATTGAACCCAGGTCTCCCTCATTGTAGGTGGATTCTTTACCAGCTGAACCACAAGGGAGGCCCAAGAATACTGGAGTGGGTAGCCTGTCCCTTCTCCAGGGAATCTTCCCAACCCAGGAATTGAAGCAGCGTCTCCTGCATTGCAGGCAGATTATTTACCAGCTGAGCTACCAGGGAAGCCCAGAGGGCTTGGACTGCAGCTTTATATGCATGCCAATTCGCTTCAGTCATGTCCGACTCTTTGTAACCCTATGGACTGTAGCCCTCCAGATTCCTCTGTCCGTGGGATTTTCCAGACAAGAATACTGAAATAGGTTGCCATTTCCTGCTCCAAGGGATCTTCCTCACCCAGAGATCAAATCTGCATATCTTGCATCTCCTGCACTGGCAGGCAGGTTCTTTACTACTAGTACCATCTGAGAAGCCTGGGGCTTTATATACCTGAACTCAAATCTTCATTGTAGCCCTGCAAGGTAGGTGCTACCATCTCTGCTTCTGGGCGAGCAAAGTGAGATTCAGGGTCATACAGAAAGTGCCCAGGGTTACATGGAGCTAGTCAGCTGGGAGAGCCAGAATTCACCCAAATTCACCTTTTCCTACAGGAAGCCAACTTTCAAAGCCCAGGAACTGAGAGTTCCCTGTGGCCTAGTGGTTAGGACTTGGCACTTTCCTGCCATGGGTCCACGTTCAGTCTGGGGTCCTGCAAGTCACATAGTGTGTGTGCTGTCTATGCTTAGTTGTTCAGTCGTGTCCAACTCTTTTCGACCCCATGGACTGTAGCCTGCCAGGATCCTCTGTCCATGGGATTCTCCAGGCAAGAATACTGGAGTGGGCTACCATTCCCTCCTCCAGGGGATCTCCCTGACCCAGGGATCAAACTCAGATCTCCTGCATTGCAGGCAGATTCTTTACCATCTGAGCCACCAGGGAAGCCCAAGTCCCATGGTGTGGCCACCCCCCGAAAAGATTGTGCAAAGGACTTCTATTTTTTTTTTTTTTTAAAGGACTTCTATTATTTTGATCACCAAGACTGGGCTTTCCTCTCCCAGAAGCCCCCTCTCCCACTCTGCAGATCTTAGGGGTTCCAGCATCAGAGAAAGCTGGGCTGCCATACCTTGCAGGTGCAGACAGCACACTTAATTAACCCAAATGGGGGCACGACAGGGTGCCACCGGGTGCCTGCTGCCCGCCAGCTCCGGTCACCGTCAAAATAGCAGCCTGGTGGGAGACAGTGCCCAGAGCCATTAGTGCTGAGTTCATTAGCTAGGCCCACAACCCAGGCTTGAGCCTCAGGCCAACCCCACAGTGGTCTAACCCCAGGGCCTACTTGTGGGCCAAGGACTCTAATGAAGCCTCTCAGGTGTCAGTTGTAACCTGTGCCCCTCAACCACCTCCATCCCAGTAAATATACTCCCCCTCCCACTCCCCCCCAATCCTACCCAACAGCTCCGTTGGACTCCCCACCCCTGCATTCACACACTTCCAACTCACCCTCGCCAGGGTCCCTGTTCCTTGGCAGCCCCGGGAGGTCTTTGACATCTTGTTTCTCTGTGGATCCAAAGAAATAATGAAGGCAGAGGATGGCCCCCTTCTTCCTTCCCTCCCCAGAGGCCTCACCGCCTCCCATGGTGGACCCTCCATGACCCTCTCCACTCCTGCAGGGCACTCACCCGGGCACACAGGGCAGCACTGGTCTGGTGCCTGCACCGGGCTTGGACAGCTGGGCGGCGGGCACACCACGGGGTCACAAATCACCGTGCGTCTCTGCAGGGAGAGACTTAGGGTTGGTTCCGGGGCTCCAGAACCCTGGCCCCAGTGCGCCCTTCCAGGGCCTCCTACCTGGCAGATGCAGAGCGAGCAGAGCGGGTCATAGTTAGGAGCCCAGCGAGCCCCGTGGGGGCGCTGCTGCCCCTCAAAGAAGCAGGTGTTGGGGTCTCGGAGCCGACTGGGGCCACCTGGTCTGGCTTGCACTGGGGTGTCTGGGCCCGGCACAGCGGGCAGTGGGGCCACCATGGCCGCCACTGCCTCCAGAGCCCCAGGTGCCTGCAGTTCTTTGTCCCCCGCTGCCGCCAGGCGCAGGCCACCCACCTCGCATTGGTTGGCAATGTGCACCTGAGAGGAGAGGCAGGTTGAGGCAGCACCCAGGCTCCCTCTTGCATCTCCACCAGTGGCAGCCAAGACACCCAGAGCACCCACTGTGCCCCAGAAGGGTGCTCTTAGCCACAGCACTCATCCCAGCTGCCAAGGACAGGCGGTCAGCTTCTCGCCTCATTAAGTACCTAGTGTGGCTTCATCCTCTCAGCGAGCTAGGGAGTGTGCACAATTCTACCGCCCCCAGGGTTCGGAGAGGGCAAGTGGCTAACAAAGAGCACCGCGGTGCTCACCCGAATCTGACCCATCCCAACTGGCCCGCACTGCCTCCCTACCTGCCCTCGCAGCTCCCCTTGGGGGCTCCCCTTGGTGGTGATCAGCAGGGAGGCAGAGCCCTGAGCCAGGTGCCGCAGCAGCTCGGGCTCCAGGTCCTTCACCACACCCTGGGCCTGGCAGCAGACAGAAGAAGGGACAGAACAAGGCACTCTCGGACTAAGCCTACCATTCCCAGTTTCTCAGGTAAGGAAACTGAGACTCAGGAAAGTTAAGTAAGGTCTCCAGAGAAGCAAGCCCATCAGCAATGGTGTAGAGTTCAGAAGCCTCAGGTCCACGGCAACCCAGCCGTGTCAGGAGCTTAGTCCATCCCACCCACCCCTTGGAGGTCCAGGACATTACACCCTACCCACGAGATCCCAGCAGAGTAGGATGCAGGTGGGTAAAGGGATACTAAAAGGCTGAACCAGATTCGTACCCAGGTCTGCCTGACTCCTGAGGCTTGCCTGCTCTCTGTTTCCCCTGCCCAGGCCCACAGAGCCTTTCATGCTAAAAAGCAGCTATTTTCCAAACTGCCTCCCACCAACACCTCCTCACCTCCGGGCCATAGAATCCCTTCAGCAGCCGCCGGGGCCCTGGCATTCCAGGAGGCCCAAGGAGGTGGGCAGTGATGGTGCCCTGTTCTGAGCCACCAAGCCCTGCCAGCAGCACTTCATAGTGCAGGTGACAGTGGGTGTCCAGGGAGAGCCAGGCGTGCCCTGCTGCCTGGCTCTGCACCGGGGGCAACACCAGGGCTCCTGCCAGGGGCACAGGCAGTGCTGGATCCAGACAGAGGAGAGATGGCTGATGAGAAGATGGCTGAGAGCAGCGACTTAACCCTAGCATTTCCCATCTCCCTCGGCACAGACTCCACAAACTAGCGGGCACTGTCCACAGGCCCAGGGCTGGGGAAGCAGCAAGGGAGAGGCCTGCACTGTGGTGAGAGGGACCATCTCCCGGCAGGGCCACCCTGAATATCCTCACCTTCTCCAGATGCCAACTGGAGCTCAGGTGCAGAGAAAGAAGTGCCAGGCTCTGG
Source organism: Bubalus kerabau (assembly GCF_029407905.1). Lineage (NCBI taxonomy): Eukaryota > Metazoa > Chordata > Mammalia > Artiodactyla > Bovidae > Bubalus > Bubalus kerabau. Next base: position 129,276,019 of record NC_073625.1, read on the forward strand.
CCCTCTGGCACCATCCCTCACATGCTTGAATTAGAGGACACCAAAGGTGGGGCAGACCCCTGGAGCACTCACTGTCATGGCGGGCGCTGTGCCCACTGTAGGGTAGGGCGGCCACGTGGCCCCGCAGCTCTCCATCTGGGAAGTCCTTGGTGCCCACGTTCAGGAACAGTTCATTCTGCAGCAGCATATGAGCCCCCCGGGCACCCAGCCCAGGGCAGATACCCACAGCCTGAGGGGGCAGGGAAGAGTGAGCCCTAAGTGCAGCCTGCCAGGCCCTGGATGAACCCTCCTCAGCTTTCACACGAGCCCAAGATTCTGAACCCTTTCCATGTTGCTTTGCATCCCCAGTAAACCCATACACACTGCCATACACCAGTAACTGGCTAAGAACCGGGCAGGCCCAGGTTCAAGTCCCTTCTCTGGTGCTTCCTACCTATGCAACCCACCTTGAGGAATTATTTAAGCTCTCTGATCCTTCTCTTCATCATCTGTTAGATGAGTAATGTGAGGGCCAAAAATAATGTAAGCAAGGCAACCAGTGCAGTTTGTGGCATACAGAAAGGCTCAATAAATGGCAGTCATTGCTATCATGTTTATTATTATATGATCTGCTGCACTGGCCTCCCTATGTAACTCCTTCCACTGGATACAAGCTTCCTGAAGACAGGAGCCACATCTGATTTTCTTTGTACTGCAGTCCTTAGCCCAAGGCTCACTATATAATGAGTCCAGTGAATCAACGCATCAGTGAGAGAGACTGCAAGTGAGTGAATAATACCAAACGTCCCTGCTCATCCAACATGGCTTCCCACGGCCCCCCAACACTGTCAACTCTGTTGCCTGGGCCCTGCGGCCCTGGTCTCCCTGAAGTACTCACCCTGTGTCCTCCCGGCTGGAGTCCAACCATGTGGCATAGGACCGTGTGCTGGTTCCTCTGTTGAGGCTTGGTCTCCAGCGTCATGGCCACCACCTCACTGCCTGTACCTACCACCTGTACCTGGAGGGCAGGAGTGGGGAGGGCAAATGAGACTAGCAGAGAAGGGCTGGGCCCTGAACCTTTGTAGTCTAAAGCCCCGCCCTGCCCTGCTGCCTTCTCACCTCCTGCACCGCCCCTGCCCCACCCCTGACTCTTACTTGGTAGATCAGGGAGCCGTTTCCTAGCAGTGTAAGGCTGGCTGAGCCCGCTGCACCCGTCTGAACTGGGATCAGGGCATCCGCCCCGCAAAGGACACTTTGCAGGACTGCAAAGGGGAGGGACAGGTGGACGCAGGCTTGCCCCACAGCCATTCACACCCCAGCCCCCAGGATCCTTCCTGTACCCACCCTGGCCCCTCCTCTGGCACTTTGCTGTGCCTCTCATTGTGTGTGCCCAGGGTGCCCGGCTTGACCCTGCCTCACCATCGCAGCTCTGCCTGGCTGCAATGTGTCCACTGATGCGTAGCCCTGGCCCACTTGCCCTCTCTAGGGCCATCTGCAGCTCCCCCAGCACCAGCCAGTCCATCTCCTGGGCTGTCAGGTTGGGCAGCACTTCAGCAAAGCCCGGTTCCTGGGGGCAGAGGAGGGTGCGGTGGGCACAGCAAGAGGCTAGAGCAGGCGGCAGTAAGAGCCAGACCCTCACTCACCTGGGCTGAGGCATTGGCTTGGAGCTCTCGCAGTAGCTTCCCCTGGTGTAGAATCTGGAGCCGCAGGGGAACCTGGGCTGGTCCTGCAACAGGCGCACACATGGAACCTCTGAAAGATGGGTGCTCTCCCTACCCTCCTCACGTGTCTGCCCCATCCCGCTTACCCCCACTCCTGGACTCCAGGAGCCCACGGAAGAGCAGCAGAAAGTGCAAGGAGTCCTCTGTGTCACTGAGAGTGAGTAGGGCGATGCCCCCTATGCCTGGCTGTGGGGGGCCTTCCAGGGTCAGGATGGCACTGAAGGTCTCTGGGGAAGAAAGGACCATGAGAGCCCATCAGAAAGTGCCCCCTCAGCTCACTCCATTTCTGGGGCCAAAAAGACTCTGAGCTTCACGTCCAGGAGCTGTTGGCTCCCCTCACCTGCAGCCAGGGCCCGGTGCCGAATGAGAGGTCCCCAGACCTCCCCTGAAGGCTGAGTGGGTGTCACAAGTGCCACATACAGCTGCTCTGCCCTAAGGAGTCGCAGGGACAACCGAGGCACTGCCCGCCACACCCCGCAGACCTGGAGCAGAGACACAAGAGGCCCTCTCAGTATACAGGACATGCCTGCTGAGAGGCCCATGTCTGGTGAGGAAGGAATATGGGAAGCTGCCCCCAGGCTCTCCTAGGACATGTAAGAAGGGGCCCTGGAACCAGATGCCAGGGTCCAAATCCCAGATCCTCCACTAACTAGCTGTATGACCTTGAACAAATCACATTCTGCTAGTGAGCCTCAGTTCCCTCATCTGTAAAATGGGCATCATCATGTCAGTGCCTCTCTCCCACTGGGCTGTTGTGAGGACCCAAGGAGGCAATGTAGAGCATGCTCTCAGCATAGTGCCCAGATGGGATAAGTACTCATAAATGGCATCGTCTCACCAGGCCATCTTGGGTGGGGGCTGCAGGGTGTTCAAACAGGATGCTGCCAGTGGAGTCAGAGAAGCGGATTCGGGTAGGGCGGTCCAGCCTGGTAATGAGCATCCCTTGAGCACCAGCTCTGAGCCTGGGCCAGAAGGCTGCTCCAGCCTCTCCAAATTCTCCCTCCCTGGCCCCCGCTGACCCCTCCTCCCTCCTTCCTCTTTCTCACCGCCGGTAGGAGATGGAGAACCGCAGACTGGAGCGCTGCAGCGACACTCGAGCCCGCGCCACCGCTTGCGACCTTGGCCCTGTCAGCAGCGCCACGAAGTCTGCGAGGGGAGGAAGATGTCCCTAGTTCCATCACCCGCTGCAGCGGCCCGGCGCCCGTCACAACCCCAGTTCCTACCCGGCCCCTGCCTACCCGTGTGGCCGTCTCCACGCCCCCGATCCTCAGCTCCTGGCTCCCCGCGGTCGCTGTAGCTTCGGTGCTCTGGGTCGCGTGGATACTCGAAGGCCAGGCCCGTCGGCTGCTTTTCTGGACTGCTGTGCTCTGCACCGGGGGTGGGGGACATGGGTTTCAGGTGGGCAAGGAGAGGGCCAGCTGACCGTTCCATTCCGCCCAGCCACGCATCTCGGCCCTGCCGCCCTCCCCTCTCCGCGGAGCCGGCCTTACCCTGGGGGCAGGTCTGGCAGCAGTGTCCAGGCAGCTGGCGCGGCTGCCCGCAGGCCAGGGTTGGGCACTCGGGTTTGATGTTCTTGCAGCTGACCCTGCCTGCGCCCCTTGCGCGGCGACCCCACTGAGGCTGCTCACAGAGAAGACGGAAACCCGAGGAAGGGCAAGACATCAATTGTTGAGAATCAAAGGCAAGCCGGGAAGGCATCGGACAAGGGCAAGGTCGGCCCACGGAGGCAAGAGTGCTCTGCTACCTACAAGCTGCGCGACTCTAGACAAGTTACTTAACCTCTCTGGGCTGTGCGGTCCCTATCTGGAAAACGGGAGTAATGATAGTCTCTGTCTAACGTGGTTGTACTAGGAGTTTAGCGAGAGATGAAATGGAGTTGGCTAAGAGCCTGACACATAGTGGACGATCAATAATAGGCAACACCTGAGACTTGAAGGGGGCGCTTCCTCTCCTCTATCCTCCCTCGTGCCTCCTCCGCCAAAAAAAATTATCCCAAATATCTGCAGACTGGCTTCTTTCTCTTCAGCAGCTCCGGGTCCATCCGACGTCCCAAGACCTCAGCGCTCCCCGACCCACAGGGCCCCCAGCCACAGCCATTGGGTCCACTCACCGCCTCGCAGGCGCAGAGCACGCAGCGCATCACCCCGAAGGGCTCCCCCAGGTCCGGGTGCCACGTCTCGTCCAAGGCATAGACCTTCCCGCCGAAGGAGCAGCCTGCGGGGACGAGCTTGGCTGGCGGCGGCTGTCCCGCTCCTGCCGTGTGCCCGCCCCGGGCGCTGCGGGCCGGGCCCCGGGTACCCTGGGCACCCCTCCGGGCCGCCCGCCGCGCCGAGCCACCTGCGCCCTGCGCCCCCTCCGGGCGGGAGCAGACTTGCCCCGAGCCGGACTCCCCACCCGCGCCTCCCCCGGGGCGCCCACCTACCTGCTGCTCCCCGAATGGGCAGCGGCTCCTTCTCGGGCCGGATAGGCAGCGCGGGGTGCTCGGGGCCGGCGCCGCGGGCCGGCCGGGAGCCGAGCAGCAGCAGCCCGAGGAGCAGCAGCGGGGCCGGCGGGGCCGGGAGGCTCGGCATGACGCGAACGGGACAGCTGGGGAGGCGGGAGGGAGGAGGGAGCAGCAGAGGGAGGAGGGAGACGCGAGGAGGGCCGGGCCGGGGGCGGTGCGGCGGGAGGGGGCCGGGGCCAGGGCCCGAGCGGTGCGGCGAGGGGCTCGTCGGGCGGCCGCGGAGTCGGCGCCGGGCCGGGCGGGGCGGGAGGAGCGGCCGGGAGGAGCGCGGGCGGGCGGGCGCTGACCCGGGCCGTACGCGGCTCTAGTGCCCCGGGCGCCGGCTCTGGCCCGTTTTATGCCCCGCGCCCGGCGCCCCGGCCGGGGGCCTCCTCCTCAGCAAACGGGGCGGCGGCGGCGGCTCGGCGAGGGGCCGGGCTGAGCCCGGGGGGTCCGGCCCAGCAGCAGCGGCCCGGATCGCGAGTGGGGGAGGGGAGGGAGGGGCTGGAACCGGGCAGGGGAGGAGGGAGGGGCTGTAGGGGAAGGGGGAGCGGAGGGGATAGGGGGAGGGGAGGGACCAGGGGGCGCAAAGCGGGGAGGAGAGGCGGATCTGGAGCACCCCCCACCCACCCACCCGCTGCCGGCGTCCACAGGGCAACTGGACCAGGAGGTGCGTGTCCGGCCCGGGATGGGAGCCCCAGGCCACGGAGGGGCAGAGACGGCCTGAGGCCTGGGCCGGCCACTGCGTTCAGACTGAGTTCCTGCCGGAAGGATGAAGAATTGTCTTTAAGGATGACAACGGGCAGGACGGGCCCATCAACTCATCTTCGCCTGTCTCTGGGCCCACCGCACCTCTCAAACCCCACACCACTCTCATTGCCCAGCCTGTGTCCCTACTTCCCCTATGAGATCTCTCCTCTTTCCTCTGTCCCTGGGATAGGAACTTAGCCAGAAACAGACTGTCTCCCCTTTCTGTCTGCTGACAGCGTTTCTCTCCCTACTATTACCTGTGCTCAGGCCCATCCAACCATCCTCCTCCCCAGCCTGACACACTTCCCCACCCTCTTCCTTCACCTGGGGGACCCTCTGCCTCTCCACCCTACCCACAAACCTCTTTTGTCTTGCTTTCCCAGGCATGACAGCCTCCCTGCCACGACAGCCTCCCTGCCACCTCCCACCCCCACATTCCCACCCCCACACTCCCACCATCCTCCCAACCATCCCAGCACCCTCCTTCTTAATCTTGGGAGGCATCTGGTCTGGCTGAACTGGAGAATTCCGGGATCTAGGCCATACTCCTTAGCAGAGAGCCCCATTCTTGGGAGGAGGAGCAGGAGAGAGCCTGAGGATGAAGTGGGGGGGTGGGGGAGGAGGTGGGAATAAGGTCAGGCCAGGAGGCCCCTGAGGACAGACTGTGGGGAGAGTGGGACTGAGGAGAAAGCAGAGGAACTAGAGCCAAGGCCAGTGGAAGAGGGGGGCCAGCAGGAGGTATTTGCGGGGGAGGTTCAGCAGCTGTCTTTCCTAAGACAGGGACACATGGGCCTGGTTATTCCTCTTGTCACATGTGGAGTGGTAAGAGATGGGAGAGGGAGAAAGACAGGGCAGGCAAACAGGGCCCTGGCACAGAGATAAGTGGGCTTAGCCATCAGAGCCATGGGGCCCCAACACCTGAACCCAGCTTAATCCAGCACATGCACCCCCTCACCTTGAAGTCCTCTCAAACTGTCCAGACTGCTTCCTGGAAACGCTGACCCTTGACAGGATCTTCTCTAATACAGGCAGTACCCACATTCCCACTGGAGTAGGAGGAACAAGACATGACCCCCAGTGTGTTATTGATGACGAAAGCAGGAAAGCAAGAGCCTTAACAGATTTTAGCAGCAGGTGTGTTGTCCAGGGAAAAGAAATTTGGACAGCCAGGAACCGAGAGACCCACCAGTCTAAAACCAGACCTCTGTACCTCTTCCTGAGGGGTGAAAATGTCCTGCCAGATTCCTCCTAGGAAAAAAACTGTTTCCCTCCCGTCTTCTCCCCTAGCCGGCTCCCAGATTTTCCAGCTCCTAGGAAGAGACAGATCCCCCTATTCAAATCCTCTGTGTGGTATGCGTGAGTGGGAAAGCTGGGCTCCATTAGTGAACCATGGTCCAGGCAGGGGCTCCAAGTCCTACGCAGGTGGGAGGAGAAAGCGTCACTTCCGGGGCCATTGCTTGTGTCTAGTGGCTCCCTGCTCTCTGATTGGGCAGAATTGGCCTGGGCAGGCGGGTGACCCCAGTGCCCCAGAGGGGCTGTGCCCCAACAGCCACCTGTCTTCCTACCCATCTGCTCCCCAGAGTGCTGCCTTCTCTGGACCTGAGTCCTGGAGCCCTTCTCTACCCGGTGAGTGGCAAGCCAGGTTTGGAGTTAAGTGAGGGTAGGAAGGACTGGAAAGAGGAATTGGGCTCTCTGCTGGGGGAGGGGGAGGCAAACTGGAACCTACAGGCACTGACCTTTGTCGAGAAGAGTGTGGCCTTCCCAGAATGGGAGGAGCAGGACAGAGCAGGGGTAGGGGGTGGGGTGCTGGGTTCTGAGGGACTGATAACAGACTTAGTGGAATACAGCACAGTCCTGGCTGGCCCTCAAGAAAGGGGACATGAACCCAGGGAGAAAACAAGAAAGAAGGTGCTTTTCGGACTTAGGGAACATGGCACCGAGGTGGACACAGCCTCAACCCCCATTCATACCCAGTCATTCCTAATGAGCTTAAGAGGTTCTGAATCCTGGGGCTGGGGAAGCTGGGCCAGGCAAGCCAGGGCACAAGGAGAGGGTAATGGGAGGAGGGCTCATGAATGTTGACAGACCTACAGGAAATCCCAATATTGAATCAGGTGCAGGCCTCTTTGCACAACTTGTGAAAGAAGAAGGAAGCCATGTGGGGGGTCCTGCAAAGGAACCGGAAGGGGTCTGCAGAGGGGGCAGGGAGGAAGGTGAGGGCTATGAGACCGATATGGTGGGTGTCTAAGGTGAGGTAAGCCCTGTAAGGCAGGCATCAGCTCACCCAGCAGGTGCTCATTCCTGGGCAACTTGCTTCAGGAAGGAAGTTCCAGAACTGTTAGCCCATCTCTTCTCCTTAAATAACCAAAGAAAAACCCCAAGAGGCTTTATGTGTTGGAGTAGATAGAAAAAGAATGAGAGGTTAATTTCTCCCACATCATCTTCTCAACCTTTTAATCACAGACTTTTAGTAGTTCATTTTTATTTTGGTCCAATTCCCCTCCTCAGCCCCACTCCCCAAGCTACCCCTGAGCTCATTGTATATGTTTGCTAGCTCCTGGTCCTGGCCCTGTAGCCATTTCCAATCTTTTCTCCAGGCTTGAGCCCCAGTGCGTCCATTCTCTATCCCCATTCCAGGTTTTCTCCAACCAAACAAGCAGAGTTGCTCAGATTTTGAGGCAGTTAGATGTGTGTGTACAAATTCTGCCCTGCTGCCCTTGGCGGGGGGCTGGGGCACCAGAGCCACCTCAGAGGTACTGAGGTACTCTGACGAAGAGGAGACACCATACGGTACAATCACAAGATGACTGGAACAGTCGGGGCTTTAGCAGTTCCAGGCTGGTCAGCATCTCACACCCTCCCAACGTCTGTTCCCCCAGCCAGGCAGAGTTTCATTTCCTTGAAACTCCATTAATTGTTCATCATTCCTGTCACTTGCAGGATAGGTTCTAAATCCTCCTCCTCCTTGGCCCACCTGTGCCCCACCTGTGCCCCGCCCCACTCTGCCCAAAAGTGCAAGAGCCCAAGCCGCCTCCATGGCCCCAGGACGGATTCAGGGGAGAGGCCCCATTCAGGGAGCCACTCCAAGCAGACAGCCTGGCCAGAATGGAGCTGACTGGTAAGAAAACCCTTGGGAGAACTAGGGCCAAATCAGAACCTGGTAGAGGGAAAAGAGAAAGGAAATGTGCCGTGGTGGTGGGATGAGGGGGAGGCGGCCAGTCTCCCAGGAATAAGGCCTCTGAGCAGCAGATTCCCTGGATTGCAGGTCTGGGTCCTAAATAGGAATTTCTGGACCGCCAACCGACAATGATTTCTTCCTTATCCACCCCTTTCAACTTCACCTCTCCTCATCTAAGAATTGCTCCTCGTGGTCATCCTTCTCCTAACTGCAAGAATAACTCTGTCCAGCCCGGCTCCTCCTGCCTGTGACCCTCGACTCCTAAATAAACTGCTTCGTGACTCCCATGTCCTTCACAGCAGACTGGTGAGAATCCCCAAGCACTCTCCCTTCTGCCCACTTAACTAGAGAGATACCCTCACTCCCACCACTCCCTCTCACGACCCAATCCAATCACTACCCTTCCAATATTGTCTTAGTAAGACCACCACCAACACCCCCTGACCCAATTACTACCCCTTTACAAGGATTATAGTTTATAGTCAAATGCTCTCTTAAAAGCTCTAGTCTGGCTGTATTACGCATGGAAGCCTATCCTGGTAATCGGGCCACCATAATGTGCCCTCTCCACCACCCCACCAATCTTTTTCAACAGAGCCAGTGTCCAGACATTAACCCTTTGTCCACACCTGTCCTTCTGCCTGCTGTGGACTTCAGCTTGGGAGAATGGAAAACCCAGACGGTAAGAAAGCCATCCTTTCCCTTGGTTTCCCTAATCCTGTCTTCATCTGTTTGCTACTGATTCCCATGAATTTTTCAAAATTTCTGAGCTCTCTTTTAAAAAGAGCTCCACTTCAACTTGGCCACCCTAACCCAATATACATTCTACTATGGGGATATCTTCTGGACAAGATGATGGCTTGTGGCCCAATATGTTAAATAGAGTCAAGGCTGACCAGGAAAAGCTGGATAGATGTCTCTCATGGCCATGCCTTTGACCTATTTCCATTCAACCTTTCTTTTTCTAAGGCAAGAAACAGTAGTCGATTTATTTTGTAGCATACTATTAGTCTCCTTGACCTTTAAATTCAGATTTTTCCCCTTTTTCAGCTTTATTGAGATATCATGGGCATATAACATTGTGTAAGTTTAAGGTAGTATACAATGTGTTAATATAATATACATATATTATGAAATGATTAACATTAGCTAATACCTGCATCACATCCTATAATTAATATTTCTTATTTATTATTTTGGCTGCACTGGGTCATCTTTGCTACATGGGTTTTCTCTAGTTACAGAGCAGGGGCTGCTCTCTAGTTGCGGTACACAGACTTATTGTGATGGCTTCTCTTGTTGTGGAGCACGGGCTGTAGGGCATGCAGGCCTAGGTAGCTGCAGCTCGAGGGCTCTAGAGCAGGAGCTCAGTAGTTGTGGCTCATGGGCTTTGTTGCCACACAGCATGTAGGATCTGCCTGGACCAGGGATCAAACCCATGTCCCCTGCATTGGCAGGTGGATTCTTAACCACTGGACTACCGGGGAAGCCCTAATATTTCTTTTTTGTGGTGAGAACATTTAAAATCTACTCTCTTAGCACATTTCATGGAGAAGGAAATGGCAACCCCCTCCAGTATTCTTGCCTAGAGAATCCCGTGGACAGAGGAGCCTGGTGGGCTGCTGTCCATAGGGTCGCACAGAGTTGGACACAACTGAAGCAACTTAGCATGCATGCATGCATGCATTGGAGAAGGAAATGGCAACCCACTCCAGTATTCTTGCCTAGAGAATCCCAGGGACAGAAGAGACTGGTGGGCTGCCATCTATGGGGTCACAGAGTCGGACACAACTAAAGTGACTTAGCAGCAGCAGCAGCACATTTCAAGTGCACATAATTCAGTATTATGAACTGTAATCACTGTATATTAGACCCCCAGAACTTATTCATCTTAATCTGTTCAACCTTAAGTTGGTGTGAAGAAGCAAGACGGATCTATCATCCTCTGATGACACAAAACTGGGAGGCACAGCTAAAATAACAAAAGACAGAATGAAGGTTCAAACCGATAAAAGGCTAGGTCAAAAACAAAGATGTATATAACAGATGCGTATAAAACTCTGGATGTGTGAAGTAACTGAATAAAATCCGCTTCCAACTTTCAGGCCATAGTTGACCCTGCTTCCCTCACATAAATTTTTAGCCCTAGTACTTACTATGAAACAGACCTGGGAGGGTTGGATTGCCTCAAACTTACCACTGTAATATTACCGAAGCAGCAGCTACTTAAAAAGCTAGAGATCCTAGGTGGCTTTAGATGTTTAACATCCACTATGTAGAAACATTCCTAAAAAGCTCTATTCTGAGTGGACTGCACATTTAAAAAAAATTTTATTGGAGCATAGTTGCTTTACAATGTTTTGTTAGTTTCTGCTGTACAGCAAAGTGAATCAGCTACACATATACATATCCCCTGTTTTTTGGACTTCCTTCCCATTTAGGTCACCACAGATCATTGAATAGAGCTCCCTGTGCTATACAGTAGGTTCTCATTAGTTATCTATTTCATACATGGCATCAATAGTGTATATGTGTTAATCCCAATCTCTGAGTTCACCCCACCCCCCATCTCCCCCTCGGCATCCATAGGTTTGTTCTCTGTGTCTGTGGACTACACTTAAACTACTGCACCGAGTACTAGCTATCCTCTTTTAGGTGCATGCTCATGTACTCAGGGGCCCATATTAAACTAGCATGTCAAAGCAACCTGAACAGTGAGAGGTTGGAAAATATGTTATGTGAGGAACTGTTTAAAAAAATAATAAAGCTCATGTGATGGGGTTGGAGAAGAGTAGCTGTCTTATGGCAGAGCACAAACTGCTTTAGTCTGAGACTGAAGAAACCTACTAGAAGGGAGTACTGCTGACCAGGTCAGCTCCTCTGCCCTCAAGACACCTAGAATTCCCTCGCTTCCCTCAGGTCTTCTGGGGACCGGGCCAGGGAGGAGGGGCAATTGCTAGTGATCCCTTGCAGATTCTGTTCTGCCATTTATCAGTAAGTCCCTTCCCTTCATCTTTATAATTTTTACGATGGTCTCGTATCTACATTAACTTTTTAAAAATCGTATGATCCTAACATTCTGTAGAAGGAAGACTGGATTTACAGCACTAGATCCAAGAGGTAAAAGCTATAATAGGGCAGATTACAGAATAATGCAAGAACGGGAATAAAAATAAAAAGAGCTTTTCTTACTGAAATTACGTGTTAAGAGCCAGCTGGGTTACCGGACACTGGAGTTATTCAAGCAGAGGCTGATGACCAATTGTCGGGAGACTGAAGGAATTCCTGTGCTGGGTGGGACCTAGGTCCTGTCCAATTCTCAGCTCCTATGATTCATTCTGCTGGCTGCTCTTACAGGCTCCCCACCCGCCATTCGAATACCCTTTGAAGCTGTCCGCTTCTCTCTTCCATCTCTTTCCCAGGAGCAGACCAAAGCACAGGACGTCCTGGGAACCACGACCCTTCTGCTGGAAGCAGTGATGGCAGCGCGGGGACAGCTGGGCCCCACTTGCCTCTCATCCCTCCTGGTGCAGCTTTCTGGGCAGGTCCGCCTCCTCCTTGGGGCCCTGCAGGGCCTCCTAGGAACCCAGGTAAGTCCCCAGTCAAAGGAATTAAGAGAATATTTCTTTTCTGACTCAGTCCCCTTAGAAAATTCTGGAAATCCTGAGGGTGGAAGAGCTGACCTGCTAAGGAGTGCATCCTCCCAGTCACAAAGCCTGGGTTCTGGCACCTTATCGTCCCCATGAAGACAGGCAGGCATGATATCTAGCCCAGGTCTCTGGCCTCAGGCCCATCCTCTGCCCTCAGCTTCCTCCACAGGGCAGGACCACAGCTCACAAGGATCCCAGTGCCATCTTCCTGAGCTTCCAACAGCTGCTCCGAGGAAAGGTGCGCTTCCTGCTGCTTGTAGTGGGGCCCAGCCTCTGTGCCAAGCGGGCCCCACCCGCCACAGCTGTCCTGGGCAGCATCTCTCCATTGCTCACACTGAACAAGCTCCCAAACAGGACTTCTGGATTGTTGGAGACCAACTCCAGTGTCTCAGCCAGAACTACTGGCTTTGGACTTCCGAACAGGCTGCAAGGATTCAGAGCCAAGATTCCTGGTCTGCTGAACCAAACCTCCAGGTCCTTAGGCCAAATCCCTGGACACCTGAATGGGACACAAGGACCCTTAAGTGGAATTCATGGACTCTTTCCTGGGCCCTCACCCAGGGCCCTAGGAGCCCCGGATATTCCTCTGGGAACTTCAGATATGGGCTCCCTGCCACCCTACCTCCAGCCTGGAGATTCTCCTTCCCCAGCCCATCCTCCCCCTGGACAATACACACTCTTCTCTCCTTTGCCAACCTCACCCATCCCCACGGTCCAGCTCCAACCCCTGCTTCCTGACCCCTCAGCCATCACACCCAACTCTTCCAGTTCTCTTCTAGTTGCAGCCCACTCTCACTTCCGGAATCTGTCTCAGGAAGAGTAAGGTACTCAGCACTGCCAACGTCAGCCTCCACGTAGTCCCCTTACTTGTAGGAGAGGCCCTGGGAGACAGCTGCAGCTACACAGGCATACCTCATTTTATTGCTCTTTGTAGATATCCTATTTTTTACAGATTGAAGGTTTGTGGCAACCCTGTGTTGTCAGATGATGATTAGCATTTTTTAGCAATAAAGTATTTTTTAATGAAGGTATGTGAATTACTTTTTTAGACTTGATGCTATTATACACTTAATAGACCACAGTATCATGGAAACATGAAGTTTATATACACTAGGAAACCAAAAACAAATTGTGTGATTTGCTTCCTGTGATATTCACTTTATTGTAGTGGTCTAGAACTGAATCTACAAGATCCACGAGGTAGGCCTTTATCAGATTTCCTGCTTTCACCTGACACCCAAAGTCCTGGTGAAGGGGGACATGCAGGACAGAAAACGTATAATTTTTTACTATATGCCAAAAAACTTCAAAAGCTATTTTTTAAACCATCAATAATATTCACCAGAGCAGTTAGTTATCTCTGGTCTATTTTCTGCACAAATTTACAGCTTACTAATTCTCTATATATTTTTCATGTGATAATTCTGCAAAGGCCTGACCTGGCCTAGCTTCTGAACAGAGGTAGAACTTATCTCAGAGAAAAAAAGCCTGTGTTTTCTGCTCAGAACTAAGGTTAGTCTCTCTACTCTCTTTACTATCATTTTTAATGGAGCTCTCATCCCTTTTTCTTAGGAGACCCTTACTCTTGAGAAATGAAGGAGAGGTCTCTCAGAAAAGTTCCTCCATAACAGACAAAACTGAAAGGGATTAAATAATGAAGAAACGAGAGGACCCAAAGCTACCTGAAAAGCGAAGGGAAGATGTTCTCATGGGCAACAGATCCCTCCCCCCCAACCCCCCACCCTGAGAGATGCTAACAGGAAGCTCTGGACAGCCTTACACCCCAGGTAAGGCTGTACAGATGGGGTCAGTCAAGACGAGATGAGACTTGGATGTGACAGCTGAGCAAACAGCCAGCGCTTCAGCAGCTCAGCAGGAAGCTTCGCCAGGCGCAGGTTCCTGCCTCCCTCCTGTGGAGGTCAGGGGGAAATGCAGGAAGTGGCTTGAGTCAGTCTCCTAGGGCTCACACAGCAGGAGGGGCAAGTACAAGTTGAAGGCTCATTTCCCAATTCCCAGAAGTATATACTATCTGAAAAGCAAACCTGTGTGACCACCATAAACTCTGCCTGGGGATGTCTAGAAAAGAAGCTAAGCTTACAGGGCTTTTTGAATAAATGTCACCTTGGTACTTAGGAAGAAGTTTACTTTGCCCCCAAACACTCCACTGCAAAGGTCAACACTACCTCCAGAGGCTCCTGTAGGAAAGCTATTGGAAGCTTTTCCCCTCCCACTTCAAACTCCCCAAAAGACAGCAAAAGCTACCATTAGGTAGAGGAGCCAGAAACCTAGGGTTCCAAACACCACAAAAACCCCAGGGTCATTAAGGCATTCCAAAACAACAGAGTGAAAGCCCCATGTCAGGAACTTAATGCACATGACCTTAACACTCACACATCCCTATAAGGTGGGTTATTAACATCTCTGCTTTACAGATGAGGAGCAAGTTCCCAGTGGTTTCATAGCCTGTGAACAGGAAAAGAAACACCCTACGCTGACTTAGTCTGGAGCCCAAATGCTCCCCAGTGTGGTGCACTGTCCAATGTATCAGTGTCTCTATCGGAAGAAATTTCCAAGTCCTTAGAGAGGACACATCAACAGTTAAAACGAGTTCTGAGTAGAAACCAAAGCTCTTGGTGGGGTGACCAATTTAGGCATCTCCAGGTGTTGTTCCCCACACCCCCGTCCCCCACCCCGCCGCCCACTTCATGGACAGAACAGTTGCAATGGAGGAAAAAAATCAACAAACGCACAAAGCTCAAAAGTGCTGTCCAAATCTCAGATGGTGACAATTTCTGCATAGAAGAGAATCCATTTATCCACACTACAAATTCCAATGTGGAGTCAAGGGAATGGTGAGTGGAAATTTTAATTTACTGAAATATTAAAGGAGGTTAAATCTAATGATCAAATGAAACACTTCATGGTACATGAAAGCCAGCACCCAGTACATGACACGCGAAAGGGACCGAAGACAAAGAAAAGTTTTCAGCACAGTCAGCTGAGAGATGAAGATGGCAAGACTACAAAAAAGTAAATAGCCAGAAAGCTCCAGGCGTCCAGGGCTGGCATCTGACTTACCCTGGGGCAAATGCAAACAACTCATGGCTGCTCCAGTGTAAACTAACTCGCCTCTATTGAACATCTAACCCTTCATTCTATCTGGCTGATGGTCTGTCCCTTTCTCCCTTTACAGAAAAGACAAAAAACTGTTACAACGAGGACACTCTTATCTCTATTCAACTGTATGCCAGCTGTCTTTCTTCTGCCACCCCAGGGCGGCTAGGACAGTCTGCTACCCAACAAACCATTATTGGTAATTAGGTTCCTTTCTTACCTAAATCCATCCTTCTCCAATCCCTACAAAAAAAATTTTTTTGACTGCATGGAAAAGGTCCTAGGATTCCATAAAAATTCACCCCAACTCAATTCATGTCCTATTTCCCTCTCCCCTCACTCTCCCCCTCCCCAAAGTAAAGCAAAAGAAACATCTTTTCTCCCCCACCCCCCTTCGGAGGCCATTCATTTTCAACCCATTTATCTAAATACTATTCCTAACACCTCCAGTAAAGACCTGAAAAAGATGGGGAAGGAAATACCCCAGGAATCCCTGCAGGACGACCAGCTCCCATGGCAAAACTGGGAAATCAAAAGAGACAACGGCTTAATATACACAAAAATCTTTCTGAATTGCTACCCTGAACTTCCCAGGGGAAATCAGGGTCCCATGTACTTTCTGAGACCACAAATGCCAGGCTGAAGACCGAGCTCAGATGCTGGAGTCCTTGCAAGCATCACCACTGCCTCAACTTTGCTCTCCCCCCTACTGTTAAATTAGTGACTGCAGTCAGGCTAATGTATTGTCCAGGGCACTGGCACTGAACTGCCAACCTAATTGGTATTGCTGCCCTGTCCATTTCACTGGTCTGTGTGGCAGCTCTCTGTTCCGTGTCACTGGTGAAAACCACTGCCACTTACCCTCCCTCCAGGTCACCACTAGAATGTAGAACAGAGCTAGCTCATCCACCTGCTTCCACAACCACCAGATAGTTCTGGCTCTCCTCTTCAGAGTCGTGTCCCATGTTTGTGTCTAAAAGCCTCATCTCAAAGCTTCCACAAAAATGATGAATGCATCCAGGCTATGCAGGCAACACATTCAAGTCAACGTGATCTGACTTCCTGAGAGACTGAAAATGTTGGAAGAACACGAGCAAGGCTCCTTGCCTATTCAAAGTTCTATGCCAAATGGGTGGTGCCCTCAGGAGTCAAAAGCACAACACTTTCTCTCCTACACAGAAAATCACCTTGGAGGGGAAATGTTGGGGATGGTCAGCTAGGAGCCTGAGATAATCCTGAACCCAGATACTGAAAGGTTGGGATAGATCCTGTTTTGACCCGTGATCATCTGGCTGTGGGCCAGAAACATAATGTACCACAAACAAGTTGAAAAAAATGATTTTAAAATGGGAAAACCTTTTTTAAAAAGGAAGGAAAAAGAGTCTGAAAAAGTAAAGTTTAATTTAAAAAATCATGTACATAAAACAGCTACTGATTCATCTTAAGCTCTCCCACTGGGTCTTTCACAGGCAAGTCAGTTTCCCACTGAGTCCAAACCTCCTAAAGATGCACCCACAGTGGACAGAGAGCCAGCCCCTTTTGAACAGGTGAACAACAGCAACTGCTATTCGGGCTTGAACTGACATCCAGGACCTGAGTGACTAAGCAGCAAGGCTAGCTTCCTGGGTGGTTCAGAAGGCCAGTTTCTTCATGAGCAGGTACACTCTGGAGTCCACTTCAAATCCATGCAGGTTGTTGGCATCACCCTGCAGCCTCATGAGCAGGCCCCCATAGGACACGTAGGCAGAGCTGAAACAGAAGACCCAGTCCCGTCAGTCTGAGTGCCAGAGCAAAAACTACTCAGCTACTCTCCATGCCAGCCTAAGAAAAAAAGGCACCCTTCTAGAGTTCAGTCATTAGGAACCAAATTTCAGACAAAGATGATGGCACAGATATGTGCAAGGCAGTGTTTTTTATATCAGAAAGGTGGAAAATACTCCATGCCCAGAATAAGGTAAATGGTCAAATCAATAAGATACATCCATTTACTGGAATGTTACACAGCTATAAAAATGTTTAGGAATTAAAAAAAAAAAAAAGTTTAGGAAAAGCTTTAAATTGACATGAGGAAACATGTTTTACATAACATTAAGCAAATGAAACAGAACAAAACATTGTAATAAATAACATGATCTCAGAGAAAAAAGTACATAGGAAAAAAACCTAGAACATTCAAGAATGTTTACGTAGAAGATTCCCTCTGGTTATAGAATTATAGGTGACTTTTTTCCTTCTTCATATTACTTTTCTGCTTTTCAAATTTCTTGCAAAGGGCACATATTGTTTTAATAAGGTTTTAAAGAAAAGGAAAAAATAGTTGGGCAGAGAAACCAAAGAACTAGGGATTGGATTGCAGAGTAGCAAAACACACACACACACACACAAACAAAAAAGCCTAGCAGTTTAATCACTTATGCTGCATTTAGTTCTTGGAGAAGTAACATTCCTTGGCATTTCACTCAGCAAGATTAACAGTTTCTCATTTAGATCACAGGCCTTAAGATCCTGACAGAGGGCAAACTGAGCAGCCTACATTTCGGACTGAAACTGTTCCCAAAACAGTTCCTTTCTGAGTCCCGCTAGGTCTGAGGTGCTTGAAGAAAGAAATCCAGGGAGCCTGAGGATGGTCCAGATTTTCAAAGCATAGCCCAAATTCTCACAAAATGAGGAGGGAAAGGGCTCTCACAAGACCGCGGAACTTACAGGCGTGTTGCTGCTTCAGTAGAAGTTTCGTCTCCCTCAATCCTGTACACTTTCCCATACATGACATACTCAAATTGGTCAGCCCTGTGGAACAACAGGGGCAGTTATTCTTAAATACAGTTAACAAAAGTAAGAGGCCCTTTAAAAACAATGGTAACTAGTAACTATATGCCAGCATCATAACACCAGGTACTTTCTAAACGTGATGTCATTCAATCCTCACGGCAACCTGTGAACTAGGTATGACCATCACTGTTACTGATGAGAAAAAACTAAGGTTGAAGGAAGTTAAGGTTATTCAACAAATAAGTGGTAGAGCTGAGATGTGAACCGAGTGGGCGTCCGAAGCCTTTCCATCACACTAAACTCCCTCCCAAGACACAAGGCCCACAGAGCCTAGGTCATTCAGTGCTCATTTCCTCCACTATCAAAAAGCGACAACTCACACTGTAATCACTGCCTTGGATAAACACCTGGATGTCTGGATTCTCAAGTGCTGCAGTTTCCTTAAGCTAACACAGAGTCTGCTGATAATCATTTATTTCATGAATTAAGTAAGGGTCTTTCTATACGCCTATCTACTTAGTCCTCAGGCACATTTCAGGTGCTCCCTTTTCCACCCCCTCACCTGGAAGGCCTATCATCTGTGGGGTTGTATTCACCATCATCCAGAGTACCATCTTCATATAAGGTACTGGCTATGACCAACCGGAACTTGTCACCTGAAATAACAGCGGTATCAGAGGGTGAAGAACAACTGAGATGGCAAAAAGCCTCCTGCTGTTTGTGTTCAATACTTACCCAAGTCTACAGGGTAAATCTGAATGTTTACATCAAGGATGAGGTCCATCTTGAAAGATTCACTCTCACAATGCAGCCGAGACACTGGAGGGGAAGAGTGGCAGAAGTTAATTGCCTGTGGCCCAGAGCAGACCCTACAGGGCAGGGCAGACAGGTACTTCAGGGGACTGGATGCAATAGAATACTCAGTCTAATGCAGTCTGTATCCACTGGCCTCTCATCTGCTCTCACAGAAGTGCAGGCTCAATCAGAATCACACGTGCAAGAAGGAAAGGGGAGACAACCTGTGGCCAGTGGGCAGAATCCACAGAAAAGAATCAAACATCCTCTGGCAATAAATAATATCCAGGTTCTAGACCAACCTAGGTGATTAAGAAACAACCTGATTTGGGGCAAGGTATTCATTCATCCTAAGGTTTCCTATTCCTGTGTCAGGTGCTGTGCTAAGGGGATTGATTATCAAGATGTGTAAGAACTGGTGTTTGTCCCGAAGAACATATCAGTGTTCAGGCAAAGGAAGAGACACCCAGGTCAATTATTGATAAATGACAGAAGAAAGAGGTGTATACCAAGCAGTCAACTCTTAAACTCTGAGAGGATTTTACAAACAGCTAAAGATTCTGAGGAATGGGATGTGAAGTCGGATTATTCACTGCACAACCTTGGGTGGGCTGCTTAGCCTCTCAGAGCAAAATGGGTAAGACACCGCCTACTCTTGGAAGAGAATGTGAGACAAAGTGTGTGTGAAGTGTACAGTACAGCGCCTACTCCAGAGTGGGGAGCGATTAGAAAAGATGCCTGGAGTCCACCAGCACCAGGAGAAAAGGCCACCCAGGCAGCGAGCACAGCTTGTGTGAAACCAGGGAGAGCTCGGGAGTCTCCGTTTTCTTATCTATAAAATTATTTCTCGAGAGAGGTCCCCACACCAGGACTGGCCGCTAGGGAAAGGCCACGCGAAAGTGGGTGGACAAGCGGCCTACGGGCGTGTACCCGAGGAGATTAGCCCCTTCCCCGAAACCGCCCCTCCAAACCTTGCTTACCTCGGTCAAACTTTTTGCCTTCCGGGTCAATGTCTTTTACATCAAAAATATCCTCAAACAGGATGCCCGCCATGGTGAGGGGGCCACGAGAGTAGTAGAGGGACTGAGCGCGCGACCACGACGACTAGGGGTAGCGCACCCCCTTGCGTGGAGGAAAAGAGAGGCGCTAAGAAGACTCCGCGCTGGAACGGCCGCAGCAAAGGAATAGAATAACGCATGCGCACAGACGAGCTGTAACGCAGCCACTTCCGCTGCCTAGCTCTCAGGGCTTCTTAACTTCCGCCCCGAATGATGGTTTCCCAGAGGTTGCAGAATTGAGGGCTGGTTTCGGGTCCAGAAAACCCCGCCCCGGGCGGCGACACGATGGGTCCCACCTCCGACCGAGGTGGCGTCGCGTCCGGCTCTCTCCCGAGGCTCTACTGCGCCCTCTTCAGAAGCCGGGTCTGGAAGGCTGGAATGCTCAAGGGGCCTGCCCCAGCCAGGGACCTTGATCCTTGGCCCAGAGAAGCCCGGCCCGAGCCCTACCCTGCCGGTCTGCATGCCCGCCGAGGGCACGTCTGCACGGAAAGCGAGGGGAGCAGCACCCCGCCCCAAGGGCGCTGGCCTGACTGGGCGCAAAACCCAGCCCTTCCAGCGGGCACCCAGGCCGGCCCGGGCCGGCTCGTCCCAGCTGGATGTCACCTGAGCCGGGCCCCTCCAGTTTGGGAACTTGCCATGATGTCACCATGGGGAAGAGGAAAGCCTGCACCGTGCCCTTCCCTGCTCTCTTCTCTCACACCGCCCCTTCAGCAGGACATTAACCCCAAACCCACTGCCCTCCTCGAGCCCTGCCCCTTAAAGCTCTGTTTTCCGCTACCCCGGTCCTCTCCTTCTAGGAAAGCTCTACGTGCTTCTTCATCCAGGCACTACCCTGTCGTACAGATGCCACCTCTTTCTTTACATTGCCCCTTCCTCTAGGGTGCCAGCTCTCACATCGGCCCCCTCCTGGGCACTGCTCCCTTACCCGGGAGCCCCCTGCGACCTCCCGCGCGCCCCTTCACCCCGGCGCTGCCTCCTCCTGCACACTGCCTGTTTCCTGGGCACTGGCCTCTCCTGACACTCTCCCTGACGCTGCTCATACACCAGTGCTCACCCCCTCTGCTCTGTCCTCCGGACCCTCATAGAGAACGCAGAGCCCCAGCAGGCCGTGTTCCCTCATGGCTGATAGACGTCAGCACCTACTCCGGTTTCTCTTTGGGCCCTGCCAGGGAGAAGCGACCTCTGTCCCCACCACGCCCGCCTCCCAGGCACCTAGACCTCCCTTCCCTCGGGCCTCACCCATTCCCGTTCCCTCCCCATCTCCACCCCAACCCCCGCACTACCCGAAGGCCAGGTGGCTCAAAGTGCACCTCCTTGGGGGTGCCCCTGGGGGACCCGCAAAGAAGGGAAGGAGAAAGGAAGGGGATGAGAGAGACCGAGGGTCCTAGTTCCAAGCCACCCCCGTTTCTGGGTCTAGCGACTCCCTCCGAGTTCCCCACTAGTTGTTTTTCATCCCCCAGCAGAGCACAGGGACCTTTCCTGGCCAGTCAGCCGTTGGCCCCTCCAGAGAAGCAAGAGAGGGGACCGCCGCTGAGGAACTGGGACCGAAATCTGATTTAGACGGCTCGGCAGCCCACCGCCCCAGGCCCTACCGAGCCCCGGCCTGTCCAGCCCCTCCCGACCCGGCGCGCAGAGCCGCAGCCGTGGTCCGGCCCCTCCACGTGCCAGCGGACCCGCCCCCGCCCTGGCCCGGGACGCCCCTCTCGGCCACCGGCCTCCACCGAGTGGGGTCGCGGGCTCGCGCGTTGCCCGCGCCCCCTGCCGCCTCTCCAGAGCCCGGGAGGCGGCCCCTACGCGGACCCCGGCCAGGCAAGGCCCGCTCCCTCGGAGGGGCCGGCGGGCGGAGCAGCGCGGAGGGCACCGCCCTCGGCCCGCCCGCCTAGGAGGGGACGCGAGCGGGAGGCTGTGCCAGCGGCGCCCGCCCGGGGCCCGCCGCACTCTGCACTCGGCCGCCCGGGCTGCGGGGACGGGACAGCTGTGGGCGCGGGCTCCGCGGGCCGGGAATCGAGCCGGGCCAGAGCCCGAGCCGCGGCGGGAGGCCAGAGGGCTGTGAGCGGAGATGGCGGCGGCGGCGGCGGGGCCGGCGGCGGAGGAAGGGATGGAGCCGCGGGCGCTGCAGTACGAGCAGACCCTGGTAAGTGAAGCCAGCAGAACCCTGAGGAATGTGCTCCCAGACCGCTGCTCCCAGTTACCTGTGGAAGCGACGAGGTCTGGGGGGCCTAACCTAACCCCGTCCCGCCCTCTGACTTGGGGAAACTGAGAGCCTGAAGGGCTAAAAGGTGGGAAGCTGCACGCAGGTCTCTGGCTGAGACTGGGGGCCTGCACAGGACAAGGACTTCAGGTGCTTGTCCTAGTTGTCCTTCCCTCTACTCCCCCCCAGCAACGTTTTCCTTGCTCCTCCCCACCACCACCTGGGGTCAGGGCTCAGCACCCCACTACCCCTTCCCAGCACTACTCACACCCTTGAACATTCTCTCTCTCCGCTGTATCTCCACCATCCAAAGACGTTCTTTCTGTCTCTACTTTGTGCATGGCACGTGCTAGAAAGATGATCAGACCCAAACCCATCCCTGGCCCTTACCGCTGGAGTGGCTGGCAACCCAGCATGGGTAGGAATCCTTCAGTTGATTCTTTGGGGAAAAAAAGGTTACCTGCTACCCTGGGGGACAGGAGCTTTACAGGAGGATGGGTCAAGCAGGAATGGGTGTGGGAGTTGGGCCTTTTGTCCAGGCTGACTCTGGGTGTCCAGCCCCTACCCACCCCAGGGCGGGCCCTCAACATCATTAGAAGCAGGGGTCCTGGGGGTCTGAGCTGACTCACAGCCACCACTGTAACTTCAGTGTTTGAGAAACCTTTTGCCTCTGCTTGTCACTGGGGTGGGGGACCCAAACTCTAGGGAAGGGAGTGGGTCCTGTAGCTCGTTTCTATCAGTGTGGGCTGGAATTTGCCCAGGAAGGAGGCAGGGAAGGTACTTCTCCAGGAGGAGGGGGCCTGGGCTGTATCGGAGGCAGGGAGGTGCCCAGTTATAAGAGTGACTGGATGAAACAGGATGACAGGGAGAGGTGGCAGGGTTGGGGTGAAGCAAGGGGAGAGGGGTAAGCCTTTGCACAGCCTGGGATGTGTCTGCCAGTCTGCATGGGCCAAGAATGGGGCATTGGTCAGGGTAGCCAGGCACCAGCCACGTCTCCTTGCCTGGTCTCTATCTCATCTCTGGAACAGAGTTCTCAGGGTCAGGCTCTCTCCTGGGCACTCCCTGCTCCAGCCTCTCCCCCTGGTCCTTCTGATCCCTTTGTCTTTCTCTCACACACTCACCTCCCCCTCCTATGCTGTCCGCCTCTTATACTCTATTCTCTCTCTTCTCCTCCTCCCTTCTTCCCCTCTAGTCTCCTTTCTCTTCTGTGCCCCCTCCCAGACTCCCCCACCCACCCACCTCTTTCTCCTCTCTGGTTCCCTCTCCTCCTTTTCCTGCTCTCTATCACTCTCTCTCTCTGTGTATCTCTATCTTTCCCTCCCTCCACTCTCCCCTCCAAGCCCCAACAGGAGCCCTTTGTGTCCCGAAGCTCTGCGGGTGGCAGCCGGAATCTACTCCTCCCCACCCCCCAAACACTCGCCCAGCTTGGCAGGTCTAGCCACTGCTCGGCCACTCTCCCATCCCATCACCCCAGCATCCACAGTCACAGCCAAGCCATCAGCTTCTGCTGCCCCTAACCCACCACGGGTCTCAGGGCAGCTCCAGAGTGGGGCTGAGGTCACCAAGTACTCTCTACCCACCCAGAGAGACTTTCCACTCCCAGCTGGGCTGACAGGCTGGGGTGGGAGTGGAGAATGGGGACAAGGGGATTAGGGTGGGTGGGAGGGGGGCAGCTGAGTCGGTCACAGGCCAGAGGCCCAGCAGGAACGTGATAAGGATTGGGGCCCCGCCTGTTCCTAGGCCCAGCTCAGCTGCCCCCAGTTCCATGAGGCCCTTATTGTTACCCATGTGCCCTTGACCATCCTCTATTCTCTGACCTTCCCTCCTCCCACTTGCACCCTGCTTTAGGTTTTTCCATCTTTTCCTTCTCTGGGGCTTTCCCTCCCACTCCTCCTCTTTTGCTCCCCGCCTCTCCAGGCTTGTGAGAAGAGGACCGATTATTTTGCCACCCCCAGAGCTGTGTCCCTGTACCTTGGCTGTCCCCATCACTCCAGCCAGAACAGCCCCCACAATCCACAGTGTGCATTGTTCCCACACCCCAAGCCAAAGTGGGAAACATGGGTTTAAAAAGGGGTACATAATGTGGGGGCTGGGAGAAGGGGAGTTGAGGCCCCAGGAGCCCTCCCTGCCTCCCCACTCTGCCCATGTCTAACCCCTATCTCCTCTATTACTCAGATGTACGGGCGTTATACTCAGGACCTTGGGGCCTTTGCCAAAGAGGAAGCTGCTCGGATCCGCCTGGGAGGGCCTGAACCCTGGCGGGGTCCACCTTCCCCTCGGGCTCCCCCAGAGCTCCTGGAGTATGGACAGAGCCGTTGCGCCCGATGCCGCAGTGAGACCTGGGTTGGGGCAGGGGACTTGGCCGAGCTGTGCTGAAGGGGACAGAGGCCGCTCAAGCTGCCCGGGAGGGGAGGGGCGGGGGTGGACAGGGGTAGGTATGCTTTGGTGCCAGCGTCCCTTTCTTCCCTCGCCTACTCCCAGTCTGTACCGTACACTGCCATAAGTTCCTAGTGTCCAGGGTTGGTGAAGACTGGATCTTCCTAGTCCTGCTGGGGCTCCTCATGGCCCTGGTCAGCTGGGCCATGGACTACGCCATCGCTGCCTGTCTGCAGGGTGAGGACGAGGGCTGGTGGGGAAGGGCGGGGGAGAACAAGCCTGCTTTCTCCATGCCGCACTTGTCCACTGACCACTTCCCCTGGCCGGCCTGACCACCCTGTCTTCAGGCGTAATCACTGCCACTCCCATAGGCCACAACTTCTTGCCTCCCTATCCAGCTGACCCTATCACCTACAGTGATCTTTGTCTCAGTGAATGCCCTCTAACCCCCTCCCTACCCTTTGTTCCCCTGGCTCTGTGCAGTACTCCCTGGAACAGCTGGTCACACAACTGTGTCCAGCGGCCAGGCAGGGACTGGGTGTGTGCACCGGGGTGCCAATGATATGTCCTCTCTCCACAGCTCAGCAGTGGATGTCCCGGGGCTTGAACACTAACCTGTTACTCCAGTATCTGGCCTGGGTCACCTACCCCGTCGTCCTCATCACTTTCTCTGCCGGATTCACACAGATCCTGGCTCCTCAGGCTGTCGGTACAATAGGAGAGAAAGAGAGGGCGGAGATGGGCCTCCTGAAACAGGCACATCCAGTGACTCTCCTAGGATTGTTCACCCCCCACCCCAGGGTCTGGCATCCCGGAGATGAAGACCATCTTGCGGGGAGTGGTGCTGAAGGAATACCTCACGCTCAAGACCTTCGTAGCTAAGGTCATCGGGCTGACTTGTGCCCTTGGCAGTGGGATGCCCCTTGGCAAAGAGGTCAGTGCAGATTGGGGAATGAAGGAGTCCCTCCCAGGGGAGGACGAAGCCTGGCCAACATCAGGGTGTGCCCCAGCCCCACTCACCACCTGCCTCTACCTCCCAGGGCCCTTTTGTGCATATCGCAAGCATGTGTGCCGCCCTTCTCAGCAAGTTCCTCTCGCTGTTTGGGGGCATCTACGAGGTAAGGGGGACGTTGGGGGAAGGTTTAGGGGTGGGGTGGACCGCTGAGCCCACGCTAATGCCGACTCCCCTTCCCACTACTCTTCGCCAGAATGAATCCCGGAACACAGAGATGCTGGCTGCCGCCTGTGCCGTGGGGGTGGGCTGCTGCTTTGCGGCTCCCATTGGAGGTGGGCAGAGAGGGTCAGCCCCAGCCCGGCCCTTGGGTCAGAGGCCATGGGCCAGGCCCAGGCCTCAAGGGCGGCCTCCCTGCCCCCACCCCCGCAGGTGTGCTATTCAGCATCGAGGTCACCTCCACCTTCTTTGCGGTGCGCAACTACTGGCGGGGCTTCTTTGCCGCCACCTTCAGCGCCTTCATCTTCCGGGTCTTGGCTGTCTGGAACCGTGATGAAGGTGGGGCAGCATGGTTCGGGAGGCGAGCCCTGAAATGGTTCAGATGAGGTGGGGCCCTCCGAGGCTACACCCACCTCCCTCTGCTGCTCCACTTCCCTTCAGAGACCATCACGGCTCTGTTCAAAACCCGGTTCCGGCTTGACTTCCCCTTCGACCTCCAGGAGCTGCCAGCCTTTGCTGTTATTGGGTGAGGAGCTGAAGGAGCTGAGGTGTGGGAGAGGAGGAGGTGAGAGAAGGAAGACCTCCTTTTCGAGGGTGCTTCTTCTCTCTCTCCAGTATCGCCAGTGGCTTCGGGGGAGCACTCTTTGTCTACCTGAACCGGAAGATTGTCCAGGTGATGCGGAAGCAGAAGACCATCAACCGTTTCCTCATGAAGAAGTGAGTTGATTCTTCTTTGGGTTGTATGAGGGTCATTCCCTTGGTGCGGGGAGGGGAGGCGTAGTAACAAGTGAGAAGCAAATAGTGGCCCAGTCAAAAACGGGCAGTCCCTGGAGGAAATTGTCCAATGTTTTCCAGACTTAACATTTTGACTTTCATTTAAATTACCTAAAATTGCCACTTTTGAATTTTTAGTCAGTGGCAGAGGGCATTTTGGATCAAAGACTAGGGCTTCCTGTAGGCCTTTGAGTTGGCCCAGATGGCAGTGCCCCCTGAAGAATGTTTGAGTCTTAGTTCTTCCTCCTGCTCTCGCAGTTGAGACCCCAAGGATTGGGAGCTGGGAGACTTGAGACATGATTTCTCTTGGGACTGACACGCTTCAGGGAAAGGGCAACCTGCTCCCTTGGCACCTTCATGAGTAACCCTAGTTTTCCCCAACAACACCTTCACTCTTAAGTCACCACAGAGAGACAGAGACAGAAACTTGAGCGTAAAGGGTGGAGTCACAGCTTTAGAGGTGCCCACAGAGGGCTGGGGGGATGGATTCTCCGCTGCTGCTCCTACTTAGGGAGTGAGGAGCCGAAAGAAAGACATTAGATGGCCTGGATGGCCGTCACCTCAGGGCCATTGTATCATGAGCGGCAAAGGGGGCCTTTTCTCAGAACTGTGTGCTTTAATGTAAGAGCCAAGGCTCTGCTGTGACCTTAGCTATAAGGTATGTGAGGGCACCCAAGCCTATCACCAGCCTGAGGTTGGTATTTGATGCTGTGAAACCTACATCTCTTAGACGCCTTCTCTTCCCGGCTCTGGTGACTCTACTCATCTCTACTCTGACCTTCCCCCCTGGCTTTGGACAGTTCATGGCTGGACAGGTAACCCCAGGCTGAACAGGCACATGTACCTTTTCTTGGGATGTATCCCTTTGAAAGCCAATAGCCCTTGCTTGCCTATGGGCCCCTTCCCTTTCCATCCTGTCTCCCCAGACTGAGGCACCCTATTCACCTACAGCTTTCACAGAAAGAGACACTGGTCACCCTGTTTGACAACCGGACGTGGGTCCGCCAGGGTCTGATGGAGGAACTAGAGCCACCTGGAACCTCACAGGCCTGGAACCCACCACGGGCCAACGTCTTCCTCACCCTGGTCATCTTCATTCTCATGAAGGTGGGGCTCCTTACATATGTATAGCCAACACAGGCTTAGTAGGTATCAGGCACTGCTCTAAGCACTTTCCGTATATTAACCCCTTTAAGCCTCACAGCAATGCTATGAGAAAGGTACTACTGGTACCCTTGCGTTAGAGGTGGAAAGTCAGGCACAAAGAGGTTAAAAGTAACTGGCCCAAAAGTCACACAGCTAGATAGCAAAGTGAGGAGCTGAACCTAAGCCAACTTGTTCCAAAGTCCTCCTTTTCCTCACCTCTGGGGGATTCTGAGATAACTGGGACATTTGTGTCTGACTGATAAGCAAGGTAGGCTTCTGGGGTGGAGCTGGGGGCTGCCTGGGGCCAGGTGGTGCCTCTACCTGTTTGAACGACCTCCTGCCTGCAGTTCTGGATGTCTGCACTGGCTACCACCATCCCAGTGCCCTGTGGGGCCTTCATGCCGGTGTTTGTCATTGGTGAGTCCTCAGCTGCCTGTTCCAACCTGCACCCTCTGGCCACCCCTTGGCCGTCCCCTCTCTGCCTGGGAGCGGGTTTGGTCCAGCCCCAGCCCCAACCCCCACCCCTGCAGGGTAGTCCCCTGCACTGAATGACCCACCGGCCCCTTCCCCCACCCTCTGACCCTCTTTCTTCCTAGTGTCCCTGCCCTCCCCCTCCACTACCTGTTTCTCTTCCCACCCCCTTCCCTGAAGGAGCAGCATTTGGGCGTCTAGTGGGCGAAAGCATGGCTGCTTGGTTCCCTGACGGCATCCACACAGACAGCAGCACTTACAGGATTGTTCCTGGAGGCTATGCAGTGGTGGGTGAGTACTCCAGGCGTCTATCCGTCTTGGAAAACCCCTGTGGCTGAGCCATAGGGCCTGAGGCTCTGGCGCCCCCTGCTGGCAGAAACCAGGCTTCCCTCAGACGCACAGGCCCACTCCCCAGGATTGCACAGGGCAGCCCTGAGGGTCCTGCCCAGAGTTGAGGGGTGGGGGGTTCATCTGGGGCCTGGGCACCCTGAGGAGACTGAAAGTGGCTGTCCCCAGGGGCGGCTGCGCTGGCAGGAGCAGTGACGCACACTGTGTCCACGGCCGTGATTGTGTTCGAGCTCACAGGCCAGATCGCCCACATCCTGCCTGTTATGATCGCCGTCATTCTGGCCAATGCCGTTGCCCAGAGCCTACAGCCCTCACTCTATGACAGCATCATCCGAATGAAGAAGCTGCCTTACCTGCCTGAGCTGGGCTGGGGCCGCCACCAGTACGGAGGGCTGGGTGACGAGGGGGGTGCGGGTGAGGGGCAGAAGGCATCCTGGGACTCCGTCACACACACCTCCAGCAAGTGAGGCTGGGAGACCAGCCACCCTGCTGCCTCCTGGCCAACACCGCCCTTGTCCACTCCATGGGGAACTATGACTGACCCACCTAATCAGAACGAGGGCAGAGAGTGCTCCTGGGTCCTTCACCCTTGTCCCCATAAGCTCTGGGGCCTTCCCTGTAGCCCTGGGATGGTAGTACTCCTGGCTGCCCTCCCCATACTGACCACAAAGAGAGTGCCTCTCTCGGCCCTCAGGCAGTACCGGGTGCGAGTGGAGGACATCATGGTGCGGGACGTTCCCCACGTGGCACTCAGCTGCACCTTCCGGGACCTGCGGCTGGCACTACACAGGACCAAGGGCCGCATGCTGGCCCTAGTAGAGTCCCCTGGTGAGCCAGGAGGGGTACCAGGAATGAGGGTCATCTCCCAGCGTTGCTGCTCAGGAAGGGGGAGGGGCGGGAGCTCAGGACCAGACTCCTTGGTTCCAAAGGCAGTAAGCCAGCAAACCCAGCCAGGATTTCCCTTGGGTATGTGGCCTGTATCCAAGGCCCCCCACTGGGTGCAAGAGAAGGCCAGTGGGTAGGAGGGCCTCTCCCCGGCTCCTGAGTCCTCCCACCTGTTCTCTCCAGAGTCCATGATCCTCCTGGGGTCCATCGAGCGCTCGCAAGTGGTGGCATTGCTGGGGGCACAGCTGAGCCCAGCCCGCCGGCGGCGGTACATGCAAGAGCGTCGAGCTGCCCAGACCTCCTCACCCTCCGATCAGGAGAGTCCCCCCAGCCCTGAGACCTCTGTCCGCTTCCAGGTGAGGGGGAAGGCGTCATGGCAGGGCCACCCAGACTTCGTAAATGCCATCGTATAGACTGTATGAGAGGGTGGCGACACAGAGGTGGTCAGGGACCACAGGCTCCCCAACCCCTTCCCGCCTATGCAGGTGAACACAGAGGACCAGGGCTTCCCTGCAGGCCGGAGCGAGACTCACAAGCCCCTGAAGCCTGCTCTCAAGAGGAGCCCCAGCAACACTGTGAATGTCAAGGAGAGCCCCACAGGTGAGCCCACTGGCTAGCAGGATGGAGCCAGAGACCGGCCCCGGAGACCCACAAGGTCCCTGCCCAGATGCACCAGACTAGCAGCAGGATGCCTCTCCCCTGCCCTCCTCACCTCTCCTGGTCCTCTCCAGCAAAGATGGCACTGCCCTCAGGGCCTTGTGTTTGGGAACACAGGGAACATGGAGCAGGCTGGCATCGCCCTCAGAAGCCTCTTCTGTGGCAGTCCACCCGCCGAGCCCGCCTCAGAGGTGAGTGGTCGGAGCTTCTCCATCTGGCACTTTCTCTCCATCTCTCTCTGACCCTGAGACCACCTCTCCATTAGCGTGCAGTGCCTGCCTCCATCCTCCCTGCCCTTCTGTCCTCCTGGATGTCAGCAGTCCCTGCGGTATGCCCTTCCTCCCAGCCCCACCACTTTCCCTCACCTCCCTCCTCCCTATAACATCAAGTCCTCTTCTTTCTGGTTTGGCTCTAACAAAGTTGGAGAAGTCGGGGAAATGTGACAAGCGCAAGCTGAAGCGGGTCCGAATCTCCTTGGCGGTAAGTGCTCCCTTTCCTCCTGTGGCTCCTCCGGAGCAGGAGACAGGGAGGGCCAGGCTGTAGGTGGGGCAAGCTTCCCTGTGCTGGGGAGAGACACTCCCTTCCCCCAGCCCCCAAACTGTCAACATTCCTTCCTCTCTCCTAGAGCGACTCAGACCTGGAAGGCGAGATGACCCCTGAGGAGGTAAGGTGTGACTGGACTCTAGACTCTGTTTCTTCCTGGCTGTGTTCAGTCATCATCTTGGCTGCTGTCCCCGTGGGAGGGGCTGTGTGGTAGGAAAAGAGGCAGGTTTCAGGGAGCTGAGAGCAGCTGTTGGCACCTCCCTAACCCTTCTAGTCTTGTCCCCTCAGATTCTGGAGTGGGAAGAGCAGCAACTAGATGAACCTGTCAACTTCAGTGACTGCAAAATTGACCCTGCACCCTTCCAGCTGGTGGAGCGGACCTCTTTGCACAAGGTAGGGCCAGAGGCCTAGGGCTACCTGGGCCCTCAGGAGCACAGGGTGGGGATCTAAGTCCTCCTACAAACTTGGACTCAAGCCAGCGACAGGAAAAAGAGACAGCAGAGAGTGGGCTCTGTGCTGACATGTTTTTCAGACACATCGCTTCAAATGTTGGGAGGCCAAGAGCCAGGGCCCCTTAGCCCCTTCCTGTCTATGGTAGAGCCAGGCATCATTTTTTCTGTGCTCAGCCTTGCCCGCGGGAACTCTGCACCAAAACAGCAACAAAGACAGGGCTGGAGCTGAGTGGAAGCCAGAAGGCCTCTGACCCTCTAGGGTCAGAGTGAGGCAGGAGGCTGCCAGCGCCTGAGGAGGCTAATACACTCACAAAGGGAAAAAATGGATGAGAAACAGGCAGAAGAGAATCTAATAAACAAGTGAACAAACATCCAAGTAGGACTGGGGACACTGCAGAGAAGAGATAAACAAAGATGAGAAGTGCCTAGCAGGGGGCTTGGAATGTCAGACCCCAGAAAGTCTGACTTAATGTAGGCCAGAGGAAAACTGGCAGGGACACAGGAAGATAGCTAAGCAGAAGGGCAAAACAGCCTGCAGAAAACCAGAGTGCAGACAGGTTGATGGGTGAGGCTGATGCTCGTGGAGGGCAGGGGTTCTCTTTGCAGGACTACCTCAGGCTCCCCAGGGTGAAGTGGCCAGCATCACTGGGCATCTTCCAGCCTCTCAGGGAAGGCAGGGAGCACAGGTACACCAGCAGGCTGCTCAGGCAGACACCAGGAGAGTTTAGCTAAATTGTTGACAGATTTAACGTGCAAGCCTCTGAGGCACAGGGGATGAGAAGGAACACTCCCAAGGTCTGCAGCTTGGACAGCTAGCTTAGACACCAGCTTTGCCCAAGAGCCAGCCTAGCCAGCCAGCCAGACAAGGAGGGCAGGAAGAACAGGGGACAAAAACAAAAAAGCAAAAGGTAATAAAGGAACTTATAAGCCTTTGGGTAAAGACCCCAGATCAAAATTGCCATGCAATTGCAAGGAAAAAAGAAGATAGGCCTGTGAATAATACATCTGGTTTTTATTTAAAGCCTTTCTTCCTAAGACCTCTAAAGCTTTTCCATCATCTTACTTAATCTTCGAACATCGCACAATGATAGTGAAAATGCTGACATTTTTTAGTGCCAGCTACGTGGCCAGGCAGTGGGCTAAGTTCTTCACATGTTCAATGTTCACAACCACGCTGTAAGATGGATATTGTGATAGTCTAGTTTTTACGAGGACATTGAAATTCAGACAGGTTAAGCAGTTTGTTCAAGTCACACACCTAGTGGAGAAGGAAATGGCAACCCACTCCAGTATTCTTGCCTGGAGAATCCCAGGGACAGAGGAGCCTGGTGGGCTGCCGTCTGTGGGGTTGCACAGAGTCAGACACGACTGACGCGACTTAGCAGCGGCGGCGGCAGCACACACCTAAGTAAGTAGCAGAACTAGGCCTGAACTAGGCCTGGAGCCCAAAAGCCTGTGGATTTAACCATATTTATACATGGAGAAACTGAGGCAGTGAGTAGGTCACTTGCCCAAGTCAGTAAAGCAGTCAGGCCCAAGGGCAGATTTCCCAGCCCTACTTCCAGGATTCTTTCAGAAGGCCACCCTGTCCCTCTCCCTGTCAATTCACTGTTCCTAAGCCTAAGAAGTACAGGCCTTTTAGTGAGCTCCCTGGTGTCTAATTAAATTAAAATGAAAAGGAACAAGTAGATGTTTGTTACAAATTTAAAAATCAGAGGAAGAAAAGAAGCCTTTGAGGAACCAACCAACAAAAGTACAAAGAACTGAAAGTGATAAGAACATAAAAATGAGAATTCAAACTGCCCTTTTAGGCCTGAGGAATCAGTAAGTAGTCCAATGAAGTGCAGGAAGAGAATATTCAGAAGGGAGCGGAATACATGGAAGACTAGTTAGGAACCTGTGCAAATAAATGGACATCTCATACCAGTGGAGTACCTTGTTCATTCAGGGCCACCTGCAAAGCACCAGTGGGTAGAGGGGAGGAGCTAGAGTGCCAACAAGAGGCCAGCGGGCTGAACCTGAATCCTACCGTATTGTAGCCAGCTTTTTAACCCTGTCACATTTCTTAGCCTCTCTGTGCTTCACTTTCCTTAACTATAAAATGGGATCATTGTACCTACATAATAGGGTTTTCTGAGGATTAAAGTTAATAACATGTAAAGCACTTATGGACTTCCCTGGTGGCTCAGATGGTAAAGTGTCTGTCTACAATGTGAGAGACCTGGGTTCAATTCCTGGGTTGGGAAGATTCCCTGGAGAAGGAAATGGCAACCCACTCCAGTACTTCTTGCCTTGAAAATCCCATGGACGGAGGAGCTTGGTGCAGGCTACTATCCATGGGGTCGCAAAGAGTCGGGCACGACTTATATCAGTGCCTAGCACATAGTAAGTATTCAATATCCTTTCGGAATTACTGCTGCTACTTACACTGAGAAACAACCAACAGGAGACTTTAAAAGATGGTGTCATGAGGGAAGGGTTGAGTGTGGCAGAAATGGATGTTCTCAGAAAAGGATGAGTGATCATGTGAGACTTGAAGCTGGGGTGCCTGATGGCATCTGAGACTGGAAAGACCGGCTGAGGCGGGTTTGGGAAGGGTCTTATGAGCCATTCTGGGGAGTCTGGGGTCTAACTCAAGTTTGGGAAAGCTCTTAGGATAGCAGAGCCAACATGGGGGGAAAGGAGGCAGAAAGCAGAACCCATTACAATGTGGCAGCCCTATCCTGGTGACGATGCTAAGGGAGTTTGGGAGAACCACCAGGATGTTCAGAAAGTCAATCCGTAAGGCTTAGTTGGACAAGTGTTTTGCAAATCTAAAAAGCATATTGTCTGCCAGAAGCTCACTCTGATTAGAATTGTGGAGAACTGAAAATCAAGGCGAACTATTTAATAGGATCCTTGGGAGATGAAAAGGATTATTAAACCATAAGAAGGCAAGACTAAAGGATTACTGAAACAGGAAATCTTATAATGTTTCCCTCCAAAGGCAGATGATGAAATTAAAGATAACTTGTAGCACACAGGATTCAGGTTAGATAGGAGGAGGAACTTGCTAACTAACCACAGGACAATTATGACAAGGGCATGGAAGGAGCACAGGAGAGCGTATTCTAAAACTGAACTTCTAGCTCCCTTTATGATTACTGTCATGCCTCAGATGGAGAAAGTTAGGAAAGTCCTGGAAGTCCTTTTTTAAAGAATTTAGCAACATTTTTAAATTGTTAAGATGATTACAATGAGTTCTGAGTAACTGGTACTCTAGAATCTGGGTTATTAGTGCCCATTTTGACTCAAATGTTAAGCCAAAAGGCTTACAAGTAAACTCAGAACAGTGCGATAAATGATAGGCCAAAAATTCCAGGAACTGCTGAATCAGTAGAGTGTTTTTCAAGACATCTGGCCTGAGAAAATCCACTTAGGGCATGAGGGGAACTGCCTGACAATTTCTGAACCCTTGTTGATTACATTAGAAGGCCTGGGGGGAGGGCCCAAAGCAAGAAAAACATGGGGAGGATGGGTGTAACTGTTGTCCCCCTGGACTGCAAACTACATCTCAGAAGGAGCCGGGATGCTAGCTGGGCTAGCAGAAAAGGCAAAGTGTATGAGAGATGTAGAGTGCTGCAGGCCAAATTTAGAGAGGTATCAAAGCTGGCCAGCCCCGCAAGGGCCCACAGCAAGCATGTCAGCCACAGAAGTGAGTTAGAGGTGGAGGATTCAGGGCCAGTACCCCTAGGGGGAGTGGGGTGTGTGTGGAACTTGGGTCCACAACTAATTGGACAGCGGCATAGGACGACAGGGGCTGTGCTTCCTCCTGCATAGTGTGACGAGAAGTTGCCTGGGGCTGCAAGGCTACTTCATACTGATGACCTTCAGCAAGTCACTTCAGCTCTGAGCCTCATGCTCCTCGCCTATAGAATGGGTACCATACTTACTTCTCAGGACACTACCGAAATTAAATGCCTATATAGGAAAAACCTAGCCCAGTGCCCGGCCAGTCATCTAATGTGGTATTTCAACAGTTGTTCTCTGTCCTCCTTTCTAACATGGAATAAAGAAGCCTTCCCCTGTTCCTTCCCCCATCAACGTAAGCAACATAAACATTCCCACTATCAAGTTTCTGAGGCTTGGTTGCAGAAACGTTCTCATTATTGTTGTTTTTCCTCTGGTGGTCCTGTCCCCTTCCCCTCACCATCCATGACACCCCTTCTAGTGCCCACTGCCACCTTGTTCTGGGTCCCTCTGGCCTGTAATGTACAGCTGTCCCGTCACATATCAAGTCCAGTGTGTTCTATCCCCACCCTGCAGACTCACACCATCTTCTCACTGCTGGGAGTAGACCATGCGTATGTCACCAGTATTGGCAGACTCATTGGAATTGTCACCCTGAAGGAGGTGAGATGATGATGGCCATCAAAGCCACTTCCACAAAGGCTCAGAGGCTTCTCTCTAGCCCACCTGGGGAAGCACTGGGGAGGCATCTGAGTAGGGAGCCCCGAGCCCACTCGTCTGACCCTCTTACCCTTCCAGCTCCGGAAGGCTATCGAGGGCTCTGTCACAGCGCAGGGTGTGAAAGTCCGGCCGCCCCTCGCCAGCTTCCGTGACAGTGCCACCAGTAGCAGTGACACAGAGACCACCGAGGTGCATGCGCTCTGGGGGCCTCGCTCCCGCCACGGCCTCCCCCGGGAGGGCAGCCCTTCTGACAGCGATGACAAGTGCCAGTGATCCCCTCAGGTGTGACCCGGGATAGCAGTGGCCGTGGCTGTCGGCCCAGATCTTGCGGCTTTCCTGTTCTCTCCACCATGGGAACACAGGAGCTCCAGCCTCGCTTCCAGACCTGGGGTGCTAGCTTCTCCCAACTCATCCTACCTGAAATCTGAGCCAGTGCCCACCTGCAGCAAGTGTTCCCAGGGCAGGAAGGTCAACACCGGCCTGGCCAGAAGGGGGTGGGTTCGCTTGACCCCTGCTCCCTCTTTGAGAGGGAAGGGGTAGAACTAAGATGGGTTTATACTGGAACCTACAATGACCAGATGTATATAGAGATTTACAAAGATTTTTATATTAATTTAATAAAACAAATTCTTAAATAGAACAAAATAAACACCTAATGAGCCACTTATATATAGAATGTCTGTGCCCTTCGGCTCTGTTCTTACCTGGGGCCCTCTCACCTGCCAAAGTCTACAAAGCTCCAAATTGAGCGGCCACCCGCAGCCCCCAGAGCTGTAAACTCCAGAGCCCGCTGTCCATGGAATGCCGGGCCTGCAGAGGCCGCCGCTGCTTGCTCATCCAGACCCCAGCTGAGGCTCAGGCCCCAGGAAGGTAGCTTTGCCCTTTTGTTCAGCCAAGAAAGACACAACCCTCTTTCCTCCCCAAGGAGAGACGCTCCCTCATGACTGTCTTTTGTTGGCACAATTCCTACAGACAACTGCCTGGCCACTCATGTGGCCCCCTTGTGGCCCTCTCTGGAAGAACATCCAGATCACTGCTCCGTGGCAACCAGGGCCATCCCTTCTTCCAACTCCACCCTAAAGAGAACTCCTGAGTGAATGGGGCAGCCTTTGGGCTTCGAGCCACCAGTACCCTGCCCACACGTCCTTCAAGTAGCTAGGGAAAGGCCTAGACCCCATCACAGGGGCCAGGAAGAGGGCCAAGGGTACAGGCTTTCGTCATTCCATGGCCTCCCAGAGAAGATCCGACTGAAAGAATAGACCGAGACCCCTCTTTAAGAAAAAGAAGATTTAGAGACGATGGAGAGGTGAAGCACAGCACAAGCCCAGCTGGGCAAGGGGCCCTTGGGGGGACAGCTCGATCCAGAGGCTCCAGGAGGCTTGGAGCCAGCCCCCCCGGGCGGGGGCAGTTCTATCAAGCACTGCACATGGACTCGGAGGTGAGAAGAGAAGCAGAGGAGAGGCAGGGGTAGAGGGCGGGAGAGGTGGGGCTCCCTCCTGCTCTACAGCCCAGTCACAGCCACCCCCTTAGGGGTTCACATCACCCGAGGAGGAAATGTGTACGTGGTATTTTTGATTTAAGAACATGAACATCACCGTCTGCCACAGCTGTAGCCATGCCCCAGGGGCCCCGGGCATCCCCCGGCAAACCCCAGGAGTGGGGGCAGGACATGCGCCCCCAGCCTGGCCCCTCTCTCCTCTGAACACTTTCATGCAAACACACAATGGAGGAGTGAGTGCTCCCAGAAGCCCTCCAGGCTTTGGAGCTCTGCTGGAAGCCTCGCCCACGCTGGGGCATGGAGGCTCTGTCCCCAGAAGCAGCCAGGGGACACATGCCACCACCAGGCATGATTTGGGTCACTGTTCCTCCGGCTCCACCTCGTCCTCGTCTAAGGACACCACCCCAGAAGAAGCTACGTCAGAGGCTTGCCGCTGCCGTTCCCAGCTGCTCACTGGTGGCAGGCAGAGCGGCTGGCAGTCCTTGCAGGGGGCTGGCTCCTCCTCAGCAGGAGAAAGGCAGGACTCTGTGAGGGGGGAGTTGTAGAGCGAGTCCTGGGCCTCCAGTGGGCCCAGGCTGCGGAAGGCACTTTCCCGGCTGGGGGGCAGTTTGGCGAGGAGCAGCTCATCGCCCAGCAGCTGGGAAGCCAGGCGGGCTGGGGAGCCCAGCAACCCGTCCTCCAGGCTGCACAGACTAGAGCACAGGGTCTCTGGGGACACGGTCTGCGAGCAGTCGCTCTCAGGTTCCACGGAGCCCTGGCGCACAGGCCGGGAGAATCTGTGGCCAGTGAAGAGGTCCTGGAGGTGGGGCCCCAGGGGCAGCTGCCCAGCCAGGTCTGCAGGGGGAGAGAAAGAAGACAGCCCTGCTAGCCCCATTTCAATTGGCCCACCTAGAAGCCACATCCTCCCGGCTCCCAGCCTCACAGGAGCTGAGTAACTTGGAGCAAGTTGCTTAACCTCTCAGTGCCTTAGTTTCCTTAACGGTGAACTGGAGGTTATAACTTTATGGGATTTTTGAGAGAACAACAGACTCTGGAACTTGGTGAGAGTCAATAAATACAGGGATACCATACGTGGTGCAGGTGGCTCACTGCACAAGGGGCGCCTGTCCAAGGCTGAATTCAGCCCACAGTCCCCGCCAAGCAACATGCCCAGGCACGGGGCTATCCCCACCAGAAAAAGGCGACCCCTTTTCTAACTTCCACAGATTCCACACGGGCTAGTAGTGGCCTTGGATAAATGTTGGTCGTTATCATTATACCAGGGGTCAAAACAGGCCTGGAACTCAAACAAAAACACAATCAGTCCCCTTAAGACCACAGCAGCAATCCCCAATCTGCTCTAATGTACTGCCCACCCTGGAGAACTTGTTAATTAGCTGGAGGGGATGGGCCAATGGGTAGAGGCAATCTTCAAAGGCAAAGGGGTGGGGGGATGGTGACCTGTGAGGTTTGAGGCTAGAAGCTACAGAGAAAGTAAGCCACGTGGTTTAGAGACTGGAAGATGAAAGGAGGGCCTTTGCACAGCTGCACAGCTCCTGCAGGGTCCCCTCTGCAAGCCCAGGCCCAGGGAAAGATCCACAGGCAGGCCTCGGCTGGAGGGATAGGGCAAGGATCCCGAGCTGGAGCCAGAGGCCCTGTGGGCGGTCCCAGCCCAGCAAGCCTTCCTGTTTTCCTGGGGCCCCAGCCCTGCAGGGAGCTGTGCTGCTGCACTGCAGCTCCTCTGAGCTGCCAGAAGGCTGCCTTGAGAGGGCAAGGCAGGACACAGCAGACCCTCAGAGATCAGCTGCACAGAATGCATCGGTGAGGTCTCTGGGCTTTTTGTTTGTTTGTTTGTTTGAAGGTGGCTCTGCAGGTAAAGAATCTGCCTGCAGTGCAGGAGACCTGGGTTCAATCCCTGGAATGGGAAGATCCCCTGGAGAAGGGAAAGGCTACCCATTCTAGTATTCTGGCCTGGAGAATTCCATGGACTGCATAGTCCATGGGGTCGCAAAGAGTGGGACACAACTGAGCGACTTTCACTTGAAGGATTGTGAAGCCCAACTGCACAGACAGGCAAAGAAGGCTCAGCACCTATGGAAAAGGAACCACTCCCATTTCCAACCGCTGACTGCCCACTCACCAGTGGTAGCCAGCTATCCTGCCCTTGGAATGTCAAGGACTGTCTGGACAGTTTGTCCTTCTCCTCTCCCCTTCTGCAAGCTGAGGACATTTTGGGTCTCCCTTTCCAAAACAAAGCCTGAGCTCTGAACCACAAGGCCTGTCAGGCGGTTCCACCTCTGCTGGCAGCACTGGCATGAGATATCTCCCTCACCTGAGTCAGTTCCCCCAGCAAAGTCTTCATCATAGGATTCATCAGTGGAGTCCTCGCCATCCACCGAAGACCATGCCCGGAGCTTGGCTTCTGCAATGGCGAATTGCTCAGCCACTCCTGACAGGAAGGACAGAGTTTGTTTAGCAGAGGTGAGCTGAGATGAGGGCTCAGCTTAGACACAGGAGAGGGAAGACACAGCGGTACAGAAAGACTCCAACCCCCACATCAGGCCCGAGGAGATGAACATGAGCATCCCTACGATAAACCCTTTCAGTACCCACCTGCTGCAAAGCGAGCCTCCTGTTCACCCTCACTGAGGTCCGAATAGGAGGAAAAGGCTGATTCCAGGGCAGCAGGCGAGTCACTTGGCTTGCTCCAACCCTTCCACTCAATGAGGTGAGCCACTCGGCCCTGGGCCATGGCAGTGGGCTTGGTCACGTGGTCCTTCACCACCTGGGAAATACCTGGAAGGGGGTGCAGAATGAGGAAAGCTGGTAAGGACACAGACCAGAGAGCATCTGGGAAGAGAGGGGAGAGGTGATGGTAGTTAAGAGTCCACATGTGTCTTTGGCCGGGAGGAGGGAGCTGGGATTCATTTGAGAAAGAGAGGAAAGAGGGAGCCCAGCAAAAGCTCACAGGATACAGTCCCCAAGGGCATGTGCAAAAGGACAAAGGGGGTGCATACCATGCAGCGAGGATCTGGCCAGCGCAGCAATCTCCTGGATAGTTAGGGCTCTCCGGGACTTGGGCAGCATTGCGATTGTGTCTCCAACATTCACCTTGGGTGACAGCATCAGAGGGTGAGTGCCCCTCTGATAGCAGTGTCCCCCACAGGCCCATACTCCACCCAAGGCATCAAGGAGATGTGGGAGCTCGGAAGAGATGCCAGAGCATCTCTGATGTCCCAGTTGACGCTGGGATATGTCAGAAAGTAAGAGGCCAAGATCTGCAAACTGTGTCCACTCAGGAAACAACATAGACATGAGCAGGTCCAAGGGAATAGAACTGCAGCTAACCTGCCACATCCTGGCTTGCAGGGAGGGAAGCAGGTTGACAAGTAAATGGAGTGGGGCCTTTCAGAATAGCAAAGAGGGGAGGCCAAATGCATGGCAAGTGGGACTTCTCCAGGTTCTCTCCCCCTTGCCCATCTCGGTCTTCAGATCTCCCATTCTAGCTGTTTATCGAGCTTACAAGGGCCACAAACTCAGTATGATCAAAACCAAGCCCAACACCTTCTCCTCACATGTGGTCCTGCTACCAGACTTCCTGACTTCGTTCCACCCCACCATTCTCCCACTCCACCTGGCTCCAAAGTTCAGCATTACCATCAGCTCTCCCCTAAGCCTGCTTACCTAGATCTGTTATTAACACCTAACGACTCCATCTCCGAACTGCCTTCTATACTACTGTCATCCTTTCTACTCCTACTGCCACAGCCCTTTCTCAAGGGTGCACCCTCAGTGCCCCCTGCTCAGATTAGCGCAAGCGGTGGTCCCCCAAGTTCCAATTCCACACCGTTTTCTCAGCCCAGAATGTTGTGTATGTAAGTGTTCCCCACCCCGCTTCCCATGACTGGTTCTTCCTCATCTTTAGGGTCTTGGCTGAAATATCACTCTCTCAGAGAGCCTTCCTGGCCACCCTAGCAGTAGTCCAGGCTCCCTCTGTAGCCTACAGCCAGTTGCCATCCTCTATCAACAGACCCTGTGTGTGTCACTATGGTCTGTTTCCTGTGTCTCCTTACTTCTTGTTGGTTTTCAGCTCTATGAGGAATTTGGTCTCCCTTGGTCACTGCTGCACCCACCCTGTGTTTAACACAGGGCCTGGTACAGAGTAGCTCTGAAAATACATAGGCTGAATGAATTAGGCAAAGTATAAAAATAAACAAGTAATTTTCCTGGAGTGCAGCCGGTCACAACTTGTCCCTATTTAAAATCTTTCCTGGGTTCTTCCAGTGCCCAGTGAAGTGGAAGCTGCATGGTCAAGCACTGAAGGAATCCATTCTGTGAGGCCCTAGGCTGCCTCCAGGCCTGCTTGGAATCCACCAGTGATTTCCTCTGCCCAGTGAAAGCCCACCTTCCCACCTTCCCTCCAGGCAAAGGAACGCAGCTTTCCCCTGGGCTAAGAATGCCATCCTTGCCTGACAAAACGCTCCCTATCATTTAAGGCCCAATTCTCAAGTGCCACCACCTTCTAATTATGTTTTCAGTCCACAGTTTCTCTGTCTTCTTGTATGCCTGCACCCCCAGCTCAGCAATGTCCTTGCGTCTTTCCTGAGGAATTTTGGGGTGGCAAAGCCTCAGTCTGATTCACCTGGGTTCCTACCTCCACCCTACACCTGGCTCGGTGCTCCTTGGCAGCCCTGGGAAACGTCTCCCTCAATGAATGAATGAAGTCAGAGGCACACGCC
Source organism: Bubalus kerabau (assembly GCF_029407905.1). Taxonomy (NCBI): domain Eukaryota; kingdom Metazoa; phylum Chordata; class Mammalia; order Artiodactyla; family Bovidae; genus Bubalus; species Bubalus kerabau. The sequence continues at coordinate 129,317,194 of NC_073625.1, forward strand.
CCGTCCCCGGCACTGCTGACCTCTCCTCCAACACATTCCCACCCCTCAGAAGACGGGCTCCACCTGCCCCCTTGACCTCAGGCCCACCCCGTCCCTTCAATACCTGGCTGACAGGGCCCCCAGGGTGGCGCCGGCAGCTTCAGGCCCAGCCTGGCGGGGAGCACCTGGTGGGTGTTCCCTGGTTCGCTCTCCCGCCCTCCCATCACTCCCCCCAGCCATCGCCATCCTTGCCTGCGCTCGCGCAGCTGCGGCCCAGGCCCAGAGAAAAAGGTGTATGTCTCCCTGGCAACCCATCACCATGCAACAGGGTCTCCCGGGATACGGCCCGGGATGCGCTGACGTCAGGGCCCAAGGCGCAAGCAAGCCCGCCCGCTGGCACAGCGCCGAGCAGAGCAGACCGGCGCGCGGGGGCGGCCTTGTGGCCCCGGTGGCCGGATAGCGCCTCCGCTTGCAGGAAAAGGGAGCCAGAAGCAAGGCTGGCTGGCGAAGCGGGGGTGGGGCACACAGATCCCCTTCACGTGGATGCAGGGGCCCCCTTCCCCCTACCAACACCAGGGGCCCAGCACCTCTGGCAAGTCCTGGCTGTCCACTGAGGAAGGGCGGGAGGACCGGCTCCAGCCTCGGAGAGTCCGAGCAGATCCCAAGGAAGACAGAGAGAGGCCTCGAGGAAGTTCGATCCACTCCACAGCCCACGCGGGGTCCGAGGCCACTGAGGGGTGGGGGAAAGGCTTTCAGCTAGGCTCCTACTTCTGCCGAGATCCCCACTTTCATCGGGTGTTGCCCTTATCATTTCTCCGTACCCCATCCCCCAGCCCCTAGAACCTGAGCATCCACCTGGTGCTCTCCACAAGCCTGAAAGCCCCTATCCTCACAGCCCTGACCTTCAGGCTTCCGGGGCCATTTTGTGGCAGACACTCCCCACCATCTTCCTCAAGATATATTCTATCAAAACCCTAGGTATGAAACCTCAACTTTGATAAGTTCTGAACCTTCTCAGGTTTCTCAACCTACCCATTCCTCTTGGAAAACACACCACATTCTTCCACCAACATCACCCCCTCTCCCTACCACCAACTTGGACCCTTTACAAGCTCCCTATAGTTCTTTCCTCTGGCCAGCCTCAGCTTGTGCGCAGCTCTTTACTCTTCTTTTCTGACAAACCTGTGATTTTTCTGACTTTCGTCCCAGTCCCCTAAGGCTTTTTCCTGATGCCCTGTCTGGCCCCAGCCTGTCTGTTCCTATCTCAGCCTGGTTCCCAATAGCTACCCAGAGTAATTTTCCTCTTGCCGCCTGAGCATCCTACTCCTCAGCTTCCCATCACCTCCCAAATCACATCTATGTCCCTGGCCTCACCTCTTCGACTTGTCTGACAAGTCCATCGTCCTCCGGGCCCTTCACGCTGCCACAGAAACATTTTGCCCAGCACAGAAATCATAGGCATGCTGGCTGTGTTGATGCAGAGAACCAAAAGCCCAGAACCGCTCCAGGCTCAGCTCCCAGTTCTATTCCTATTTTGGCTCCGGATGCTGAGCCAGTCCCCTCCCCA